>NC_141161.1:96461694-97176694 GCF_053477565.2 Lygodium microphyllum
GAAAAGCAAGACAGAGGGACATATTAAGCCTTAAAGGCACTTTGTCCCGAACTTGTCTATTGGAGCCCCTATCATACAAAGTTTGCGGAAGCATACAGATGCTTTTCTGGACTACCATCTCATATTCACATAACCATCAGAATACACTAGGCTCGCTAACGACCCTATCATGCAAAGTTTGCGAAAGCATACAGATGCTTTTCTGGACTGCCATCTCATATTCACATAACCCATCAGAATACAGTAGGCTCACCAATGAGGAGAGAACACTTGACTAGTATATTGAGAGATACCACAGAACAGTTAAAAGAGCAAGCAAAGAAAGCAAAAGTGACATTGGTTGCAAATGCACAAGAAGCAATAGAAAAGAACAAAGCAAATGTAAATTTACATTGCTAAAAATGCTCAAGATAAAATCAAAGATATTGATGCTATCTCTACAGAAAGGTTTTCAGCTCCTCTAATGGACACAATCTTTTAGTTGCAAGCCTTGAATACTTGAAGTTATTCAGATTGTAAAGGTTGTTCAGCTTGAGAAGCTTGATGCATTGTGACTGCAATTGAATGGAGACAAAAGACATGCTGGCTAAGAATGCAATAGTGTTATTGCTGCAATTTTTACAGTAAAAACTAGTTGCACTACAGGTCATTGAAGTGTATTGATTGCTGATATTTTGGGAAATTGACTTTCTACATTCAAACTTGTTTTGTAAAGCTGAAACCTTGAAAATGGCAAACACAGGAGATAAGGATACTATCACTCAGATAGTTGGAGAAAAGCTAGACTACAACAATTTTGTTCTATGGAAATTCAGGATGTCTAATTTTTTAATTGGAATAGGCTATTGGGACCTAGTTACAGGTCTTGAAGATGAGCCCAAGCTACCGGAGGATAGACCTCCAACACAGGATCAATTAAAGGCACACAGAACTTGGTTAGAAAAGGCCAGCAAGGTCTTGCATTTGTTGTCACTATATGTATCAGACACAAAGGCTATGCAAATTGAAAATTGTACTTTCCCAAAAGCTACTTGGGAGTTATTAATGAAGAATTATGTGCATGTCACTCATGCGAGAAAGACACAACTGAAGCAAAAATTCAGCCACATTTCCAGGAATGGAAGGTCTATTGAGGACTATGTCAGTGAGATCAAATCCATTGCAGAACAACTAGGCTCAATTGGAGCTGAAGTTGAGGATGATGATTTGGTGGCTACTACCCTCCATGGACTTGGACATGAATATAAGCAATTTGATACTTCCATTTTAGTGCGTCAGGATTAGCTTGACTTTGATGAATTTGTAGCACTTCTTTTGCATGAAAAAGTGAAACTTGGACTCAATACAAGTTCTAGTGGATCTAAAAACCAATAGGGACAGTGTCTTCTACTCCAATCAAAGGGGTAGAGGTGGAAGAGGAAAATCAAATTTTCGAGAAAGAGGTGCTGGAAATGCATATGCAGCCCGTGGACAGCAAGCTACTGGATGGCAAAATAGGCAGCCTCAAGAAAATAGAGGTGCCTCAAATGCTCGTGGAAGAGGAGGTTATTCACCTAGAGGAAGAAGCACTTGGTAGCAACCTCAAATGAGTCATGGACAGCAATCAAATGCAAATAAGGATTACAATTATTGTGGCAAATACGGGCATGTAGCTAAGGATTGCTACAAAAAGCAGAATGATCAGAGAGCAAGAGGAAAGCAACATGGTAATTATGCTTCTTCTAGTGGTATGCAGGAGGATGACAGGTTGTTTGCTATGCAACATCATGTGACAAAAGGGTTGTCTACACAAAGCAAAGCAAATGATGTATGGTATATAGACTCAGGGGCATCTAACCACATGACTCCTCATGGAGAGTGGTTGGACACATTGGTAAAATGTGCTCATGGATATGTTTGCACAGGGGATGATACGCAACATGACATTATGCATACATGTACTGTTCCCATGTTAATGCATGGTGACAGGAAAAAGAGTCTCTATGATGTATTACATGTACCCTCCATAACCAAAAACATGCTTTCTGTGGGACAAATGGCTGAACAGAATCTACAAGTTAGATTCAATAGAGATGGATGCTACATTGAAGAGTATGGTCAAGGATGCAAACTCATTGCTAAAGGCAAAAGAAATGGCAGGATGTTTACATTGGATACGAAAATTCCAGCATTGAATGCTGCTATGTACTCACATGAAAATGCTGCAATAAGGGACATTGAGATATGGCATAAAAGGATTGGACATGTAAATATTCAAAAGTTGAAGAATATGCAGCATCAACAAGTTGTACTTGGACTTCCTAAGTTCAAGCATGCGGACTTGGGACATGTATGTCAGTCTTGTCAATTTGGAAAGCAATCAAGGCTTCCATTTATGAGGCATGTAAGCATACTACTAGACCATTATAGCTTGTACATTATGATGTATGGAGACCCTCACAGAATGCACCTCTTGGGGGATCACCTTACTATGTGTCATTCATAGATGACTATAGTAGGTACACATGGTTGTATGTGCTAAAGCACAAGAGTGATGTCATGGATGCTTTTCAGGATTTTAAGAGACATGTGGAGAAAGAATTGGCTTGCTACATCTCATGCTTGAGATCTAATAGTGGTGGAGAATATGTTTCTAAAGACTTTGATCACTTCTTGGCAGCTCATGGAATTAAAAGGTAATTGACATGCAAGTACACACCACAACAAAATGGTGTGGTAGAGAGGAAAAACAGGGTGATCATGGAATCAGCTAGAGCCATGTTGAATGAGAAAAGCCTACCAAATGCATATTGGGCAGAGACTGTAATGACTGCAGTGTATGTCATGAATCGTACACCAACAACACGTATACATGAGGTGACTCCTTATGAGAGGCTTTATGGGGTCCTAGCTAGTAATCCTATCTATCATGCTAGGACTAAGCACATTGAGGTACACTATCACTTCATCAGGGAAAAAGTGATTGCAGGTGACATTGATTTGGCCCATGTGAGGACAGAAGACCAAGTTGCAGATATCTTTACCAAGTCATTGGGTAAAGATAAGTTTATGCATTTCAGAGAGTTACTTGGAGTGAAGTATCCTACTTGAGCTTGAGGGGGAGTGTTGAGACTCAAGCTCATTAGTCTTCTGTCAGTTGTTTACCTTGGTGAATAAGGTTAAGTCACACTAACTTAACCATGATTAGATCTAGGTCAGTTGATCTTTTGTATGTGTGTTGTACATACAGTTGACTTTAGGGTGATTGTGTGTTGAAGGAATGGAATTACAAGGAGCATGTCTGCTACCCTTTGAGCCTATGTCTTAGTCCACCTCTCTCTCTCTCAGAATCTTAATATGATGCAAGGTCCGAGGACCTTCCTGGTCTGATGCAAGACCCAAGGACTTAATGTCATATGCTTGTAGATGCCATGACGAAAAGGCCAACCCACAACAAAGCCTTGCATCAGACCAAGGTGATGCTATGTTATAGGTTTAGTCCAAGAGACGAAGATACAATGAGCACAAGGGAGTTCTTGACGAGCTTAGGTGCATTTCATGCCATATGCAGCCTACAATCTCAAGGCTCCCTTTCCAGAGGGTTGTTAGAGAGATCTATGAGTGTCATAGAATAGGGATGTGGTAGACCGCCTCTTCCCTTCTAGAGATCTGTGAAGATTTCTTGATTGAATTCATGGAGGATTCCTACACGCTTGCTACACATGCACACAGGTTTACTGTGATGGCAAGAGACATGGATACTAATAAGAGGTTCTGCTACAGATATGATTGTGGGAGCTCACGCTCAACTGCCAAGACCCACAGACCGCTGGTTGGCTTTTGTAGTTTTGTACAGTGTGTGGGATTTCAAAAACCTTATCTTGCCAGTAGTCGGCCTCTTTTGTGCCCCAAGAGGTCGAGGTCTTTTCCCGCTCTTCCAGCCATTTTTGCCCCAACTGGCCATCGACCGCGATTACCTCGTCCATCAACTTGAGTGGCAGGACCCTCCGCAAACTATTGGGTAGGAGGAAACTGAAGGGGAATGGATCCTTTCCTAGTTCCAGTATCTCCTACAACACCAGTTGTGCGTGGAATCCTGCGGGAAGATCATCAGGGCATGGTGGGAGAGGTGCGGACGGTAGCACAGCTGGCTTGGCTCTCAGTTTTTTAATGGCTTCTTCCACCAGCTTTTTGCGTCTTTTCCTAGAGACGTCTTTTCTTTCCGCAGATGGGTCCTCTTTGGCGGCTCTTGAGACTGCAGCGAGGGGGGTTGTGGGACTACATCCTCCCTGAATCGATTCATATCGATTTCCAGCTCTGCTTCTTTCCCCTGCCATTCTGCGTGTGCTACTTTTTCCTCGAATCCGAGGGCGTCGATCTCCTGGGGGGTTAGGCCAGTGAGCATTAGGTATTTTCATTGTTCATCCAAGCTCAACCAAACCTCCGCAGGTAATGGTGGCATCTGCAGTCCAGCATGTAGGGCTCTTTGTGCCATGCTGAGCTTTCTTTGCATCACCTCCAATGGCTCTCCTTGCGCTGCGTGGGCGGCGTCCAGGATGGGTGTCGAGGAAGGCCTTCTGTTGAGTGGAAGGCCACTTGGGCTGCCTCTACCTTGCTCTCTGCGATGATTTTCTCCTTTTTTGCCAGAGCAAGACGCCGCACCAGTATCTTCACCCTCTTTTCGTTGTGCACAACCCACTCGTCTGCTCTTTTATTCATCACTTCCAAGCCCTCTCCCTGTCTTAGGGTTAGCATCATAAGTTTTTGCTCATAATCTTCCAATTCCTTGACTAGCCTCTGTTATTCTTCTCTTTCAGAGGTCAGCTGGTCTGTCAGGCACTCGAGTTCCTCCTGCTATTCCTCCATGCCTTGTTTTCTTTCTTCGTCCCTGGCATTCAGCTCTGCCACGAGTGCATCAATCTGAGTAGATTTCGCAGCAAACTCCTAGTATTGCGCTATTAGGAGCTTGTGCTCTCTTTGCATTTTTACTAATTCCTGTGTCTCATTTTCGAGCAGTTGCCTCCAGTGTTCCTCCCTCTCATCCCTAGCCTTCAGTTCTTGTCTGAGATCTACAATCTCCCGCTGCTGCAAGGCTATCATTCTTGTTTTATCCAGCTAGAAGGCGGCCACTGATTCCTTCTCGACTGCCAACTCAGCCACGGCTATCTTGCATTCCTCCTTAGCTTTCTCCAATTGGGAGAGCAACTCGGCGACGTATTCGTCGTAATTAGCCGATGGTGTCATCGTTGTGTGGATGGGCGAGGTTGAGGCTTTGATTTTTTGCTTTTTGGGCTCTTGCCTGGACTCCGTATCCGTGGCTGGCCTCTTCTCTTCTGTGGCCGTACTCTCTGTGCTCTGTCCCTGGCCCATCTCCTTGTTGATGAAATACTGCATCCACGCCACGAAGTTTGACACATCTGCACTGATCGGGATGCTGGGGGTGATGGTGGTGAGTTCAACGGAAGGTACCAGGAGGGTAGGGATCGGATGGAGCGGGGCCTTGCCCTTGCCTTCAGGGACTAGAGGTGGCACAAACTCTGGCATCTATGTGCTAGACCGTGGCCCCTCTTCTCTACGCAGGCTCAGGCTCAGGCTCCTTAGTTCATCTGCTCGGCTCTGTTGTTCGATGGACCGGCAGGTGGCTTCCGCCAAGTCCTCTTCCTCCTTTCTTCGTAGCTCTTCCTCTTCCTCATCCGCTTTTCTCTTCCTTTCCTCCTCTACTTTTCTCTGCTCTTCCTTCTTTTTCCCTTTCTGTTCTTTTTCCCTCCTTTTCTTCTCTTCTACTTCTTGTTTTGACGTCTCCTTTGCTTTCTGTAACTCCTCTTTTTCCCTCTCCTCCTGCTGTCTCTTTGTCCTCTCTCTCTCCTTTGCTTCTTTCAGGGATTCTTTCTTCGTCCTTTCCAAGTCTTCTCTCTCCTTCTTCCTATCTTTGTCATTCTTCTTCTTCCTCTGCATCGTCTTCTTCTTGGTTTTCCTGATTGTCTTTTTACTAGTCTGTCCCTCCCTTTCTTCTTCTGTTTCAGTTCTGTCGGTGGACCTGTCTTTGTCTTGGTGAGGAGGCGACCTCTCTGGCGTTTCTCCTTCTCCCTCTTCTGCCTCCTATGCTTCCTTTACTGCCTCATTGATGAGTGCAGTCAAGACTCCTCCATACCCAATGAAGGAGGCTTTGGAGGAGGCTTTCTTCCTTTCCGTAACTTTAGAAACCGGAGATTCTCCTCCTGTTGGTGCACTTCCTAGGGCTAGCACTTTGGCCGCTTGATCAATCGTTTTCCACACATACCCATTCCAATCTACTTCGTCTAGGGTGTGGGCTGCTACATTCTCCAGCACTGGCACGCTAATTTGATGCATTAGGGAATTGTAACGCTGGCTGGAGAAGAGCACATGCACCAACTTGGCCTGCAACCTGGCTTCTGTGTCAGGGATATCCTAGATGCTTATGTTGTCATTCGTGAGCACCTCTTCCTTCTTTATTTTGAGCATGGCATAAACATCCCTTTTTTGTTTCCTTTCTATCCTTGGTACCAATCCCAAAGCCTTCTCCACCAAGGCTGGATCCAACCGGACTTGTACCTGCTTTGCACCCTCTCCTTGGCCCACTGTTATAATGCCACCTTCTTGGTCTGGGTTGTATGTTCTGAGGAATTCTACGCACTTTAGGTATTCCAGCTCCTGCAAGAATTTTTCAATATACTTTGTGAGGTTGCATTGTTTCACCACCCTCTTGGGTGCTTCCTCCTTGGCCACCACAACTTCTATGTTGTGGATGGTTTGGAGCTTGAGCTGGCCGAAGGCGCGGTTCTCTGGATGGATACGATACTGCTCCCTTTCCTCGTCTGTGAACGGGAGTCGATGGGCGCGGTGTTGCTGCGACATTTTATGCTCCTGCCATAATTCGTAACTTTCGTTAGCATTTTCCACATATCACTTCGCTGGTTACGTGAGAATAAAAACTCTTGAATGAATTTCTTAGGAAGCCATTTTTTTCATACTATATGCTTATGCTTTTCACTACCTTTACTTTACTGTATCCCCTTTTGATTCATTTCTCATCTGATTCCTTTCACCTTCACCACATACCCCCTCCCCTTCCATCTTAGAAAAGAATCCTTCCTAGGATTGGGGGTCAAAAGGTTAGGGGCTTTGGGCCTATTGGGGTAGGAGTTACTTGTGAAGGAGCCAAGTGTAGAAATTTGGATTGTATTCTAGTTGAGCGGCGCGGTCCAGATCAAAGGGTCAAATTCCTACGTGTGTGACGTATGTGAGGACATCTGTGAGGAAGTCACCAGAGGCGACCCGACTTGCGATGTGGAGCTCTTTCTCTGTTAAGAGGCGGTCAAGATAGGGATATCCCCTGATATGCTCGTCCATGGGTTGGCCCTGAAGAGTGGTTAACACTCTATACGAGGTAGGCGCGATGTAGGTGGGATCATACTCTGCCGTTTTGATGGCTCGGCGTTGGTCATTATGCGACATCCGTCAACCTCCCATTGCAACCTAAGAGCATACCACTGCCTCAAGAAGGGTGATCCAGTATCAATAAGGTGGGATAACCTTGTGATCTCTTGGTTAGTGATAGCAGAAGTGGTCCGTGGATCGTATGACGTGATGAGACGTTGCTTAATGGCTTGCTCTTTGGAGACCTCGCTACCAAACAACTCAGCAGCAGCAGAGTGAGAAGCTTTTGCAAATGCGAATTCAAAAGTCTCCCACGAGCAAGGCATATTGCGTACTTTCGTTGCAAAGGATTCTTCTAATAGACCCAAGTCCAAACGGTCATAGCTGAGGGCGAGCGACATGAAGGTGGCATCGAGTCGTTTAATGCAGTTCACCACATCATCGCCGGTTGTGGGAGCTTTCACTCAACCGCTAAGACCCACGGACCGCTTATTGATTCAAGCGTTCCAAGCCGAGCACTAATGGCTACCTCTCACATAGCCGACGCGCCATCCATATCTACGGGTGTAGTGAGCTTACCTTGATGCCGTTCGAGTTACCTCCTCTCCCGCGCACTTCAGTAGCTCCACGATCCAAGTGCAAGCTTCAAGCAAGCTCCATCCTCAAGCTCCACACTCCAAGCTCCATGTCCGCGAGCAAGACAAGAGAAGAGAAGAGAAGAGAAGAAGAGAGGAGAAGATGGAGAGCTTCTCCTCCTCGGTCCCTCACCCTCACACACTCACTCCCTCACACTCTCACACTCCCTCACTCAAGCACAAGCTCAAGCAAGCAAGAACAAGAAGAAGAAGAAGAAGAGGAGAGCTACTTTTGGCCACACACAAGAATGAGCTTCTCATTCACTTTTCAACTTTATATACAAAACCCTAAATCCCTTTTGGATGGGTGGTCATCCCCTTTTTCCCCTTTTTACATGGCCGGCCATAGCCTGGGCCCTTTTTCCCATTGTCCTTCTATCTTCCTAGCTTCCATTCCACCGCCCGTCTACATTTACAAATTGCACGGGTGAGAGCCCGACGCTCTTTTACAAGATTTCAGGGTGTACATTTTTATTTTAAAATGCGCCTTTCCCCTTTTGCCTTTGCCTTAGACTTTTAAGGTTGCCCTTGCGCTTTTGGCCTTTTCTCCTTTTCTTTCTTCAGTCGGGCTAACTTTTTTCCGCCTTTGCCCTGCGTCTTTTCCACTTCTTTTTGCTTCCTTCGTGTTGGGGTTAACATTACCCCCCTCCTAGACGAGTGCCAATCCCATGGCACTCACCGTCGTAGGTAGCAAGCTGTAGCATGCACCGAAGACGTGGGTGACAAGGACGCCTGTGGTTTCCGTGGAGTGTTGGTGGTGGTGTGGGAGAAGGTCCTGGGGGCCTGTTGGTGGCCAAGGTGGCTGGTGGAAGGTTGTTGGAGTTGGCGGTAGGGCTATTTTGTGTTGGGGATTGCATTGATGGCCAGCACAAGCGGTAGTTTGTTAGGGATTCTGCACATGACGATTCTTTGCAGGCTTGTCGGATGGTAAGGGATAAGTAGTCAGAGTTTGATGAAGAGCGAACAACACCGTATACCTGCAATTGGAAAACCTCGCATGTGGTCTCTCCTTAAGGGGTAGTGCTAGTCTTCTTATCGTGCACAAGACATATTTTGATTAGTTTGGGAGACAAGTCAAACTCTAAACAAGCCTGGAGTATTGTCCTGCACTTGAGGACCCAAACCGTGTATAGGTTATAGTGTGAATATTAAGTGTGTACACGTGCATATTTAGGTATTACTTAGTTAGAAGACTATCGGCCTAGTTCCTTGTATAGCAATCAGTGAAGCAAGGGGCTAAGTTGATGGAAAATTTTGTCGATGAAGACGGGGAGTACACTTGAAGATTGCTTGAGACATCATTATGGTCTTGTCAAGGCCATGTAGCATAAGTGAGCTCCTTGATGTCTAGCGCTTGGTAGCTAGTGACTACCTATAGTGCGTGAAAGGTATGGTGTACTTTTCCATTGTCTTTCATGCCTTGCTTACCACTATGGATTGTAATGGCATTGAGATTAGTGCAAAAGAATTGTGCAAGTGGTTCAGGGTGACAGGTCTAACCATAGGCGAGGCGAGCTCCCTAGGTATGTCTTGCCCTTAATGTGCCCTGAACAATGGTGGGGGGTGTACAAAGGGCTAGGGGATTAGGGACGGAGCCAGCCGACCAAGGTCACTAGACGTACCTAATTTGAGGACCCCTAGGTGCGGTGCCGTGATCATGTGTGTTCTTTTTTCTTTTTCTGTTTTCTCCCCCTTTTTTTTTCTTGCTTTCTTTCTTTCTCTCTTCTTTTTCTTTTTTTTTTTCCCCTTTTTTTGGTGGAAAAAATGAATACAATCAATGCCATACATTGAGGCTGTTAGCCTTTCATTTGGATTGAGAAATGTTGGGATCCAAAGGCTATGAAGGATGGATATTACAGAGATGATTGTGTCACCAGCCTTGATGCTAGAGGAACTGTTGTTGAGATGAAGAGATACACTTGAGATTTTGCAAACCTCCTTGCGACACACTCGATGTTGGTACAAGTGAGGTAACGACTGCCGTGAGCCAACTATAGAGCTTGACCCAGAAAGGGGGCGTGGCAATGTGGGCGATTGGTAAGGTACTTTCGGCAGCGTGGCTTTGCCGCGGCTCGCTGTGGGGTTGTGGGTGTTGCGGTGATTGGCATTGAGCATTTTCGCACATGGACCTGTATTATCCTACATCCACTTGTCGCTTCATGAGAGCATATGCATTGTGTATGCCGCAACTATAATAAACTAGTGCAATGCAAGGAGACATCACTTATTTGAATTTTATGGTGTTGACTAGACATTTCTCACCTGCACTTGATTAGCTTTTTCTTTTGTGGAAGGCATAGCATATATTAAACGCAGATATGATAAGTTCATACAAGTCAGGAACATGTCAACAGATAACAAGTCGAGAACACTCAACCATTTAAAACAAAAAGTCCTGGCCAGTTATCATTTGATAAGCCTCTCATGCATTATGGGCTACTCGATTTGTACGAGGCGGGACGAGTTTGGATGGCCGGGTGATTGGGGCTCTGCTGATGTGGGACTCCCGTGGGGGTGAGCAGGGAACAAATCGACCGGGATATGAATGGTGTAATCCCGGCCCGCTACCGTCTCCAGAATATCTTTAAATAGTTCATTAAATTCTTCTCTTTCCCGGGCTGCCCTTTCTGCCTTTGAGCGTCTAGGGCCCGAGCGGGAGCTGGGAGTTCGTGCCACTAGTGCTGCCACCCATTGCGCATTTCGAGTCTCGACTTTCTTGACTCGAGGATTCTTCGGCCTCCACCCTGGGCAATGTCGCTTAGGGCCTCGTTTCTTGGCATACCTTTTGATGGTGGGCACATAGCGCTCCGGTGGAGGGGCGCGTGCCACATGCTCCCGCCTTTTGCGAAGAGCGTCTTTGCATGCTAGATCCCCATGATTTTCCATGCGTTCCGCTGCAAAAGGAAAGCCTGCAAGATGCAATCCAAGGGTCAGACCTGGATATAGGATACAACTATTTGCATGGAAGGGATTTTAGTGTGGTTTATGAAGCGCATATGACAAGAAGGGGAGGGGTGAGGCCTGCGGTGTTTGTTGTAGAGGAATGGTCCCCATACTGATGTTCGCGTTGCCTCCAGTCATTAGCGGATATTAGTTTATGCTAAGTCGCATGGACTGGTTGTCGTGGAGGGGGACATGGTACATCCTCGGAAGGATAGACCAAGAAGGGAAGAAGGTGTATAGGGAGGGACTACACCCTGTCTACACCATCAAAGTTGTTGGTCAAGGCCTCCTATGGCGGCAATATGGGTTGCATGCCCTTCACTTGGAGGTAGGGCTAGTCACACGACTTTCAAAAGTGTGATGAGAGAAGGACTTGAGGAGCTTAGCTTGTTCAACCCGACTCTTCTCCTTGCGCTTGACTATCATTGCTTGTGTGTGTTGATATTGTTTATACATGGTGACACAAAAATCAGTATTTATTTATATACATATCTATGAATCCATGTCACATCACGAGGATAAGAACCAAATGTAGAACTCGGGGTTGTACCGGAGCGTGGCACACGCATCTAGTATTCGTGGCAGCTGACTTAATACTACTAGATATTTTGCCACGTCGAGTAGCATGGAACCGTGACCGAGTCTACTGGCAATATGTAACTCCTCCTCAGTGAGAACCTGATCAATCAAAGGGCCCTGTAGCCTAGTCCCCGCTAAGTCCGTACCCCGAATGTCAGTGAGTACTCGAAGGGAAGTTGGTGCCACGTAGGTTGGGTCCCTTTGGGATCGCCATTTGGCCAATCGGTCTTCTGAGACCGTCATGATCTGAGCCCCTAGTTCGGCCATTACAATGCGGCTTTCGCACCAACGCTGCTCAAATTGACTCTGGCCTGCTGACAGTCGCTTTAGTAGCTCTATGTCTACGAGATTCGGTCGGCAGAGCATTTCATTGAACGTGACGGTTAAGCGTAGTTCGTCAGCCTCCTCGTCAGGGATGAGTCGCATCTGTTCATGCAGGAGCCTGTCGTAGTGCCCGTTAAGATGTTCTTGTTCTTCCCATGATAGAGGAAAGGTCAAGTAATCTCCAAGCTACTCCTTGGGTATCATGCCCATGTCCGCAAGGACGTAGACACGCGCGACCACTTTGAGCTTAGCCTCCAACTCAGTTAAGCATTCTACGACACTTCTATGTTCCTCGAGGGCTTGCTCGGTTGCTATCTCATGCAAAGTTCTAAGAGTTTCCTTAGGCTTTAGCATGGCTGGGGGCTCAGGCCTAGATGAGAAAGATTGTCAACGCTAGGATTTCTTATGCTCTTGGGGTTCTCACGTTTCTCCTGAGGTTTTGTTGTCATTTCGTCATGGTCCTTCTCAGATGTGACTGGTATAGATTTGTCACACTGTTGTGACAGCATTGTATCCACTCTTGATTGATCAATGTGAGTTCTATTATCAATGGATAGAGTGTTGGAAGCAACTGTTGATGGCAACGGTTGCTTTGGCTTTTCAGAGCACACGGATGTGTCTGAGGGTTCACCGCTATTAGGAGAGGCATCAATGAGTTCATTGGTGGATGGACTTGACGCTTTATTCATCAGCTCTTCAGCGCTCTTCGTCTCAATGTTCTTGCGGTTCACAACCTCCTGCAACTGTTGTTGTTTTCGCTGTTTTCTCCTCTTTTTCTTGGTCAGTGCAGGTGCATCTAATGGCTCAGGACCTTGGGCTAGGTTGACCGCTGATGTGCTTGGTTGAACCTTAGCATTTCCCTTCTCTAGTGTGTCCTCATGGGACCTAGTTGTGGCATGTGGAATAGCCTCGCTAGGTTGTGAGAGCACAATTGCCTCCCTTTTCGGAGAGTCTAGCCCTTCAGCCAACTCCCTTGTGTTTAACTCCTCCAGCCTAGGCTTTAGGCACTTTGAAAGTGCTGGAGTTGTCGAGGGATTTGGTTGCGACACCTCCTCCACACGTAAACTACTAAGGACATGTTCCACATAGGATATTGTCACGGCCAAGGGCTGTGACTGCTGTGATCCCTGATTGGAAGTAGTAGCAGCCAGTTTAGTGGGCTGGCTACCCTTGGTGGATTGCGGTGTCAAGTCCTTAGGGCGATCAGAAGTGGTTGTGTCTTTTGTTGGCCTTTGAGCACTCATCTATGTAGTTCGAACATGAGTTGATCTAGTCGCATTAGGTGGCTCAGGCATATCCTTGGGTCGAGAGCTACAGATGGCATCATGTCCCACCTCTTTGACGTTTGGAAGCTTAGATGGAGCTAGAAATTAGAATTGAGCAGTCACCCTTGACAACTGCTGTAGTGCTTCTTGTGTCTATTTGGGAGAAGAGGAGGTAGGAGATCTAGGACTCCTAGGTGGATGTGGCACTAGCTGAATGATTTTCTCAAGGCTATTAGATGATTGTGCCTTTTGCTTTGTTGAGCGAGTAGCCTTGCCATGAGCAATGTTGTGCCTATGATGTTTGTTCTCCCCTTGGGAAATCAAAGGCTCATTAGGCACTAATGGCTTTTGTGCACGCTCAATGGTTACATATGACATCTGCTTATTAAGCATGCTAGGTTGAGGCTCCTTCTTTCGAACACTTATGTCCGGTTTCTTACCTCGAGACCTAGAGTTTCTCTTAGATTTCCTCCTGTGCTTCGTTGCTTTTGATGCACTCTGGCCTTCAGTCAACCAGGGAGGTTTGGCAAGGGGTTTTGGCACCCAAATCCATCGGTTGCCTGCATAATACCCTTGAGCCCGAAGCAACGCCTTGGATATCCATCGTGGCGTTGTGCTGGCTCTCCATCGACGCCTCTGTCTATAAGGCTTGGGCTTCTTTTGGTGTCTTCTACGATATTTGTAAGTCCAAAGCCCGTCCTTGGCATTGTCTCTTGACCTTTTTGTTTCAAGCATGGCCTCACTCACTGGTCCTCGTTGTTCGACCTGTGCTTGTATCAACTCTTCCAACAAGTCCTTGCCCTTGTTAGTAGGCTTGACTGTTACATCAGCACCTTCCTTGCCTTTCCCTCGAGGTTTGATGAGGTCACCCTTGCTAAAGGTTGTGACTATCCTCACACTCGGTAGTGTCAGGTGTATCCTCTGTGCTACATAGTCAACCTCACACTTGGTCGCCCTTTTGAAGGGTCTTCCTAAGAGGGTTTCTTTCCCGCAGCTAGCACTTTTGGGAGGAACATGAAATAGGATAGGCAAGCTTTCCGTTTCAATTGTCGCAAGGATTTTGCATTTCCCTATGAGTGCTTGTGGGTGTCCCCCATAGGGGCTAAGAGTTGCACTAGTCGGTGTGAGCTCTGGTTGGCCTAGTAGGGTCCATGATTCATAGGTCAAGATGTTAAAATCTGCTCCTTCATCAATCGGAGCATCGATAGTATGCTCTCTTTTCGCGGTGAGTTTGACCCTAAGATAAGCAGGTGGTACTATGTCTTCATCTTTCGGGTCTTGGCTTGTAAATTTAAGCCTTCTGACCGATGCCCTTGAGTTCTCGACTGCACGACCAAATGTGGATTCTCCACTGCTGTCTTGGATTGTCAGTGCAGTGCTATTCAAGGTACATCTCTCGTCAAGAGTGTCATGTCTAGTCATCTTCGCATTTGTAGCTTGCTGAAGTTGCATTTTGCTCTGACTAGACACGGTTTGAACACAATGTCTTTGTGTTCTTGTGGTGTGGCCTTTTTGCCCTTGATGGCTAGATTGGCCCATTGATGTTCTAGGGTCTATGTTTCTCTCTATTCGGGTATGGGCTTTTGGTTGCTCTATTGCAAGTGAGATTCCATGCTGGTGTAGAGCCATTACTTCACTAGGGTCCAATTTGGAAGGCCTGTCATGGCGCACGTTTTCTCTCCAACCTACTCGAGGGAGGTGCGGAGGGGGCAGAGCCCCCTCTGCGGGGGTCCGGGGGGGGCAGTCCCCTTGGCCCGCAGGGCCGTTACGATAGATGCCATATGCAATTTGGAGGACCGTTTATAGCCAAATTTTGAACTACGTGCTCTGAATTCTAGCCTAGTGAGGATCTGTGATGTGCCTTTAGCTCTACGTAGCCTTTCGGGTCAATCTCGGGGTTTAGATGTGTCAAAATTTGTGTTCTAGATACCTATCCGATTTTGATAGTTTTCTGTCCGATTTTCAGAGTCCGATTTTCAGGAGTCCGATTAGTAGAATCGGACGTCCAATTTTGGGTTGGTCCGATCGAACCAGTGGTCCGATTTTGCTCACGTCCGATTCTGGGAATCGGATCGAAAAAGTGGTCCGATTCTGGGAATCGGATCGGATAGGTTCGTCCGATTTTGGCTGGTCCGATTCTGGGAATCAAATCGGATAGGGTGGTTCGATTCTGATTGGTCTGATTTGGCTGGTCCGATTCTGAGCTAGTCCGATTCTGAGTTGGTCCGATTCTGGGAATCGGACGGCCTGGTCCAATTGTGAGTGGTCCGATTATGGACTCGTCCGAGTGTCCAAGTCGGACGGATTGGTCCGAGCGTCCGATTCTCAAAATTGGACGGGTTGGTCCGAGTGCCACGTGGCACGTCGGATCGGGCTGGTCTGATTTGTGGGAATCAGACGGTCCGACTTCCGAACTCGGGTGGTCCGATTCTGGGAATCGCACCACTGCGAGTTGGTCCGAGTGCGTCAGCGGCGGACGCGATTCCCGCGCGTTTAACCCCTCCTCACTGTCTGGTGCATACGATCACCAGAGACTTTCTAGATCTGATCAGGGCACTTGTTGGAGAACACCAAACTCACCTGGAGCAGCACAATTCACCGATGCCTAGAAATCGGGGCAGCGCTTCCTCGTCCTGTGAACCAGAAGTTCTCTCTCTCTCTCACACACACACAAGGCAAACCAAGGAACTAAGGTCTGTCCTGGCCTCCCAGGCCTCTTAAGGCCCTTTCCTAGCACTGCAGAACCTCACAGCTAGTTCCCTGTCCCTGCCTCACCCAGAACTTGAATCTTATCCCCTGTTTGCCTGTTTTAGCCTGTTATACAGCAACAGAAAACCCTGCTATTTGCATGTTTTTTTCTTCTTTTTCTTTGTTTTTTCCTACCCTAAATGCATCCAAATCACAAAATAAATACCTATGCTACTCCATTCCACAACATAAATCTCAGAAAGTAACAAACCTACTTGCCAAGGAGATCGAATACCATCTTCAACCCCCTCGCTTCCTACCTATCTACCTCAAGCACCGGTTCGGGGGAAACCCCTTACTTTGATGCTCGATTTGAAGCGCGCAAGCGCTCAAGGCTTGAATCCGTAGGTCCCGACAATGGAATCAAAATGTGGGAGCTTTCACTCAACCGCCAAGACCCACGGACCGCTTATTGATTCAAGCGTTCCAAGCCGAGCACTAATGGCTACCTCTCACATAGCCGACGCGCCATCCATATCTACGGGTGTAGTGAGCTTACCTTGATGCCGTTCGAGTTACCTCCTCTCCCGCGTACTCCGGTAGCTCCACGATCCAAGTGCAAGCTTCAAGCAAGCTTCATCCTCAAGCTCCACACTCCAAGCTCCATGTCCGTGAGCAAGAGAAGAGAAGAGAAGAGAAGAAGAGAGGAGAAGATGGAGAGCTTCTCCTCCTCGGTCCCTCACCCTCACACACTCACTGCCTCACTCAAGCACAAGCTCAAGTAAGCAAGAAGAAGAAGAAGAAGAGGAGGAGGAGAGCTACTTTTGGCCACACACAAGAATGAGCTTCTCATTCACTTTTCAACTTTATATACAAAACCCTAAATCCCTTTGGGTGGGTGGTCATCCCCTTTTTCCCCTTTTTACATGGCCGGCCATAGCCTGGGCCCTTTTTCCCATTGTCCTTCTATCTTCCTAGCTTCCATTCCACCGCCCGTCTACATTTACAAATTGCACGGGTGAGAGCCCGGTGCTCTTTTACAAGATTTCAGGGTGCACCTTTTTATTTTAAAATGCGCCTTTCCCCTTTTGCCTTTGCCTTAGACTTTTAAGGTTGCCCTTGTGCTTTTGGCCTTTTCTCCTTTTCTTTCTTCAGTCGGGCTACCTTTTTTCCACCTTTGCCCTGCATCTTTTCCACTTCTTTTTGCTTCCTTCGTGTTGGGGTTAACACCGGTGTCCTCGGCAAGATCAGTGGCTAATGCTAGAAATGATTTTCGCTCATAGGAGGGAGTAAGGCCGATGGGTGGTCGAGGTTTGCTAGAACTAGAGGCCTTGACAATACATAGTTGTGGTTGGGAGTTTCCTTGAGCCTGCAATCAGGCTGTTTGGAAGATAGGCGGGTTAGGGTCAGTCACAACAGCTGGTCTGCTGCAGTCAGCTTTGCTGCGAAGAGTCCTGTGATTGCGTCTTGGCCTCCTAGATTTAGAGTTCTGGGTCTTATGCAGACAGACACGTCTAGTCCTAAGCAATTCTCGAGGCTGTTTAGGCACCCATTGAAAGCGAGGCTATTGGGCCCTTGCTTTGGTTACTGTGGTTTGCGGTTTATGGAAGTCGGGGAGCGGTAGACGCGCCCTACCCCCCTCATTAAGCTTGCCTACGGATGTTTCTATCAGTGGCCCTGCGGACGGTGATGGTGTCGCGCAGCCCTTGTTGAAAACTGTGACAATGCACACATTGCCGATTGCTAGGTGGATGCGCTGCGACTCATAATCACCATTGTAGTGAGTCTACTTTTTGAAGATTTGCCCGAGCAGTGACTCCATGCCTGCGTCTGGAGCACTGGGCAACACGTAAAACAACATTGGAATAGTCTCAGATTCGATAGAAACGACGACTCTACACTTGCCAAGAAGTGCGTAAGATTGAGCCCCATATGGGCTTAATTTGGCAATTGTGGGTTGAAGTAGTGGTTTGCCAAGTTAGATCCAATGCTTGTGCGTTAAGACATTGAAGTCTGCTCTCTCATCAATTAAGGCGTTGAAAGCACATGTTTGCTTGGCAGTGACCGTGACACGAAGGTAAGCGGTTTCTACAGCTTTCTCATCATCATCATTGATTTCAGTGATTGTGGCTGCTCGTATTTTGACCGGCGGTTCTAGCATTGGTGGCTCATGCAAAGGATAAGTGGGAGGGAAGTACTTCTTGACACGACTGCCATTGAAGAAGCCTATTCCTTCACCCTCTAGGGTCTCGAGCTCGACATTGCCGGTCCGGCTGATTGCCCGAACCTTGAAGGGTCCGAGACCTTTGAATTTCATCTTTTGCTTATGTCCTTTAACTGAGTAGAGAAACACTAGGTCACCCCGCTCAAACTCGTACTGCTTGACATGCTTGTCAAACCAGCTCTTGCGTCGGGCTTCCTCGTAGATAAGCCCGTGGGTAGCTAGAAGACGAGTCTGTAATAGACGTTCCAGCTTGACCAGGTGTTGCGTCCATGCTTCCTTCCCTTCCCACCATTCTTAGAGTGCTATTCTCAGGCTGGGGACAAAGAATTCTAATGGTAGAATTGCTTCAGTCCCATAGGTTAGCCTAAAGGGGGTTTGGCCGACAACCGTTTTATAAGCTATGCGGTAGGCCCACAAGGCTGCCATCAACTTGTTGTCCCAGTCGCTTCGTAAGGCTGAGACTACTTTAGTCAGGACTTTGATAAGAATTTTGTTAGTTGATTCTACCTGGCCATTAGCCTGAGGGTAGTATGGTGAGGATTTGCGATGGATGATGAGAAAGATGGATAGGAGATGTGCTATCACTTTGTTGATGAAGTGTGTGCCTTGGTTGCTAACTAGTTCGATGGGGAAACCGAAGCGCGAGATCACTTGCTCCCATAAGAACTTGGTGGTCGTCCTAGCGTCGTTTTTTCGTGTGGCTCTTGCCTCTGTCCATTTCGTGAGGTAATCTGTGGCCACTACGATGTACTTGGCTTGTGAGTACCGCGTTGCAGGGCTGATGGGTCCTACGAAGTCAATTCCCCATTTTTCGAAGGGTTGGCGGGTAATAATTGGGGTTAACTCCATTTGATCCTTACGAATCAGGACTTTTGTCCGTTGGTACTCGTCACAATGCTTGATGAATCGCTTGGCATTGCGGAAAAGTGTGGGCCACCATAGGTGGGACTGCAGCACCTTCCGTGCTGTCGTGTCTCCGCTAAAGTGTCCTCCCGCAATGCCGCTGTGCGCCTCCGAGAGTACATCATGCATCTCATGCTCAGACACGCACCTACACAGCAATCCGTCTTGCCCTAGCCTATAGAGTTGGCCTGCAATCAGCTGGTAGGGCTGGATCCTCAGGATCAAGTGCCTAAGTCTTGCCTTTTCTATCGGTCTCTCAGGTAGTTCGTGCTCGAGCACTTGGACTATGTCATCTACCCAGTATGGCGTTAGATTAGCCTTGAATAGATCTCTCTCACTAGACAGGTGGAATAAATAGGCGTTAGGTAACTCGTCAATGATACCTTGTCCAGCGGCTTCTCCTGTGGGTATGCAGGACATGTGATCAGGCATGTAATGCTGTTTACCCTTTCGTACCACCACGGAGAAATCAAACTCTAGGAGCAGGAGGAGCCATCGAGCTATGCGCCCTGTAGCACAAGGTTTGTTCACTAAATAGAGCAGGGCTTGATGGTCCACAAAGAAGATGAAAGGTGTGGCCAATAGATAATGTCAAAATTTCTTCATGGCGAACACCATGGCTAATCCCTCCCTTTTTGTTGTCGAATAAATCATCTCTATCTCAGTGAGTTGTCTGCTAGCAAAGCTCACTGGGTAATCTAAGTTATGCTCACTAGGTTGGCACAACACTACCCCCACGGAAAACTTAGAAGCATCGATGTGCACGTGGAAGGTAATGGTCCAATCTAGGGCTCATAGAATTGGTGCTGTTGTTAGAGCCTTTTTCAATTCTTCGTATGCTCATTGGCATGCCTCGGTCCACTCGAAGACAATCAGCGCGTAATTCAGTACAAATCGCCGATAGTATCCTGTATGGCCTAAAAAGCATTGAACTCCCTTGTAATTAATTGGGGGTGGAAGGTCAACAATAACCCTGACCTTCGAGAAGTCAGTGGCAATGCCGTTCTTCGACACCACGTGTCCTAAGATGCATCCGTGCTTCACCCAAAACTGACACTTCAAGGGGTTCAAGGAGAGACATTATAAGCAGCACCGTTTAAAGACTGCGCGAAGTTTGTCTTAAGTGTTCGATCCCGGTCGAATGGACACACAGATCATCGACAAAGACCTCTAACTCCTTGCGAAGCATGTCCTTAAAGATGGCGCACATGAGACGTTGAAAGGTGGCGGGGGCATTGGTAAACCCGAAGGGCATGACTATGTATGCAAAGACGCCCCAGTCCATGGCAAAGGTGGTCTTATGCCTGTCTGCAGGATGCACTTGCACCTGGTTGTACCTTGAGAAGCCATCCAGAAAACTGTAGGCTTCCTTGCTTGCCACCCTCTCAAGCATGTGCTTGGTGTACTGAAAGGGATAGTTGTCTCTCTTAGTAGCAGCATTCACCTTCTTGTAATTGACGCACACTCGAATTTTGCCGTTCTTCTTCATCACAATGACTATGGGTGAGACCCAGTCTGTGTGCTCAATTTCGTAAATGAATCCAGCTCTCATCACCTTGTCAATTTTCTCTTTGACAGCATGAGCATGTTTTGGATTCATAGGGTACGGTCACTGCTTGACCGGCATTGCGTCCATCGTCATGGGTATATTGTGAGTCACAACACTCAGATCTACCCCCCGTAGCTCTTCTAAGGACCAGGCAAACACGTCTATGTACTCCCGCAAGAGAGCGACAAGACTCATTTCTTCTTTACCAGTCAAGTCATCGGCAATGAACACTGGTCGGGGTGTTTCCCCTTTCTAGGCTAGGTCTACCTCCTTGACCTTGGCTGGTCCTTCGATTGGTTCGCTCGCCTGCCCTTGACATTTGGCACCTAACAGAACTACTACCCTATCCCCTTTTTTGAATTTCATAAAGCGTTTGGGGAGGTCCTGCGGCTTCCGCTGTTCTTCTGATCTTGTATCCCTAGGGTGCTTTGCCTTATCCTGCCTTAATCGTCTACACCTCAAGTGGACGGGTAAGTCCCCCTTGGTGCGTCTTGGTCATGGGCGGCCTAGGGATCTCTGGGTCACTATCCGAAGTAACCTCCGATTCAGAGTCAAACCCTACACCTTTGCTAGAAGAGGTGGTCTCCCCTGGTGGCCGCAGTTCAGATGGCGATTCGGTCCTAAGTATTGACGTCGTTCCTGGCCGGGCTAGGCCTGCTAACTCAAGGTCTATGGCTCCTATGCATTCCAACCAAGTATGATCACATTCCATGCACATGACTCCTCGCTCCATTCTAAGGGCCTGCCTTTTCTGCGGCTTGGCGTCTGCTCGTATCTGCTCAATTTCTCGTCCTTCAGTGTTGTATTCTATGGTATCCACTTCACCCTCGCTCTCATCACTGGAATCTCTGTCATTCGACTGCTCGTCGTCTCCCAGGGCTTGGTATGCCTCGTGTCGTTGGTTAGGAACCAAGGCCCAGCTATACATGAGGTTTAACTCGTGCACCCTGGTCCATTGCCACTTGGAATCCTCTAAGAGATCCTGGAGTGGTTTGAAATTTGCAGTTAGGTTGCCAGCTAGCTGGTCCGTTAGGTATTCCAATACCCCCTGGAGTTCCCTTTTGTTGGATGGCACTTGGGAGGTGACAATCTTAGGCTTCCATGGAGGCTTGCTGCCATCATGCAGACTGGTGTAGAGAGTGCTTCGTTGGTCTTGCCGATTGTTTTGATGGCCTGCTCACACACCTCATGGTCTGAGAATGGCAGGTCGATTATAGCGAGGACGTGCATCCAATCCCGCTCATCCTCTGGGCATGGGATATACTTGGTCAAGGACCCATAGGGCTTCTTGACCTGAGTGTTCCCCTTGAGCATAACAGAGATGGCGTCTAGGTCTGCTGGTGAGGTCTTCCAAGTGTCCATCTCTATTCTTACGGCGTCCATTCTATTGCTAAGGAAGATCAAGCCGTTACCCCAATCTTCAATAACTCTAGCGTTGCGCATCCAGGGTCGGCCTAATAGGACATCGTAGTCCACTCCCTTCATGACTATAAAGTCGACAGAGAACTGGACACCTGTGATTTTCACTGGCCAATTCTTCAGTACCCCGAATGGCTTCACTCTCATATCGCTTGCTAGCATGACATTAAACCTAGCAGCTTCGACAGGCAAGTTTCCCCAAGTCCGAAGCACTGCGTGGCTAAGCACACTAACCCCAGCTCCCATGTCTACGATTCCCTTCCTTGTTGTGTCACCCAGGGCCAGGATCAGGGCAGGACCGTGTGCATCTCAGAGCCTTCCCAAAAGGTGTTGACATGCAAGGATTTAGGCACGGAGTGCAGCATCAAACTGGGCAATTGCGTTTCTGCATCCTGATCTCGAGGGTCTGCCGTGACTTGCTCTTGTGACCCTTCGACCCACTGCTTAAGGTCTTGCCATAGGGTAGGGTGCTGCTTAAGCAGATCTCCCAGGCTAAGTGTTACAGGAGTAGTCACTAGCGTGGTCAGGAGATCGTTAGATACTCGTCTTTCCCTCAGCCTAAATTGTCTGGGCCAATGGCCACAGCTGATTTGCGACTCTGTTTCGTCTAGGCTTGGTCTTAGCGGCACTGCTTACGACACTGCTTGCTTCTGCCGACTTAGGTTGAAGCAGTGATATTGGCGTGCTCACGCTGGAGAGATCATCGATCTCGTCCTCTACGATGGGCTCCGCGTCCTTGAGATCCTGTTGAGCCTCCCTCACCCATTCCTTCACTTTTTCTATGGCCTCTAATTGTTGCTTCGGATGCGGATATTCCCCTACCTTAGCGCTTCCTTTTTCGGCTATCTTAGGGGCTGAAGTCTTTGCCTCTGCGTGTGAGACCTTCTTTCCCGTAGGTAGAGTCGTGGCACTTTCGGTCTTTAGTGCGACCTTAGCTTCCGATCTCTTCTTTTTCCACCTGCGGCTTTTCTTTCCTATTGAGGTTGCGTCAAGATTGCTAGGTCCTGGCAAAGAGATGCCGGCCTGCCTTGTTTGGGCTCGGGTCATAACCCGTAAGGGAATAGGTGTGGCCTCCCCATCAGGGTTTTCGACACCAAAGAGCCCCAATGGGACGGATGGCAAGTTGGCTGAGCTTGAGGACGGCTTCCGCTTCGGGCAGTCTATGAAAAGATGGGTGATTCCGCACTCTGTGCACCTCTGGTCAGCCTTGTCCCTGTTTTGCTGCTCTCTTTCAGGACAACGTGATGAGACATGAGCGGGGTGTCCGCAAGTCCAACAAGTAACTGGATCCTGCGGCTGCCCTCCTAGGCCTCTACCTCATCCTCATCCTAACGCCATCACCGACACATGTCGATAATCCATTAGGACCGCATTTCCCTCGTTGTCGTGCGAGACGTAAGGGTATATGTAGGTCTCTTCATCATTCGGCTCCTCCATGTAGTGTACTGGAGCGTCGTTCGGTGGGTGGGTCACGTACGAACCAGGCAGTCTAGGAATGCCTGTAGGATTTATTTCCATTCTAGGGACGGTTGGTTTCATATCGTTAGGCGCGGGAAGAGCCAATGGGACTCCCCTTTCGAAGAATGGCTGCGGCCTGTTAGCTAGATAAGGCTGACCGTAGGGTTGCGAGTATGGAAGTCTTCTAGGTAGTCTGCAATGTGCAACATCATGGCCGAACCTACCGCAATTAGCGCAAGGTCTTGATCTAGGGTCTTGACACTCGGCCGGCAAGTGGTTTCCGCCACAGTACACGCATTGGATGTGCGGGCGCGTTGGTCATCTCAACATGTCTTGTATCTTGGCTAATTCCATCTTGACCTCAGCCAAGCCTTGGTCTGTCTCGGTGGCCTTCCCCTTAGATGATGGGATTAATTGCTCACTAGAGGCTGATGTTCTCTCTGAGCTTCGCAGGTTGGTGTCTTCTAGATTTGAGCTCCTAGAGCTCCGTTCTTTCAGCTGGTCATCGACTCTGATGGCTTCCTCAAAAACTCTGGCTACCACGTCCCGCTGCAAGCTTGAGTTGCCTGCCAATGCCTTATATAACTCCTCGTCTCTAATTCCGCTAATGAATACAGTCGAAACTGCTATCGGTCGGTCGCTCGCCTAGAGGGATTCTCTTAAAGAGACTCCTCACATGGATCATGTAGTCGCGGATGTGCTCCTTCTCTTTCTGCTTGACGTTCATCAAGCGTACTAGTAGGTTATCGGAGTATCTGGGCTTGAGGAACCTCTTGACGAAGAGATCCTTGAGATTATCAAAGTTGGCTCGTTCCACGGCATCCAGGCTTGTATACCACGTCCTAACCTTATCGTCGAGGCAAAGCCCGAATGCTTGCGAACGTTGAGTCTGGTCATTGAGGCCGTTGGCTTCGCAGACTTGCTCAAACTGCTCAACAAAGCTGTATGGATCGTCATACGGTTGGTACTTATCAAGTTGCTTGGCAACAATCGGTATTTTGGCCTGGCTCTTTGAGCCTTGGTTTGCCCCTAATCCTGCAAGCAGAAACGTAGCTAATGCGGTGGCACTCTACTCTACTGTGGTGTTATCGAGCAGCCGTTTCATGAGGAGCTCGCTCAATGTCAAGTCTCCCTCTAGTGCTCTCTCATGGTCCGTTCGATTTCGACCAGCCAAGTTCAGCACTCGCTGCACCTCATGCAGCTCCATGCTTTGCCTTTGGTTCCTAGCCTACTGATCCCTATTATGCTCAACTATTCCTTATAGTGCCTTGCGGGCTAGCCTTCTCTCCTCCTCTAGGTCTGCAATGATTGCGACTGTTGTCCTGTCGCGATGCTCATACCGGGCATGCGTGTCGTAACTGCTCACCATCTGCTGGATAGCATCTGGGAATACACTCAAATCGAGCTCCTCATTAGACCGATGGTCTGAGCTTTCTTCCGTCATGGTCGAATTCTTGCGCCCCGTTGCGCTATCGATCGGGTTGAATAGTCTTGACAGATCCTCGTCGTTGGCGTTCCTTGCTTGGTCCTACCCTCTGCTTCAATTGTTTATCTATGTCTTGGGTCCTCTCCTATTGGTGGGTTTCTTGAGTGGTTTATCTAAGTAAGTTTCTTTGGTTATTGAATGCAAACCTCAATTTATGGTCACTCGGTGAGTGTGTCGTTTCTCATACACTTGTGCCCAATCAGGCTTTCAGCTTTCTTAAGTGTACTTCAAGTGTAAAAAGTCCATGCGAGTGCAGGGACCAATTCCCCAGCGTCCTACACACTATCGCTTGTTTCAGGCCTGATAGGCTTGTAGGTCCATTTTCTGGCCCTTTAGTCAGGGTTTAGGATTTCCTTGTATGTTGCCTTGTTCGCTTCCTGTCGATCAGGTTTTACGGTTCAGCGGCTCGCGTCCAAGTCTTTGGGTCCCGCAACTGTCCACTTCTAGCTGCTAAGCGGCTGCACACTACAATTTCTCTTATCACGTGTGCCAGAATCAAGTTCTGAGTGCCCAAAGGGTTTCAACAGGTTGCGCTAATACGTATTTGATGGGTCGGGTCAAATTTCCGACAGATTTGACAAAAAGTTGCACTCGGACCAACTGGTCCGAATTGCAGGGTTTGAGTAGGTCACTCGGACGGGCCGAGGCACGGAATCAAGGGCCGAATTTTCGGATTTGACTCAGACGATTTTTATTCGGACGGGCCGAATGGCAAGTTTGAACAGGGTAATTCGGACGGGCCAAACGGCGCTTGGCTGAGGGCCAAATCCCAGGTGTGGCCAAGGGCCGAATTTGAGACTCGGACGTGCCACGTGGCAGAGCTTTGAATTGGACGGCCGAGTGGGTTGACTCAGACAGTTGCCTCGGATCGGTCCGAGGGCCGATTTTAGGACTCGGCCCAGGAGACGCCACTCCGACGAGCCGAATGTGGCGCACATAACCCACGCAAACGCAATTTTGATCGTTTCACCCAATGTAGGCCAGCGCCATGATCATGCACTTCCAGATCCCATCTAGGAAAGTAGAGGGAGAGGTTTGTATACCTGAATGGGCCGGTAAGCAAATAAGCTCTCTTTTAGCCTCCTGGCTCTTATATGCCTTCCTAAATGTGGCATTGACGCCCCCAATCACTCACTTGCTGATCTTAGGCCTCATTAGCAAGCATTTTGCACATTTTGCATGATTTTTTTCGTGTTTTGCCGTGTTTTGAAACAGTAAACCCTACCCTTTTCCGGTTCGATTTTCTAACTCTAACCTACCTTAAATGCAACAAAGATCGAAGGCAAAAAATTGAAATAGATTCTCCATTGTTTTCAATCATCAAACAACCAAAATATCCCAAAATACTTACTTGTTTTGAAGATTAAAAACACCCAACTTCCTACCTATCTCAAGCTCCGTTTCGGGGATAAGTCCCCTACTTCGATGCTCGATATGAGACGCGCAAGTGCTCAAGCTTGAATCCCTTGGTCCCGGCAATAGAACCAAAATGTGGGAGCTCATGCTCAACCGCCAAGACCCACGGACTGCTTATCGTTTCAAGCGTTCCAAGCGAGCTCTAATGGCTATCTCTCACCTAGCCGACGCGCCATCGTTCCTATGAGTGTAGTGAGCTTACCTTGATGCTTGATCGAGTACCCTCCTCTCTCTTGCACTCCAGTAGCTCCATGATTCTTGATGCTAGCTCAAGCATCCTCAAGCCTCCTCCATCTCCAAGCTCCATCCTCCATAGCCGCGCGCACAAGGGAAGAGAAGAAAAGAGAAGAGAAGAGAAGAGAAGAAGAGAAGAGGAGATGGTGAAGAGCTTCACCCTCTTGATTCCTCACTCCCACACACACTCACTCCCTCACACTCTCACACTCCCTCTCTCAAGAGCACACACAAGCAAGAAGGAGATAAGAATAGAGGAAGAAGAAGACTCTTTTTGCCACACACCAAAGAATGAGCTTCTCATTCACTTTTCAACTTTATATACAAACCCCTAACTCCTTTTTGGGCGGTCATCCCCTTTTCCCTCTTTTACATGACCGACCGTAGCCTAGGCCCTTTTTTCCATTTCCCACCATTCTAATTTATCATATCCCCAACTAATGCGTACACTTTGCATAGGAGCGAGCCTGACACTCTTTTACAAAGATTCGGGGACGCTCCCACATTTTAATGGTGCATCCTTTTTCTCTTTTGTTGTCTCGGGGCGACACCGAGGCTTTCTGAGGGTCGTGCCCGAATATTTAAATTTTTCAGGGACTGGTTACCGGTCAAGGCGCCTTTTTCTGCTTTTATCTTGCATCTTTTTTGCTATTTCCCTTTTTTTTCCATTTTCCGCTCCTCTATGCTGCGGGAAACACGATAACAATGATCAACTGCTCAACCTCCTCCCATCCATGACCCTTGCATGCATGACATCCTTGCAATCCCTCTTGTCCATCCAGGAACCATATCAAGCATCCCACCCTCTTAATACAAGGTCATAGAGAGGACATCAATCGTAGATTTTTGTTCGGAAAGTTTTGCAATAGTAGCCCCAACCCCAGGAGCCTAAGCCCATGGCGAGCCAGAGCTGCAATCGAAGCCCAAGTAGTTGAAGTCCCTGCCTAGTCACAATTGGAGCCCCAACAGCCCCAACCCTAGCCCCAATCCCAGCCCCAACCCCAACCCTAGCCCTAAGCCTGAGCCCATGAACCGAGCCACAAGACTTAGTAGCTGGCCCCTCTGAAGAGCGCCAAGATATTAATGGCGAGTGCAACATTAGCATGCTCAGGGCAAAGGTGAAGGCCAACCTCCAGGATTACGAGAATATACTAACCTCCACTTCTTCTTCTTCTTCTTCTATAAATTGTGGCTTTACCATTCTGAGGACCAGAGAGATTTTATTGATGGACCTACACAACATGCAGTGCATGCGGCATTTTGAAAGCTAGATGACCACGGACACAGTATTGCATGCTACAATGCTATAAGTATTCTATTCAATTGTCTTCTGTTTAATAAGTATTTGATCAAATGCTTGAGGCTTGCTTGCCCAATTATCATTACGTATAGGTTCAATTTGGCATCTCTAGCAGAGCAACATCAAAGACAAGTTTTTGTTATCGATCCTCTGTTCTCCATTGCATTGCGCGATGATGCACAAGCATTCATCCGACAACTTAATTGGTTCATACTTGTCAGGCTGGATGACGCTAAAATCATATGTATAGCCTATAATCAAAGGTATGTTGTGACTATTAAAGAATATCTTTAAGAGACCTTAAGCGAGCATGGTGTCAATAATTGTTTTTCCTTATTAACTTAGTGAGCATTGGAGCTTGTTGTTGTATTCGGTCAAGAAGAATACAATATTTTTAGTAAATTCAAACAGATCTAGTGGATTCCATGGTCGAAATAGACAGTGAGTAACCTCAATACTATATTCCGTTATTTAATTCTATGCAAGTTCAACGAATTTATTGTAACATTGAGGAGTCTTTGTAGTTGTGCAAAAAAATTTGTGATGATGTATAAGCATCTAGTGTTGGAGGAAGGACTGGTGGACGTGATGCAAATACAGTGAGCCGTGGTGGAAGAACCACTCTGAATGCCTCACTTTTATGCATGAAAATTCTTGATATTCCTAACGTAAGTAGAGTGACTTATTCATGTTTATTTATATGGATTGCAAGGTTGACATCGAGGTTACGATTTTCCTTGTTTTACTATAGCACATCTCTAAACAAGAGGGACAATGTAAAGCAAGGAGACATAATAACAAAAAATCACAGAATAGTAAGACAATAGATTCCTAACCTGATAGCCCTTATTTGTTTTTTCATACCTCCAAAGCCCACCTTCAAATCCTCTATGTTCTTTAGTTCTCATTTCCTTTGTCAAGGGCCAAGCAATGTTTACTTCTGTCTCAAAATTTGCAGCTGCTTGTTCAGCCTTTCTATCTCCTGTTGTTGGGCTTTCATATTTTCTTCTTAGAGGTTGCATTCTGCCTTTAAGTTATTGATGGTTCTGCTCTTGATGTGCATCATTGCACTCTCCATTGCAAGTGTTGTAGAGATAGCTTTGCAATAGCCAAGAAGGCCATTCTTGCCATCTCTAAAAAACCTAAGAATGGTAGTCGAGCTTGAAAAGGGTGGGTACTAATAGTGTGAGGATCTTTGGGATAAAGAGAACCATCACAACAAAGGTCGACATGCCTTGCACCTCCCTCATGTAGTTGCGACGTCTTCACTATTTTTAAGATGTAATTTCCTCCCCTCCTTTTTTTTAATGGGGCATAAACATTCTCTACATCTATGTGGACGTGATAGTTGGCATTGGTGTTGAGAGGAGGTTGCTACATGTTTGTGTCCACCATTGCACCTATGTGTGGTGCATTCTGTGAGTTTGTATCTGCCATTGCACCTATGTGTGGTGGATTTTGTACCATTGCTACAGAAGTAGGAAAGCCTTTAGAAGAAACTCTTACTTTTTGAAAGTTTTGAGTTCGGGGAATTTAATGATGTTGCTTTCAATAAGCTAATTTAGTATTGCGACCATTTGGTACAGATGGTGACACTTTTTGGCCCAAAAATGAGAAAATGTGCTATTTTTCTAGAGAGAGAAAGTTCAAGGTTGTATTTTCTTAAAGGGCACGATTTTTACCACTAAAATTCTCTAATGCTTTTTTGTGTCGAGAAAAATTTGGTCAATGGAATCTCTTATGTATATCAAAATAAATATTCTCTCTACCCTTGCTCTTTCCTTAATTGAAGAGCCATGCATATGTACCTTTACATACATGTTATTTGTACCTAAGATTAATTGTACATATTTAAGTATATTTTGATTAAAAATAACAATTGAAATGAAAACTAGTTGTAAAGAGCATCCCTTAGTAGATTGTTATGACAAAAACACAAACAGAGAGAGAGAGAGAGAGAGAGAGAGAGAGAGAGAGAGAGAGAGAGAGAGAGAGAGAGAGAGAGAGAGAGAGAGAGAGAGAGAGAGAGAGAGAGAGAGAGAGAGAGAGAGAGAGAGAGTGTGTGTGTGTGTGTGTGTGTGTGTGTGTGTGTGTGTGTGTGTGTGTGTGTGAGAGAGAGAGAGAGAGAGAGAGAGAGAGAGAGAGAGAGAGAGATCAACTACAAGAATAATGCAATCAAGAAGACTAGTAACGAGCTTAGTAGATTATTGTGTGTGTGTGTGTGTGTGTGTGTGATTAACAACTCATAATAGATTTCATAATATTTACAAGAAACATAACATTAACCAAAAAGAAACTTATTAAGTTACTACATAAATAATGCTAAAGAAATCACCACATACCAACACATCAATATAAAATGGTCCCAACAATCAAACAATTTTGAATTCCCAACAACCAATGTTTTAAACCAAATGCTAACATTGACAGTTTCGTAAAAGAAATTTGTTTAGTATATATGGTAAGATATGCAAAGTATTCATCAATTAGAAACTTTTCCTATTGCTTTATCTTAACATGCTTGTTTGGTTTCCCTTGCATTGTTGCCTTAGTTTTTTAAGGAGCCTCTAGAAAAGATGTGACAATCAAACAAATTTGAATTCCCAACAACCAATGTTTTGAATAGGATATTGACATTGCCAATTTTGTGAAATAAATGTGTTTAGTATACATGGTGGTGTAGCATGCAAAATATTCATCAATTCGAAGCTTTTTCTATTGCTTCATCCTAACATGCATTGTCTAGTTTGCCTTGCATTGTTGCCTTAGTTTTTTTTAAAGGAGGCTCTAGAAAAGAGGGGAGAGCCCTCAAGTCTTCTTTTCATCTCAAAACCATCTTGTGACAACATGATTCAAAGAATGTCATGCCATAACTAGCCATTCATATAGGCATTATTCTCAATAGGCTATAAGGTATTCAGTGGATGTGCTAGTTGGGAATTTGATACCTTTGCTATTGGATAGATATCTACATTTGAGACACAAGATTCTAAGCGTTGCCATATGCTAAGCACACTTTATGTTAAGAAACAAATAGCATCCATAGTACATTAATGCCAACAATAGTCATAGCCAACACCTATCGCACTGTAAGTGTCTCATCAACAAGCAAATATATTTACAAAATCATATCCTCATTTGATATCATCAATGAGCCTAGCTATGCATCAATTTTCATTTGTTAACACTAGTCATGTAGCAAAAAAACCATTTTTATGATAGTTTGGACCCTCTACCAAAAATTTAATTTCACAACAATGAGAAATTTCACTTTTATATCAATGAGGACTAAGAATAAATGATTTTAGAAAATGTAATCAACACAACATAATGGTTTTAAAAAAAGTTAAAAAGTCATTATAAGCTAAAAAGTGTATATTTCTATCTCTACCTTTAAGACTATCTTTGCATAGTATACAAAATGTTAGTACTCACTATAACATATAGGCCTAATAGCGACGTTTAAAGCGACGGAATTATTCATGGAAAAAATTACCCCCGTCATCGCTATTTGCGTCGCTATTAGCGACACGATCGATTTGTCGCTATTAGCGTTACTATTTGCGTCGTTATTAGCGTCGCTATTTGCATCGCTATTAGCGTCGCTAATTAGGTTGCTATTAGCATCGCTAACCTAATTAGTGACGCTAATAGCAATGCAAATAGCAACCTAATTAGCGACGCTAATAGTGACGCTAATAGCGATGCTTGCAGAGTAAATTTTCGACGCAAATAGTGACGGTTACAGAGGGGAAAAAAATTAGGTGGCTACCACCTTTCTATATATGCACTAATTATTCTTGCATAATTCATTTGCCAATGTCACCTATACCTAATGTCTAAAAATTGTGTATCAAATTTTCAAAAAAAAAAAACCGAATCCTTTAATTGCAAAAGCTAGATATAATCAATTTGAAAAGGTGTTTCGCAAGGAGCTTTTTTATCACTTGCTTAGGCCCGAGAAGAAAAAGAGCTTGTGATTGCAAAAGCTAGATATAATCAATTCAAAAAATCATTACTCAAGGAGCTTTTTTATCACTTGTTAGGCTCAAGAAGAAGAGCTTCACATAAAGCTTTCATTATAGTCTGGACCCTGAGATATGAATAAGTCCCATTGATCTTCTGCTCACTCCAGCTTATTCCAAACTTGTTCAAGTCTTTTTGGGGGAGCATTTGGACATTTATAAGAGTTATACCATGGTGTTGGAGCCAAAAACACTTATATAAGGAGTGATAGTGTCTCTAAGCTCTACTTCTTCCTTCTTGTTTTTACCTACGTCTAAGTCATCTTCTATCTCTTCTTTTTTGTCTTCATCGTCAATCTCAATGGATGGAGGTGTTTTAATATCAAAAGAATCAAGCTCATCCTCCCCCTTCTCAAACTCCATTTCTTGAGCTCAGACTAGTTGTTGTACTCCAAGTAGATCCCTGAAACGAACAAATTTCTCTTTACCAAGTGATTTGGTAAAGATATCTACTACTTGGTTTTTTGTCTTCACATAAAGTAGATCAATCTGTGCAAGTACAATTTCTCTAATGAAATTGTAATGTAATGAACCTCTATGTGCTTGGATCTAGCATGATAGAGGGATTGCTAGCTAGTATCCATATACACCTCAGGTTGTGTACATAACCCTCATGTTGCTCTATATATACCTCTTCAAGCAAGTCACCATTCAGGAATGCATTTTTGACATCCATCTGCCATAATTTTCATCTCTTAGAAGCTGCTAATGCAATGACTATTCTCACCATTTCCATCTTGGCAACTGAGCTGAAAGTCTCCTCATAATCTAGGCCATATTGCTGTGCATCTCCCTTTGCAACCAGCCGAGCTTTATACCTTTCCAACGAACCATCTGACTTGCATTTCTCTTTATAAACCCATTTTCTTAAAGACATTGAGTACCTCATCCTTGTACTTCCGAATGTACAGCCATGTGTATCGTTTGAAATCATCTATCCAACCGTTAATAGATTATTGCAAATTCTATTCTGCCATCTGTCCAACTGACAATAGATTCTTGGTAATAGAAGATACATATAGTACATGTAGGCTCTTATTTCTGCCATCATAGTTGCAGCAGTCTACCTTCCTACTGGTGGGCCATCCTGCACTCGTGCCCAAAATCTTTCCATCCCTTTCAGCTCCAAGTCTTGCATGACTTCTCGAACAATCTTATGAAAAGATCTTTTCAGGATGAGAAGCTCGTATCCACGCTAGATTCTCCTTATCTCCCAAAGGGCGATAATGTTCAGTTTCCATCTTCTCTTTTTTTCTGGTGATCGTTGTGCTCTATGGGAAGCACACATTGCTGCACTAGAGGAGGCTCCACCTTCTGCTCCAGGTGACGGGCTTTGGCATGAGACCTTCCCATGGCCGAGAAACAGGGACATGCTTGCTTGGTGCCTGCCATGCAAGCTCGAGGAGGGCAAAATGGAAAAGAGACAGAGGTTGGGGGTGTAAGAATGAAAGAAGCAAAGAAAGTAAGATGTGAAAATGAGAAAAAGAATGAACTTTTAACCCATTTAAACCCCAAAACCAGGTTAATGCAGCTTCATACGCACTGTCCATCGTGTGATCATAAATCCATAACCTTTTATTGGAATGCGACGAAACATCATACGTGCACTCATTAGGTGGCCAAGAGCCCAAAAAAGAAAATAGAAAAAAAAAAGTATACATACTCCTGGTTTGAAGTTTGGAGTCTAAAGATTCCTCCTTCCCCTTCACGGGTTCCCTCCTTTGTAGTTGTCCCCTCTTTTAGTGGATGCGATGGCAATGGTAGTGGTAGTGGCAGTGGCAGCATCTCTCTCTCTCTCCCCCCCTTATGTTGATCTGTCTCCCTTATTCTCTCTATACATCTCTTCAACACAACAAAAAAAAAGAAACAAGTAAGAAAAGATAAAAAGAGAGAAGAGAGAATGCACTTACCCCAACGCTTGAAGAAGAATCCTTTCAAGCTTCTCTTATTCTTCTTCGTCTCCTTCACGAGTTCCCTCCTTTGTCTTTGCAGTTGTCCCCACTTTTTGTGGTGATAGCGATCTCCCTCTCTCTCTCTCTCAATCTCCCTTGCGCATGTTGATCTCTCTCACTTCTTTTCTCTATACACTCTTCATCAATAAAAAGAAAGAGAGAAATAAAGAAAAGAGAAAAACAAAGAGAAAAGATAATGCACTTACCTCAAAGCTTGAAGAAGAATCCCTTCGTACTTCTTTCCTTTTTTTTCTCCTTCGCGAGTTCCTTCCTTTTCCTTTACACTTGTCTCCACCCTCTTAGTGGACGGCGACGGTGGCGGAAGCCTCTCTCTCTCTCTCTCTCTCTCTCTCTCGCTTGTTTACAAACCTGTAAAATGCCATGCTCGGATTTCAACACTTTTTTATGAAGCCCCTCTCTCTCTCTCTCATTTTTTATTTCTCTCCATCTCTCTCTTCCTTCCCCTCCCTTCTTCTCTCTATTTCTCTCCCTCCTCACTCTCACTCAACTCATCTCATTGCGAAGACAATCAACGATAGAAAGTAAAAAGCTTAAAAAACAAAGATATTGAAAAAAATATCACCCCACCTCTTTATCTCTCTCCCCCTCTCCCTTTACTTTTCTTTCTTAACCTCCTCTCTCATTGTTTTCCTATTTCTCTCTCCCTCTCTCTTGCTCTCTATTTTTTCTCTCCATCTCTCTTTCTCCCTCTCTCTCTTCTTTTCACTCTCCTTCCTCTCTTTACCTCACCCTTCTTTTCTACCTCCTCCTCTCTTCCTTCCCTCTCCCTCTCTCTATTTCTCTCCCCATCTCTTTCTCTATATATTTCCCTTTCTTTGTTTCCTCTCTTTGTTTCTCCCCCCTCTCTCATTATTTCTCACTCATCCTCCTCTCTCCCTCCCTTCCTCTTTCTCTCTTTCTCTCCCTTCATTCTTCTCCCTCCCTCTCTTTCCATGTATCTCTTTGCAAAGAAAAACAAAAAAAGAAAACAAGAGAACACAAAAATAAAGCAAGAAAAGGCAATGTACCTATCTCAAAGGCATGAAGATGAAACCCTTTGTACCTTCTCTTCGCACCTTCCCTCCCTTCTCCCTTGCACACTTCTCTTTCTTCTTCGTTTATAATGGCGCAGGCGGTGACAATGGTGATGAGATCCCTCCCTCCCTCCCTCTCAAAGATTTAAGACCTCTCACTCTCTTTCATTCTTTCTCGCAAATGTTTTCTCACCAAAGGTCACGCTTGGGTTTTTGAAACTTTTTTCTCAAACCAGTGTTGCTATTTGCGTCACTATTAGCATTGCTAATAGAATTAGCGATGCTAATAGCGAGTTGAGCATAGCTCTTACATTACAAATACAAAAATAACAGATATAAGATGATAAGCATACAATAACTCATGTGCGGATGAAAAGTTTTTACAATGGTTGGCCTCTAGGAAGAAACAAGGACACAAATCAATCTCGAAGACTGGACAACTAAAACTTCATTCCTCGCTACATGTACTTCAAGAGAACAATTTCATCTTCTTTACTAGCATTTCGTTATCTTCACATCATCATTAGTGGAGATTTGAGTTCACTTTTGGCCCTATAAAAATTTGACAAGAGAAAAAGTGCAATGTAATTTATAAAAAATACTATCGAGAAATGTTGGTTGTTTTGTACCTTGGTACTAATCTTGAGAAATGTTGGTTGTTTTGTAACTTGGTACATTCATTTTATATCATTTATTGACGAGACAAACCTCGAAGACATCGCATACACTCGTCACCTTTCAATGCCTTGCCGCTTTCCTTTAAGAGTGAATGACTCAAAATATTTCTTTTGTTTTCAAATTTTTATTTCGAGGAAAAAATGACCTAAGAGCACAAGAGAATATTTTTGGATCCAAAGATGAATCCTTTATTACAAGTGAAAAAACAACTTTACACGATTTAAAAGTGGATTTGGAAGGCTGAGTGTTTATGTAGAAGGATGTGAATGCCATGATAAATGACTTGGTAAAAACTATGTATGATCAGTGGATTGCTATAACAAGAATGATATCTCAGGTTATATCTTGACCTTATGGATTAGTACATTAGGTTTTTATGTCAAAAATTTGAGGCTTTGGTTCATGAAGGATGTCCTAAAGAAATGATTCAATACACTACATAGAAAATATGACAAATTACTGGTTATGTCTTCATGATTGCAAGGGTACAAAGACTCGTGATGAGGCTAAAATTCAATTAGCTAATTTTGATACAATGATGTCTGATACAAATTAATCATTACTCGGGGTCTATTATGCATTCCACATAGATTAGGGATTGTATCAAGGAAAAACATCTACTCCAAAAATGAATGAGAAGAGAAACACCAAGGTTATAGAATACCCTAATCCTAAGCAACAATTGGACATAATTAACAAGGTGGTTAGGTAGGTGACAAAGGCTATTGTGCATCTCCAAGACACTAAATCCACGATGGAAAAGGAGTTGCATCATCTACTGATATGAAGCTCACTTGCTTCTCCCATCTATATGTAGCTAGAGAAAAACCACATCCCCGATGCATCTCCTCATGAGGCAAGTGGTGCTATAGTTAAACAAAAACGACATAACTAGAAACTACATAATTTAATGTCACATTGGCCAGCAAAAAAAAGACGTACCATTTGGTGTGTTTAAGTATTAGCCCATTATAATTATAGATATCCATCCAATTCTCACTAAACTTCATTGTCATGAAGCTTGTCTCATCGATTTTGGATGAGAAGTACACAAGTAATCAAGGATTGGGATAACTTAACGACAAGTGCAAAGAAGCTAGGTTAATTAAGGTCCTAGAATTTATTTTTTTTAAACGACATGAAAATCCTATTGCGAACCTAAAACTTCTCTTAACTTCTCCAAAGTACATGATCTAAATTTGCTCTACAACAACTAGACCCTTCTCAAGGGGAATGCCAATTTAAAATAAGAGGCAATAATGGATAATAATTTATCTAACACAAAAGACATTATGAAAAAAAGTGCATACACTAATTGTGAATTAAGAGATGAAGCCTCAACCTTAATACTTCAAACCATCGGCCATGACATTGACCAGCACACAATTGAACAAGTTATTGTCAACTCCAAATCTAAAAAGTGCACGTGTTGCTTATCAATGAAGTAGTCATGATGAATTGTGATAGAATTTTGCTTCAATACTTGGAAAAGTGTTAGATTATGTGCAAGCAATACTTAGCCAAGTAAATTTAGCAACATTATATGAAATCAAGATAAGTTCTAAGGGTTACAACCACTAGGAAAAACACCCTCATACAATGAGGGCTATGACTTTTTAGCTTTGAGTTAAAAGTAATTTACATAGTGACCCAAAAATCCCTTTGATGTTGCTTAAAATCTAATGCATGAATGGGGATATTTTAATCTACACATGGTGCGAAAGGTTAAAGAAGCAAAAAAAGATTGCAACAAGCATTTATGCTCAAAAACAAAAGAAACCTTAAGATCTCCCTAAATGCTTTATTAAAGTCAAAAATAATAATCAAAGAGTAGTGTAACTTGGGGCTTGGGGTTAAATGAGATGGACAAGCCAATAAATCAATCGAAGCCAATAAATCAATCGAAGGTCCAATCAAAGTCAAACTTAAATCAATCTATCTATCAAGAGCAAAAATCCTAGGCCTATTTTCACTATTAACAACCTCACTTGAAACAAGGAGACTAATCTCACGAGTCTCTTACAAGAGTTCACAGATATGTTCACCTAGTCAATACTTGAGAAGCTTAAAGGAAGACCAACATTACCTAAATATACCCATGCTTCTAAATGCAATATCATCATCAATTAAACATTTACCTTACACAATGAATCCTAAACATGCTAACACATTTGAGAATAAGGAAATAGAACATCATCACTTATAACATACCCATGGTTCCAAATGCAATACCAATTAAATGACCTTACACAATGAATCCTAAACACACTAACAAAGTCCAAGAGATCAACAAACTCTTCAATGTCGGATTCATCTACAAAATTGTGCATATGGGTTGGGTTCCCCATCATCATTGTGTTGAAGAAAATGGAAAAATAAAATGTGTGAAAAATTCAATGCAATGATAAAGAGAGGATTATCCGTTGCCCTCCACTAAGCATATGTTGGAAAGAGTCACTAAAAAGTTGGCCTATAGCTTCCTTAATGGATCTTTAGGTTACAACCAAATGCAAGTTCATTGAAAGATAGTACACAAAAAATAGCTATTGCAACAAAATTGGGTAAATATAGTGATGCCATGTGGCCTAACCAAAACTTTTTCCACTTTTCAATGGCATGCCCATGCTTCCAAATGCAATATCATCATCAATTAGACATTTACCTTACACAATGAATTCTAAACATGCTAACACAATTGAGGAGATGAAGATAGAACATCATCGCTTATAATACACCAATGGTTCCAAATGCAATACCAATTGAACAGCCTTACATAGTGAATCCTAAACACACTAAAAAAGTCAAGAGCTCAGGATATGCAATACAAACTAAAAAACCTTACACAATGAATCCTAAACACAATAACAAAGGCAAGCAATCAACATACTCCTCAATGCCAGATTCATCTATAAAATTGAGCATATGGATTGGGTTTCCCCATCATCATTGTGTTGTTGAAGACAGAAAAATCAAATGTGTGAAAAGTTCAATGCAGTGATAAAGAGAGAATTATCCATTGCCCTCCAGTGAGCGTATGTTGAAAAGAGTTATTGAAAAGTTGACCTACAGCTTCCTTAATGGATCTTTAGGTTACAGTCAAATGCGAGTTCATTGAAAAATGGGACATAAAACAACTATTTCAACAAAATGGGGTAAATATAGTCATGCTAATGTACATTATTTTTAGAGACATGCTCCACAAAAGGTTCGAGGTATTCATGAACCACCCATACATGTCAACTAGACAAAATATCTTGAAAGCTTCTGAGCAATCCTTTGAATGATATAGACAATATACTCTCGTGGAATCCCTTCTCAAAAGTACCAAGTGCTAAGGAAAACATGGCAAGTGCTAAGAGAAATACCAATGCATTCTAAAACACACAATATTGAAAAAGGGTATTACAATGACTTGTTGAAAGTCGAGATCATTTTCAAATTGCCACCATAGATGAACATGGGGTTCAGTGCTTTCTTGACCACATTGTATATTATGGATAATTTGAACTAGTTAACACACTAATTACTTAACCTCTATACAAGCTATTGCTCATTTTTTTAATGTCCAAGAATACCGTGTCTACGAGGCACTAAAAAGGATTTGACCACAACAACAATTTTATGAGCATGGAATTGAAACATAACTTTCCAAGTGTACATTGGCACCTCAAAGTTTATGTAATGAAAGAAGCTGAGGGGACAGAGAGAGAGAGAGAGAGAGAGCTGAGGAGAGAGAAAGAGAACAAGAAGAAGGAAGAAGTCTAGAAGAGGAGAGAGAAAGAGAGAAAAGAGGAGAGAAAGGAGAAGAAAGTCATAGAAGCTGGAGATGAAGGTGAAGTGTGATCTTGATAATAACTAGTTGCCCTAATCTGGGCTCTTACACCTTAAATATCCTGATCAGTGTGACCGGGTGTCTAAACCCTAGTCGGTGTGTATTCCGCTTGTTACAATCCATCCCCATTTGAAAGGTTTTTGCCCTTAAAAACAAGGAGAAACAGAGGGGAGTGATGGGTGGGCTAAGGGCGGGTTTTCCGAGTACTACTCAGTGCCCTTTGACAATGAAGAATAGGTGTGGAGAGACTATGGACAATACGCAGTCCTTGACTGGTCGGCTGAAGTAAACTAGTCAACTTTTGATAGGTAGCTCCAAATGGGACGTACTATATGTCTAAACAGAGCTTATGACGAGTACTTTCAGCTTATGTAGAATGCACATGCATTAGATTTGAGTAAGTATGAAACTGTTCTAAAACAGTGTGTGGCCTGTGGGCGGAAAGTGGGCAATTTGGGTCATGACCGGCTAGTCTTCCAGCCATTGGGGTTCACGGAGGTAGGGAAATTCATCAAGGATGGTTGCTGGGTGCCAAGAGGCTTCTTCCAAGGGTAGGCCTTGCCATTTGATGATGTATTCTTTGATGGATCAGGATCATAAGTGCTTATCTCACTACCCAATGATTGCTTCAAGAACATATTGAGTGATGCCCTCTTTATCGATGGGAGAAAGTTTTTCGACATAGTCCACTAAGAACCTACAGAGGAGGGTTTCAGATGACTGACATGAAACACATTGCGGATTTTGGTGGTAGGGGAAAGTTCCAAGCAGTAGGCCAAGAGGCGGTGGGCTAGCTTGTTACTGCTGCCCTCTTTGAGAGTGGAGTAGCGAGACTTGGGCACTTTCAAAAGGACCAATTTCCCTTCTTGGAATTCCAAATGTCTGCGTCTTTCATCAGCATAGAGTTTCATGTGTGTTTGGGCCTTCTAAAGATTCATTTTGCATTGCTGAAGTAAAGCTTGCATGCGATCCAATTCAACTTGAATCTGAGGATTAATCTTATCAATAAACAAGATTGTAGGAAGGGGTACCTTATACCCATATAAGGCCTCAAAAGGGAAAACTCCAATGCTAGAGTGTGTGGAGTTATTATATGCAAACTCTGCCAAGTGAAGCCACGTATCCCAATTGTGTTGTACATCATGGAAAAAGTGCCTCAAGTATGTCTCAAGCCATTTGTTCACTCTCTCAATTTGGCCATCAGTCTGAGGGTGGTATATAGTGGATGGGAGCAAGTTTGGTCCCCATGGAGGTGAAAACTGTCTGTCAGAACTTGCTCATAAAATTTGCATCTCGATCATGTACTATGACTTGTGGTAGGCCATGCAACTTGAAGACATTTTCCATGACCTGAGTGGCCACCTGAGAGGCAGTATATTGGACCTTAGTGGGGATAAAGTGGGCAGCTTTGGTGAGGCGATCAACTAACACATAGATACTATTCCACCCTTTCTTAGTCACGGGAAGACCGGTGATAAAGTCCATTGTGATGTGAGTCCATTTCCTGTCAGGAATGGGAAGAGGCTGCAAGAGGCCAGCAGGCCTGAGTGTACTATCCTTGTTCTATTGACCTGGAACACATTTGGTCACAAAGTCCTTAACGTCTCTCCATAAGTCTTTCCAATGAAAGCTCTTGGCAATCCTGTCATATGTTTTGAAAACACCCAAGTGACCGGCAACGGGGCAAGAATACATTTCTTCCATGATCTTCTACGTGAAGGGGAAAGTGTGTGGAATGACGAGGAAAGTGTGTGGAATGACAATCTTGCCATGAGACCAAATAAGGCCATGCTTTAGCTAATATTGGGAGTTTTTAGCCATAACCCCATGCTGTAATTTTTGAAATATGTGGTTTAAATGGTCATCTAACAAGTAAGCCTCCTAGATCTCTTCAACCCAATCACGGTGCTATTCTGAGATAGATAACACTCTACATGCCCACATTCGAGAGAGAGAATCAACCACAATATTATCCTTGCCCCGCGTGTGTGAAATGTCAAAGTCGTAGTTCTGTAAGGTTGCCACCCATTGCCTTTTCTTAGGAGTCGAAGTAGACTGAGCCAAGAAATGTTGGAGGACTCGGTGATCACTTTTCACTTCGAAGTGACTGCCATACAAATAATGGTGCCATTTCTTGATGGCATGGAGGATGGCCAACATCTGTTGGTCGTATACATTTATTTGCATCTCCTGATCAAGCTTGCAGCTTTCAAATGCAATCTCACCATGCTCTTGCAACAATACTGCACCAATACCTTGGACACTAGCATCACAATGAATGGTAAAGAGCTTAGAGAAGTCGAGGAAAACAAGGATGGGGTTGAAGTAAGCGCGTCCTTTAACTGTTTGAAGCTATGATCTGCCATGGCATCCCAAAAGACTCTTTTTTCAAGCGATCAGTCAAAGGTGCTGCAATGGTGGCATAGTGCTTAATGAAGCGTTTGTAAAATGAGGAGAAACCAAGGAAGCCACACAAGGAGATAGTGGTGGAAGGAGTGGGCCAATCCTTAACACATTGCACCTTTTTGGGGTCAGTCTGTATACCATTTTTTCTTACAATGTGTCCCAAGTACTCCACAGATGTCTACATGAATATACATTTGCTCTCCTTAGCAAAGAGTCAATGCTCTCTCAATATGTCAAACACCCTCCGAACGTGTGTCAAGTGCTCCATAGATGACTTGCTATAAATGAGAATGTCATCAAAGAAAACAAGTACGAACTTAAACAAGAAGGGTTGTAGGATTTTGTTCACGAGGCTTTGAAATGTGTCAGGGGCGTTAGTCAACCCAAAAGTCATCACAAGAAAATGGTGAAGTCCACGATCAGTCCGGAAGGCCATTTTGACCTCATCTCCTACCCACATACGAATCTGATAGTAGTCAGAGCGCAAGTTAATCTTAGTAAAAAAGCATGCCCCTTTTAACTCGTCCAACAAATCATCAAAAGAAGCCATCTTTATTTTTGACTAAGAGAATAGGGGATGCATAGGGGGAAAAACTCGGTTCGATGAAACACATCACCAGCAACTCCTTGATTTTCTTCGCAACCTCTTCATGCTCACACTTGGAGAGTCTATAGGGGGGTTTGTTCACTGGCTTGGAATGGGGCTCTAGGTCATGTGGATGATCCACTTGTCTCTTGGGAGGGAGGGATGTAGACATCTGAAATAAGTCATTGTATTCCTCAAGTAAGACTTGCAAGGCAGAGTCATATGATACTGTGGAGGGCTGATCAAAATTGTCCTTATTTAATTGCAAAAAAAAGATATGTGAGCATTTCTTAAACTCCCGTCTAAGTTGCTTTGCTATAATGAGCTGAAAATCACCATAGTCTCAAACTCCCTCTAGGTGGATAGACTGTCCATGCATCATAAACTCCATGTAAATCTGAGAGAAGTCCATAGCAATTTTCCCCAATTGTTTCAGTCAATCATAGCACAAAATAACATCAATGGGGCCCATATCTAGGGCAATTAGATCAACCAGCGCCACATAATTTTCAGCAAAGCATAAGGGAACTACAAGACATACATGTGTGCCGATTTCTTCTTCTCCGTTTGCTACATGGACCTTCAAGGGGTGGTGCAATGCCATACGAATACATTTCAACTGATCAATGGCTGATTTATTGAAAAAACTATGCGTGCTTCCGCTATCCGCAAGGATAAAAACATGCTTCCCATTAATACTGCCTTGAATGCGAAGGGTACTGGGGCTATGCGAACTTGTCCAAGCATCCAAGGAGATCGAGTAAAGGAAAGTGGAAGGTGGTTGGGATGTTAAATTAAGGATCTGTGAGGGCGCACCACCCGGGTCAAAGGGAAACCCATCTTCCAAGTCATAGAACTGCTCATGATCAACATCCTTCGTGAGCTCAATCTGGTCAATGGCCAGTTCATCCTACTCATTGTGCCAAACTTCCACGACACACATACTATGAACTTTGACCTTAGCTGACTTGTAGTGACATTTAGATGCATGATCAGCAATGTACTTATCTCCACATTTAAACATAGGCACTTTTCTTTTGGTTCTTTGACAACATCTAGGGAGATGAACCATCGACTATTGGATCCATGGGAAGGTGATGCAGTGAACTGTTTATTTTTAGCATACCGATTTTCAGCCATAGAGCACGATGCTGTCCCAAAACTGCCCGTTTTTCTTTCAACATGGAAGGCGGGGTAAGTGGGTACTTTGGGGCTGCTATTAGGCATAGAAGAGCCTCGAAAAACACCTTCGTATGGGGCTGATCATAAAGGGATGTGGGGAGATCCAACACCTTGCTAAAAATGCTCATTCTTACGATACTTTCTTGCATCTCTCTTAACCAGTTCAATTGCATCAAACAGTGTAGTGGGTTTTTGGGCCATGACATCAACTAATAGACTTGATTCCAACCCATAGATCTACTTGTGCAGTTTAACATCGTCACTGATGCTTTCCACATACATGGTCAAGTTCATGAATTGATTGGTGTAGTCACGTACAGTGAGGTTACGTTGGTCAAGAGTACCATCTTCTTGCCAATCGTTCTTTTTCCACAGGGGACACAAAATCTTGGACTATATGCATTTTGAAATCTTCCCAATCAATGAACTACTGATTCTCCTAATTGATATAGCGCCACCAAGTGTGGACAAAACCTTCCAAGTGAAGAGAAGTAAAAAGTATTTTCTGCTGATTAGTGCGGGGATAGATATTGGAAGTAGGACTCCAACTTGGACGTCCATTTTTCCAGATCAGATGGTGAGGGAGATTACCCATTATACTTTGTGAGAATGACCTTGTCACGAAATCATAGGGACCATACTACCCATGAAATCCTTGTTGTCCATGCATCCCGTGGTGGCCATACATGCCCTGATGTCCATACATCCCTTGTGGTGCATTTAGCCCATATTGTCCATTATAGCCATGATGTCCATGATTGCCAGGCTGGCCATTTGTACCATATTGTCCTAGATGGGACTGATTCATGTGTGGTGCATGGGGGCTCCTAGGTAGAGCGGGTGAAATTCGACCCAAGGTAGAGAAAGGCCTCAAGTGAATGTTGTTGGCATGGTGGACAGGGAAATTCAATAGGGGCTCATCATGCATGTAAGAGGGTTCCCCGATCTCATAGGTATAAGGGGAAATTTCCTTAGCGCGAAGTATACCCTATGGTCCATGCAACAGTTCCTAATGTGGAGGGCGTCGAGACTCATGTCTAGAGTCATTGGTCTTCTCTTGGGATGAAGCGGTCACTAACTGAACAACAAGAGCAGTGAGTTGTTCCAAGTTTTGTTGGGTCTTTGAGTTTAAGATGGTCATGCGCTCAATTGCTTCGTCAAACTTAGGTGGTGGTTGGTGACCATATCATTGTGGTGTTCCATATGACAGAGCTAATGTTGAGAGAGGGTGTGATTAAGAAGGGTATATGGGTCCTTTTCAGGTATATCCTGTATATCACCATGGTAATCTTGCGCTGATCTTGGTTGCTCATTCATGGAGGTCCGAGAGTCTCTAATCTCCCTCTAGAGTTCCTCTTGGGCCTTGCTTTTACCTTTCTTGCCAGCCATCTAGATGCAGGCCATAAGACCCTGTTGTCAATAAAAAGGGCGTAACCCTTAGTAGGAAACTCCAATTGCTGAGGTTATGGGCTCAAGTCAAAGGGGACGACGACCTCTTCGAGATGAGCTATTAATCTTTATGACAAAACGATCAGAATTTTCTATAGGGGTTTTACAATGGCTGTCCTAGAGCGGTCTGCAACCTGTCCATAGTGACCCTAGTGCACGAAAATGGGCATAACTTTCACATTGTTACTCTGATTGGGGAGATTTTTGATTCAAACCGAAGGGGAAAAAGCCCTATTCGAGATGAGCTATAGGGTTTATCCGCAAATTCAGAACAAAAATTTCTACAATTGGATCTTTGTGACAGTCCTACAGGACTGAGACCAAAAAAATACATTGTCTATCCCTTAGTGCCAATGTCTGACATGGATAGAGCATAGATCAAGGAGCCTGATCTGACACCTCAATAGCATCTTGAGCATACCGAGCATATTCCGGAGCATCATTGCATACCCATCAACTCTGTCATTCATGCATAAGTACATTCACTGCCATACATCTCCATAAATTGCATGTACCTCAAGTGGCATACATGGATGCTATTATCATTGCGAGGTATTCAAGACGGATCATTGGGATAGGAAACTGTGGCTTATGGAAGTACATGCACCTGCAAACAAGTATTGGGCTCTGCATCTGACACCTCAATAGCATATTCCCGAGCATCATTGCATATCCATCAACTTTGTCAATCATGCATAAGTACGTTCACTACCATACATCTCCATAGACTACATGTACCTCAAGTGACATACATGGGTACTATTATCATTACGAGGTATTCAAGATGGATAAGAAACTCTGGCTTATGGAAGTACTTGAACCTACAAACAAGTATTGGGCTCTGGATCACCAAGAGGTGGGCAAAGTTCCCCCCCAGGCCGGGTTGTGCATCCCTTCAGGGTCTTAAGTGGTAAGGGAGGGTCACCTCTCTTTTGTCTTACTGCCTCTCCTGGCATCGGCCTTTTTGCTGAGCCGAAGTATACATGGCAAACATTTTTAATTAGCAATCAGCATGAGATGCATTTGAAAGGAGACATTGGGCCTTTTCATAAGATGCAAGGAATGATGAGGGTTAGAAAAGGGGTTACCTTGGCAGTCTAGTGACTCACTGGGGCTGCTACTTACCCACTTTACAATGGCTAATATTCTCCCAAGATCGCAAGACAAAGTAAGGGTTAATGTCAGCCATTACAATAAAATCCCTGGAAGAGAGATGATGCTTGTATGCAATCTTGAATCTCTCCAACCATGGATTAAGCTCAACAAGTGAATAAATTGAGAGATTAAGATCAATGGCATACCTCTTTAACGTTTGTGATTACCGCTAAAGCTCAAATCGTCATGATGCCACTTGCCCCATTGATAAAGTCCAGTGGTTGGTCGGGCATCCATGGAAGAGTGCTTCATTACTGATGAAGAAGGTTCCCAAGCTTATCCCCGAGCTTGAGCTTCAAGGATGGAAAGCTTCAAGTGAAGGTCTCATGGTTGCCCACAAGCTTCCATGCATGCTTCACGAGCTAAAGGGGTTGTGGGGTTGAGCTCTCCAAGCTAGAGAAAGCTTCAATTAGGAGAATCCATGGCTATCCCAAACTGTGCCAAAGGGGGAGAACCAAGGAGCTGGAGCAGTGCCTTGGAGTGGGAGGGAGGGGAGGGTAACAAGAGGAGGTAGCAAGAGAACTGGGCACAATTTGCGACACATTTTTTTGCTCCCTACCACAGCAAATCCCCCCAATCCACCTCTTGATCTGGAGCTTTTGGGAGGTCAAGGATGAGATCTCGAGGCTGATTGATGTCTGGGAGCACCTTCAGATCAGGTTTCTTGGGATTTCTTTGGACTGGCAACCATGGCAACTTGCAAGAGAAGAGAGAGAAAGAAGACTGAGGCAAAAAGTAACTGAGATTTCTCCCTCTTCCAACTCTTGAAACTCTAAAATTGGCCCAAAACCCTTAAAATTTGCATGAAAAGAAGTAACAACTTGCTATTTTAACCATTTTATCTCTATATATGTCTGAGTCTCCAGTCATAGCTCTTTGTTGCTCCAAAAAGCTGGAGTTCATTGTAATCCTTGATATACCTGTACCTATAGGCTAAGTAACTAGGGTTTTGGTATTTAAAAAGAAAAAAACTAAAAAGAGAAAAATGACCAAAGCTTGAAGCTCTAATACCACTTGTAATGAAAGAAACTGAGGGGAGAGAGAGAGCTGAGAAGAGATAAATCCATGCGTCCCTATAATCTTTCATGTAATGTAGTCCCATAGTAAGCTGCTCATATTCTTAAAAATATGCACGGGATCCAACAAGTGGTTTATTTGTAAGGGGTTCCAAATACAATTTCTTAAAAACTTAAAAATGTCACATCTCGTTTAAATTATTTTCAACTCGTACCAGCTTTGGACGTCATATGTACTAAAAGTCGTCCAAGAAAATATTCTCAGTTCATAACCCTCCGACAAGAAAGCCACGTGTCCTTGATATACCATCTTCATGGTTAGAGACCTTCAAAAGACTGATTATGAGTCACACAATAGACGAGCATGATAACTTAAGATACAAACCTGAATGATCTATGATAGATATTACCAACGAGAACAGAGTATACTTACCTAAACATTCCTAGAACCCCGAAAAGTCGTACATGGTATACATGAAAATGGCTCAAATAATGACAAACTGTTGACCATCGCACTTGCTCATATCTTCCACAATGACTGTCTCTTTCCACAAAATCTTAAGCTCATCGATTAATTAACAAAGATACACATCCATATTTTCAACTTTGTAACAGCTTGAAACGAGAAAGCCAAAGTTAAGGTGTTCTTTCTTCATAAAACGTCAAGGAGAGATTAATCATATCTTCCACAATGACCGCCTCTTTCCACAAAATCTTAAGCTCATCGATTAATTGACAAAAATACACGTCCATATTTTTAACTTTATATCAACTTGAAACAAGAAAGCCAAAGATGAGGTGTTCTTTCTTTATAGAAAGTCGGGGAGAGATTGTAATTAACAAGTAGGACTACAAACCACACACTATAAGAAGTTAAGCGCAAATTGAATGGACTCGCGTCATCCATAGCAAAATCGAGCCAAATATTATTTGTCTTTCGAACTTTTTTCGAACAAATCTTGAAAAAGTAGTCAATACGACTCCATGCACATAAATCTGTAGATATTGGTTAAACTCCATCTATGGATCTATTCTATACATATCACATCAAGCTCACAATGTCGAACGTGCGAAACATGTGATTTATGTGAGATAAACAAAGTATTTAAGAACTTTTGGAGAAATGATTTACTCTTGCAAATTTTGTCGATATCTATAAGCACCCCACTTTGGACGTGTCTCCATTATCTCGTATTCTCCTTGAAATAATATATACAATCATTGATACATGCATAAATGTTGTAATCTATGCCAAGCTTTTGTAAACCATGTGCATTATTACAAAACTCAAACATAATAATTGCAAGTTATAATATATAATATTTCAATAACTTTAAAAAAAATAATAAAACACCTTGTAAAAGAACAATTATTTTTAATGATAGTGTCGAAAAGAAATCAACGAAGCGTACATATAAGATACCTAAATAACTTGATCATTGTCGTCACTCTTAAATTATTTGAGAGAGTATTTCTTCTTACATCTCAACAAAATTTAACGTATAGTATGTAAACTCAAATATACTATACATGAAAACAAGGAAGTAGCTAACCTTTGTCGGAGTGTTTCTCGTCCCTTGGTATTGCATCGAACCTCCCATCTTTTTTCTAATGTGTGCAACTTTATCAAAACCTCTACTACTGCCACTACTATTACTAGTACTAGCATTTTCAAAGTGTCAAACACACCCAACACGCACGTTAAACAAAACCTCCACTACTACCACTACTACTAGTACTCGCCTTCTCCAACACACCAAAGATATAAAGCATCCCTCTATCTTTCTCTCTGTGTATTACTATATCCACCACTGCTATTACCACCATCACTACCACCACTACTATTACTATTACTACTACTACAAACAAAAAAAATAAGTTAAAAATAAAAATATTACCCTCTGTTTTTTATCGCTTCATTCTCCTCTCCCTCTGTTCCTCTTTATTATGTTTCATGTTTATTCCCTCGTTCCGTTTTTCTTTTTCTCTCATTTCCTTTAACAAAACCTCTCTTGCTACTACTACTACTATTTCTACTACTACAAACAAGAAAACTACTATAAATATTTTTTAAAAAAAAGGCACAATATCTTACCTTGTGTTTTTTATCCATTCATACTCCTCTCCCGCTGCTCTACTACTACTACTACTACTACAAACAAGAAAACTACTACTATAAATCTTTTTTTTAAAAGACACAATATCTTACCTTATGTTTTTCATCCATTCATACTCCTCTCCCTCTCCCCCTCTCTCTCTTTATTATGCTTTATGCTTTTTTCCTCGTTTTTTTTCCCTCATTTCGTTTCTCTTAGTACACATCATTTTTAACAAAAACAAGAAAAAAAAAACAAATTAAGAGGAAACGATACACTCAGGCCCGAGGATGGATTCAACGACTTCACTTCACCCTCCATGCACTACCTCTTTTTCTTTGAAAACGATGATGACAGCAATGAGAAACTTTTCTTCTGCCCGTCTCCCCCCCTAACCCTCTCAAACGCAATATCGTCACTATACTCGTATATTCTTGTAGTACACATAGTCTAATGTTTGCTAATTATTGTTGAGTTTTCAATAATAGTATTAAAAGGTAAGTAACACTACATGTCTCACATTGCTATAGAGGGTAGCAAAGGAGAGAATCCAACGAATAACTTTCCTAATATACCTTTGTTTAAAATCTTTAAGATAAACAATGTTTAAAATCTTTAAGATAAACAATCTCTTTAAAGTGAACCTCATTTTCTATTAAACCAATAACATTATTAAATTCTTGAAAAATTAAATATACAACCAATCAATAAAAAAGACTCAACTTCATTTACTCATAATCATAGAGCAACTCAATTTCATTGAATCATATAAACAAAGTGTAACCATAGCATTTAATTATCAAATAGTTATATTGGCTAAGCCAAGATAACCTACTAAGACATGTTTACAAACATGAGATGCATGAAGTTTCGAATTGTGCGGGTTCATTTTGACGAGGACTCCACAATTTGGAAAATTGTATAGCCTTAGTTTTGGTGACCTATCTTATTCCATGATACCACAACGTTGGTCAAACACCGATAAATGCCAACACAAAAATTTAAGCGAGGCACAAGATAAAACCTAATGCCAATGTTTACATAACCATTTGAAAACTGAAGAATAAATTTTACAAGGCTTACAAGTCTTTGGGCCTATTAAATCCAAGTATTACAACTCAATATTGTTATAAGCCTTGCAACTCAATAATCATAGCCTAAATATATTATTAGTGTTACACACTAGGAGTGCGTAAGGTAAATATCCCCAAGTTGGTTTTGGCACAACATAACACGTCACGTCACAACACGTCACAGCACGACACGACGCGTCACAGCGCGTCACGGCACGGCACGGCACGACACGGCACATCACGACATAACACGATTGCAAGAAAAGAGAGTGAGAGAGTTTTGAGAATGAAAGTGAGAAGATGTATTAGATTGAGGAGGATTTACAAAGGAACGGGTAATTCGAAGATGGCGCACCACGCAGCCTATTATCGTCTCAACACCGTTTTGTAAGGAAGCAAGAGGATGCTCCCTTATACACTCCCCCCCCACGAGAAAGCTCAATGTCCTCATTGGGCGAGAGAGGGACTGGATATTTGACTAAAAAGAAATCGGGGGTCTTAATCCACTCCTAGAGAGTGGATCAGTGTCTTAGCCCGCTATTTACAAGGGAAGTATGTACAAGCCACGTCTTATCCACGGAATTTTTACAAGTGTGAGATAAGACGGAAAGTTAGAGATGGAGAAGTATTATGCCTTGCCCACCGACTCAATTACACTTGTGGAACAAAGGACTTTGCCAAAAAGATGAAGTAGATTGATTCTGTCCACTCCTCACTATACAAATCATGAGACAGAAAATCACTCAGGAGGTAAAAGTGGATGATAGAGATCTGGATTTTCTCTTTCGTTGTAGAACTGCAGCAGTAAATCACGGGCATGTTCGATGACTAAAGGTTCAATCACCCATGCAGCCTCTTTGATTGGGCGATTCTTCCATTTGATCAGGAATTCGGGGTGTTTGCCGGTGAAGCGAGTTGCCAGAATGATTTCAGGTTCAAAGGGTAGTTGTTTAAGCTGATCTGGCAAAGGACGTTGGCGCCCGAATCTAGTGTCGGCATGGAACCTCCGAAGTAGTTGTACATGAAAGGCATCATGAATTAAAACGTTGGGTGGCAACTGGAGTTTGTAGGTGACATCATTAATGCTGGTTACCACCTTGTATGGGCCATAAAATCTGTTGTTGAACTTCGGAGTTAGGTTTTTGGGCAGATCTATATTTTTAGAACTGACCAACACCAAATCACCAGGGAAAAACTGTACATGTTTGCAGCGATTGATGTTGTATCTCTTGGCTACTAGAATCTTGTTTTGACGGAGGGTGTCTTGAGCGACTTGCATGCGCTGTTTCCAATTGAGCAGAAACTCTTCAGCATCTGGATCTGTGATAAATTGCTTACCTGCTGCTAAGGCCATGGGAGTTATGACTTCTTTACCAGTTGCCATCTCAAAAGGAGTAAACCCAGTAGAACTATGGAGTGTGGCGTTGTAATGAAATTCAAGGATATCCAGAAATTGAGCCCAATCCTTCTGATTTGCTCGAACGTAACTTCGAATGTAATCCTGAATACCCTGATTGAGTCTTTCTGTCTGCCCATCGGTTTGCGGATGGTATGCTGAAGAAAACCGGAGTTGCGTATCCAATAACTTGAATAATTCCCTCCACATGTTGCTTAGAAATCGGGGATCCCGATCTGAGATGATGGCCAAAGGTAGACCATGATATTTGAAAACTCTTGAAAAGAACAGTTTGGCCACCTTGGGAGCTGTAATGGGCGGTTCTGTTGGAATGAAATGAGCTTGCTTTGAAAAATAATCAACTACCACAAAAATCGCTGTACAACCATGAGACTTTGGAAGCTCTGTGATGAAGTCCATACTGACCACGTCCCAAGGACGGGACGGTACGGGCATCTCTTGCAGCTCTCCTGCTAGCTTCATGCGCTGTGCTTTGACCATTTGACAGGTAGGACAGGTGTGAACATATTGTGTAACATCCTCCCGCATCTTCGGCCAGTAGAAAAATCGTTTAAGCCGATCGAAGGTTCGGATCTGACCGGAATGGCCCCCAATAGGACTATCGTGACACTCCCAGAGTATTTGGTTGCGGAGAGCTGCCACCTTCGGAACATATAATGCTGACTGATAATGAATAAGTCCATCTTTGAATTCATACATGCCCCATGGTGTGTTACCTAATTCTATGTCTCTGATTAGCTGCTCTGCTTCTTCATTTCCCTGCATGTGCTCTCTAACTTGATCAGCAAATCTACTTTCAGCAACTGTGATAGCTTGTAACTCAACTCTTCGACTGAGAGCATCTGGCATTTTGTTAGAAGATCCAGGCTTGTGTAAAATTTCTATATCAAACTCTGCTAGGAAATCCTGCCATCTGGCTTGTTTGGGAGAAAGCTTGGGTTGGGTTTGGAAATATTTGAGAGAGATATTGTCTGTAAAGACCTTGGTGGGTTTATCTTGAACATAGTGTCTCCACTTCCTTAAGCAATATACCACTGCGAACATCTCTTGTTCATGTGTTGCCCACCTCCTTTCTGTAGCATCCAATCTCTTAGATTCATAACAAACTGGGTGTCCATCTTGCATAAGGACACCCCCAATGGCGTATGCTGAGGCATCAGTGTGGACTTCGAATGTGCGGGAGAAATCTGCCATCTTGAGTACTGGTGCTTGTATCATCATCTGCTTAAGTTGGTCAAAAGCCTGTTGTTGCTTATCTGTCCACTGAAAAGTAGTTGTGGGGGATGTCAAATCTGTTAATGGTGCGGTAAGCTTGCTGTAGTCTTGAATAAACCGGCGACAGAACACTGTAAACCCCAAAAATTCTCTGAGTTGTGCAAGCTTAGTAGGGGGTTGCCAGTTTGTAACCGCCTGCACCTTGTTAGGATCAATTGCAATACCATCCGGCTTTATCAGAAAGCCCAGAAAATCTATCTGCTCAACTGCAAACTGGCACTTCTCCGGCTTAACATAGAGTTGATGGTCACGGAGCCGCGAGAAGATTTTGTGCAAGTGCTCCAAATGCTCCTCCAGAGTTTTGCTGTAAATTAAGACATCATCAATGTAGATGATTACAAAGTCATCTAGGAAATCAATAAAAACTTTATCCATTAGTTCACAAAAGGTTGCTGGCGCATTGGTGAGTCCCTCCGGCATCACCAGCCATTCATAACTGCCATAACGGCTTCGAAAAGCTGTCTTTTCTTCGTCGCCTTTTGCTATGCGAATCTAATGGTATCCCGACCTCAAGTCGAGACGCGTGAAGAACTTAGCACCTTGAAGCCGATCCAATAAATCATCAACGACAGGCACGGGATATCTATTTCTGACCGTGAATTTGTTGAGGGCGCGGTAATCGGTACATAGCCTGAGTGAGCCATCCTTTTTCTTAACAAATAGAATCGGAGCTCCATAGGGGGATCTACTTGGCCGCATGTGCCCAGAGGCTTCCATTTGACCAATCTGCTTCTTGAGCTCCACCAATTCCGTGCCTGTCATCCTGTAAATCGGCCCAGCTGGGGGTTGAGCCCCTGGCAAAATATTAATCTTATGATCGACACTTCTGCGAGGAGGCAACCCATCGGGCAAATGATCAGGCATGACATCTTGAAACTGATTCAGGAGCTGTTGCACCTTGTCATTCCCTATGGTCCAGATGATCTGCTGAATGACTGGCTCTTCCTCAATTAGGCGTGTAATGCAAAGACGTAACTGTCCCCCATGTTTCAGTTCTTTTTCTAGTTGCTTAGCTGTAATTTCTCACCTCGGTGAGACTTGATTCTGATCCTGTTGTTCGTGATGGTGATCCTCTGTCTGCCCTGTGAAGCTTGGAGTGGGACTGGGTTGGGGTAAAGAAGATTCCTGATGTTGTTGAGGAACTTCGGGCTCTGTAGGTGTATCTTGCCGTTGGAGCGAAAAAAGACTTACGAGGGTGGTGCACTGCTGCGTGACAACTTGTTGCCGAAGGTTGCTTAGCTGGTGTATGCCTTGGAGCTGACTGTTTGGGACTCCATTTCTGTGTGTGGCTAGTATGAATAGTAGAAGTTGAGGGACTCACCGGCTTATTGTCGATATGACTAGTCACCGGAATTGGCGATGATGAGGTCGCATGCTCCTGCAACCTGCTACGAAAATATGGAACCCACACTACTGTGGTTGGGGTTTGAAGATAAATCTTATTCCTTTGCATCCCCAAAATTTGCACCACGTGCTGATCTACCCACTCCATTCCTAAAATGCCCTCAAACCCATCCATGGGAACAACAATGAAGTTTAACTTTGCGCGCCACTGCCCTATTTGCACTAGAACATCGTTTACCATTTGACCAGCTTTGTAGTTACCCTGCACGAATGAAACTTCCAGGCCTGCTGCCTTCGAGAGCTTGCCGCCTAGGCGTGCTGCTACCTGCGGTGAAAGAAAATTGTGTGTGGCACCTGTGTCCACCATTAAAGTTTGGGAACCATCTTCCACTGCTGCCTGAACATAGATATTGTTGATGCGAGGAATGTAAACAGGCATGGTAGGAGAGGTATTAGCCTCAACAGCACCCACTCTCGGTTTTTGATCCCAATTCTTACTGTCTTCTTCAATTTCTGTAATGTGAACTGTGGATGGGAGCAACGCGGTATTAGGTTGAACATAAGCTGCTCTAGATCCACTTGTTGATGCCGTTACCCCCTTGGGACAATCTCGAGCGAAGTGAGGCCCTCCACATAAATTACATGCGAGGGGGCCCCCTCTTCCTCTATATCCACTAGAATAACCCCCCCGTGATGAGAAATTGCTTCGACCGAATGCTCCACCTGTAGATCTAAAAGATGTAGACGTACTGGCAGGGCTTGAGTCGGTCCTTGTGCCCTCAGTATATTCAATTCGAAGGGGTTGTTGACTTGACCACGCCGTTTCTGTACTAGCATTCGGTTGATTGAACCCTTGCGTTGTTCTTGGAGCCCATGATGTACCACCTGAATACTGATTGCGCATGGACCCGACTTGCCTACCTTCAAAATCCCATAGCCTTTCAGCCATATTCATGGCATCTGCAACGGTAGCCGGCTCCTGTTTTTCTATTTCTTGACGAGCCCATCTTTGCAGACCATATAAAAAACCATGTAGTTTTGTGGTCGGGTCCATGTCGTGAAGTTGAAGCATAAGAGATCGGTATTTTTGAATGTATTCTCTCATTTTTCCATTGTATTGCTTGAGGAACCGCCATTCGTCTCTGACTTTGAAGGGTTCATTCTTGGGCACAAAATAATCTATCATCGCTTTCTGTAGATCTTCCCAAGAAAACTTACCTCCGTGTTGTTCCTCTTGAAACATGAACCACTTAGCCGCTTCTCCATCCAATAGCTGAGCTGCTGCGAGACCTTTGCGGCGGCTTGAAATTTTCATCAATTTGAGGTACCCATCCACCTCACGGATCCATCTGTTTAAGCTGACAGAGTCTCTTTCTCCTCTGTATTTGTTCGGAGGTTGTGGTTTAAATTTTCCCATTTCGTCGGAAGACGAATCATCCCGATCTTTTCTGTCTTTCCTTCTGCCTCTTCTATGTGGTTCAACTTCATTATCTGTTTCAGCCTGAATTTTTCCCATAGCTTTGGGTAACATTGTAGCCAAAAGATCTTGCATCATACCCCGCATGGCCTCAATAGAGTTGGGCTCCCTACGAAGCGCCACTCTTTGCTGCATCCAAATCATCCTCATGTTCCGTCGGGTACTCATCCCCAACCTCCATTTGAGGTTTACTGGCCCCAATTCCAAGAGCTACGGAGATTTCATCTCGTTCCTCTCTAGCCGCACTTTTATTTCTGTTGCGTCCACCCATTTTTGATGACACAATTAGCTTTCCACTGTGATCACTCCCACGCCCGTTGAAGGTCCTGCCTTTGCGTGAGGAGAGGCTCTGATACCAAGTGTTACACACTAGGAGTGCGTAAGGTAAATATCCCCAAGTTGGTTTTGGCACAACATAACACGTCACATCACAACACGTCACAGCACGACACAACGCATCACAGCGCGTCACGACACATCACGACATAACACGATTGCAAGAAAAGAGAGAGAGAGAGTTTTGAGAATGAAAGTGAGAAGATGTATTAGATTGAGGAGGATTTACAAAGGAACGGGTAATTCGAAGATGGCGCACCACGCAGCCTATTATCGTCTCAACACCGTTTTGTAAGGAAGCAAGAGGATGCTCCCTTATAGGTGGCAACTCAATAATCATAGCCTAAATATATTATTGTTGTTAATTACCTAACCAAGTGTGCCAGGGCTAGAGTTACATTAAAAGATAAATAAAATTTTGATGAAAACATATGGTCACAATGTATACACCCCATCAAAAATACATTGTTGCATAAAAAATACATACGAGAGTATCCAAAAGTCACTCATCATCATCATCATCATATAGACATTATGCAAGATGAAAGCAAGATCCCTTCAAAACATGCTATCACCTAAAAAGCATTAGACTTTCAACTTTTGAGTCCACCTTTGTCAATTTATGCAACTACTATTAGTAGCATTGATGGTGGGTATTAGCTTGAACTTTACCTTCTTTCATAATTCCAATTTTCTTGCTATAAATGATGTTCATCAACCTCTGTGCCTTCATAATTGAAATTTTTTGCCACAATAAACAATGTCATTCGTCGACCTCTATGCCTTCATAATTCCAAATTTTTATTGCTATAAACGATGTTGTTGATCAACCTCTATGCCCCATGTAACCTGTCAATAATTTTTTTTGAAATAAGGTAAATTCTTAATTTAAGAAGTCTAAAGATGAGGATACTCAAAGCAATAATGTTATTATCATGTTTGTTGCCACTTTTATTGATTTCAATGAATATGTTATTCAAGTGGCTTAACACAATGAAACTCTCATCAATTAAGAGTAAGCAAGCATAAGAACCTACTCCCTTCCAATGCTTGTGACGTGCCTGAATTAGCCACCTTGCTAGACCAAAGCATAAGTAACGAGTTTCCACTCCACACAAGTTATATGTTTCCACTCTCTATAACTATTCCACTTCTCCATAGCTTATGCGAGAGAAGAGGTGCTGAAAATCTCCTTATTGACAACCTTCTCATCATCAATATTGCATTCACTTTCTTCCTTCAAATAAAAAATAGCCTTCTTCCAAGCACACACAATCTTTCTCACATCATCCAAATTATGTGGAGTCTTGTAAATAAAAAATAGTGTTCTTCCAAGCACACACAATCTTTCTCACATCATCCAAATTATGTGGAGTTTTGTAAGCGTTGCACATCTTAAAGTTTGTGGCTTAGGCTTGCAAGAAACTATCAATCATCACAATCAATGCCGTACACAACATGAACCAATTACAATCGATTGAGGAGACCAAGCATTATCTCAAGTACACATTATCAAATGTTGTCATTATCAAATGTTGTATTGGTAGTAACTCCAACAAAAAAGTAAAGATTGAAAATAATTGATGAAATGGGAGAACAACAAAACAACTTCCAATTCAGCAATGGCTTCTCTAATTACTCCAAAATTCTTTGTAATAACATCACGTTCAAAAAAATCGAATTAAAAATAGCTTAAAGCTTTTGAAGCTTGTGATTGCCACTTGGACCGACGAAAAGAAAAGCTTTCTTGGAGGAAAAAACTTCAATCTAGAATTATCTTAAGAGCCGCAACAAAGAAAGAGTAACTATATAAACACAAGCCAATGATAAGGAGGGATTATCATGAAAGAAAAACAATAGCAAAAGACAACAAGGTGATACGTGATCTTACGTGGAACTAATCATGCAAGATTGAGATGACAAACTAAGGAGCGACAAAGCTGCTTCAATAAGATAAAGGGTTCAATAAGCACAACAAGACACAAATGGAGAGTAGCAAAGGCAAGAGCTAAAAGCAATGACGACAAAAGACGAACTTGGAAGGTGGCAAGCCACCAACAAAGAGAGAGAGTTGAACGATGACAAACAACCACCTCTGCAAAATACAACGATAAGAGAAAGGATGGCAAACAAGGTGAAGCAACCATATTTGTAACCATCAACTTCTATTTAAAGCAACCATGGAATGTCAACCATGGACATTTCATCTTCAAGGTAGGAGGAATTTGACAAACATGCAATCAAAAAGATGCTGAGATGAACAAGAGGGCCCCTCTAATGACAAACATGGCACACGATAGAGTCTCACAGGAATGGAGTGATGTGAAAGCTAGGAGGAATTTGACAAACATGCAATCAAAAAGATGCTAAGATGAACAAGAGGGCCCGTCTAATGACAAACATGGCACATGATAAGAGTCTCACAAGAATGGAGTGATGTGAAAGAGTCGTTTGGCTATAGCCATGTTCATTACATTCCAAGGTGTAAGAGGAAAGATCTTGATTCAAAAACATATGAACATCAATAATCGAGACAATCAACCTTTTGAACATCCAACAAGAGATGCAAGGAACACCGTATTTAAAGACGGAACATTATTTGATGATAATATTGAGGTTCCTCTTCAAAGGACTCAACAACAAGGTCATAAGAGTGCCCATGAAAGATTGCACCAACCAAAGCATCACAAACATCCTCCATGAATATTTATTTTTTATCTTGAATCTTGAATGATGTTTTATCCTAAAAGAACGATGTTATTTTAAAATAAGGACGATACATCACCCTAAAAAGATGCCCTACTCTAAAATGTCTTGCCATTTGATTACAACTTAACAAAATTATAGCAAACATAAGAGTTTTACCCTAAAAGCAAACAACACAGTTTGATGTCTAACATTTGGTTACAACTTCGCAAAATTACAGCAAAATAGAGTTTTACCCTAAAAGCAAACAACATAGTTTGATGTCTAACATTTGGTCACAACTTCACAAAATTACAGCAAAATAGAGTTTTACCCTAAAAGCAAACAACATAATTTGACCCTAAAAGTATGATGTGTCATTCTTAAAACATAACAAACACAACATGAGCCCAAAGGTATGAAGTATCATGTCTTTTTTTTAGAACATTAAAGCCCGAAGGTATGAAGTATCATGTCTTTTTCTTAGAACATTAAAAAATCAAAGATGGTTAGTTATGCCATTAAAATCAAATCAAGCCACAATTACCAATTTATGATCAAAATTAAATCAAGTCAAAAATTATGTATACTTGTTTTTTTCAAAGATTAACAAACATCATTATTGCTTAGTTATAATCAAGGTTGTGTTCCAAACATTCCAACTTCTACTTGGGTCTAATGGGTCTAATTACACCCATTCCTACTTGTTTTTTTCAAAGATTAACAAACATCCTTATTGCTTAGTTATAATCAAGGTTGTGTTCCAAACATTCCAACTTCTACTTGGGTCTAATGGGTCTAATTACACCCATTCCTACTTGAGTCCAATTACACCCACATCTACCAACAATATTTCAATCCAAAGATGATCCATAAAAAATCAAAGATAAAAATCAAATCAAGCCACAATTAACATTTTTTTAAAAATCAAATCATACCAAAAATTGTGTATACTTATTTTTCAAGATTGACAAACAATATCCCAAGTTTAATTACACCCACATCTACCAACAATAATATCCAAAGACAATTCATTTACTACTCAACTACTCAATCCATTCTTCCTTCGTCCTATACATGTCATTTAACTAGTTAAAGACAAAGGAATACATCATGATCTACTCTTATCATTAAACCAAATAACACCATAATTGCTTAACTAGTCAATCTACCAACATGCCATTAACTAGCCTAGACCCACACCTACCAACAATCATTTTGTCCAAAGGAGTACATCAAGACTCTAATTTACTATTAAACCAGCATTAACTCATTAACAGCATTAACTCATATTAATTACTTCTTTAGCTTACCTTCATATTTTATCCAAATTAATGCATCAAGATCCTACTTTCATCCTACAAGTCATCAACTAGTTCCTCCTCTAGTTTCCCTTGATATTTAGCATTCCAAAAACTCTACCTTGGTCTCTCCAATTATCAAGGATTTCATCCTACAAAAATCATCAACTAGTTCCTCCTTTAGTTTCCCTTGATATTTAGCATTCCAAAATCTCTACCTTGCTCTCTCCAATCAAGGATTAAGGAAATGAAACAATCCATTCTTAGTTGGAGCCACTCAACAAGAATATTAGGAGGTTAGTTCATATTTAGCCACAAACAAACACCATGGATTCCATGGATTCAGCACAAGAATATTAGGAGGTTAGTTCATATTTAGCCACAAACAAACACCATGGATTCCATGGATTCAGCATTTCCACATCTTAAGTACGCATTCCATTAGGTATTAATAACAAAATACCATAACGACCACAAATTTAATATTTTCATACCTCAAGCATGGTTCATAAGAAAAGTCGAATACCTTTATTATCCTATGGAATCTATCTAATCCAATCTAAAATAATGTTGATATGATTCCATGGAATCTAATTTAAGACCACCATCTCAAACCACTGCAAGGATGCATTCAAAAATCCAACTAGATATTATTTTAAACAAGAGATTATACTTCTTTCCAACTCAAGATCTGTAAATCTCTCCATCCAATGTACGCTCATGTATATATTATTTATATAAAATGCATATCACATGCTAATTTATAACATACTGTAATATATAATATACGTAAAAGAAACCTGTAATATATAATACACAATAATATATAACATACGTAAAAGAAACATCCCAAGCTCAAGCTTTTGTTTCCTTTTAAATATTCCACAAACCCTCAAGCCATGCTAGGTCCAAAATTTTTCACTCGCCTTCTTTTAGAAGGAAAGTTAGGTCAAACAAAGGAGGAGCAACCATCTCAAGCAGGCCACGTTGTTAAGTACACCCCTTTCATGCATCTCTATACCACCATGTATCCCTTTACCCAACCCTAACTGGGTTCAAATAGACACAACAACAATGCAAGCCCCAACCCTAACAAGGTTCAAGCAAAGGCAATAGGAATGCAAAACCCTAACTGGGCTCAAATAGAGGCAACAACTATGCAAGCCCCAACCCTAACAAGGTTCAAGCGAAGGCAATGAGAATGCAAAAATTTACCTACCTTCCACCTCCTTAATTGGTGTGAAAGGTGAAGCAAAAGGTACAAAGTACTACAATGTGAATAGATTTCTTGGTGCTAAGCCTCCTCTAAGGTGGGTCAACAAAAAACAATTGGCAAGTCTCAATCTCGAACCACTTGGAGCATGCCACATCTCATTCCCGAACCAAATAGGTGGCCACATAAAAAGCACGCCCCCTTAGAGATATATCACTGCCACCACTCGTTAGAACCTAATCTAGGCATCAAAGGTCCTCAAGACAGTAACAAGTCCTAGGATTAAGCTACAGAAAAATGCATGGAGAAATTGATGAAACTAAGTCCCCATGGTCGTCTGTACTTGGTAGTCTCTCACATTGCTTTAACGGATACCTCAAACGTAAGCGGATACCTCAAACGTAGGCCTCCAGAGTCGTCTGTACTAGCAGTTTCTCCCACTTCGTCTGTACTAGCAGTTTCTCCCACTTCGCTCTACTGCAACAAATAACTACAATTTTTTACTTCGAAATGTATCTATGATACCTAATTGCGTCTGATGATTGAAATGCTCTTCCACTTTCTAGGGGCCCCAAAGTATCTACGACAACTAATTGGTTCTCGTGCGCCAATGTATCTACGATAGTAATTACTTCACGATCGAAATACTCCAGTACTTCTGCTAATCCAAGTGCGCTATACTTTCCCTCGTGCAAGCACTTAAGTACGAGTTAATCAAATTAAAATCCATGACCGTTCAATAAACTTCTGCACTCCTTAATCCACCCCTTAAAAAACCAAGGAACCTTTCCTCCTGTACTATACTGCTATCCACTCTCGAACCAGAAGGAGTTCTCTAGTTGGATACAACCATCGATTCACCGCTTCAAGGATACGATAGCAGCTAGGCGCAGCTTGCTTCGTAGCTAGAAGAAGTTCGCTACCCAAAACACTACGTTGATCAACCACCAGGGTTTGATGGTTAGTTACCCATAGAAATAGCAACCAAATTATAGACCTAGCAGCTGGATTACAACTACAGTCACGCACGCTGCTACTCCGCCAGTTCAAATTGGCAGGTTACTACAGACCAAGGAACTAGAGTAAAAGTACAATGAGGCACGCCGGTACTCTCCAGGATCAATTACGATAAAACAAAACCAACATGAAGCATCGAGAAAATAAGCCTAGACCCATAATTCCATAATCAAAGAGACCTGATACTTTGAAGCCCAATACCTAGCACCGATTGAAACTGGACGGCTTAAGATCGAAGATCTCCAGAGAAACGAAACAACAAGCGTGCGGAACAGCCAATCTCACGTAGAAACAGATCGGGGGCAAAACTAGGCAGATCCCAATATATACAGCTTAGGGCAGTCGGGACCTACTCTTTGGAGCAATCACACTCATCCGAACGCCCATGCAACACCCTTATAAGCACAACCCAGAAACACAAATGCTAGGGCAAGTAAACGGGCTTGCAGACGTCAAGACGAAGCGCTAAGAATGAGCAACCACAACTAACACAAATGCTAGGGCAAGTAAACGGGCTTGCAGACGTCAAGACGAAGCGCTAAGAATGAGCAACCACAACTAACACACAAAAGCTTCATTTACGGGAGCGTTGGGAAAGTCAAGACGAGCGTTGGTGAACTCAATAAGAAGCACAACAACTAGCTACCGCAAGCAAGTGCAGGAGCAAAGCAAGGAGATGAAGAAGCAAGAAAAGACTCCGACCACATAAAGCCAACTCAGCTGGGACATCAAGCCTACACATAAAGCAGCTCAATTAAGACATCAAGCCTACACTAAAAGGCCATACTATAGTCTAAATAGTTAGAATCTAAGTTAGAAGCATTTGACCTAGATTTGAGCCCTACAAGTACAACAAGAAAGCCCACGTTAAAGATACTGCCAATTCACTAATGCACTTCCTTTCACACCTCTTTCTAACTTCCAGCATATTTTAACACTCCCGCCGTATAAGAGCCGCCATCTCGGGTGCCGTATGACAACCGCCATTGTCATCCTCAGAGGGCTACTGCAGAGATAAGAAGTCGAGCATGAGTCACAAGATTAGCACCATTGGCCTTTCCCCAAGGTGGTCCAAAAATCCACTTGGAGATCACTTTAAACTGCAGCCTAACGACAGAGATCACATTGATATAACGACATGAAGAGTGCGAAACATAATCAGACTGTATCCAAAGTAAGATGTTAAGATGCATACAATAAAAAAGAGTGCGACACAAGCAGATGCAACAAGAGAAAAACCGCCCACGCGTGTGTAACTCTGCGCGCTCGTGCAACTATACTGATGCTGTATAGGTATCTATTAACATGTAAGACTATAGAGAAAGATGAGACCGGGCGCACAGTATGTATGTGTGTGTGTGTGCGCGCGCGCGCGCGCGTTAGGATAGATCAGATAACTCCATTGGGATCTGCGAAACCGCCGTCGGCGTGGTAAAGAAACCCTAGCATGTTTTCCCACAGCTTTCTTGAGCTTCTCCGCAACACACCAATACATGCATGCATATTCGACTGCAACATATCGAACATGTTTGGCCAGCAGTTCAAGAAAGTAGTGGAAAGACATGCGAGAGCTTCAGACAGGAAAGAGGCCACCTTCTGCATATAATCATTCAGAGTCGAAGGAAGAATCGATGGGCTCACACGTGAAAGCTAGATAGACACAAAAACAGATCTCAGCATTCTCCAATGCAGGTAAGGAAGAAAGAAAGGAAGGAAGCACGAGAAAAAAACATTTGGGAGGGCACCTATTTATGGACGCACGACACAATGGTAGCTAGCTGGCCGCTCTCAATTTTCATCATCATAGCCATTGCAGAGAAAGACACAGAGAGAGAGAGAACGTTGCAACAAAGCTAGCGCAAGCGCAGTCTCACACACAAAAAGCTCGCTCTCTCTCTCTCTCTCTCTCTCTCTCTGTGACTGTCTGTGTATGCTTCTCTGGGCACGTCCCTCGATCTGTATGCGCATATCCTCGTCAGAAACGCACTCATTACTTTTACTTCATTAAATATGAATTGTGCGCATGGCCCCCCTGCACCCCCCAAGGACTGTTAAATGCGTGTCTCTCTCTCTCCCCCCCCCCTCTCTCTCTCTCTCTCTCTCTCTCTGTGTCTGATCTGATCAGACGCGCTGTATATATTATGATGATGCCATCCTCAGCCTCCCACTTTTCAAAAAAATTTTGCTTCCCCGCACGTCCCCCTTATATTACTACGAGCCGTCTCTCCTGTGCTGTCTCTATGTATATCATGAGGATCGCCATGCATGGTTGCATGTACCTGCGTGCCATAGCGCCATACATGATGTATGGTCATGCCCTCTGCGCCATGCAACAACGCGTACATAATACATATACTGTCTCCATCCCCATGCAGTAAACTAAAGCATCATCATATGCCCTTTTTTCTTTGGCCTTTTGGCTGCACGTGCCAGCCCCCTGCCTCCCTTTTTCTCTTTATCGTGCTGCATTGTACACAGGCCGAGAGAGCGCAAGACAGGCGATGCATTGAAGACAGTCAAAACCCAATGATGGCTGTCGAGACGACAGTAAAGGAGAGGAAGAAAAAGTATTTCGCATCATCACCCTCGCCCCCATGCATGCATGATGCTGCCTCCTCACGTACATACACGCACATACATACATACACATGCATGCATGCATGCACGCATACGAGACCATCCACGACATCCTGACATCGGAATGCGATCCACCCATGATTCTTTCCGTTCCCAACCCTATCCTGCGAAAATAACACCTTGTCTCTCGATATTAATTACAAACAATAAGAAAAGATGGACGGTAACCCACGATACTATTAAACTATCAATAACAGCCATGATTACAGTAACACAGTGGGACACATGCAATATTAGATTGAACTCTAGAAGGAACACATCACATTTGCACGTGTGAAGCTGTGACATGGTCGACTGCTAAAACAAACTTGTTCCAACTTCTCACCCCTCCACCTTTTATTAGGGTATATACCCCCACACCATCCATTCCCCTGTGGGTCGTCCTGAACTGCCAGTAACGCGCCGGGGGGAGAGAAAGAGAGAGAGAGAGATCTTACACAACACTTTGACAATCTACCAACCCATACCTTCCCTACATGTTCCCATTCTATACCCTACCCTTAAGCACCCATCAATACACCTTGGCATCTTCTTACCACCCATCACACAACATAGGTCTACGGCATGCTCCTCATTGATATACAAACGTTCACATATTTTCTCATCGCATAAAACATCTTCTAGGGTCCATATTTCTTATTATATCCATAATCCTTACCTTAACATATCTAAACGTTTTGTTACCTCCATAGGACCCAATGAATTTTTGCAACTCTCTTAGACTCTTACCAAACATTGTTTCTAAATATATGTACCTTTTCAACCTTTCTGGGGGCGCTTCAAAACAAACTAATTATCTAAATATATTTCATTCCAATCTCTATATACAAATTGTCATTGTTCAACTACTATAAAGCTATACTTCGCAAAGTTAATCCTAGTTTTTAATTTGAGTGATATATTAGATAGATGCATTATGTGGCAAAACTTAAAGACTAGTGTCATGTGTAATAAGAATACAAGTTCTTTAATCTCTAGTGATCCTTATTTTGAATTACTGAGATGTTGCAATTGTGCATCCCAACTTCTCTCGCAAATTCCTGCTCTATACGAGGTGCCTATGGACTTGCTCTTTTCTTTTGCAAGTTCATGCTTCATTAGTGCCCATGGCCTTTCTCTTGTCAATATCACTCTCAAGCATTAGTACATTTTTGTACCTCTACTACATTGCATGTAGCATCCTTTGAATCCCATAACCTACATAGTTGTGAAGTAATCTATAATTGGCTTTCAAATCATGAGCCTTTTGATGAAATTAGTGTTCCCCAACTTCTCTTGCAAATTCCTCATCTATACAAGGTACCTATAGACTTGCTCTTTTCTTTTGCAAGTTTACACTTCATTAGTGTCCATGGCCTTTCTCTTGTCAATATCACTCTCAAGCATTATTACACTTTTGTACCTCTACTACATTGCCTGTAGCATCCTTTGAATCTCATATCCTACATAGTTGTGAAGTTATCTATAATTGGCTTTCAAATCATGGGCCTCTTGATGAAATTCGTGTTTCCCAACTTCTCTTGCAAATTTCTCATCTATACAAGGTACTTATAGACTTGCTCTTTTCATGCTCTTTTCTTTTGCAAGTTCATGCTTTATTAGTGCCTATAGCCTTACTCTTGTCAATATCACTCTCAAGCATTATTACATTTTTGTACCTCTACTACAGTGCCTATAGGATCTTTTGAATCTCATATCCTACATAGTCGTGAAGTAATCTATAATTGGATTTCAAATCATGGGCCTCTTGATGAAATTAGTGTTCCCCAACTTCTCTTGTAAATTCCTCCTCTATACAAGGTACCTATAGACTTGCTCTTTTATTTTGCAAGTTCACGCTTCATTAGTGCCCATGGCCTTACTCTTGTCAATATCACTCTCAAGCATTAGTACATTTTTGTACCTCTACTACATTTGTGTTAGCATCCTTTGAATCTCATATCCTACATACTTATGAAGTAATCTATAATTGGCTTTCAAATCATGGGCCTTTTGATGAAATTAGTGTTCCCTGACTTCTCTTGCCAATTCCTCATCTATACAAGGTACCCATAGACTTGCTCTTTTATTTTGCAAGTTCATGCTTCATTAGTTCACATGGCCTTTCTCTTGTCAATATCACTCTCAAGCATTAGTATATTTTTGTACCTCTATTACATTGCCTATAGCATCCTTTGGATATCATATCCTACATAGTTGTGAAGTAATCTATAATTGGCTTTCAAATCATGGCCCTCTTGATGAAATTAGTGTTCCCCAACTTCCCTATCAAATTTATCATCTATACAAGGTACTTATAGACTTGCTCTTTTCTTTTGCAAGTTCATGCTTCATTAGTGCCCATGGCATTACTCTTGTCAATATCACTCTCAAGCATTATTACATCTTTGTACCTCGACTACTACATTGCATGTAGCATCCTTTGAATCTCATATCCTACATAGTTGTGAAGTAATCTATAATTGGCTTTCAAATCATGGGCCTCTTGATGAAATTAGTGTTCCCCAACTTCTCTTGCAAATTTCTCATCTATACAAGGTTCTTATAGACTTGCTCTTTTCTCTTCACGTTCATGCTTCATTAGTGCCCATGGCCTTACTCTTGTCAATATCACTCTCAAGAATTATTACATTTTTGTACCTCTACTACATTGCCTGTAGCATCCTTTGAATCTCATATCCTACATAGTTGTGAAGTAATCTATAATTGGCTTTCAAATCATGGGCCTTTTGATGAAATTAGTGTTCCTAAATAAAATTGGTTTAAAAAAGAATTCTAAAATTAGCCATTTACAAGCACATCAAAATGGTATCTCTTAGAAAAAAATTATTTTATAAACCCCCTAATAACTCAATGATAATGCTAGTAGTATAATCTCTTGATTCCTTAAGATACCTTCTCAAGAATAGTTGCTAGATAGGTATATGATCTTTATGCTTCAATTCAAAAACTTGTAATGTGTTCTACTACTTCAGTCCTTTGTGAGATCATGTTAATGAATATAACATGAATAGTTAAGTACAAAAGAGACTTGCAACAAAATGCTATATATGAATTGTGATGTAAGAAACCAATTATGTATAATTGCAATAGAGATACTACACAAAAGGACAATAATATTCCTTTGTCGTGTGCAATTCAACTTCATATATTGATGTTAGACTTATAACACTTTGCTAAAATGATGAATTATTGAAGATCATGAGAAATTTTGTACCACTTCTTTCAAGTACCCACAATCTATAATACATGATTAAGCTACACATCGCTAGGCGAGTTTATGCATTGCAAGGTGGAATCATGGTAAGATTGCTTGAAAAAAGCATGCGACATATCAGTTTACCATTTTAGCATTGTAAATAAAGATGAAGTATCGACACAGTTTATTAAAATTTTAAAAAGTGTTATTCGGCTCTCATAATATTACAGCTTTACTATAAATCTTTTAATGCCAAATATTTCTTAGTGGTCTTTTTTGTATCATAATACAGTGAGAATAGCTAGCCACATTACCATGCTTCTACCCCACATGTTATACACTTTAGTAGATAAAGAGGCAATGCCATATAATGTCAACCTCATGCAATAAAGACTACAGTCAAGCCAGGCTGTGATAAAATCACCATAAATTAAACTAATATAAAAATCATCACAATTGTTCTTTATTTTTTAAGCATGTATATTATAATCAACCAACCTATATAATAACACTATCATAACTCAAGATACCCAAACCTATAACATGTAGTCATAGTGCACTACAAGTACCATAACCAAGCCATATCTAGTAACTACACCATAAATCAAGTCAACCATAAATGGGGTAAGTGGCCAAGTTAGAACAACACATACCCCCTATTTGTGATACTTACACTACAGGGAAATGAGGCTATAAGTGCATATAGGTGTGTTTTTTGAATTTTAAAAAAGAAGTAGGGATGCATCTATATGCATACCAATTTGTGTCTCTATAGACTTGTGTCTTTATATTTGCATCATATAAGGGAATACATAGTGCTTATAGATGTGAATATAGTCGTGGTATTTTCTATTATTAAGAAAACTAGGGAGTTGCTAGTGGTTGCTAAATAGATGTAGCTCCATCTACAATCATGCAAATAGTGGCTCCTTGTTTTCTTTCAATCCTATAAATATTCACATCTACCACTAGTAAATAAAAGAGACATAGTAAATCGAATCATACATTAAATATCCTATTCACTAAGATGTTGAGTGGTATTAGAAAATGTGACAACAAGAGCGAATAGAATGGCTAAAGTGTCTCATGTAGTGAGGTAGTTATTGTATGACATATACTATCCAAAGATATGTACTAGGGAAGAGGCATCATGAATGCACATGCCTCGCTAATGTACATTGGATCCGCTCTACGAGAAGTACATCTCATTGAGGAGCACAAGGATCTCCCCTCAAAGAGGAATAAGTAATTGGTAGCTTCCAAGCAACTTCCTCTCATAAGTTCAAGTCAAAATTTATTCTCTTGCTCTCTACTTGTCCTTGCATAAGGTTTACACCAAAAGGTTGCATACATAATATAATGCCACTACAATGTACACAAGTAAATATATCACATTAGACAATGTACCTATGAACTTGATCTTTGCTTTTGCAAGTTCATGCTTCACTAGTACCAATGGACTTTCTCTTGTAAGCATCACTCTCAATCATTAGTACATTTATGTACATTTACCACATTGCATCTAGCATCCTTTAACTTCTATATCCTACATAATAGTGAAGTAATCTATAGATTGTTTTTGAATCATGAAACTTTTGAGTGTATTAGTATTCCTTAATAAAATTAGGTTTAAAAATGATTCTAAACTTAGCCACTTTCAAGAACATCAAAATGATACCTCTTAGAAAACTCAATGATAATGTTAGTACTACAAGTTCCTGATTTCTCAAAGATACCTCCTAATTAAGAACATTTGTTAGATAGGTAAATGATCGTTATGCTTCAATTCAAAGACTTGTAATCCGTTCTACTACATCACTGCTTTGGAGGATCATGTTGATGGATACAATAGGAATAGTTAAGTACAAAAAGGGCTTGCAATTAAATACTATATATAGATTATGATGTAAATGATTGATTTTGGATAATTGCAATAGAGATACTATATAAAAGGACATGAATAGTCCTATGCCATGTGAAATGGAACTTGATACTTAGGTTAGACTTATAAGATTTTTCTAAGAAGATGAATTATTGAAGGTAATGAGAACTTCTATACCACCCATTTTAAGTATTCACAATCAGAATGTTTGAAAAGCCATGAGACAAATTAGTCTACCATTTTAGCACTATAAATAAAGTTGACATATCAACACAACTTATAAACAATGGTGACTATAAGCAACCTCTTCCCTAATACAATGTATCAATACAATAGTGAGTATAGCTAACCACCTTACGACATTAGGCCAAAATGCTTCAAAATAACACTTGTAAAAAAATGATTAAGTTGCTAAATATTTGAGATTTTGGAAGAATGAAACCACCAAATTTGGTTGCTCAAATGTGATTAACGAGAGAATATTTAGTTTGTTGAAGGGGTTGACCATTAGTTTCACTTATCTTTTAATTTATGCCAAGGTCACCATTTTTGCTGTTTTTATCTTGGAACTTGAGAGATTTTGTATTTTTGAGATATTTTGCATCAAAATCGGATTTTTTTTCTATCCCATCTTCTTTTCATGCACCATTCTCTTTTGATGTTCTCTTCTTATTGCTTGCTTTCTATCATTATAAGATTCATTTGTAGTTGATTTGCTAAAATGTTTAGTAATACCTCTTCAAGTAGCGCAATGTAAGCATATGCAAGTACAAACTTACCATTCCATGAGATCTAATTTATAAATCTTGGAGAAGTATATATTGTCACCAAGTAATAATAAATGAGATGGAGGCTAACATATTGTGCACTACAACATATACATGCTATAACGACGTTTTCTTTATATATGAAAAATATCCTCATCGTCGCTATTAGCGTCGCTACAAAACCATCGCTATTTTCGTCACTAATTTTGTCGGTATTAGCGTCGCTATTTAATACCGACGAAATTAGCGACGGTTAAGAGGAATTTTCGACGCTAATACCGACGATTACAGAATTATTTTGCGATGCTAATACCGACGGTTGCAGAAAAAAATAATAATTTTGTGGCAGAGCTGCAGATGCAGCCCTGCCACAGTTAGAGCCACATAAGGCTAAGAGACAATTCCTGTTGTCAAAGAAGTTAGACAATCGATCCCAAATAATGACAAGACTTTGCAAACAAGTACTTTCATGACATTAATTAACACAAATGTGTATTGCATTGATAAAGAAAATAACAGAACTTAAATTGAGAAGTGCTACTGCGACAAAGTAAATATGTATACACTTGTACATCAATATGTGATGAATAACATGGAGATGTGTATATGGAGTCATGCTACAACATAGAAGTCCGAATTATATATACTTAGCTATTACATATGGAGGATAGAGGCCATAAGGCCTTACATAATACAAGATGGGGAGTAATCCTATGTAGCCTAATCTGCTCTCTACGACTCATCCGCATCAGACAACTCCGCTCGCTGTAGTGGCATATCGAAGGGAGCCTGCAATAGCAAATACATAAATAATTGTGAGTACCAAATACAAACTAAAATATAATGACAGATTTCTCAAATTAGGAATGATATTTATTACTACTTACTGGTCCTCGGTGAGCATAGAGCTTCTCGATCAGGGCACTCAAGTCATGCTTCTCCCCGTATGTCACCTCTAGTGTAGTCGAATCGCGATTCGTAAAACCTTGCTGTGGCACACAAATATTGAAAAACAACGTACTTGAGATTCATATTCGAAATACATATATCAACATGGATGTCATTGAATTAGAGTACTCTACCCTATTAATACTTATGAAATCTGCCAGGAATGTTGCGTAGCCGCCGCTACCAAGGTGATGCACCGATCCTGCGTCCAAACGCGCCTTTGCTGCATCCTTCTGCTGCTTCCACTTGTCTGGAGTGGATGTTGCCTCATCTTGGAGATTACTCCAGTCCTCTATATCTAGCCACTCCGACTTCGATTTGGCCCTGCTTGACTGCTTCACGTGCATCAGACTGCCTATGCGACTGATAGTCACGCATACACGTCATCATCCACCCTCTCGAGAATCTATCATTGCTAGAGGGCTGAGGGAACTCTCGATACAATGTATCAATTATATACTCCTTGTTGGGATCTGGGATCTGCTTCCACTTGTCTGTAATGTTGTGCCGAAATACTTGTTGGCACAACTCATGCATCTTAGAGATGACAGCTTTTCCCTTATCATTCATGTATAAATGGCCAGTGGCCTTATTTATGAGATACGAGTAACCTGCAAGATTTTGCAAACGGGTAATTTCATGACATTAATACAAATGTATTAAACAAAACTTGAATTGATAAGTGCTACTGCAAAAAAGGATGTGAAAATACATACTTGGAGGAGTGGGTTTCATGTACTTCTTGTCGGCCCTAGGAGTGATCGGTGGGGTGTGTGAAGGAGTGGAAGCAGTAGACGTCTGCCTGCCACCGCTAGTGAAAGATGGTGTCGACTCCCTGGTGGCAGTGCGAGTGGAAGAGACTGCATCTGTATCCCCACAACAAGAGCTGCCTCCTCCTCGACTACGTGACTCTGAAGCAAAGCGAGACCTGCGACTGCGTCTACTAGAGACTGAAGCATCGGACCGTCCAGAGTCTGCCGATCGTGCTAAGGTGGAACGGGAAAGCTGTGCATCGGCTCTATCTCTGACCCATGCTAGCTGCTCTGGTGAGAAACGTGCTAGCATCGCGTCAATGTCGTCATCTATAAAATTGCGACTCATCCTGCCGTCCGTGCCCAAATCCTAAACCTGCACATACAAGGAAAAATAATAATATTAGATAATGAATTACAAGACATAATAAAACTAAGACTTAAATTGCGAGACTTCATTTTAAAATAATTAAAAAATTTAGATAATACAAAACACCATACTCCAAAAACATACAAACTGTCCTAACCAATTTGCAAAAAGTGGCATTGCTGTAGTGGGAGGAACGTTTTGATCGAGTCACTTTTGTTTAGGGTTCCACAATCTCATCTTGACATAGCTTAGTATACACCGGGAGATCTATACAAAATTCTCCACAAAATGAGGACTCTGCTTCATTTTCAAAAAACCCATGCTCTATCTCCATAGGTGAGATGTCTTGGTCCTCCAGGCGGTTCATCCTAGTTTCTTGTATGCCTTCTGTCATGGCCGCTATTAAAGGTGTCTCTTCTACGATCGGTACGGGGGTTCTGGCAAACACGGGGATACTCCTAAATGTCATGGGAATGACATACCACCATTGAGGTTGTTGCGGATAAGGGAAAAAGACGACCTGATCCATATTACGATTAGTATAAAAGTCCACTTTGAGATTGCTAAAGCGCGTCAAGTATTAGGCACTCTTACCTGCTCACAATGATTTGGCAAAACAAATGTATCACTCAAATCGGTCCACTTCTTCGTTGAGTCAATCTCAACAAAGCCACTTGGCCCTCGCCGAACAATTGCACCTGCTCCTTCGAGAGTAACCTTGAACCATTGCACATCAAATATTGTCACAGACACTACAAGATATAGACCTTATAGCGACGTTTAAAGTGACGAAAATACAAACAACAAAATTTGCCCCCGTCGTCGCAAAAAGCGTCGTTATTGACGACGCCATGGAATCGTCGCTATTTGCGTCGCTATATGCGTCGCTATTTGCGTCTATATATGCGTCGCAAATGCGACGCATATAGCGACGCAAATAGCGACGCATATAGCGACGGTTGAGGGATTTTGCGATGCATATAGCGACGATAATAGCGACGCATATAGCGACGGTTGAGGGATTTTGCGACGATAATAGCGACGATAATAGCGACGCCTGCAGTAAATTTGTGACGCAAATAGCGACGGTAACAGAGAAAAAAAAAATTTTGTGGCAGGGCAGCAAGCTGCCCTACCACATATAGCACTGTGTGCTGTATGAGAGCCATACAAAATATTTTCTGCACTGCTGCATACAAAGCGTTTGCAAACAAAAAGAATCTATACTGAAATCATAAAACTGATAGATGAAATAAATACATGATATCGCATAAAATGCGATTGGTACAATCATAAAACAATATCACTAATACATAGAAAATGTCTACATAGATCGGGTGACTAAAAACTAAAGGTATGTGAGCGCTAAGGATCCGAGGGCGAGCTACAAATCGTCGTCCCCCGAAAGCTCGTCCCTCTGCAAAGGAGCATCAAACGGATTCTGCAGAAAAAGAAACAACATATCAATCCACCATACAATAATGCATTCAAATATCTCATGGTAACTACGATCATGAAAGATGAGAGACTTACTGGGCCGCCGCGTCTGTACAATCGGTCGATCAATGATCTGAGACCGTGCCTCTCTGCATATTGAGTCTCAAGGCCTTGCGGATCACGATTTGTAATGGAGTGCTGCAAAGAAAACAAAATGCTAACTGTTAGAAACATGATTGTCAGTACAAATAACATCTCAAAAAAACAAATAAGCAAAACAAAAGAGAAACTTACAAAGTCCTCCAAATATGTCCTGTGGCCGCCACTCCCAAGATGATGTACTGATCCGGCCTCGATTCGTGCCCTCGCCGCCTCCCGCTGCTGACTCCAACGTCCTGGCGAATTTGTAGCCTCCTCCCTCAGTCGGCGCCAGTCCTCTGCATCTAACCACTCGGGCTTTGGAGCCCCACTCTTGATTGCCTTGCGTGCGTCGGATCGTCTATGTGACATGTATGCACGCATGCAATCCATCATCCAGCCCGTAGAGAATCTATCCACTGCGGCTGGCACCGGGAACTCCTCGTGCAAGGATGCTACTATGTACTCCTTGCTCCCCTCCGGTATGTTCCTCCAATGATCCAGGACGTTGTGCCGAAAAACTTGTTGGCACAACTCCCTCATGCGAGCCATCACCCTCCTCCCCTCATCATTCATGATGATAGCTCCTGACCTGCCATCCACTAGGTATCCATAATCCCTAGGAGTGTGCCTCGTATGGGCCCTCTCCCATCTCCGTCCACGCTCCTGGGCATATCCAGGAGACCCCTGAACATCCGGTGTACCGATGGGGGTACCCTCTCCCGGAGTGCCACTGAAAGGGGTGCCACCAGAGGGGGTGCCACCAAAAGGAGTGCCACCAGAGGGGGTGCCACCAAAAGGAGTGCCACCAAAAGGCGTGACATCTGTCGACGGCTGCGCAAAAGCCGGAGTAACTGGAGTGGACGTCCCCACAGGTGTGACAAATCCTGGAGGTGACCGAGCTCTAGCTGAACGACGAGACGGAGACACCGCGTCCGTGTCTCCACAGCAGCACCCCCTGATCCTCCTGCAGTCGCAGTCCCTCCCTCTGGCCCAAGTCGCGAGCGTCGAGATCGTCTGCTCGAAGCTGAAGCATCTGATCGCACTGAAGCTGATCTAGCAGAGCGCCCTGACGAAGAACGAGATAGCTCCTGATCTGCTATCTCTCTGAATCTCGCGAGCTGATCTGGAGACATACGTGCCATCATCTCCTGAAACTCCTCATCGCTCATCCCTCGACTCATCCTGAAAATATCGATACCTGCAGAGATAAAAAATAATGTTAGAATAATCAATTGAAACTATACAAAGCGCATTAATATAAATCATTTTTGAAAAATCCATCTTTTAATGCATATCTTATCTACCTTTATGGAAGATCTAAACAACGAATTGAGTAATACAATTCTCCAAGAATGAAGTATTCTATGGTCCCATGTTAATCTCCTGACATAACTCTGCATACACTGGAAGGTCGATAGACATGTCACTACAAAAGAACGAGTCTGCCTCGTTCTCAAAAAATTCTGTGACTTCAGTATTTCCATCATTGTTAGCCGATGCGGGCTCCAAGCTTGCGGTGGCCTCCATCCCTTGTAATTTCGATCCCTCTATTTGCATATATTCTTCATCTATGCCTGGAACATCGCTTTGATCGTATACTCTCGCACCTCGAGGAGTTGAAGGTATAACATACCACCATCGAGGTTGTCGGGGATTTGGATAGAAGATTACCTGTTCACAAACACTTACAAACCCTCTTCAAACCATTGTGACATAAAGCATGTCGTATTACAATTAGCAAGCAAATGACTAGAAGATTACCTGTTCACAATGTGCCGGCAACACAAAGGTGTCGCGCAAATCCATCCATTTTTTTTCGGAATCTATTTCGAGAAATCCAGATGGACCTCGTCGAACCGTTGCGCCAGCTCCTCCAAGTACCACTTTGAACCACTGCACATCGAATATTATCATGGAGAAGCTACGGTAATCCACTGTAACAATACTTTGCAAATTCCCAAAATACTCCATCTCATCCACAACCGTGTTCGGATCCGTTTCTCGTCGCCGGCTCTCTTGCTCAAACCTTGCCATGACACCACAGTCCATTGTGGAGCGCATTTTGTCAATACGCTCCACCCGAAAATGCCGTCCGCGCGACCACGCTGCACTATATATTTTGTACTGCACATTGAAACACTCAAATTAGATGTAGCAAACAAATTCAGATACGACACATTCTAAACCCCTCATTACCTTTGGACTACATCCCCTCGAGAACTCCCACTCCTCCATTGAGACCTCTGCCCCTTCGCTGGATGCTGCGATCAAGGCTCCATGCAACCATCGTGTTGACATAAACCGCGGCATCTCCTCCATGCCTTCGGGATATCGAATCGGTCGGTGACGCGTACTGCGTCGGAATTCAGCTCGCGCTTCCTCTCGATCTTGCCTTGCAATTTGGTACTTGGCGAGCCACGTCTCCATGGAGGCATGGTGCAACATACAAAAGCGATTCACCTTCTCTTCCATTGAGGCATCCATTCTTTTTTCTACCCCATTTCCAACCACCACATCTCCAGTCAGCCTGTCATCGTCCTTGAGCGTCCATAGCATTTCATTGTCTGGTTCCACTGTTCGTAGCCATTGTGAGATATGCACTAATGCCTCTGACACCAACCAACCCTCTGCCATGCTACCTTCCGGACGAGCTCGTTGTCGCACAAAGCCTTTCAGGGTTTTCATGAAGTGCTCCAGGAAGAACATCCATCGCGTATGGACAGGTCCGGCAATCTCCACTTCGTCCACAAGATGCACAAGAAGGTGAACTTGTATCGTGAGCATGCTAGTGGGCAGGTATTTCTCAAAGAGACAGACCGTCTCAACTGCTCCCCGCCTTGCGGATTCAATAGAGGACGTCTTAATCTCTTTCTGTGAGATCCATTGCACCAAAGTCGACAGCTTGTAAATAGCCCCGCGAATTTCTGGAGTTAGGCATCCCGCGATCGCGATCGGTAGGACAAACTGCCACAAATGAGAAAGCATTAAGAATAATGGTCACTTTTCAAATTTCAAAATGTCCACGCTAATTAAAATCCATTCTGTTCACAAACCTGACATATCTTATGCCAATCATGGGATTTTAGCCCAGACATTTGGTCATCTTTAGAAAATGCGGACCTGAGAGAACGCATCATACCCGTCGGAGTGCGGATAGACTTGATTACTTGCTTCACAATGCGCTCTTCTTTGGTAGACAAAACCCAGGGAGCGCGAGGAAGCTGCACTCCCCCTTCAGCACTCGACTGCGGCCAAAGCGCCTCCATCTTAGGTACCTCCTTTAAATCCATTCGTGACCCTATAGTGTCTCTCTTTCCTGTGATGTGGTCCCATAGCAAGCTGCCCACATTTTTGAAAATATGCATGGGATCCAACAAGTGGTTGACCTGTAAGTGGGTCCAATATGGCAACTCATAGAAAACTGAGAACCGTCGCATTCCATTTGGATGTGATTCCGGGTTTACCATTTTCAGCTCGTACCAGCTTGCAGCGTTCATACGTGCTGGAGGTCGTCCAAGAAAACCTTCCCTGAGTTCATGATCCTCCGGCAAGAAAGTGGCGTGTCCTTGATATACCATCTTCTTCATGGTTCGTGACCTTCGGGAGTCTAACTGTGGCCCACACAATGGACATGCATGATAACCTGAGGTAACGAGACCTGCAAGGCGATCCACGACCTAGTGAATACTTGATTGAATGAAATAAAATATAGATATTACCGGCGTGAACAAAGGTCTGCTCACCTGAGCACTCTCCCAATCCCGGAAAGTCATGCATCGTCCACATGAGAATGGCTCGAATGTTGGCTGACCGCCGACCATCGCGCCTGCTCATATCTTGCACCGTGACCCCATCCTCCCACAAAATCTTAAGCTCATCGACTAATGGACGAAGATACACGTCCATATTTTTTACTTTGTAGCGGCCTGGGACGAGCAAGCTAAGGATGAGATGTCCTTTCTTCGTAGAAAGCCATGGAGGAATGTTGTAGTTGACAAGCACTATAGGCCACACACTGTAAGAAGTCGAGCGCAGACCGAATGGGTTCACACCATCCATGGCGAGACCGAGCCGAAGATTCCTTGGCTCTCGCGCAAAGCCTGGGAAGGTAGAGTCAATGTGGCTCCATGCGCGCGAATCTGCTGATATTCGTTGTACTCCATCCGTAGACCTATTCTGCACATGCCACGTTGTCAAGCTTGCCATGGCAGACGTGCGAAACATGTGGTTTATGCGGGGGATGAGCGGAAAGTGTCTGAGGACTTTTTGAGGGATGGTCTGCCCTTGCAAGTCTTGTCGATACCTGTGAGCACCACACTTTGGACATGTCTCCATGGTCTCGTATTCATCTCGAAAAAATATGCAATCGTTGATACATGCATGGATGTTATTGTAGTCCATGCCAAGCTTCCGTAAAACATGTCGTGCATCATCACGAGACTCAGGCATGGTGTTTGCAGGTGGCAATATATGATATTTCAATAACCTGAAAAAATCATAAAACACCTTAAAAAATCCATCCATATTTACAATAATACTGTTTAAAAAAAAAACAATGAAGTCTGTATGCAAGGTACCTGAATAACTCAGTCACACTCGTATCGCTCCAACCGTATTTTGCTTGCACACTTAAGAGTGCAAGCAATGTCTTCAACCGAGATACTCGGCACCCATCATATAATGGTATGGATGCTTCCTCTCTAAGCGGGTCAGATGTCTCAACATCCATGGGAATCAATGCATCGATCATTGCCTCCATCTCAGGCTCCAAGATTGTAGGCAAGTCGGGAAGGTTGTCTGTCTCCTCTGGCATTGACGATATAGATGGGCCTTGCGAGTGGTCTATTGGCTCCTGCCATCCATCCATCGCACGTCCATGAACTCTTCTAATTGGCCGCAAAGGGTGCACTCCCCCTTGGGTCGAGACATCACCCCCCTGGACACAAAATTTGCCAACAAGACCCAATCTTATTGTGTATGGTTTTCAATTAGCTTGAGAGTACAATGCATGAAAAATGCTAACTTGAAAATACCGTTTGCTGAAAATCTGCAATCGCCTGATCAATAATCTCAGGTTGAAACTCGCCAAATCGTCGTACGTGTTCTATAGACAATCGGCGTTTTCGTCTAATTTCCAACTTGCATTGAGAGCAAGGACATGGGACATGCTGATTAAGATACGACTCGCGGTCTTGAACAATAGGACCTTCTTCGTTTGCCATCTTATCTACATTACAGCAAACGAGGCTTAAATGGATAGCTTTTTGGAGATGTACGTCAACTTGCAAGTTGACCATAAACCTTGCATTGTATATAGTAGTCGAGAGATTTTCCGATGTTATATCTCGGCCTTGTATCATGCTCAACGATTTGTTTGTCCCGGTAGATAATTTTTTGTTATATCTCGGCTTTGAGTATAAGTAATCCATTTTAAAATTAATGCGCGCCATCTATGAAATTTTACAACTATAGTAATAAAATTTATTTCAATCAATTCTATTCATAGTCATAAGACCTGAGAGAAATTATCCTATACTCAATTTAAGGGATCTCCACTTCTATAACAATAATTTTGGGTTAATTTTGATGAAGTACGTGGCCGTATGCAAAGCACATTGCATACCATTATCGATACGTATATTATCTTAAATTTCATTCCCTTCCCTCTCCCTCTCTTCCTCTCTTTCTCTCACCCTCTCCCTCTCCCTCACCCTCTCGTTCTCTTTCTCTCCCTCTCTCATTTCCTCCCTCCTCCTCCCTCTCCCTCTCCCTCCCTCTTTCTCCCTCTTTCTCCCTCTCCCTCTCCCTCGCTCCCTCTCCCTCCCCCTCCCTCTTTCTCTCCCTCTCTTATTTCCTTCCCCTCCCCCTCCCTCTCCCTCTCCCTCTCCCTCTCTTTCTCTTTTTCTCCCTCTCCCTCTCTATCTCTCTTTCTCTCTCATTTCCTAAACAAGCAAAAAATAAAGTGATTTAAACAACCTCCAAGCAAAAGGGAGAGGGAGAGATACAATGCACTCTCCCTCTCTTTCTCTTTCTATCCCTCTCTCATTTCCTTCCCCTTCCTCTCCCTCTCACTCTCTTTCTCTCTCATTTCCTCTCCTAAACAAGCAAAAAATAAAGTGATTCAAACATTAAACAAGCAAAAGGGAGAGGGAGGGAGAGAGAGAATGCACTCTCCCTCCTTCTCCCTCTCTTTCTCTTTCTCTCCCTCTCCTATTTCCTCCCCCTCCCTCTCCCTCTCCCTCTATTTCTCTTTCTCTTTCTTTCTCTTTCTTTCCCTTTCCCTCTCCCTCTCCCTCTCTTTCTCTCTTACTCTCTCGTTTCCTCTCCTAAACAAGCAAAGAAGAAAGTAATTTAAACATTAAACAAGCAAAAGGGAGAGAGAGAGAGAGAATGCACTCTCACTCTCTTTCTCTCCCTCTCCCTCTCTTTCTCTCCCTCTCTCTTCTTCTCCCTCTCCTTCTCTTTCTTTTCCTCTCCTAAATAAACAAAAGAGAACGATTTAAACCTTCAACAAGTAAAAGAAAGAGAGAGGGAGACTCACCAATGAGATATGGCGAGCGTGGGCGGCTTCTCTTTGCAACGAGGGCTCCTCCTCTCCTTCGCGAACAACGACGGTGGCGGTGGCAGTGGCGGCAGCAAGTCTCTTCCTCCTCTTCTCTCACAAAGCCTTGGCTCTCTCCCTCGCTCTCTCCCTCGCTCTCGCTCTCAAAAGGCGAAGAAAACAAAATGAAAACGGCGCTCTGGTTTCGGTCGCGCTTTTTTTCCCTGCGGCGTCGCTATATGCGTCGCTATTTGCGTCGCTATATGCGTCGCTATTTGCGTCGCAAATGCGACGCAAATAGCGACGCAAATAGCGACGCCAATAGCGACGCCGATAAACGCCGTCGCTAATCGGCGTCGCTATTGCCCCAGTCCCTTGTAGTGAGAGAAACTTCGATAGTCCACTGCAAGGATACTCTGTAAACATCCGAAATACTCCATCTCTGCAACTACACGATTTGGATCTGTGGCATGTCGTCGGCTTTCCTGCTCAAACATTGCCATCACTCCACAGTCCATTGTCAAGCGTAACTTGTTGATGTGCTCTACTCTGAAATGTTGTCCACATGACCATGCTGCACTATGGACCTTATACTAGGAGAAGAACAAGTATATTAGTTGCGATTTGCAGTATAGATTGTAATTTCTTGGGATTGCATACCTTGGGATTGCATCCACGTGAGAAGTCCCACTCTTCTTCAGTAACTGTTTCTCCATCTTGAGATGCTTTGGTTAGGGCCTCATGTAGCCATCTAGTGGACATGAGTAGAGGCATCTCCTCTAAGCCCTTCGGATATCGAATGGGCTGTTGCCGCGTACTCGGTCAAAAGTCAGATCTTGCAGACTCTCGCTCAGCTCGAGCATCCTCATACTGTTGCAGCCACTTCTCCATCGTAGCACTATGCAGCATACAAAATCGGTTCACCTTGGACTCCATGGATGCATCCATCTTCTTCTCTATTCTGTTTCCCACTAGGACATCTCCATTTAGACGATCATCCTCCTTAAGTGACCATATCAAGCCTTTGTCCTAGTCCACAGTGGACAACCACTCAGAAATGTACACCAAGGCCTCCGACACTAACCAACCTTCAACCATGCTACCCTCAGGACGAGCCCGTTGTCGCACAAATCCCTTTAAGATCTTCATGAACCGTTCAAGGAAAAACATCCATCGACTATGGACTGGACCTGCAACCTGCAATTCATCTACAATATGCACTAGAAGATGGGTTTGTATCGTGAGCATGCTAGTGGGAAGATACTTCTCCAAAAGACAAGCAGTTCCTACTGCCATGCATTTCGCGGATTCACTCTTTTTGGGAGACAAACTGAACCAAATTGGACAATTTGTAAATGGCTATCCGTACCTCCAATGTCAGAGACTTCGCGATTGCAATCGGTAATACGAACTGTGAAAACCATGTAATTAATATTGTGTATAAACAAACGGAGATTCTAAAAGCTAATATGCAGAATCATGCCATACGCAACCTCATACCGTACATACCTGACACATCTTATGCCAATCATGGGATTTGAGTCATGTCAGTTGGTCATCCTTTGTGAATGCTGACTTGAGAGAACACATTAGGCCAGTCGGCATGCGAAAGGACCGGACTTGATGTTTTCCTTTACTCGTCACACTTCATTGCCAGACAAAACCCAAGGAGTGCGCGGCAATTGCACTGGACTGTCAACGCCACTTACAGGCCAATATGGTTTCATCTTTCCCACTGCTTTCAAATCCATCCTCGCTCCTAGTGTGTCTCGCTGCCCAGTGAGGTGGTCCCATAGCAAGCTACCCATATTCTTAAAAATGTGCATGGGATCTAAAAGGTGGTTAATTTTCTGTTTTTTCCAATAAGTCAGCTCATAGAAAATTGAGAAGCGTCGCATTCCACTGGGAAGAAAGTTTTGGTCCACCATCTTGCGATCAAACCAACTCGATGTGTTCATTCTCGCAGGAGGGCGACCAAGAAATCCTTCTCTTATGACATGACCCTCTGGCAAAAAAGACTGATGTCCCTCAAATACCATCTTCTTCATAGATTTTGACATACGAGAATCCAACCTTGGTCCACACAGAGGACATGCATGGTAACCTGACGTGACTAGCCCTGCAGAACATACATGTACAATGAGGCATGTTATAACACCAACATTACTCAAAGAAAACTAGAAAAATAAGAAAAAGCGCTTTACCAGAGCATTCTCCATAACCTGGAAAGTCATGCATGGTCCACATAAGAATTTCCCTTATAGTTGCGGATCGCCTACCAATATGTTTGCTCATGTCCTCCACTACAATTCCCTCCCACAACTCTTTTAGCTCATCAATCACAGTGGAGAGAGGTAGACATCCATATTCTTGACTTTGTATCGTCCAGGCACAAGAAAGCTGAGCAAAAGGTGTCCTTTCTTGGTGGAAAGCCATGGCGGTATATTGTAGTTAACAAGGACCACGGGCCATACACTATAGGAGGTGGAACGTAAACCAAAAGGATTTACCCCATCCATGGCAAGACCGAATCGTAGATTCCTCGCCTCCTTTGCAAAGTCAGGGAAAGTCTTGTCAATGTGAGGCCATGCTTCTGAGCCAGCTGGTGTATGCTGTATACCATCAATGGATCGATTTTCCGCATGCCATGTAGTCAACTTTGCAAAACTCTTGGTCCGAAAAATGTGACGAACACGCGGTATCAGCAAAAAGTGCCTCAAAACCTTCTACGAAACAGTCTGTCCTTGCAAGTCATTTCGATACCTGTCCGCACCGCACTTGGGACATGTGGCCAACAATTCAAACTCTCCCCGGAAGAGAACACAATCATTGGGGCAAGCATGAATGCAATTATAATCCATGCCTAGCTTTCGCAGCACTTGTCTTGCATCATCACGAGACTCAGGCATCGTGTTTTGGGTAAGCAAAATGTAAGATTTCAACGTTCTACAAATTGCAATGAAGCACGTTATTAGAGTACTACATAGCACATTTTAATGGCTTTCAATAAAGAATCATACACATCATAATATACATGAATAGCTCTGTCACACTTGCATCGCTCCATCCATATTTTGTTTGTATGCTCAACAATGCAAGAAGTGTCTTCAAACGGGATACTCGGACTCGCATCATACAATGGAATGGTAGCCTCCGCAATTAAAGGATCTTGGGATTCCGAGTCCGTCAGAAGCAATGATTCGATCATGTCCTCTAACTCAGTTAGTTATCTCGGACGGCATTTGTATAGAGCGCGGACGAACCCGTCTTACTGGACGCAAGAGATCTGCAGATTGCAATGTATCGACATGGCCCTGACCCTGTAAAGGACGTTAAGGAGCTAACTTCTAAGATAACCCCAAACTGTTATACTTAAATCAATTACATGTCATATAGTAATGAGAGAGAACTTACCGCAATCTTGTAATTCAAGACTGCTTGGTCAATTATCTCAACTCAAAACTCTCCATACCGTTGCACATGCTCTATGGAAAAACGATGTTTTCGACGAATGGCCAATTTGCATTATGTGCATGGACAGGGCACACGTTGATTGAGCCAAGCCTCATGATCCCCACCATGTTGGTCGTGAGTGCTAGACATCTTGACTACGATGTAATGGAATGATAATTTAATAACGATTCTATATTGTATATTGGGACCACTCCACCATATATATTTCAGGTCTTTTTTTTAAAAAAATTTCGCACCTATCTCTTTGAGTTCGGCTCTAAACTTATCTATCTTTGAGGTCGGCTCTAAACTATGCTCACACACACACATTTTTATAACAGTTAATAGATCTTTCACTATGCCTTGAAAGGCACAACTCCTTTTGAAGCCTTTATTGGTCAAATGCTAGTAGTGAGTTGTTTGAAAGTTTTTGGAAGCATTACTTATGCTCATAGAAAGAAATTAGACTCTAAATCTCTCAAACGTATTCTCATGAGTAATAGTAACATCACCAAAGCATTTTACTTTTATGATCCTAGAAAAAGAAGTATTTCTACATCTAGAAATATCATTGTGGATGAATATGTAGTTTAGAAAGATCTTGCAAAAGATACAATCCAAACAAAACAAGCATCTCATTTCTCTTTCTCTACATCTCTATCTCTCTCTCTCTCTCTCTCTCTCTCTAAAATTATAATCAAGCAAAACAAGCATCCCCCTTCACACTCCTTTCCATTTCTCTTTCTTTCAACACTTCCTACCCTATATACATTGCAAAGATTGAAGAGAACCAACACAAGAAAAAATATAAAAACACTCTCTTCCATTTCTCTCTTTCAACACTTCCTAACCTACATTGCAAATTAAAGCAACACAAAGATTGAAGAAAAACCAACACTTTCTAACCTACATTGCAAAGAATAAAAACCAACACAAGAAAAAATTTGAAAACACTCACTTCCATTTGTCTCTCTTTCAACTCTTCCTAACCTACATTGCAAAGCAACACAAAGCAACATAAAGATCAAAGAGAAACCAACACTTTCTAACCTACATTGCAAAGCAAAACAAAGATTGTAAAGAAACCAAAACAGGGCATACTGTCGTGCTCTCTTCTTCTTCCACGACCTCTTCGTGCGGGCGATGCTCCTCTCCTCGCGTGCGGCTCGCAGCTTGCTTCCTTGGTCACCTCCCTCTCTTGCTCACCTCCCTTTCTCTTTCTCTCCGCCTTCGCCTTACTTCTGTAGTTCGCGCGCGCATTTGAAAGAAACATTTGGGTTTCCGCGAAATGTTACCAGAGTAAGTCGTCGCTATTTACCTCGCTAAATAGTGACGCTAATAGCGATATTTTTAGTGACGCTAATACCGACGCACTTTTTGACTTAAAATATTTTGAGGATTAGCGACGTAAATAGCGACGCTGAAAAAAAAAAACGTCACTACTTAGCGTCGCTATATGTGTGTACCCTTGTAGTGGTGAATACAAGGAAAGAAGCATATAGATTTATGTGTGGATAGAAAAATTTATTCCAAGGACCCTTATACAAGAAAATCTCCTCCTGTTTTCAATATTTATGACTACATAAGATATGTTGGAGAAGGTTGCGATGGGATGCTTGGCTATTGTACAAGGTTATGCTTTGTATCTTATACATACATGGATCAAATGCACAAAATGAAAAAAAAAATATTAATTGCACTAATAAATATTTTTAAGTTAACAAATAAGATTGACATTTTGAAAAATACTAATGATTCATTACAAGATAAGCTAACATCCTTGAAGGAAACTCTAATGGGATTTAGTCGAAGAAAGCATTAGGAAAAAAATGAACTCACAAATGGGCCCTTAAAAATAATATAGTTTAAGATGTGGGCCTTTTGGATTGTCTAATAGGAAGGCTGTATGTTGACATTCATGGAGGGTGAATCTTCTCTCTCCAAATCTTGGGGTTTCTATTAAAAAAAGGGTAATGGGAGATTTTAAAAAAGGGAGAATGAATAGTACACAAATTTGAGTTTCTCTCACCTCGTATTTTCCCCTTTTTTTGGAGAATTTTCAATTTTGGTTTTTTTCCCTCTCACAAAATCAGTTTGACCCAAAAGTTGAGTAACAAACCACTTTCCCTCTCTTCTCTATACTCATGAAATTTTGTCTCCATTGAAGCTCCGTGCTAAGAGTAATTAGGGTTTTGAGTGTTCTACTTACCTCTGCACTTTCTTCTCCATGCAACTCCAGTTTTTGGCAAAACACATGTGCCCATCTCTCTTTGCATTTTCTCTTGTTTGCTATTATTTCAATAGGGTTTAATGTCGTTTCTTACTGTTATTGTCGCTTTGTTGCAGAGGTTGTTTGGGGCAAGAGACAAAGGTGCTCATCTCTCTCTCTCTCTCTCTCTCTCTATGTGTTGTTTCTCTTTTATGTTGCATTTTCAATAGAATTTGATCTTGGTTCTAATTGTTGTTTTCTTGCAAAGTCTATTTGGAGCAAGAGGCAAAGACGTTAATCTCTCTCTCTATTTGTTTTTTCTTTTTGCTGATATCTTTTCAATACAACATAATGTTAGTTCTAATCCTTGTTATTGTTTATTGTAGGTATAATTTTGGGTGACATTACATAAGTGATTATCTCTCTCTCCCTCTCTCTTTCTCTCTCTGTGTTTCCTCTTTTCTATTGTTTTTTAAGTATACCTTCATATAAATACTAACTCTTTCTATTGTCTTTTGCAGAGATCAATTCAGGCAAGATTGGATACGTGCTCATTTCTTTCTCTCTCTCGCGTACTCACACACTCTCTCTTTCTTCCTCTCTGCATTATCCATTTTCTACTATCTTTACAATAGGGTTTCATACTAGTTCTAACTTAAGGATCAATTCTTGTTGCAGCACTTAACACAAGGTAGAGAAGAGATTTTATGGCTCAATTTATATGTAAATCTACCATATTTTGTGGTACTATAATTTATTCATTTAATTGGTGACTTTTATGTTTGATGGAATTGATGTTTTCTTATGTCCATCATTTACAATGGATTTTGATTAGCAATGATTCAATCTTATCTTTAGCAGACCACCTTATAAAATAAATTGGCCCTATTTTATATTGCTTCTATTCATGCAGGTTTCTAGATCTTTTTTACTAAAAGATATTCATTCAAGTATTTTTGTTAAAAGGGATTCATGCAAGTATTTTTTTGTACATGCAGGTATTATACAAGGTTTAGATAAAGCACATAATTCTCGATCAACTATTTTGATGTGATGAGTGATTCCTTTGTGTTGGATTATGTGGATCTAGTGGAAGTTGATGGTTCAAAAATCCTCTGCATTATTGGTCATACGTGTCCATTTGGATCTCCATGCCAATTGGCAATGATCCATGAAACTCTTGTATCGTATCATCCATATAACACACAATGTATTGAGTCTTAGAATATCTCAGGTGTCAATCCAATGTGCCTATTAAGATTTGCATGCCATGTGGCTACTATCCTTGTAAAAACTACTCTATAATACCCACATTTCATACAGTGTATTGAGTCAAATTAAACTCCTCTTCATTATAATAAAATTTATTTTGGAAAATTTCTCTAAGTATTCTTGTGCTATTCTTTTTCATTATATTTCATGTAAATGGTATGATTAAAGTGATGCCTTGAAATTGAATCTATACTTTGTGTCGATGTACATATCCACATGTGTTTTGATATTGATGTATATGTTTGTTTACAAAAGTGTAAACATCTCTTAATGCCATGTTGATTTGTATGGCATATTAGTGATTACTAGACAGACTTAAAATACATATTATTTAGGGATTAATACATACTTCTTTACATCTAATGCGTAGGTTATAATGCGTGAGAGAAAAACAAGCATTCTCTTGATAGAAGTACGTAACAGAAAATATGAAGAAGGGAATTGGATCACTAATACGTATCATTGCTCGTCTTAGGTACATATGCATCCAAATATGAAGGGAGCTTTCAGGGTGAAAGCATCTGCAATTGTAGATGTATCAAAGCACTGGAAGGGTGAAATTTTAGCTCTCACACAAAGGAATGTTGATTCTCACCTTGTAACAAAGGCGTTTGTACAACATATATTCATGTAAAAACAAATACATATCGCACCCACTATGCCTTTTCAACGAAACATTGCAAACAATAAGTATTTGCAACTCATTGAGAATGAGAAATTTCATGATACCTATGTAACAACTTGTCTCGTATTTACAAAAGTATATCCTTCAGATTGGTGTGCGTGGCAAAATGTTGAGAGTTTCACTGGTTCTTTTAAGTATTACCACCTCAAAATAGGTAGGTTTCTCTTTGAGGGGCATACAACTAAGCAGCTCGCAGAGGACCTTGTTTTTTTCTATAACTCCAAGTATATATTGCCTAAGGGGGGTCGAGAATATGGAACACTTAATTCTATGAACATATCGAATCTCAATAGCATAGAATGGCCGTTGTGTAGTAGCGACATTTTGCACATGTGTAGCACAAAAATTTTAGGAGACATATTGAATTCTATGAAGTCAAGCACCGACTCAAGAGAATGTACATCTAAGCTGGTTCATACCGATTACAACTTTTGCACACATGTTCAAGAAATGTAAGGGTTTAAGATGTACCAAAACCATGTACATCATAAAAAGTGCATTAGGGGATTATGTAACAAGGATTCTAGGCAAAACTTGGACATAAAAAATAACTCACAGTCCTGACATAATGGAGTGTCAAGTCACAACAAGGGACATGGCTTCCAGGTAAAAATTTTATCTCTTAGTTGACTATTATCTTACTTTGGGATGAATCGGCTAACTTTCCTTTCCAATCACAAGTACTTTGTTACATGACAGACTTTATACCTAGTGTTCAAGTATCCATAGATGGAGGATGCTCAAGGGTAAATGGTTGTGCCTTGATCAAGACAAACGTGAAAGTGCAGCTCTGGATGTTACTGTCATTTTTGAGGGCCGCGAGCCCCAAGTGTTGCAAATGGAGGATGATTGGTCCTTGAGTATAATGAGCCAGGAAATTACAATGTTAATGCAAAATCCACCTGTTAGCTTCTATTTTAAACTAGATGGCAAGAAAACTCGAAGCCGAGCTGAGGATACTATTACTAGTGGAAAGTGTGTGGCTCCACATATTTTAGAAATTGTAGAGTCTCCCTAAAAATCCCAACACCACAAGTTGTAATATCCAACACCTATAAATTTTTGGATTTTTTTGGCCAATAGAATATTGTCGCTTATAAACTTGTAATATTTAAAAAAATTGGTATTTATGCAAAATCATACACTTGTTATACACTTTCCACATCAACACATTTACATATGCATGTAAACTTTACAAAGACATAAGTAAAGCCATAACTAAATATTGTATGTGAACAGCCCTTAATGGTTTAAAACTTAAGGTTTTTAAGGTATAACTAGTTTAGTTCTTGTTTCATTCTTTCATTTCACACTTTCTCTCTTCATCTCTTTATATCCACCACACCCCTCCTACCTGTTATGATGGATGCTCGTGCACACTTTGATGAGTGGATCCACGAGACTATCTTTGCCAACCAAAATGATGAGATATTCCAGGTTTTCTCTAAGAACTTCAACCTTGAAAGCATGCTCAGCTCATCATTGGATTTTCCCTTCAGGTTTTGGAAGACTTTGTGAGCACCATTGCTACTTGCACATACTCCATCGAGGGATCTGACATGACTTGTGTGCCTTTGGAATAGCTCATGGTATTTCATGCAAGCAAGAATCACCAAAAAGTGGTGAATAGGTGTCTTTCCCATGTGGATCCTTTACAGAGAATATGCACTGTTTGCATGGGCAGTGCACCAGGTACAGCACCTTTGGATCTCGTGGAGTGTGATTGCACATTGGTTGTTTACTAAACCCTTAGAGGAGGAGAGCAATGAAGATACAACTCCATAGGTTGTTGCTATCACATATACGGGAGAAGAGCCGATTGAAGAGCTCATAAATGTTGAAGAGGAACATTGGGTGTCATGGCAAAGTAAGGGTTGGCTCTCATGGTGCCATCTTCTTCAGAACAGCCATAAGTCGACAAACCCAACCTTGCCTCCTTGATGCCATTTAAAGTAGATGGTGTACAAGACTTGCTTCTATCAGATGTACTATAATACTTGGAAATGAAGGAATAAGAGTTGTTTTCCATCCTAGTCAGGGATTCGATCGAGGACCTGATCCATTATGATTACATGGATGTACATTCGACGATGGCAGAGATTGGAAGATATGATGGCACAAGCTTAGATACAGCGAGTGCCATCATAACATCACATGAGCATATTACCTTGATTGAAGAAGATTACCTTGTGTTGGATGCTGAATTTGAAGCACTATAACATGATTTGTTCTGACCAAGGCCCTAGCTTCCTACCAATGAGTTTGTAGATCCCTTTGCCTAAAGATGTACCTCACTGACACACAAGGAAATAAAGATACAAGATGATCTAGAGAAGGTGAGATTTCTAACTACCATATATTTTTATGCGATGAAACTTGATGGTAGGGTGTGTCGAGTCCCTCGGAGTCCACTAGTGAAATCTTGGCAAAAAATGATGCCTAGCCAGAAAGTGGCCCTAGATGCGAGACTTCGAACATGGCAGCTGCATGTATCATTTTTGGCCAAGATTTCGTTCACCGGCCAGAAAGTGACCCCAGATGCGAGACTTTGGATAGGGCAGTTGTAGACATCATTTTTTGCCAAGATTTCACTAGTGGACTCCGAAGGACCCGTCACACCCTACCGTCAAGTTTCATTGCTTTCTGATAACTCTAGGTAAGTCGCTAAATATATTGTTTGATTTGACTTTGTCATTTAGGACATACTGTATATAGGAGGAGCTTGACATGCGGATCGATGGAAGGATTCAGCTCTGAAGGAGTACATTAGCAACCTTGTTGCAGACTTGGTGGTCTTTCATAAGAAGTGCTCACTAGGAGTGCAAGAAATAATCATGAAAATTTGAGCTTTGATCAAGTTTGGACCTTTTCGAGCAATACCTGTGACATCTAGCTTGGAGAAGATGGTGCTAATCAAGCGGTCAAAGCTTCTTTACTTGTTTGGCCAAACGTGTGGTGAAGCAATGTGTGTGCTTGCTACATAAGGTGACCTTGCTAAAGTCTCAGATCCACTTCTCCTAGAGAAAGAGCTGAAGGGGAAGTGCATCATTTTTGAAGCAAAGAAGAAACTTGTATTTTCATCGAAAGTTGGCCTCTCCTCTCCACTAATGAAAAAGCCAAGGAGAACAATTGAGAGTTCTTGTTGGCTATTGGCTTTTTGTATCTACCATCACTAGTAGCCATCGTATGTATTTTTATTGATGAATATAAGATATTTTACTTTATCTCTATAAATAAATGTTTATTGAATAAATGTGTGATTTGTATAAGTGTGATGATAATGTGTGGTACGTGAATGACACATCCGCATACATTTACATAATTCAACCCATAGTACTGCACTTGCAATTGTGTAAGTGTGACAATAATGTGTGGTACGTGAATGATGCATTTGCATACATTAACATAATTCAACGCGTAGTAATACACTTATGATTATGCATAAGCAATAACGTAACTCGTATTCGTACATATTACTATTTTCGATGTGTTCGTAAGTTAAATAAAAATTAAGAGTCGTGTGTTTCAAGAAACAAAACAAAATAAAATTACTCAATTATTTGAATTTAGTACACATCACATGAGATATTATGTATATATAAATAAATATTCAAATGTGGCAAAATATACGAAATTTTTTGGCCTTCCAAGTTGCTATGGTGCTATAACACTCATTATAAACCTTGCATCATTAATCTAGTAACCTATGGAGGAGTCCCCTTATTGTGTCGAAGCCGAATGATAAAGTTCATGTCTTTATCTATGATTGTGACACACTTTGCACGGATGATTACAAGCTCTGTATAATTAAACAAGTCAATGAAAAACCCCCTGTAGTTGTTTGTAGGGCCTCCATAGCTGCAGCAGTCCACCTTCCTGTTGGAGGGCCATCTAACACTTGCGCCGAAAATCTTCCCATCCCTTTCAGCTCCAAATCTTGTATGACTTCCTAAACAACCTTATGAAAAGAACTTTTTGGGATGCGAAGCTCATATCCACATTGGATTCTCATTATCTCTCAAAGGGTGATAGTGTCTGGTTTCCATCTCCTCTTCTTCTGTGGTGGTCCTTGTGCTCTATGGGGAGCACTTGTTGCTGCACTAGAGGAGGCTCCACCTTGTGCTCCAAGTGGTGGGCCTTGGTGTGAGGTCTTCTCGGGGCTGAAACAACATGCTTGCTTGGTGCATGCCATGCAAGCTCAAGGAGGGCAAGATGGAGAAGAGACAGAGGTTGGGGATGTGAGAATGGAGGAAGCAAAGAAAGCAAGTTGTGAAAATGAGAAGAAGAATGAACTTTAAACCCCAAAATCGGGTTAATGTAGCTTCATATGCACTGTCTATCGTGTGATCATAAATCCATAACCTTTTATCAGAATGCGATGAAACTTCATACGCGCACTCGTTAGGTTGCTAAGAGCCCAAAATATTTTTTTTGAAATAAAGGAAAGTGGCTCCATACACTTTTTTTTAAAAAAAAAAGGTTCTTGGACACCTAACGAGTGTGTGTGAAGTTTCATCACGTTCTCATATAGTTTAGTATTTTAAAAATTATCCCATACTAAAATTATGGATGGAATGATAATTGAGAAATCAACATCGTGACTACTAGCCCTTAGAAACTTTGCACCACATAGACTATACAGAGGCATCAGGAGTAAATTAAGTTTGCAACAAGAAATGGCAAATTTTTACATGTTTTTCCTATTCAAATTGACAGTGCTAACAAAAACTGTAAGTGAGAATTGAAAATATAGCAAAGATGCACATTCAAAGTTGAGAGCGAAGGATAAGTGTAAAATTTTAATTTATATTTTAAGGGCGCATACAATAGTTTTGCACTGGGACATAGTCATATGTCCAATACATAAGGATAACACTATGCCAAAAAAGATAACATTACAAACTATGTTCATTCCATTGGAATGAATGCATCCTGCACTGCTTGAAGATTTCTTATAAGTTGAAAGTCCTTCGGAGTTACAGTGATGTGCTTTGCGTGTATTGCACAACGCTGAGCATCAGTCACATCAAGTCAACTAAAAAGGCCTCTGCAGCACACTGTAGAGCATGAAGACATTCTTTTGTGAAGCGATTAGGTCTATCCTAACCTTGTGCCAAAAACCACCTCCTACTATTTGTGAGGTAGAGGTCTTGCACAATCTCTTGAACAAGTCTCGAGAAGCTCGCCTTCGGAATGATGAGATCAAAAGAGCATTGATACCTCCTAATTTCTCTCAAGGCCACTGTACCTAGCTTCTACTTGTGTTTCTTGTGGGGATGCTGAGGAGGACCCATGTGAGGGCGACTTGAGGAAGGTGGGTTAGGTTGAGAAGGGGGTGTATTTGAGCTAGTAGATGCTCTAAGGGACTGAACACAATATCGGGCTCTAAGCAAAAGCTTATTTGCAACTACCTTAGACCTAGCCATCTTTCCTGCACAAGAGATGTGAGAGCTCAATGAATAAGATAGAAAGTAAAACCCTCTTTTATATAACCCTAAACTATAAGGCTCATTCACATAGATCCACACTCTCTCTTTCTCTCTTAAACTATGAATTGCATTCACACTGAATACATTTTTCATCTTACCATCTTGGCTCTCTTCGAACCCATTTTCTGCCTTGTCGAAGCCTTGTTTCTAGCCACTTGGCATGGTTTTCTTTGGCACTTGAGGCTTCATAATGCACTCTTTTAGTGACACGACATGATTCCATCATGTCTACAGCGATTCATCAACACTTTCATTTGCTCTCTTTTGTGAGAGTTTAGCTTTATCCACTACTATAATCCTATACCACCGAGATAGCAATTGGATCATTGGATTGCTACCATTCACCCCTCCACCATTATCATTTTTTCTTTGGTATGCACCGCATGCTATCCAATGTGAATTTTCCATCCCTTGTGTGGATCAAATTCTGATGCTTCCCTTTTTTGCAAAATATGGTCCATGTGCCTCAAGGATATGTTACAAAGACAGATATCACACATGAGTAAAATTATGCTCAATAGTTTATAAAATTCATACAATTTTAAAATATTAACTTAGTACTTACCATGTAATGTGTAGTAGAGCTTTTGCCCCATGCTTCCACCAAGTTTTCGTAGAAGCTATGCACAGCATTGATAAATTCTTGTTTATTTTCATTGTTAAATAACATCTTGCGAAGTAAGGGAGCCAATTTGTTAAAACTTATCCAAACCTTAGCTTTGGCCAATCTTGTTTTTCCTTCATTACTTCGATCAGGAACTGCAAAACGTAACTTTTTACACCCATCATAGTCATGCAGCCTACGAACCATGACATTCCCTTCCTCATTGATGGGTGCTGAAAGAAACTTCCTAGCCTTTGCTTCTCCAAAGCAAGGCTTTTTGGGTAAGTTACTAGATTTTCCTGATCTCTTCTCATCTTTTTCAATCATCACTTGATGCTTGTGTAGCCCAATTTTTGATAGCACTTGCTCCACATTCCTACACATTGTAATGGCTTATTTTTCTGGTTGCATCCTATAAGCAAAGCAAATGTATTCATATACAAGTTTCTCCATGATTCTGACAAAAGCATGCAATGAACAAATGTGAATACGATCCAATGGAATGTTGAAGATAGGCTTCCAAGTGGGATCTTCTCTATTGCACATCGGTGCAACACTTGTCACCCTTTGCCAGTTCTTCTTTTTGTCCTTTCCTTCCACCCTCTCTGTTAAGCAATATAGACATGGATTCTTTGTATTTGCACCATTGGAGATTCCATATATGCATTTCAAAGTTTCCAAGTCTCATGTAAGATGCCATTCACCAAGTATTGACCATACCCTTCAACTGAGAGCATCTCACCATGTTCCTGGCGATCGATGATGCTTGGAATGCTTGTGTGCATAAAGAATAGCTACAACACCTCAAATGTTTCCTTAAGAACTTCAAATGCAGCGAGCCACCACACATGGCGCTCAGATTGAACACTAAAGTTCCCTGGGTTGTTCTTGTCGAATTGTAAAGCTCTATTCATCAAAGTTACACTAACTCTTTCAAGCTTTACTCCTTTGGCGACCTCACTTTCATCTAAATTTATAACAAACTACAATTTACCATTACGTTCCTCAACAGACATATTGTAGTACATTACCATTGTTGACTGCACCTTGTACAAATCCAAATAGTAATTGTTGAGTTCAGTGAACTTCACCTCATATGCATTTTTGGTCCCAACCTTTAGTATTTCCATGCATTGAACATACATGGGATCTCCTATCAGCTTCAAAACCTTTATATTAAGTTATCGTCGGGTCTTTATTAACTTTGAAGACTGAGGAAGAGGCACAATTCTATTTCTGTTCAGCACATGACCAAACCCAACCTTCACACCTTTGAATATCTTTGAGTAAGTCGTTGTGCTAATATCGGCCCTGTCACAAATAGATTGTGCATCCATAGTTGAGAACTCATTTGACACATATTTTAATGTGCACTCGATCACCTTTTCCTTCACAGCCTTAAACTTAGGATTGCTCAAAGCGTTTTCCAATGTACTTGCCTTCAGCAATCTACTAATACACGATCCAACCTCACCCTCACATAGGTTCTCTTTCTAAGCTACCTTACATGCTTTGATACATTACTTCCATTGGCCGCTATTCACAATTAACTCATTGATTGGCTTCTTCTTTCATTTGTACTCATGTGTTAGTTTGCTGTTAATCTTTCTCAAGTCATCCAATTGTATCTTTGTCTCCTCATATGAGAGACCAATGTCAAGGATAGTGTCTTGCATTGAAATAATTTGATTGATTTGTTGAATCATAGTGTCATTCAGCTATACCATTTGTCCTATGAGCTGTTGTATTCATGATGTGCATCGATCACATCATGGCAATTTTTAATGGTTGCTTGGCAAGTTGTAAATACTTTGAACGCTTGATCATTGAGCCGCCTAGTATAACCAAGCAATCCATTTTCACCCTCACACACATACTTCAGCAAATTTGTGATTCCTGAGAAAGTTGAAAGTCTATTGTTTAAGGGGTCAATTGGGTAGATTCCCCCATCGACAACCCACAAATCCACATGTTTCAATCCCATTTGCCAGTAACTTTGCAAAACCTGAGGGTTGACACTGATACGCTAGGTTCTTTTGAATAATGGGGTATATTCAATCTCTACCTCAATATGCAGCTTCTTCTTTCCTATATTCATTTTACTATTAATAGAAATGGGGAGCCTACTTGGTTATCACAAGAGGTAGAGTGGAGATGCACAGAGAGGCATACAAAGGTGCCAAGGGAAAGTAGGGTGTAAGTAATTCACTCTATTAATGAAGGTTGCATAAACACATAGAAGAGGTCACAATAGAGCCATGAGAGAGTATAGATATGGGAAAAAATAGCTCAGAGGATAGGGATGTCCAAGAATTTTCGTATTTTAGACATTTCTATTTTACCTCCAAAAACATCTCCAAAAAACACAAAATTTAACCAGTTGGTTTGTTTTTTTACTAAAAGATAAAATATAAAAAATCCCCAAAATATCTTAAAAGAAACTTTCGAAATTTTATTTTCCTTGTTCTCGATTAAAAAATCAATAACCTCGTATCCACTAATAATTTTGCATTGAAAATGAAGCACCACACTCCCGTAACTAGCTCCTTTTTTAATATAAAATTTGGTTGAAAAAAACTTCTTGAATTAGGAGAGAGAATGAATCTGAATATATCTTTGTAGATAATATAAAAAAGACAAAATAAGATTGCAAAAGTGGAGAGAGAAGAGAATTATTTTACTATTCTTCTCTCCTCTTTTCCTTGTTTTAAGGTGTAGACAGGGGGGCTAAAACACAAATTTACGAGTTTATTTTTTCCTAATGAGACCATTAAAAAATACAACTAGCTTTTGTTAGAGTAAAGGAAAGGAGACTAGACCTTGCAAATAAATGTCTTTAATATATTAGGTATTAATATCCGAAAGAGTGAGGAGAGAATTAATATTTTAAAAGAAACCATGAATAAGAAAGATATTTTGAGGATTCTTAAGTCACCTCAAAATATGGATTTCAGAGGTCCAACTCTCAAAGAATTGGTGAAGGACTTAAAAGACATAGTAAAACCAAATGAAATTGTAGAGATGTGTGATACTGTGGATATTACACGGAAAGGTTATTGTGTTATCTATAGATTATGGTTTAACAATCCTAAATGTAATAGAATAAGTGCATTTGGGTTGCCTCGAGCCCTTGCAGTATTGATTTCAAGGATTGTTATGAATCATAAGATTGCCATACAAAAAGTAGAAAAGAAAATCTATTTTTGAATAATTATGTTTAACAATATATGAATTGATTTAAGAAGAGTACATATTACAATGGTCCACATGTATAAACTCACAGTAGAAGAATGTCACATTGTTTTAAAGTTTTCTTTGAAGTTGGATGAAGCACAAATTTAAAAAGAACAGAAGATTCTTGAAAGATTCGACATTTGCATCATGAACAGGGTATTGGACTACAACAATGATGAGGATCAAGCACTAATGCATAAGGTCCAATCCAAGATGGAGATTTGGTGGGTTGGTGTGACTCAGGCACCAATTGAGAATCATCAACCATTGAAATGGTTGTTTACTCATACATGTATTCCAAACATTATTATGTCTCAAAGTGAAGGAGAAATATTGGTGGTTCATGGGGTTGGTAAATTTAATGTGGAATGGCATATGAGTGCAGACTTAAAAACCATCAAATGTATGCTTGGAATATGCAATGGGACAAATGTAAAATATCCTTGTGTTTATTGCATGGAAAGTATTAGGTCTAAAGATTGGAGTAACTTGCGTCTAATAAGAAGAGCTTCAACTAGAGACTCTATAGATTTGAGTAAATTTAAAACACAGAAGACATATGGGATTCCATTCTTTCAACTCCTCTTAGAAATATTCATATTTGCACTTTGTATGTAGAGAATAATTAACAAACTTCTTGAGTTATATCTTAACTATGCATACTTGATTAAGCCCTTGTCTTTATCAAATGAATGTATTGAAAAATGTGAGGTATTAATCTCAAATATGTATTTTGATGGGAGTCAAGTTCACCTAAGAAAATATTTGACACTTTAATAGAAAATAAGAGATGTCTTAGCCGATGTTTCTATGGAAGGCTCAAAAGCCAAATGCTTTTTAGAAAACCATATAGAAAAATAAGTGGACATTACTTGGGAATATTTGAGAGAGTTGTGTGGTATCATGACAAATGTTGCAAGTACACCATGACTTGTATTACTAAGGATGGAGGTTTGGAGACACCTAGATGTCTTTCTAAATCTCCTCAATCAACAAAAGAAAACATACACATATCCAAAAGAGTTCACATGTTTAATTATAAACCTTATTCAAAAAATAAAAAAGGCACGGGAAGAAAAAGATATCACGTTTTATTTTGTAAGATAGAAAATATTTAATCTAAGTTTTCTTTGATAAAATTTTCAATGGTATAAAATGAGTATTACTATTTTGTATTGTAGCACATCCTTCATATCCATGGGCCTTACGTTGTAGAGGAGCAAGGCCCCCTAGCAACTTATAGTGGCCAAGCCATGGAAAAATCTCACTATCAAGCATATATAAGTTTTTTTTTCAAAGCACAATACATGGAGGGGGAGTTACAAAAAGCAATGCTCTTGAGGATTTATTCAATTTGTTTTTTCGATGACAACTTCAAAGACTGAATACTAAAGATAATAATGAAACTTGAGAATTCATAGTATTTTTTAAGATAGAAAAGGACAAATCTAGCTCTTAAGAGATTTCACATCCTCTTCCTCCTCAAGAATCTTTCCTCTATAATGAAAAAATTTTATTCTCTTATAGTTCACTATGGATTTTATATTTGTTTAATTTTCTACCAAAGCATAAGACAAGAGGGCCAAAAAGTATCATGATCTAGAAGTAGAGAAACTAGGACTGCAACCAAGATCCTAATTGTTGTTGTCTTCTCAAAAAAATCACCTTGTGGAGAAATATTGCTTCCTCTATGAAGATGTTATGGAATACTAAGAAAAAATGAGGATCAATCCTTGCCAAGTAATGCCAAAGTGAAACGTTCTTCAATGAACTACTATCGGCTCTTAACCCTTTACCATCTTCTAAGAAGTTATCAAAATTTGCAATCTCCAAGTACAAAAAAGACAAATATATTCAAATGAAAGTCAAACTCAAACCTATCAACGTATCTTATAAAATTAGAGATAATATTATCAATTGTTTTTCATCATGCTCTAGTTTAGTTGGATTCCATAAATTAAGTGATGATGACATCTCATTAGTATCTTGCAATTCTTTAACATAATTTGACTATTCTCTTTTGAAATTAGAAATTCCAAGTTGGTCTTGAAGACGGTTAAACTCCTCATCAATAATCGCCAACTCTTTCTTAGCATCTCTTGCCTTATTAAAATAAAGAGAAAGGGCATCCCCTACATAAATAAACTTGACATTTGCAATATCTGTTTTTGGTTTAAGCAACTCTTCATTAGATTCATTCTTGACATCAACTATGCCATTTGCAATATCAAAACCCTCTACAATGAGATTGCAAAACCATAATCCTCTTTGAGATTAAAGAGCTTGGATGTCTGATAGTAGTATGTATTCATTATCCTTAATAGAAAAAGTTGGAAGAGAAGGAACAGTCAAGAAAGAAGAAGAATATCTATATTTTCATGGCTTTCTTCAATAATGGTCTCAACTTTGAATTGGGTGACATCTAGTTTGTCAACAATATATGATGCTTGTTGAGGGTCCATACGTTCCTTGGTATCCTTCTCATTTTCCACCTCATCTAGTATACAAAAGCTAAAAGACTTTGCTGCCTCCAATTCGTGTTCATCATATTTAATAGGACATCTAACTAGAGTATATATAATATAATGAATATAGTTGATTTTGACATAAGCTTTTATTTTCTAGAATGAGTAAAAAAAACACTTCTGTTGCACAAAAATTATCAAGAGAATGAACTCCACACTTCCTTGTGAATAGTGACTTGTCTAAAGGTGAGGTCTCAATAGGTATATGAACATATTTCTTTCTATCCTTTTCAACCACACAGGCAATGCTAGAGTTTCAAACTCAAAAAAGTCCTCCATACAAAACATTTTGCAAGATTTCACCACATGGTCAAGCTCCCAATCAAAGTTGAAAATATCTTTTGTAATTTCATAATAAGATAACTCCATGCCATTGTGAAAAAGAAAGTCTAGGAGTCTTTCTAAAGAAGAAACCTCTGTGATTTGAGACAATCCAGGATCCCTCAATGGTGACTAACCTTTGCCTGGAGATTTCTTAGGCATTCCCACACTTATTGCTGAGCATGGAGAAGAAGCTAAAGGAATTTCAAGAGCAAAGGCAATACAAACCAAACCCCTTGACCTTGAATACAAACTTCTTATTTTCCTCTTTTGTGTATCCACATCTAGGAAGCCTTGAAGATTTTTTGGATCAAACACTTGAGGATCTAAGATACAGCACAAAAAGTGGTATCCAACCATACCAGAAATCCATCCTTGCTTTGTGTTGGTGCAATGCCAATACAACACAAAAACAAATTTGTGAGCTTGATGAACGACTCTCCTTGCTTTGTATCATCTTATAAAAAATAAGCTTAAAGAAAAATCACAAAAAATGAGAAGGAAGACCGAAAATAACACTAAGAGTGTAGAACAATCAAGTTGTAAGATCAGGTAAAAAAGCATATGAGGAGCTTGCCATGTGTATTTATACAGTAATGGTGTGACTTGATATATAGACGATCGTCACAAACCCTAGCCCGTGATAGAGTGCCATGTGTTATGGACCACACCAACTATATAAGATGGACCTTGGCTTACGTGGACCATTTTAGTCATTACACAATGACGTAAGAGTCATTTTTTAGTTTCTCCTCCTCTTACTTATCATGCCATATTATAATCATACCACTTTCGGTCCATGCCTTGCAGTCTCCTCCATGATATGATGTGATTATAAGTCATCCAAGGGATGCACTGTCACTCCTCATGCCATATCATTAAATTTTTTTTCTTCCTTGGAGTCTCCTCCATGATACAACACAATTGAAGGTCCTCAAAGGAACGTAGTGCTACTCTTCGTATCATATCACTCGTCTATGCTATAGAATTCTCCATGATATGACACGATTGAAGCTCCTCCTTAAAGGGACACACTTCTATTCTTTGCACCATATCGGTCAGTACTTGTCCATGCTTCATAATCTTCTCCACAATATGATACAATTAAAACTCATTGAAGGGATGAACTGCCACTCCTCACTTCATATCAGCTATTCTTGGCCCGTGCCCATCGCAGCCTCCTCCATGATATGGCACAATAGTTTAGCTATGATGGGACCCATTACTATTGCTCATGGCATATTGTTTTGCTCTTTCTCACTTAGTTAGATATGTCTTATTTGTTCTCATTGACATTTTCTATGATACCAATGGCAAGGACAAAGTAAATAGCAAGGAAAGTTATATAAATAGCAAGAATAGTGGACAAGAGGCTTAGGCCATCAGAGATTCCAGAGATTGTTGTCCTCAAGATCCCTCCTACACCTGGTTTTATCCAGTTTCCTATTACGCATTCAAAGCAATCAAGTATAGAGACTGTGTCTTCTCATTTTGCTCAAGGCAAGGTAATAAAATCCCGTGTGGCAGATAACCAACCCTATGACAATCCTGTCCTCCAACTAGCAAGCTTTCAATCTCCCTAAGGCCACCTGATCAGCCAACTAATCAAGCTAGACCCTCTTTTGCTTAAGATAGTGAGCCTTTCAAGCCAATTAAGAGTAAAAGGAGGTCTAGATTCTACTATATGCAGGAGTGTTGAAGTGAGATAAGAAAGGCCCATAGTGCCGCACAGCATGCCATTTCAAATACAAATTTTATCAAAGTTGTTAAGGATATTTTTGATAGATTGTCAAGAGTGTCCACTGAATCTGGCCTTCACAGGAAACGGCATTGCCTTCAAGAGGCAGTTGAATATTTTATTATTAACTTTATGAATGATACTTATATTAATGTTAATCATGCTTATAGGATCACCTGATTTTAGCATGGTCATAGTAGAATCAGACAAGGTATTGAGGTCCTTGCCTACTACTAATAAAAAAATCCTTTGACATCCTTAACATTCCCTAAAAATTATCTAGGAAATTGAAAGAGCCAAAGATCAAGGATGTGACATATCTATTTCCAATAATAAGGGATACATCCCAACAAGAGTTTGTCTTGGAAGAAAAAATGGAAGAGGTCATAGAAATCGAGGACAAGATTTACAAGAGAAAATTTGCTTTGCTTGGCCTTGTTAATTATGAGAGGATGGGTAAATTGTATGGCCAAATGGTTGTCAATGTTTCTTGCACTTCTAAAGAAGAGGAATATCTTAGCATATTTTGGACAAGTCTATGCCAGAGAAAAAATATATTCAATTGTCTAACTCTATAGTTTATTATTGCATAGGATAAATGTATTTTAGTTCTAAAATTTTTTAAGTATTTAGAATGATTGTGCTTTTGATTACAAATAACTTTCCTGTATTTTTGCAATTAGCTATAGGGCATTGATTGCTTCTCTTATCCAAGATATCTCTAAAAGTATATTTATTGTTGATTCACTATTAACGGTGAAATTATTTTCAAGATCTGGTTCAAACATAGCAATGTTTTTCCAATCTTTTGATTCCATCATTAACTACCATATCTTTTTTCCTTACATCAAAAGGTATGCAATTTTCCAAAAGGGTTAATATATACTTCTTTGTTGTTCTTACTACTATTTGCTTTAGAGAGGGCATTGGAGTTTTCATACTTGCTAGAGAAATTATGCTCATGAACTCTCTAAGTTGTATTCATGGCCAAGTAGCAATGTGCATTGAATGGAAAAATACTTGCTTTTTTGTTAATGCTTTATTCTACTAGTTTGTCTATTTTAGTTACAAGCTTTCATTTGCAGTGCTGGTAAGCTCACGTGACTATCCTTTTGGACACCACATATATAAGGATATTGCTAATCCTTGAAAACCATACAACTTTCTCTAACAAGAAGTACCATTGTAAAGTGATGCGTATAGTTGTGGATGGCGAGTGATTTCAAATGTTTGCAAGAGAATAGATTCAAAGATACTCAAGATGGGGTGAATGTAAGTCTCTTTCATATTGTTCATTAAGACCCTTATCAATTCACCCTATCAAGGAGAAGGCTGAGAGGTGAGAGAAAGAAAAGTAAAAGAGAGAAAAAAGAGGGGAGAGAAAGAGTGAGGAGGAGAGAGAAATACTAGAAAGATAGAAAAGAAGAGAGAGAAGCCATGAAAGTTGAGTACAACTAGGTGAGATGAGCGACAGTAATTGTATTATGATCAAAGATGTCAAAAATTATATATCTCATACCTTTTATACCTATGTCAATGTAATAATATATTATTAATAACTCTCTCACTAACATATGTCTTCCCAATTTCTTACAATCCATCCATGCCCAAAGGTTTTTTTACAGTGGCAAAGAAGGATGGATGAAACAAAGTACTACTCTAATTTTAGCTCTACAAAAGATGAGAAGTGGATTGAGTAATGAAAAGTTATTTACTGAAATGAAGACATTAAAAAAAGCCTCTACCATATACATAATTTGGATGTCTTCAAAAGAAACTGAAGCCTTCAAATCTTCAAGAAATAAACTTTGTAAAGAATAGATAGGTTGCTATAAAAAACAATGTATTACGAACAAAATTACCATAACTTTTGATGAAAGTATCCAAATAGGAGATGTCACATATCAAAATGTAGCTATTGAAGAGTACTTTGACCCTATGTGAGTGGCAGAATTCCAAAAATTAGATTGAGTAAAATAAGTTCTAGAATAGATTGATGTCAAGACCCTATTTAGAGTACAACTGGCTCCCATGTGACTATTTTCCAACTACCAATGCATCCCCTAGATAAGGAAACTCATCCAAAATAGAATCTAGTCTCCCATTAGGGCCAAAAATGCTTCAAAAAGTGCACTTTTCTTAATCACAGGATTAAGAAAAGGGCCAAACAGAGTTTGCCATGTGAGAGAAGAATTTTTATATATTACGCACAATATGTGGTTCCATCTAAAGAGGGTACATATGGACATATTGAGGATTTTCCATTGCCAAGTCTCTCCTCTCTTATTTGGGAGGTTCCTGATAAGGCAACTATGCATAGTTTTAAATTCAAAATATGTCAAGATATTCAAAAGTCCATGACAGCTGGAAGGATCTCAAGAAGAATACGCTTGTCATGCTTTATCCCCTTACATATCTTTGTGGGTTGCTTCAAAATAGCAAACTTACAGAGAACAAAAGTATCTTGGCTAAGTAGAAATTTTGCAAGCGCAGAACTAGATAACATTATAGGGAAGCTTTGGAAATCTAGAGATGTTGACACCATAAGGGCGACACCATGAGGTGTATTGTATGCCCCCAATCCTTGTCTCTATGTTATAATATAGAACGACAAACTCTTGCTTTGGGTTTTGATTATAGGAGATACAAACTTAAACTAGGCATGTGGATTCCCTTGGATTCAGATACAGATTGCATGCCTTTCAATCTTAAGCTGCAAGTTATAGAAAAGGAGGTAAATATCACTTTCAATTGGAATCTTAAATATGTAAGGGATACCTTGGCGATGCTAGATTGTACATCCCCAGAATATAAGTTCAAAATAAACAGTAAAGTAGTAGGGAAAAGAGCTGAACGCTTTTTCTCTTGTATGAGTTGCTTGCCTCCTTCAATTGTAAAAATTGAAAACATTACATCGGACAGAGAGCTTTTCATTGAATGAAGAGTTACAAAATTGAAGTGTAGTGTAATATATACCAAACACTACCCGCATGAACCTCATTTTAAGTAGTGGGGATAATAATATAGCCTTTTTATAAATTACCAGGATAATGCCAAATTTTTTTTCCTTATTCCCCTCCCTAGCCGACTGTCACGCTAGAGAGGGAGGGGAATAGAATGCATGGGAAAAGCTCCTCGATGGAGCTCGCTGGTTACAAACCGCTATCGCGCAGACACGTAGGGGAGGAAGGATTCCCTCCCCCTTACCTATATAAACTAGGGGGCGGAATCGCCAGTAGGGAGGAGAAAAAGGAGAAGAGACGGACACTCTGTAGCATCGTGAGGAGAGAGAGAGATCAAGGACAGATTGGCTGCTGCTTCCGGGAGTGGAGACGAGGCGCTGTTGTCTGCCGAAGGCCAGGACAGCGTCGCCTCTGCTGTCAGGCCGCCCCCAGCCGTCAAACGCCGCCAATTGGGCATTGAAATTTCCCCCTCTTGCCAGTTTCTTAAAGAAGCTGTAGAAGCTTCTGAGGAGAAGCTTCTAAGGGGGCTTTATAAGCCCCCTTTTCCCCCCCAAAAGAGTTCACACCTTAAAGGTCTTATCACCCCCCCTCCCCCGGCGGTGTTTAATTTCCCTTAGCCCCCCTTCTTATGGGTTTTAGGATTACCCCCTCCTCCCTCCAAGTTTGGCTTTAAAGGCCCTTAGGCTTTTGCCCTCATTCTGAAAGGTTTAGCCTTTAAAGGCTAATTTTTCCCCTTATTTTTTTAAAAAAACTATCTCTAAGGCTCCCATAGGGCTTCCCCCCCCCCCTAAAAGGTTACTCCAAATGACCTTTCTTTTCTTCCCTGTGTTTTCTAAAAAAACCCCTTAGGCCCATAGCCGTTAAGGCTACTTTTTCCCTTGGAAGTTCTCTCTTAAGATTCTATAGGGCCCATTTTCCCCCAAGAAAATTTTACCTTAGCCCTTTCCTTGCCCCATGCAAAAATAACCCTTGGAACCCTCCCGCACCTTGTTTCTTTTCCCACACGTAAAAGAAAGAAGAATGTTGAGGGTCGTTTGACACCTCCCTTGCCCACTCAAAAGCCCTCGTAAGGGATTCCACACTTTTCATTCCTCGTTTGTGCGAGTCATTACAAGGCCATTAAGCCCCTCCCATGGCTTTAATGGGTCTTATCCGCAAAAGATTTTGAAACATGCCTTCTTTCGAAATCCCTACTTCAAGGAGGGAGCCTTCTAAAAACTACTTTCGACAGACGGTGCAAGGGAGCCGCGGTGGAATTTCAAAAAGGAGTTGTAAAGCTGCTTCCACATCCGAAAGACTACAATTGCGATGCCTCCCTAGAAAGTCCAAGGCACAGCCCGTGGGAGGGTCGTCTCCTGGCATCCACGTGGACATCTCACCCCAAGCCCAGGTTTTCCTTCCTAATTTTTTATTTGATTTTGTTATAATTCAATCATGCAAGGTTAATTGTTAGAAATAGGATATAATTTTTGTCCTAAATGCTCACGACGAAGGAACTTAGTCATTAATACTTTCGATAGAACATGCAAAATAAAGGAAGCATAAGTGCATTTCTAGCAAATAGCTTTATGCATTGAAAATGAATTAAAAATTAGATTAATTTCCATTAAAATAGTATACTTCGTTTAAGCCTAGATGTATAAACTGCATATCGCACTATTAACCCATATCCTTTTCGCAATGAATCATCATGGAGAGTGCAAAGCATGAAATGATTCTTACGATGCATAACTCTAGGCAAATTATCGTTGTCAATTGCATAAACTATCAAGAAAAAGGTTGCTTGTTTAGCATGAATTTTATTCACAAGTTATAGGAAGATTAGTTGGAATTAACCTTAACTATGCTTGACCTTAAATAGATAAGTTAGGGTTGAAAGAGCAATTTACGCCTAGACAACGAGTCATGTGTTTATGAAATGATAACGCAGCTATCTTCTAGAGTTAAACAAATTGGCATAAACCTAAAAACCGCGGAGTACTCATTTAGAATGGGTTAAATTCCAATAAATTCACTAGGAATTAATATGTAACCTAATCGCTACGTATTGCTAAATTTGAAACTCCTATATCTTAAATACTTGGCCACTTTCGCCGAAATGAAGGGATAGTGCAACATATTTGGAAGATGAACTAGGGTTTGTCCCTAAGATTCTTACAAGATGGAACTTGGAAACCCTAAGTCTAACAACATTAGTCTAATATAATGAGGAACAGATTGTTTCATGACTCCATTCAATGAGTAGAATAAGTCTCATAGTTTGATGCGACACTTGCGCAGCAAATGCAGAGTCATATGATCTTGTGATTGGATCACAAGAAAATGGCCAAATTCTCGAAATGAGGTTGGCGGGTCCTTACGCAAGTTATCTTGCAAGAGGATGAATAATCATCCTAATTTAGTATCCTTCTTGAGTAAGGAAGATTGATTGGAAACTAAAGACCAGCCGATAAATTGAAATAACCAATGAACTTAAGGTTTGACTGAGTCGGGTTAATAGGGTACATCCTAACCCAGGATATAGCTTGCCAAGTTGCAAGTCATCCCGGATCGAGTGCTGGACGCATTCGAAAGGAAGGATTCATTCCTTAGCAGTTTGCCAACAAAAACGATATGTTTGTGCTTGTTATAGATTTTAGAGCACTGTTTGGCTTTGTTTGATCAATGAATTAAGAGATAAATGGATATTTATACTTTAGGTTGAAGGCCTAAAGGGAGAGGCAGCTTCAGTTATCCCCGATTGCCTGCCTTACCCTAACCAAGGGGGTTGTTGACCGCGCCGGGAAAGTGGACCGAACTCGCCGCGAGAGGTCTCTCTGTTGAGCACTACTTGGAGTAGGAGGACGCTTGGGTGCCCGAGGGGATCTGGCCGTAAATCCCTTGCCTTCCGGGCCCTGCACAAGAGGCTAACGTGACTCGGGATTGGATCTCGAGGCCCGCTGTCGTATTGCTGCGCATTCGAGGTGTGAAATCCACCCAAAAGTTGTGTGTGGGAGTTGATATTTTGTACATACTTAGTAGTTATGTTTGCATTTTTGTTCTGTGTGGGCAGTATAGTGGAGAGGGGTTTGGAGCAAGAGGAACTTATCTGTAATGCTCTCGTTGACATGTATGCAAAATCTGGTATGCTTGGAAAAGCCCAAGAAGCATTTGACAATATTTCAGCTCGAGATGTCATAGCATGGAGTGCGTTGATTACAAGTTATGTTCAACATGGATATGATGAGTAAGCAGTGATGTGTAGCTTGAAGGTACGTCGCCAAATGCTATTACATTTGTTTGTAGCTTGAAAGCAAGGATCCATAATGAAGGTGTACGAATAGACTTTGCTGTCTGTGACAAAGGCTTCTCGGACCAAATTGAAAGTGTAGAAATTGTGAAAATGTTTCCCAAAAGCTGGAGTGATCATGTAGCTGTAGTTTGTACCCTGAAGGAGCAGTCTATCTTACTAGCATATCCAAGGCCTGCAATTAGTTCGTACAACATGAAGCAATTCCAAGAAGATCGTAGGCAGAAAATCTTGACTACACTCTTCTCTTCTTCGTTATCAAGAGGTCTAAAAGAGGAGAATGTTAACAGATCATGCAGAGAGACATCATTGTATCAAGACAGTCCTTTATCAGTTGTACAGACAAGCAATATTCCAAACTACAGGAGTTTTAGCTCAACTCTTGGGAGTCAAGGCATTGTTGCAGTTAAGTGTAGCCCTGCAAAAAGTAATGGTAGAGAGGATAAAGATAGAATCATTTGTTCTGATGTAGTTCATACAATCGTATCTTTTGCGCTATGGTCATGTGGACAAAAATCCAGTCACTAAGAGAAATGAAAAAGCATACAATCAGAGTAACAGTCAATAAACTGATCACCGAACTACAGTGCTATAAAAGCCTGTGTCATTGGGCTCACAAAAACGAGAGCTCGTGAATATGCATCCAGAAATATTACTGCGACATTAGCGTGGGAGAAGCGGCTTTTTTGGTCAGAGAGAAGAGCTTTATCGGCCAGGAGAAAAAAGCAATAGTTTTCTGTGATCGGGGGGGGGGGGGGGGGGGAATCTGCCCCATCAAAGAACAAGGAGGAGGCTTTTTGGACCTGCTTGGATTCCTGTTGATGAGAGAAAGATCGAATGCTGAGGGAGGAGTGATACTATAGTCCGAGATGATCGACATGGTTTATGAGGGAGTGAAGACTTGCAAATATGCTGTGCAAAGCAAAGGGAAAGATGAAAATTCTTGTGGGAAGAAGAAGATCATCGTTTGATCTTGGAGGGGCTTGTCAAGCTTGATTGATGAGAGGCGTACCTAGGTCCAGTCTACTGAAGAGGAATTTCAGAAGGCGGAGAGCAAACTGGTAGAAGCATGCAAAAAAACTAACAGAAGCAGAGGTACTGCTTACTCGTGCACAGAGGAGTTTTCTGCCTAGGTCTTCAATGGAGAGCTCCTCTATCTCACCTGCGAAAGTTGAGTCTAAGCAGGATGTTGAACCTCGCGTCAAGCATGAAGGCATCGATGAGGAGCCTCAATCTAGCAAGCCACTGTTTGTCATACCTGGTTTGAATGGGTACTCCAACTAGAGCTTGAAATCAGGGCCTAATATACGAGTGACAGAGGATCAAACAAAACTATTAGGGTCTCGACCCCATCAGCTGTACCAACACGTAGCAACAAGGAGTCTTCCGATGCTCAGCTAACAAAACAATCTCTAGCAGCCAATCTGAAGCGGCCTTTATGGATAAGGATAGAGGACTGATTGAGAGGAGTCAGTTTCTGTACCTGCTATGAAACAGGGGAAGAGGATTGAATGCTAGGAAGAGGAAGGAATCCAAAGAAAATTAGAGGGAATTGCAGGAGCATTCAAATAGATGCTGTTATCAATCCTGGAAACAGTGGTGGACCTTTGTTGGACTCTGAAGGAAGGCTGATTGGCATTAAGACGACCATTTTCATAAGAACAGGAACTTCAGCTGGAGTAGGCATCGCTATTCCTGCAGATGTGGTATCTAAACTAGTACCTCAACTGATGCTTTACTGCCTGGTGTTAATGTTGAAGCAGGCTCATTTGCTATGGTCCATGTACAGACTGCTTTTAAGGAGATGTTGCAAGTTTTAACCAAACAGAGTGATATGTTGAGTTCACTTCTTTGATGCAAAGATAAGGATTGTCAAGATTTGGCTGTAATGGGACTGGAGCAGCTTTCATGCTTAAGCTGGTTGATTGTAGAGAATCATGAGTACTAATGGGTTGGTTGTTTAGTGCCATATAATTGTGTTCTACATTTTTCAGCAGAATGCTTACTCGGTTATTTTTAAGGACTCTTTCTCACTCTAAGTTAGAGTGGGATTGCAACTGAGGCTTTACTTCTGTAGTATCACATTGCCCATACTTGTTGCGATGAGTATAGCAAGAGTCTAGTCTTCAACATACAGATTATCTCGGTGTTTTCTATACAATACTGATCAACAAACAACCTGTAGAGTGTTTCTTTCTGAAATAGCAAGAAGGGACGTGAAGGACTTCAAGTTTTGAGCAGCCACTTTATAAATCAGATTTGTTTCCTTTATGAAGCTGAAGCTGTTGATGTTGAACAAGTTGATTATAGGACCATTATCTGAAATTGAGGTGATCTTCTTTTAAATTGAATCGTGATTTCGTTTGATTGATCTTCTATCCTGAAATTAGTCAAGGTCCTCTGTGGTCGCGACTTTGCTTTCGAAAACCCTTCGACACCGCATACTAGTCTACGGGCAGAAACTTGGATTACTGATCCCTGTGGATTGCTGGATAGCCTTTGGGCGGATTGTGGATATGCCTACGGGCTGAACTCTTTGTATTTCAAAGATAAATATGATAAGCTGTTAATAAGGAACTTGTCTGATATTGTTTCTCTATGTCAAGTGATAATATTACGTGAAAGAACAAGTGCTTAATAGGTTAATTAAAGAAGCTGATTGTTACATGTCCAACTAATGTGTTAGGTAATTAAATAATTAAAGCAACCGAGGAAAGTGCGGAGGATGGGCCATAGGTCCGTCCTACGGATGGGTGGTCCGAGTTGGCCGGGAACTTTTCTCAAATCACGATGGATAGCAGGAAGATTGTCAAAGAACACGAACAACAAAACCGTTGACCTAGAGTTCTAATTGAACCCAATTTACGATGTTTTAGGGGAATGGAATGGGACTATGCCTTATGGCAAAGAGGTTGAGCTTTGCATCCCTCTCGTTTCCCATTCTCCTTGAACCAAGTGCAGCGTGAATTCGCTTCGGACCTAGCGTTTCTGCGTAAAATAGTTCACTTGGGTCCGACGCTAGTTGCCATTAGGAAATGACCAATAAGGGAAACCCTAATTCAGGTCGATCCTAAGTGGGAACGGTCGGAATACTTCCGCTACGTGGCAGACGCGGAAAGCCCTAGATTGCAAACCCGTAACATTCCATGGGAGTGCCAGGCGGAGCTTTCTAGACACCCTTTTCGATGGACTGCTAAGACGTGTCTTGAAGATACAAGTGGACAAGTTAGAGTTGGTATCAGAGCCAACCAATAATGGAATTGTTTTTTTTAAAGATGAAGTAAAGCAAATGTTGATGTTCCAAACGTTTCCTTACCTTCAATGCTGTCTTGCAGAATTACGAAGCATGGAACAAGTTTATAGTATTTCGAATCATGTTTATGACTACAATGCATTCTCCGCATTATCGACAAAGGGTTGAGATGATGAACATCCTAGAGAAAATCTATAATCCATCACCTTTGTACATGGAAAGAAGATGGATGGGTGCTTTAGGAATCTACTATATAGCCGCTGACCGATTTGCTTACTACAAACCAACCTAAAGAGGATCAAGTAGTTGGAAGACCTGAAAGTCGTAGCTGTTCATTTTTGTGGAAGCTCACATAAACTCAACTTTACATATCCGAGGTCGGAGGGTTGAGATGAACTCATATGTATATGAGGAAGTAACCCGTGTAATCCTCGCCGACAGGATTAAAGTGTTGGGCCATCATGAGAAGAATGGATTCCAATGGAAAGGATACCATGAACTTCCAATGACTTACGGATTCTTGAAGATCCATGACCCGAAACCATACTATTATACAGTTCCTATAGATAAATGTAATACAACGTTGTTCTCCCCAAACTAAATGTAATAGTTGGCGCAAGAAATGTTGTATTCCGATAGGGCTATACCCATATAAATACAAATAATACTTCCTTTTATCAATGTTTGATTGTGCATGAGAATTGATAAAAAGTTAAGTAGCTACATTGCTTACGTGATAGCAAAATTGAAGATGTAATATAAATCAATAACGTTTATCGTATAATAACATTAAGAAACCTTTATCCAGGCACAACCCCAGGTACAGGTTCCTAGTTCGCCTCCTACATCAAGTACTACTGTAATCCAAGAGAAGAAGTTTATTCTCAAGTAGATCAAGCCGCCCGAGTTTGACAGGAGAGGCAGGTCCATCCAAGCGGATGCGAAAATTTGGATTGAATCCATGGAGGATCACTTCAAAGCAGCCGGTACTGCACTCGCCAATCAGGCTATGCTCGCCAAGCTAAAGCTCACTGGCGAAGCCAAGCTTTGGTGGAAGCAATGGTGCAGGGATCAAGGGATCGCGGAGCCGTTACTTGGGAGAAGCTGAAGAAAGCCGTGCAGGGAAGATACTTGCCACCTACATATCGCACGCAGAAAATGAATGAGTTCTATGAGCTAAAACAGCTGGGGCTCACGCTTGACGCATACTATTCTAAATTTGTCTCACTTCTGAAGTATGCACCGCAGATGGACATGACACAGCAGGTGTCCAAATTTTGTGCGGGTTTAAATCCACCAGTAAATACCCGTCTCGAATCTATGCATCCATCAGATCTTCAGGACGCACTCATTCAAGCTGCGCCTATAATTCAGGAGGTGCAGTCTAGACCAAGGGGTAACAAAGCCTGGTCTTATAATGACCCAAACAGAGGAGCATTCAAACCTCAGATGAAGAGAGTTTAAGGTCATAATCAGGGACAAAGAAAAAAAGCAAGGACTAACAATGTCAATAACTTTGTTCATACTCAAAGCAATGGCCAAAACCTCCGTTGTTTCCACTGCAACGAACCCGGTCACTTCAAGAGGCAATGTCCCAAGCTTGGTGGAGGACATCGCCAAGCACCTTTCCAAGGAACAGGCCGTGGTCAAGGAGCCGCTACCCGAGGCAGAGGAAGAACCGCCTGCATTGCCAATATGCAAATGTGCAAAGAAGAAGATCCGACCATGGAAGCAGAATTTGAAAGGGCGACAGTCCATGCTGCTCTACATAAGAAAGGGCCGAATCGCCAGTTCTTGGTGATTCAAACACCGTCGGACTATCAAGGTAAAAGTTTCAAGACCTTGATTGATTGTGGCAGTACACATTCCTTTATCTCACCAGCATGTGCAAAAAGATTAGGAATAGCCACAGTAGAAGCACCTACCTTGCTTGTGGAATTGGCAAATGGTCGTGAGGTTACTTGTACCAAGCAAACTGCTAAGGTGGAATTCTTTATGGGAGGAAAGAAGACCTCGGTCAAACTGAGAGTCATGAATTTAGGTATCCACAAGTGTCTACTCGGAATGGATTGGGTTAAGCCTAATGACGCCCACATTCATTGTGGAAAGAGCCAAGTTTCCTTTCGAAATTCTGAAAGGGAATTAGTCACAACCCAAGGTGAGGCTGGAGTGCCAAAAATCCAATTGGCCAAAGTATCTCGGATCATAAAAGGAGTCAGGAAAGGATTACCTGTCTACTTGATTAAACTCAACAAGTTAGATCAGAAGCAAGAGTCTAGTGAAGGACCTTCATGGCTAAAGGAATACACAGATGTATTCCCTGAAGAGTTGACAGAACTCCCACCTCAAAGAGAAGTGGATCATGAGATTAAGTTAGTACCAGGAGCTGCGCCAATTGCAAAGAGACCTTATAGAATGTCCATACCAGAAGCAATTGAGCTGAAGGAACAACTGAAGCAACTACTAGATCATGGCTACATCCAGCCTAGTAGTTCACCATGGGGAGCTCTAGTACTATTCCAAAAAAAGAAAGATGGGATAGTTCGACTATGTATTGATTACCGATGATTGAATCAATCAACGGTCAAGAACAAGTACCCTATTCCTAGAATAGATGAGCTTCTTGATCGTCTTCAAGGTGCAAAGATCTTCTCCGAGATTGATCTCAGGTCAGGTTACTATCAAATAAGGATCAAGGAAGAAGATATTCCCAAGATGGCCTTCAATACAAGATATGGGCACTTTGAGTTCCTAGTTATGTCATTCGGACTTACGAATGCACCTGCCATCTTCAACAGGTTAATGCAGGATATCTTTAGGCCATATCTTGATGATTTCGTGCTTGTCTTCTTCGACGACACTTTAGTCTATTCCAAATGGGAAGAAGATCATGAACCCCAACTTTGGATTTGTCCTTGAGACAATGAGGTCGCATAAGTTGTATGCTAAGATGAAGAAGTGTGCATTCTTCAAGTGTTAGATTGAATATCTGGGATTCATAGTATCAGCAAAAGGAATCTCAGTAGACGCAACCAAGGTCAGAGATGTGCTAGAACGGCCAATACCAATGTTTGTCAAAGAAATACGCAACTTTCTTGGATTGACAGGATGGTATAGGGTCTTCATTAAAAACTATGCTTTGATTGCAGCACCTTTGACGGACTTCTTGAAGAAGCAAACTTCCATTGCATAGTCAACTCCTGAACAAAATAGCTTCGACAGATTGAAGCAAAGTTTGGTATCAGCACCTATTCTAAAACTTCCAGACCTCAATAAAGAGTTCGAGGTAGTAACTGATGCTAGCATACTTGCCTTGGAATGTGTGCTCATGCAGGAAGGTCATCCAGTAGCATACTCTTCAAGGAAATTGAAGAGTCATAAAAAGAATTATGCTATGCATGATCTGGAATTGCTAGCTGTCATCCATGCTCTAAAGCTTTGGAGCCACTACCTGTTGGGTAACAAGTTTACTCTAGTAACTGACCATAAGAGTCTCAAATGGATCTTTACTCAGAATGAGCTCAACATGAGGCAACGTCGGTGGATTGAAGTATTGGAGGAATATGACTTTGAAATCAAGTATCGACGAGGAAAAGAGAATGTAGTTGTCGATGTACTTAGTTGCAAGGCATTCCTTAATTCTCTAATCCTGCAGAATCCATCAATAGCTAGATCTCTAGCTACAAAAGTATCTATGCCAAACAATCCAATACTTGAGTTAGCTAGAGAGGATGCATGCCATGATCCGGCCTATCAAACAATGCTAAGGGAGATCTCTATCAAGGATCAGAATCAAAAGTTGCAGGCTAAGTATCATGAATTTTCTATCAATAGTGGACTTGTCTACTATAGAACAAGGCAGTGTGTACCAGCAAGTCAGTCACTTAAGCAGAAGATATTATGGAAAGCTCAATATGATTCCCCTTTCTCAGGACATCCTGGCTATGCCAAGACTCTTAATGCAGTTAGGAAGAGCTACCATTGGGAGAGGCTTAAAGGTGACGTTCTCAATTATGTCACCGAGTGTTTGTCTTGTCAACGTATCAAAGCCGAACATGTCAAGATGCCAGGGAAACTGCAACCGCTTGCACACCTTATTCCAGTAAAGACAAACTATAAAGCCTCAGACATTGCAAGATTGTTTATCAAGGAGATATTCAAGCTACATGGTTTACCCAGAAGAATCATTAGTGATCGTGACTCTCTCTTCACGTCACACTTCTGGAGAGCTATCTTTGAAGCTATTGGGACTCAACTCTGTTTTAGCACCACTTACCATCCCCAAACGGATGGCTAAACAGAGCGGGTAAATCAAGTCATTGAGGATATGCTAAGGGCATACTGCTGTCGAGAGCCGAAGAGGTGGATTCAATACTTGCCTTTGGTTAAATTTGCCTACAATGCTTCTTACCAACAAAGCATTCAAATGACCCCTTTCCAAGCATTGTATGGTCATGACTGCAGAAGTCCCCTAAACTTCTCGGTTCCAACCTTGAGGGTTGAAGCTTCAAGGTAGATGTTGGAAGAGATGGATAACCAAATAAAGTCAATAAGACAGGACATCCAAGCGGCCAAGGATAGACAGAAGGCATACGCAGATTTGAAGCGTCAAGATAGAATCTTCAAAGAAGGAGACATGGTCTTCATTCGCGTACGCCCAAAGAAGAGTTCCCTATCCCTAGGAGATTGCAAGAGGCTAAGTCCAAGGTATTGTGGACCGTACAAGATCCTCAAATGCCTAGGACCCAATGCTTATAAACTACAACTCCCTGAGAACCTAAAGGTTCACAATGTATTCCATATCAGCCTATTGAAGAAGTATGTACCTAATCCTAACCATGTACTTGATGACCAACAAGTTGTAATGCCTAGTCAAGGAGTCCTTGAACTAAGGCCTGATAGGATCTTAGATGCTAGGGAGAGACAATTAAGATCCAGAACCCTGAGAAAATGCATCGTCCACCAGTAGAAAGATTATCCCAAAGAGGATGCCACTTGGATAGATGAAGGCACTCTCAACCATCAATATCCCCAGTTTATCTCGAGATGAGGACATCTCGATTCCTCTAAGGGGGAGAGAATGTAATATATACCAAACACTACCCCCATGAACCCCCTTTTAAGTAGTGGGGATAATAATATAGCCTTTTTATAAATTACCAGGATAATGCCAAATTTTTTTTCCTTATTCCCCTCCCCAGCCGATTGTCACACTAGAGAGGGAGGGGAATAGAATGCATGGGAAAAGCTCCTCGGTGAAGCTCGCTGGTTACAAACCGCCATTGCGCAGACACATATGGGAGGAAGGATTCCCTCCCCCTTACCTATATAAACTAGGGGGGGAATCGCCAGTAGGGAGGAGAAAAAGGAGAAGAGATGGACACTTTGTAGCATTGTGAGGAGAGAGAGAGAGATCGAGGACAAATTGGTTGCTGCTTCCGGGAGTGGAGACGAGGCGTTGTTGTCTGCCGAAGGCTAGGACAGCGTCGTCTCTACTGTCAGGCCGCCCCCAGCCATCAAATGCCGCTAATTCGGTGTTGAAATTTCCCCCTCCTACCACGCGTCTTAAAGAAGCTGTAGAAGCTTCTAAGGGGAAGCTTCTAAGGGGGCTTTATAAGCCCCCTTTTCCCCCCAAAAGAGTTTAGACCTTAAAGGTCTTATCACCCCCTTCCCCTCCCCCCCCCCCCCCCGTGGTGTCTAATTTCCCTTAGCCCCCCTTCCTATGGGTTTTAGGATTACCCCCTCCTCCCTTCGAGTTTGGCTTTAAAGGCCCTTAGGCTTTTCCCCTCATTCTGAAAGGTTTAGCCTTTAAAGGCTACTTTTTCCCCTTATTTTAAAAAAAATCTCTCTCTAAGGCTCCCTTAGGGCTTCCCCCCCCATAAAAGGTTTCTCCAAATGACCTTTCTTTTCTTCCCCGTGTTTTCAAAAAAAAACCCCTTAGGCCCATAGCCGTTAGGGCTACTTTTTCCCTTGGAAGTTCTCTCTTAAGATTATATAGGGCCCATTTTCCCCCAAGAAAATTTTACCTTAGCCCTTTCCTTGCCCCATGCAAAAATAACCCTTGGAACCCTCCTGCACCTTGTTTCTTTTCCCATACATAAAAGAAAGAAGAATGTTGAGGGTCATTTGACACCTCCCTTGCCCACTCAAGAATGTTGAGGGTCGTTTGACACCTCCCTTGCCCACTCAAAAGCCCTCGTAAGGGATTCCACACCTTTTCATTCCTCGTTTGTGCGAGTCATTACAAGGCCATTAAGCCCCTCCCATGGCTTTAATGGGTCTTATCCGCAAAATATTTTGAAACACCCCTTCTTTCGAAATCCCTACTTCAAGGAGGGAGCCTTCTAAAAAAAACTTTTTTGACGGATGGTGCAAGGGAGCCACGGTGGAATTTCAAAAAGGAGTTGTAAAGCTGCTTCCATGTCCGAAAGACTACAATTGCGATGCCTCCCAAGAACCCGAAGGCTATCCAGCAATCCACAAGGATCACTAATCCAAGTTTATGCCCGTAGACTAGTATGCGAGCCTCGAGATCCAATCCCGAGTCACGTTAGCCTCTTGTGCAAGGCTCGAAAGGCAAGGGATCTACGGCCAGAGCCCCCTCTGGCACCCAAGCGTCCTCCTGCTCCAAGCAGCGCTCAACGGAGAGACCTCTCGCGACGGGTTCAGTCCACTTTCCCGGTGCGGTCAACAACCCCCTTGGTTAGGGTCAGGCAGGCACTCGGGGGTAACTGAAGCTACCTCTCCCTTCAGGCCTTCAACCTGAAGTATAAATATCCATTTATCTCTTAATTCATTGATCAAACAAAGCCAAACAGTGCTCTAAAATCTGTAGCAAGCACAAACATTTCCATTGATCGTTTTTGTTGGCAAACTGCTAAGGAATGAATCCTTCTTTTTGAATGCGTCCAGCACTCGATCCGGGATGACTTGCAACTTGGCAAGATCCCCTATATCCTGGGTTAGGGCGTACCCTATTAACCTGACTTGGCCAAACCTTAAGTTCATTGGTTATTTCAGTTTATCGGCTGGTCTTTAGTTTCCAATCAATCTTCCTTACGCAAGAAGGATACTAAATTAGGATGATTATTCATCCTCTTGCAAGATAACTTGTGTAAGGACCCACCAACCTCGTTGTGAGAATTTGGGCATTTTCTTGTGATCCAATCACAAGATCATATGACTCCGCACTTGCTGCGCAAGTGTCGCATCGAACTATGAGACTTATTCTACTCATTGAACGAAGTCATGAAACAATCTGTTCCTGATTATATTAGACTGATGTCGTTAGACTTAGGGTTTCCAAGTTCCATCTTGTAAGAATCTTAGGGACAAACCCTAGTTCATCTTCCAAATATGTTGCACTATCCCTTTATTTCGGCGAAAGTGGCCAAGTATTTAAGATATAGGAGTTTCAAATTTAGCAATACGTAGCGATTAGGTTATGTATTAATTCCTAGTGAATTTATTGGGATTTAACCCATTCTAAATGAGTACTCTGCGATTTTTAGGTTTATGCCAATTTGTTTAACTCTAGAAGGCTGGACTCTTTGTATTTCAAAGATAAATATGATAACCTATTAATAAGGAACTTGTCTGATATTGTTTCTCTATGTCAAGTGATAAGATTACGTGAAAGAACCAATGCCTAATGTGTTAATTAAAGAAGCTGATTATTATATGTCCAACTAATGTGTTAGGTAATTAAATAATTAAAACAACCTAGGAAAGTGCGGAGGATGGGCCATAGGTCCGTCCTATGGATGGGTGGTCTCGATTGGTCGGGAACTTTTCTCAAATCACGATGGACAACAGGAAGATCGTCAAATAACACTAACAACAAAAGCGTTGACCTAGAGTTATAATTGAACCCGATTTACGTTGTTTTAGGAGAACGGAATGGGACTATGCCTTATGGCAGAGAGGTTGAGCTTTGCATCCCTCTCGTTTCCCATTCTCCTTGAACCAAGTGCAATGTGAATCCGCTTCGGACCTGGCATTTCTGCGTAAAGTAGTTTGCTTGGGTCCGACGCTAGTTGTTGTTAGGAAATGACCAATAAGGGAAACCCTAATTCAGGTCGATCCTAAGTGGGAACGGTTGGAATACTTCCACTACGTGGTAGACGTGAAAAGCCCTAGATCGCAAACCCCGTAACATTCCATGGGAGTGCCGAGCGGAGCTTTCTAGACACCCTTTCCGATGGACTGCTAAGACGTGCCCTGAAGATACAAGTGGACATGTTACATGTAGATATAAAAAGGTCTTGCCATTTGTATCTATTCGTCTTCTTTCATCATTGTAACTTCTTCGTCACTTTTTTGAAAAGATAGATCTTGCAGTTGCAGTGGCTTTTTTTTTGGTTGGTTGAAGAATTTAACTTGGACAGGGGCCCTCTTTTCTTGAGGGGGTAGATGAGAAGATGGATAAGAAACTGTTGACATTTCTGTCTTTATGGAGCTTGCCTTACTTGTCTTTCCAGATGACTTGCCTTTTGCCTTACTCTTAGTTAAGAATTTAAGTGGAGGAGAGTCGGGGTTGACTGGCTTGATTGCCCTATCCAAAATTAACTCAATACATCTCTCTCTTATCCACCATGTGTATGAATCAGGGTAATCTTGGCATTGCAAGGAAAATTCTAATAAGTTGTTAGGTGAGTGATAGTTCGTACTTGTAGGGAGTAAAAACAAAGAAATGTAATGATTATAAAATTTGATAATAATGTTGTTGCTCAAAATCTAATAACGTTGCTCAAAACAGAATGTGAAAGATACTTACATTAACCCCATCTATCTTGAGAATCTTTGAATCTATTGTCCTACAAACATTTGAAATTACTCTCCATCCACAAGAATACGCATCATTTTGTAAGGGCACTTCTTGTAAGAGAAAACTATATGGTTTTTTAGGATCAGCAATATCCTCATATGTAGTGTCCAAAAAGGTTACCACCAACCTCCAGCACCGTAAATGGAAACATGTTATAAAAAAAGGACAATAAATAAAATAAACAATAAACCAAAAAATCAAGGATTTGTATTCAACGCATCGTGGATACCCCTAAGAGAGTTCATAAGGATAATTTCTCGAGTGAGAATATCAATATATATTAAGCTCCAATGTCCTCTGCAAAGTAAAATGTTAGTAAGAAATGCATACTATAAAGAAGTATACATTAAACCCTTTGCAAAATTGCATACCTTTCATTGGATTGAACAATCTAAAAAATAATTCTATGTTTGAACGAGATTTTGAAAACAATTCCACTAATAATAGTGGGTCAATGATAAATATAGTTTTAGAGATTTCTTGGCTAAGAGAAGAAATCAACACCCTAAAACCAAAAGCAAAACCAAATGAATGTCAATTTCAATGAACAAAACAACACTATCATTCCATTAAAAAAATTTGAGCCAAAAATCCTTACCTTATGCAACAAAAGACTACTAAATCTGACAACTAAATATCTTTCTTAACAAGCATTCCTTTGTCCTCAGGGAAATACTAAGATAGTCTTCTGAAGAAGCGCAAGAGACATTCACAACCATTTGCCTGTATACCTCACCCATTCCCTTCAGATTGACAGGACAAAGGACATCGATTTTTCTCTTGCAAACTTCATCCTTTGACTTTATAGTCTCTTGTGGTCATTTTTGATCGGTGACTTCTTTAGGTTCTTGATAGGCAGACACTTAATCGGAGGTGGTCTTTGCAGGGTGTAAATGTGTCACGTCCTTCAATCACTGGCCATTTCGCTCTCCTAGACAATTTTGGAGGAACGTTAAGGATCTCAAATGCTTTTTTATCAGTAGTGGGCAAGGGCCTCAATACCTTGCCGAACCTATACCTGATTTTGCTAACCATACTAAAGTCTTTGTTCATCAAAGTTATTCTATGAGCGTGGGCAGCAGCAATGTAAGCATCGTTCATAAAATCAATAACGAAGTCTTCAGCAGCCTCTTGAAGGCAAAGAATGGCTGCAAGCTGCCATTTTTTTTGCATGCCAACTTTAGTGGACACCCTTGATAATCTAAAAGAAATATCTTTGACAACCCTAATAAATGCTATCTTTGGAATCACATGCTGTGTAGCTCTTTGTGCCTTCCTTATCTCACTAAAACATTTCTGAACATAAAAAAATCTAGACTTTCTCTTTCTCTTCGACTTGGAAGGGTCTTCTTCTCCATGCGCATAAGAGGGTCCAGGTTGCTCTGTCTATTGAATAGGGGCTCTAAGGGAGGTTGGAAACTTATCAATTGTTGTAGGGGAGGACTGTACATGATGAAGCTTACTCTGGGCAGGAGAAGACACTGTCTCTGCACTAGATTGTTTAGATTCCATGGCAGGGGACTGAGGGCAACCAGGGGTAGGTGGGATCTGAGGGCAATCATGGGTAGGTGGGATCTCAGGATGGAAAGATTGAGAAGCTGAGAGCCTTGTCTCCTCCTCACTCTCTTTCCTGTCTATATACACCTTCCTTGTAGTCTGCTTTGTCCTAGCCATGAACCTGCAGAAAAATGAGACTTGTTAGAACATTTAAAAACCATGAGTAAAAAATGAGACTAGTTAGAAGATTAAAAAACCATAAGTAACCCAAATAGAAATAACAAATACGACACGATAGAGAAAAAGCCCGGGTTTGAAGTGAAGCTCCTCTCGCCGTATTTGTGGATGACTGATACGACACGATAGGAAAAAACCATGGATCTAAAATGTAACTCCTCGTGTCGTATTTGCAATAGACTAAAGCACGGTTTAACTTCTCGAGTCGTAGATTGATACGATGCAAATACAGTGAAGTGAAGTTTTAAAAAGAAACCTCTCGCGCCGTATTTGTGGTGAACGATATGACGCAAAAACAATGAAATGCGGATTTGTCGTGTTTGATACGGCGCGAAAACAATGAAGCGCATGTTTAAAAAGCACTTTCTCGCGCCATATTTTCGGGACTAATACGGCACGAATATGTTTAAGCGCATGTTAAAAAAACAACTCCTCGCACCGTAATTGCGGTGACCAATATAGGGCAAAGTTCATCTCAAGGTGGCTGTGTATTCGTGCTCTGGATTTGAAAAGTAAGCCACGTAAGCTACCATCAATCTTTTATAACTGCAGGTACATGACACGTGGCAATGTTTAATTGGCTAGGTTTTGTGTGGGCCATCCACGTGGTTGTCCACATGGCTGTCTACTTGGCTTCGCACGTGGCCAATATTTTTTGCTATATAAACACGATGGTCATGCATTTATGACTTTTTTTGTAAATTTACAAGCTTGTTTAGAGTTGAGGTCCACTTTCAGTGTTTCTTATGTGAATTTGCGCAATTTTGTTTACCCCTTGATACGAAGCGAGGAGATATTGTTCTTGAGGTCACTTGGCCAGTTTCGCGTCGTATCGTAAATTAGCAAATACGAAGCAAGAAGGCATCGCTCATGAAGTGGGTGCATACTTTCGTGCGGTATCGTACTTTCACTCATGTTTGAACCTAAGGATGTTGCAGGCTCCCAAGAGCAGGTAACCCCTTCTAAAAAAAGAAGAAGATTGTCATCAGGGTGAACAAGAGCTTTTGGTTGTGCTGCCTTCTCCCCTAAAATTTCCACAGCTTCCTCCCCTTGTTCAGCAGCAGCAGCAAGTGTGGGAATGCTTAAGAAGTCTCCAATCAAAGGCAAGTCACCATTGAGGGTTTTTGGATTGTCTCAGATCACAGAAGTTTCTCCATCTGAAAGGCTCCTAGACTTTCTTCTTCAGGATGGCATGGAGTTATCTTATTATGGAACTACAAAGGATATTTTCAACCCTGACTGGGATATTGACCATGTATTGAACTCATCTAAGAAGTTTTTCTTGGAGGAGTTTGCTGAGTTTGAAAGTCTTGCATTTCCGGTAGTTGAAAAGGATGCAAAGTAATATGTTCACATACCTACTGGGAGCTCATCTTCAGAGAAGGCTTTGTTTTCAAGAAAGTGTACATCTCATTCTCTTGATCGGTTTGTACCTCAGATTTGTTTTGTTCTGTTCATTCTAGGAAATGCAGGCTTATGTCCAAAACAGCTACATTCATTACATTTTCTCTTGTTAAATATCCTGTGAAATTTGATGAAAAACAATTAGAAGGTCCAAAATGTTCCAGCTTTTTCCTTTTGGACGAGGTAGCAAATGACAAGGATGCAAAGGAATGTTTGGACCCTGAGCAAGAAGCAAATATTGCTAGCAAACTAGATGTTGCCCAATTCAAAGCTGAGACCATTATTGAAGAAAACCATGCAAATGCAGATCTTGTTTGTGACTCTTCTTTTTATAATGTTGCTTCACTTCCAACTTTCCCTATCAAGGACAAGGAATACATACTGCTAGCAGACATTCAAAGGCTCTTCAATCTTAGGGAGGATTATTGTTTAGCCATCATTGCAGAGGCTTCTGATGCTGCAAATGGCATTGTTGACGTCGAAAATGAATTGAAAGAAGAGTTACTTAAACTTGACATTGAAATTACGGACGACAAGTTTATTAAAGCAGGGGATGCCCTTTCTCTTTGTTTTCGTAAGGCAAAGAATGTTGAGGAAGAGTATGGGATTACTGAAGAGGAATTCCATGGCCTTCAAGACCGACTTGGAATTTCCCATTTTGGAAGAGAAGAGTCGTAATATGTTAAAGAATTGGAAGATATCAATGAGGCACAATCATCAATTAACATATGGAATCCAACTAAGCTAGAAAATGATGAAAATCAATTGGTACTATTATCTCAAATTTTGTAAGATGTATATACATTAATATGTTTGATTTCAACATTCATTTGATGTTTATCTTTTTTTACAATTGGAGATTGAAGATTTTGATAACTTTTGGGATGGGGTAAAGGGACAAGAGTTGGTATTAGTTCACATAAAGATGTTGCACTTGGCCATTACTTAGCAAGGATTGATCCGCATGTTTTCTTGGTATTTCATAACATCTTCTTAGAGGAAGCAACATGCCATATACTATGTATCAAGGCACTTACAAGGCTATTTGGTTTCTCTGGGTTACAATACAATGCACACAAGGTGATGCTTTTGGAGAAGACTGCGGCAATTAGGATTTTTGGTTATGGTCCTGGTTTCTCTGCTTGTAGAGCAAGATACTTTCTGGCCCTCTCATCTTATGCTTTGGAAGCAAATCGAATTGATATAAAATCAATAGTTGGCTACAAGGGAAGAAAATTTTTGCGTTATAGAGGAAATATCTCAGAAAGGGAGGATGATGCAAAGGCTCCTGAGAGCTAGCTTTGTACTTTCCTTTCTTGAATTCTCAAGTTGAAGTATTCATTCTTTGAAGTTGTCGTCGAAAAATACTATGAATTCTTAAGTTGAAGTATTAATTCTTTGAAGCTGTCATAAAAAAAACCAATTGAATAGCTCCTCAAGAGCATTGCTTTTTGTAACTCCACCTCCATGTCTTGTGCTTCGAAAAAAACTTGTACATGCTTGATAGTGAGATTTTTCCATGCCTTGGCCGCTATAAGTTGCGAGGGGGCCTTGCTTCTCCACAAAGTAAGGCCCATGGATATGAAGGATATGTTGCAAATTCATAATATTAACAATCAGTTTCTGCCAATGGAAATTTTATCGAAGAAAGCTTGGATTAAATATTCTCTCTTACCAAATAAAAAGTGATATCTTTTTCTCCCCATGCCTCCTTTATTGCCTGAACAAGATTTGTAATCGAACACTTGAACTCTTTTGGATATGTGTGCATTTTTGTTTGTTGCTTGAGGATCTTAGGAAGACATCAATGTGTCTCCAAACCTCCATCCTTAGAAATGCAAGTCGTGGTGTGGTTGCAACATTTGTCGTTATCCCACATAGCTCTCTCCAATGCTCCCAAGTAATGATCACTTGTTTTCCTGTATGGTTATCTAAAAAATGTCTAGCTTTTGAGCCTCCCATTGAGACATCAGCCCCAAGATATCTTTTGTTTTCCCTAAAAGTGTTGGATATTTTCTTAAATGAACTTGATCTCCATGAAAACCCATTTTGGAGAGTAATGCCTCACATTTGTCAATACACTCATTCGATAAAGACAAAGGCTTAATTGAGTATGCATAGTCAAGATGCAACCTAAGAAGTTTATCAATAATTCTGATCTCTGCATGCAAAGTACATATATGAACATTAGTAAGAGGAATTGAAAGAATTGGATCCCATATATCTTCCTTGTTTTTTTTAAAACTTAGATCTATAGAGTCTCTACTTGGGGCTCTTCTTACAGGGCGCAAGTTGCTTCAATTTTTAGACCCAACACTTTCCATGCAATAAATACAAGGATATTTTGCATTGCCCCATTACATATTCCAAGCACATATTTGATAGTTTTAAAGTTAGCGCTCATGTGCCATTCCACATTAAAATTACCAACCCCATCAATAACCAATATTTCTCCTTCACTTTGAGACTTAATAATGTTTGGAATACCTGTATGAGTAAACAACCATTTCAGTGTTTCATGATTCTCAATTGGTACCTGAGCTGCACCAACCCACCAAATCTCCATCTTAGACTAGAACTTATGCACTGGGCTCTGTTTATGATGCAAATGCTGACTCTTTCCATCTTTTGTCCTTTTTGAATCTGTGCTTCATCTAACTTCAAGGCAAACATTAAAACACCGTGACATTCCTCTAACGTGAGTCTATACATGTGAACCATTGCAATTTGCACTCTTCTTAGATCAACCCATATATTGTTAAATACACTGTATTCAAAACTAGATTTTCTTTTTGTCTTTTCATATGGCATAGATGCTTCAATATGAATGTATTCCCCGAAAACTTGTGGAATCTTACGATTCATGGTAGTCCTTGCAAGCGATACTCCTAGGGCTCGAGCTAACCCAAATGCAGTTATTCTATTACATTTTAGATTTTTAAACCATAATCTTGAGATAGCCCGATAACCTTTTCGACTAATGCCCATAGTATCACATGTCTCTACAATTTCATTTGGTTTTATTGTGTCCTTTAAGTCCTTCACTAATTCTTTGAGAGTTGGGCTGCTCAAATCCATATTTTGAGGCGACCTAAGAATCCTCAAAATATCATTCGTATTCATGGTCTCTTTTAAAAAATTGATTCTCTCCTCACTCTCTCGAATATTTATACTCGACATGTTGGAGACATATTTTTTTGCAAGATTCAATCTTCTTTTCTTTGCTCTCTCACACAAGCTAGTTATATTTTTTAATGGTTTCTTTCTCTCTCTTAATCCTATTGGAGTTTTCTTTAAATGTGCTAACTTGTCTTGTAATGACTTATTAGCATTTTCCAAAACATCAATCTTATTTGTAAGCTCAGAAATGCTTGTCTGTGCAATAAATAATGCTTTTCTCACTTCATTCATCTGAGCCATGTATGTGTAAGATGCAGAGTATAAGATTTTACAATACCCAAGAATTCCATTATAACATTTCCCAACATATCTCACGTAGTCATGAATATTTAAAAAATTAGGAGGTTTACCTGTTGAAGGATCCTTTGGAAAAATATTTCCATCTACCCACAAATCTATGTGTTTCTTTCCTTGAGATCGCAATCTGTTGGCCTCCATATCATATGTTAGTTCTTGATGATGTATACTTCTCCCCAAGATGAATAAATTGGATCTAGTTGGATGGTAAGTTTGTATTTGCATGTGCTCACATTTGTATCACTTGCATAGGTGTTGCTAAACATTTTAGTAGATCAACGATCACAGTGATAAGAAAGTGAGCACAAAGAAGAGAATGGCGAAAGAGAATGGAGAAAGAGCATCTGAAAAGAAGATGCGGGAGTAGACAAATCGCGATATAGGTGGACATTTCTTGAAAATACAAATTCTCCCAAGTTCCAAGACAAAAAATGGCCGAAAATGTGACATTGACATAAATTAAATTTGAGGGACAATTAATGGCTCAGCTCTTTGATGAATTCAATATTCTCTCATTAATCACATCTGAGCAACCAATTTTGGTGCTTTCATTCTTTCAAAATCTCAACTAATTAGCAACTTAATCATTTTCTTACAAGTGCTTTTTTTGAAGCGCTTTTGGCCCTAATGCAAGAATCTTCCTCAAGTGGTAAATCATTCCACTTGATCAAATATTCAATGATAGAGCGAGATCGAAGGTTCTTTTTACGTTGTCGTACCGCTACGCACGCACCGTGTAAAAAAAATCTAGAGTGTGGCTTTATTATTGATTTAGAGAGCCAATGCCATTTTAGACATTAGTGTTACTGTCCATGGTTCAAAATTATTAGATTTTTGAACAAGTTTTAGCCAATTTTTTATATTCTAGATATTATCTATTGTAAAAATCCATAAAACTATAGACAACTCCTAGATTAGGATGACATGTAAAAGAAAGCATGTCGATCTTTCCTGGCTTAATCGTACCTAGCGAGCCACGTCTCCATGGATGCATGGTGCAATATACAAAAATGGTTCACTTTCTCCTCCATTGCAGTATCCATCCTTTTTTCTACTCCATTTTCAACAGCCATATCTCCGGCCAGTCTATCATTGCCCTTCAGTGACCATAGCATATTGTTGTCTGAATCCACCGTTGGTAGCCAATGTGAAATCTGCAGTAACACCTCAGACATCAACAAAACTTCAGCTACGCTACCTTCTAGTTGAGCTCGTTGTTGCACAAAGCCTTTCAGGGTTTTCATGAAGCACTCCAAGAAGAATTATTTACCGCAGCACAGAGGAACGAAAAATGGAGTAGAAGTGCGGGAGAAATGGAAGAAGGAGACAACCAAGAAGGCACAGGACAAAGAAAGGAAAAGGCGTCCTGGAGGGAGGTCAGACTTTGAAAATCTAAATGACGGTGTCGCCTCGAGAAAAGAAAAGAGTAAAAGTGTGCTATTAAATATGAAGGTGCCCCCGAATCCTTGTAAAAAGAGCATCGGGAGACTCACTCCCATGCCAATTGTATACATTAGTGGGAATGGGATAAGTTAGAATGGTGAAAAATAGGAAAAGAGGGCCTAGGTTAATGGCTGTCCATGTAAAAAGTGGGGATGACCGCCCAAAAAGTAGGGCATGTATATAAAGTTCAAAAGTGAATGGGAAGTTCATTCTTGGGTGTGGCTAAAGCTTCTTCTTCTTCTTCTCTTGCTTCTTACCTTCTTGCTTGTGTTTGAGTGAGGAATTGAGGGAGTGTGAGGGAGTGAGTGTGTGCGAGTGAGGGATCGTGGAGAAGAAGCTCCCCATCTTCTCTCTTCATCTTCCCTTCTCTTCTTCTCTCCTCTCATCTCACATGGCTATGGAGGATGGAGCTTGACGGAGAGGGATTAAGGTTGCTTGAGCTTGCTACAAGGATTGTGGAGCTACCAGAGTGTGAGAGAGAGGAGGGAACTCGATCGAGCATCAAGGTAAGCTCACTACACCCACAAGGTAGGCATTGCGCGTCGGCTATGTGAGAGGTAGCCATGGCCGCTCGGCTTGAAACGCTTGATCAATAAGCGGTCCGTAGGTCTCAGGGTAGAGCTCCGTAGCTCCCCTACATTTTGGTTCCATTGTCGGGACTGACGCAATCAAGCCTTGAGCGCCACGTGCATTGTATCAAGCATGGCAGTAGGGTTTGCAGCCTGAATTGGTGCTTGAGATAGTTAGGAGGATTAGGAGGTTTCAATCCCTAGAGCAAGTAAGTATTTTGACTTGCTACTAAATGTAGAGTAGGACCATTTGTCTTTATTTTTGTTTCTATTTTCTGTTGCAATAGATTAAGGGTAGGATATGAAAAAGAAGGGAACAGAAGGGTTCTGCTGTTACTAGAGACAAGGAAGTTGGGGCGCAGATTCAGACATCTGGCTGGTGGAGTGTATGAGATTAGTCTCTGAGTCTACAACACACTGTGGCAGGTAATAAGGGGCACAGCAGAGAAGGGTGCCCACATTTGACACCCTGCTTTCTGAGACGACTGTGAGATTGGGAGCCCAAGAGAGAGCGAGAGAGGGAGAGAGCTACGGAAGATCGCAAAGCGCTGACCGATCGAGCGCCCCATCACTTCGAGGTATGCCAGATGTTCCCCTCTGTCACTTGCATTGATTTGGAAAGTGCGGCACGATTTGATAGAGTAGGCATTAACCTAAAGGCGCCGTGTGCAACTTGTGGGCTGTCGACCGCACAGTCGGACCAGTCCGTCCAATTCCCAGAATCGGACCGTTCGATTGCCATAATCGAACCAGTTGAATCCGATTCCCAGAATCGGACCAGCCCACCAAGTCGGGCCACGTGTCCGAGTCCCAAACTTGAGCCACTCGACCCATTGCAGTGGTCGAACCACCCCCGTCCAACTCAGGGAAGTCGGACCAAAGTAAGACTAACAGCCCGTGTTCGATTCCCAGAATCGGACCAAAGCACTAGAGCTTGAATAGAAGGTGATTCACCTTGGCCAGAGTTCTGGGTGCCCTGGTGACATCAGACCCCCCAGGGAACCCAATTTGATCTTGGGAGTTGGATACCAGACAAGGTGACTGAAGATTCACCCCAAATAGCTAGACATCGAGCTGACATAATTGGGATTGGATGCAACGTTCGACGACCAGCCACCCAACTAACCAACCCTGAAGCAGTATAGGAAATGCAACAGGGTCTTTCTGTAAGACTTTAGAGTGGCCAAGACCTGCACCTAAAGCCACATCAGGCCACAACCGAAGGCAGTGAGGCGGAGCTTGTATCAGGCATTTAGTGCATCCTCACCTCACCTCATGATTTCATCACCTAGGGTGCACTACAAGGAAAGGAAAAGTCTGCTTCCACACCGAGCACTAGAAAGCACTAAGCACAAGTTGTGGATAAGATTAACGACGATTTTTAGTAACAAGGAGCTTAATAGGAAACATAATAACATCAAGGAACCCACTACTATGAGAGGATCCCAAGGCATAGCGGGCTATTAGGGAACTCCATTTGTAGGGCCCTGAGAGGACACGAAGGTCCGAGGACCACAACATAGAGAATCAGACGCTGCCAGAGCTAATCAAGTTGATCGACGACCCAATGAACCGGAAAGAAAAAGCAATGTCAGGATCCCAAAGCGGACCAGGAGAGGATAGACTGGACTTGGGAGAATTTCTAGTCATGGTGCAGGAGTTAGTCAACGAGTATGATTTGCTGGCTAGGATGATAGTTCAGGGTAGGCCAGTAGAGGAAGTAGTAGCGGCCCTAGAAGAGGAACGAAAAGCAATCAGAAGGCCGTTAGAGAGCATGATCACCTACAACCACGAGCAGAAGACTAGGAGACTCCAACAAGACGTGGATATGTATGAGGCCCTGCTAGCCCTGGCTGGAGCAGCTAAGGCAGGACCAAATGCGGAGAGAGAGCAGGCAGTGGAGGCTGACTTGTCATTAAGTGAACTTGTAGCCAGGCAGCTCATGGACAACACTTTCGCTGAGCAGGGCGCAACAGCCTTAGCCACAGCCTTACTCTCAGGATTAGGGGTCACACAAGGGGCAATCTAGGATCCCTATAGTGGCGAAACAACTGGACAAGTACAAACCTAGCAACGACCCATATAGCTTTGTGGAGCAGTTCGAACAGGTTTGTGAAGCAAACGGCCTCACAGACCTTGCACAACACTCCTAAGCTTTTAGGTTGTGCTTAGGTGACAAAGGGAGGGTGTGGTACACTAGCCTAGATGCAACCAAGCGTGGGAACTTTGCCCATCTTAAGGACCACTTTATCAAGAGGTTCTCTGAGGCAGGATACTCCGACAACTTCATCGTCCGCTTGATGAATGTTAGTCAGAGAGAAAAGGAGGACGTAAGAGACTACATCACACATGTACGTAGCCTCTTCAAGAGGATCCCGGCCAATGAGCGACCTAACGAAAAGGCTGTGTCTACAGTGTTCATAAATGGAATCCATAGCGAGGAACTCTACAAGGCCTTGGCTAGTAACTCCACACTACACAGAGATGTGCTGGCTAGGGTTTTTGATGAAGCAATAAGAGTAGACAACCAACTGAGGGAGCGAAGCGTGAGGAACACTAGTCAGAACGGTGCAGGTGAGAGTGCTTCAGAGCAATCAATGACGTTGGGTGAGAGAGGTAATTAGGTTATCATAATGCAGGATGCTATTCATGATATGAGTATCACATATGAGGAGATAAAGTCACGATTGGATGACCTAAAGAAGATCAATAGTAAGTTGACATAGGAGCACAAATAAAAGAGAAAGTTAATTAATGAGTTGATTGTGAACAATGGCCCATGGAAGTGATGTATCAAGGCCTGAAGGTTGCTCAAAATGAAAACCTAGGGGATCCATTCACAGATTACTAAAGCTAAATACATTGGAAGACACTTTGACCAATCCGAAGTTCAAGGATGTGAAGGAGAAAGTGGTTGAGTCCACATAAAAAGGTATCTCAAATGAGTTTTTTTGTTGTGAATGCATAATCTATGTGTGACAAGGCTGGTATTAACATAAGGACTTACTAAAAAATACTCAAGGATGTTAAGGTTGTGTTTGGTCATGTGTTGAAGAGAAGTAGAACCATACCTCTTCTAAGACCTTCAAAGTTAATAAAGGTTGGAAAACTACTCAACACAAAGGTTTTGGAGTTGATAGGAGATCCCATGCATATTATTGGTGTGGAAACATTTAAGGTGGGGAAAAAGATGCCTACAAGGTTAGGTTCACAAATCTCAATAATTATTTTTAGGATCTACGCAAGATGTAGTTGGCAATGGTGATGTATTATAGTATGTTTGTAGAAGAATGTGGCAATAAATTGCAATTTATCATAAAGCTAGGAAAAAGTGAGGTCATCAAAGTAGTAAAGCTTGAAAGAGTTGGTATCACTTTGATGAGCATAGCCTTATAATTCGACAAAATGAACCCAAGAAACTTTGGTGTCAAAGCTTCGTGTATGGTAGCTTGTTGCATTTGAAGTATCTAAGGAAAGCTTTGAGATGCTACAACTCTTCTTCATGCACGCAACTATTCCAAACATCATTGAGTGCCAACAATATGGCAAGATGCTCTTAGTTGAATGGTATGATGAATACATGGTTAAATGGCACCTTGCAAAAGGTTTAAAGACTTTGAAATGCATGTGTGAAATCTCTAAGGGTACAAATACAAGATTTCCATGCTTATACTACTTGCTTTAAAAGGTTGAAGGAAAGGATGAAATGAAGAACTAGCAAAGAGTAATCATTTCACCAACATATGATAAAGAAGATCTCACATGGAAGACTATCTTAAACATTCCATTGGATTGTGTTCATATTTTTTTGTTATATACTTTTGTTAGGTTTATGGAGAAAATTATGTATAAATGTATGTACTTTGCCTAAAGAATGCAACTAGAGAAAGAAGCCATTGTAATATGTAAGAATATGGAGTGAGTGCTATTAGAGATCAAGATACATAAGCATTAGGTGATGATAAAAAAGGATGAGAAGATATTCAAAAATTTAGGGAACTTTCCAAAAAACCCTTGCTTTGAAGGAGCCAAGGCTAGGAAGCTTCCTTTAGCATCTATCAATGAGGAGGGAAAGTTCGCAGATTGCAAGACTATGCTGGATGAAATGCTATGGTTCCTGATTGGAGTAATGGAGAAAGAAGACAAGGCTGGAAAAAGCCAAGGTTTGGATTAGTCTCAATAAATTGGTTCCCTTTGAAAGATGGTCTTTGATGATGAAGATACGAAAGAATTTACTACTGTTGCACATAGTTTCTACCAAGTTATGATGCATGCATGGGTTAAAAGTTCTATCACATTACATGATACGTATTAAGTCAAGGTTTTAGAAGCATAAGGGTTGTATAATTTCTTTTAGATATCTTTATTAATGTGTGATGTGTGTCTTGTAATATATCCTTGAGACACATAGTTTCTACCAAGTTATAATGCATGCATGGGTTAAAAGTTTTATCACATTACATGATACATATTAAGTCAAGGTTTTAGAAGCATAAGGGTTGTATAAGTTCTTTTAGATTTCTTTATTCATGTGTCATGTGTGTCTTGTAGTATATCATTGAGACACATGGGTCACATTGTGATAGCCTCCAATTTTGTCATCAAAAAGGCTAAAAGATTTGGGATCTACATCGACAAATTATTCACTTTATCAAAAATGTTTGTGATATTGTATCTAAGTTGTACTTCATTGATATATATTTTTACCATTGTAAATGCTTGGCTTGGAGCTATAAAAGCCATTGCATATGTTCCTTGATTTTAAAAACCTTAGGAATCTTGCCTAGAATGCATGTAACACATAAGGGCTTCAACCTTAGTCTTTTTGTATGGTCAAAAATATTTGATTTAATAAAGGTTCAAAAGGGTGCAATTGGGGTTCTTGGGGAAAAGTGGTTGAGGAGGTTGGAGCACGGCAGATTGTGGTGCCTCTTTAACTTCTCTCTTCCCTCTTTTTCAAAACTCTTTTTGTCCATCCTTCTTCTTGCTCTTCGTGTGTGTTGCAACTATGGATTTTTGGTGTGTGAGCTTGAAAGAGGAGCCTCCTGATCTTGTTTCTTGATTAGTGTGGGTGTGTCTTGAGTCTTTTGTGTGTGTGTATTCATGGTAAGAGAGGCTTGTTTGCAGGTTTCATGGTGAGGAGCAAAGCTCCAAGCATATACTTTGCTGCTTGGTACCCTGGTTTTATGCTTTCTTGAGTGCTGGGTGAGAGCCAATCATTTTTGGTTCCGTTGCCGGGACCGGGCTAGCCATGGATTCTGCAAAGTAAAGAGCAGGTTTTCAAGATCTTTGAAGAGCAGGGAGATACACGCAGATTTATTTCTCACAAGCTCTATTTTGCTGGCAAATTTGCAAATTGAGAATCAAGCTTCTTGTGGATGAGGGGAGGAGAAAGGAAGAAGAGCCGTCTTGGAGCAGAGGCTAGCAGAGATGAATGTCGAGAAGGTGATCAGAAGTCTTGGGCAATGCCCATTTTATGGCCTCATCAACTGCAACAACAATCCATGGGTGGTGCAAGATCTCGGGTCTGTGGATCTCATGTGATCTATGTGGCCGTCATTGCCGTGGACGAATCTCATGGACTGTGGAGTTGCACGCTTGGGGGCACACTGTCACCGACATTGAAGCCTCCCTCCAAAGAATTCCTGTGGAACCAGCCGTGAGGGCCACCATTCGAGCTGCACATTCTTGGGGCGTATAATCTTAGATCAAATAAGAGGAGAAGGAGCAAGTTACTGAAAGGGAGGTTAAGTTGCAGGAGGAGATTGCTGCCCTTATCTCTATTAGCTTTGGACGAAGACCTTTATGGTGTCGGAAATTGATTTGAAAGGCAAATGTGACCCTCCCCCACTTATGGATCTGGCAACATGGACGTGGAGGTAGATATGCTGGTCGTGTTACGGCATGGCCAAGGTAGGTGAGGGCGGGAAGCACGCATAGAAATGGAGGCGAGATAGGTGAAGCAGGCGAGCAAAGAAAGATCTATGATGGATTGTTCTTCCTTCTTGCGCCCTCATCCTCATCCACAGGCGGCGTCTGCACGAGACGGCAACCGAAAAGAAGATCAGATGGTTTTTTTTTGCTTGCTTTTATCAAAACCTTAAAACCCTAAGGTTAACCACTCTATGGCAGGCAGGAGTTCATATGCAACAGATTAAAGAAAATCAAGCATCCAATGTTCTATTTCTGTCTTTTCTTTGAATAAGCCAAGCATTGAGTCAACCGGGTGGGAGAACATTAAAGTTAAATCTGATGAAGTGGGAGTGCTACTTTGAAGATCTTTTGTGGGTTTTTCACCTTTTCGGTGTCAAATTGGTGGATTTTCAATGTTTCTTCTTCATGGAGATAGTGTGTCTCCCAAAATCAAAGTGTTGTGGTATTCATCCTTATCAGTGTATTAGTCAGTGATGGGTGTTTGGAATCAAGACAAAATATTGATGTGAAGAGATAATGGTTGTTGAAGAAGTGGACAAATGATCCACGGAAGTGTGAAGAAATGAGAAGAAGGATATGATGTTTTTCTTGAAGCTTACAATGGAAGTTTACCATGGTTCTTTGGTTCGCGGGAGCTCACCAATTTAAGTGTGGGAGGAATGATAGCCTCCAATTTTGTCATCAAAAAGGCTAAAAGATTTGGGATCTACATCGACAAATTATTCACTTTATCAAAAATGTTTGTGATATTGTATCTAAGTTGTACTTCATTGATATATATTTTTACCATTGTAAATGCTTGGCTTGGAGCTATAAAAGCCATTGCATATGTTCCTTGATTTTAAAAACCTTAGGAATCTTGCCTAGAATGCATGTAACACATAAGGGCTTCAACCTTAGTCTTTTTGTATGGTCAAAAATATTTGATTTAATAAAGGTTCAAAAGGGTGCAATTGGGGTTCTTGGGGAAAAGTGGTTGAGGAGGTTGGAGCACGGCAGATTGTGGTGCCTCTTTAACTTCTCTCTTCCCTCTTTTTCAAAACTCTTTTTGTCCATCCTTCTTCTTGCTCTTCGTGTGTGCTGCAACTATGGATTTTTGGTGTGTGAGCTTGAAAGAGGAGCCTCCTGATCTTGTTTCTTGATTAGTGTGGGTGTGTCTTGAGTCTTTTGTGTGTGTGTATTCATGGTAAGAGAGGCTTGTTTGCAGGTTTCATGGTGAGGAGCAAAGCTCCAAGCATATACTTTGCTGCTTGGTACCCTGGTTTTATGCTTTCTTGAGTGCTGGGTGAGAGCCAGTCACATTGTAGAAAAGGCAAGCATCAGAGTTTGGTTCACACAAAGGATGAAAAATTCACATTGGATAGCATGTGGGTCATACCAAAGAAAAGTTAGTCATAGTGGACGGGTATGCTAGGCCTTGGCTTTGACATGACATTTACTATTATCATATTTGAGTATACCTTATCCTTAGTCTTATTTCATCATAGGCATGTATAAATGTAAAAGGACTTTATCTTTCATGTAATGAGTTAATTTTGCGATGTATTAGGCATGGCATGTACCACAATAATAACCTTTTTTATTCTTAGTCATGCTTGTATGAAAATGAGAGTATTGTTTGAGACATTAATGATATAACAACCATGGATATTTTGTGCCTTGATTTATTGTATCGATTCTCTATTTGTTCTCTATGCTTTGCTATTATTCTCATTGTTTGCTTTCTTTACATGTTCTACAATTGTGTTTATGTCCTATCTTTGTAGTTTTTGTAGTTTGTTATAATATCTATAGTAGCAATGTGGTCCTTTCTTATATTTGTGTTAGTATTAGGGCTATAACACTTTTGTGCTAATCTTATCTATGACATCATGTACATCTTGTTCAAATTTCAAGAAAATATGAGCCCATTTGATTGTAGAATTTTGAAATTTCTACAAATCTTAAAGTGCTATATAGTCTGTTTAGCAAGATGATGCAAGTTGGACATGTGGTTGTTGCTCGGCTTGGGGAGGTATTTGGTGCAAGTGGCGGATGGTCCATTTCCATGAAAATGGACTATTATAGCCATGGAGACCTTGCAAATAGCCACAAATGGGTTCTTCATTGACTTGTTTGATGACACATAGTTGGTAGCCATCCATGCAAAGTGGGTTATTATTTTAGTGCCAAAGACATAAAATTTATTATTTGACTTTATCATAGCTAGGAACCTCACTCATAGGATTCTTACATATATGACACAATGTTTTACCATGTATGTTGTACATTGTAACAAATTGGAAAGCGGATACCATTTATACATTCTCTAGTGATGAAATATATGCATATTTTTATGTCTCATGCATATTTGTGTATTCAATCGCAATCATTTAGTAAATTTTTTTATTTTGTTTCTTGAAATACCATGAACAATTATTAACTCATGTTTAAGGAATTTGGACTACACATACATGCACTGCAATTAGTAATATCTACACGTATTGCACATGATGTACCGCATGTGTATTATATTGATAGGGTTATGTTATTGCACATATAAGTATCACACATTGAACTAATCAATTTAGATCATTGATCACAAGTGCATATACCATGAGTTTACATAATCAAATTGGATTACACTATTGTATGTAAATATGCTATGCATTATCATACGTAAATGTACCACATGTTACTGAACATTGACATAACCACACATTGTCATCACATTTACATGAACCACGTGTCTACTTAATAAGTTTGGATTTATTGAGACAAAGAAAAATGACTTGTATTTTCCAAGAAAAGAAGATGGAAAAGTTGCAATAGTGACTAATAAAAAGGGCATTTACAATGATGTGCAAATAAAGATTCTCATTCTTACATTTGCTTCTTTAACAATGCAAAGCAGGGCTTTCGGATATGAATGGGAGCTCTTTCTTTGTTTGAAATATACATGCCCTTCAACCCTTTCTCCAAGAGAAGTGGGTCTAACACTTTAGCAAGCTCACCTAATGTAGCAAGCACATATATTGCTAACTAAAGTGAAAGCCATATCCCTTGTTATAATTTAATACTCCACTATATTAGAGTGATTTTTAAAATCAAAGTTTTGCCTAGAATTCTTGTTAAACAATACTTTAACACACTTTTTATTGTGTGGTGCTCTTTGTATGTCTCAAACCCTCATATTCCTTGAACATGTCTACAAAAATTGCAATTGGTGTAAACTAATTTAAGTGCATATTCTTTAAGACAATACTTGGATTTACAGAGTACATATGTCTATTGAGATTTTTCTATTGTGTATGTGCAAAATTGCATCACTCCACAGTGGCCATTTTATTCTATTGAGATTCAAACATGCCTATGCTTAAGGGTTCCATATTCTTGACCACCCTTGGTAGTGCATACTTGGAATCATAGAAAAAAACAGGGTCCTCTACAAGCTACTTAGGTATATGCCCCTCAAAAAGAAGTTGACCAATGTCAATGTGGTAACACTTGAAAGCACCTGTAAAGCTCTTGACACTTTGCCACTTGTAGCAAGTTGAAGGACATACTTTTGTAAACATAAGAAAATTAGCCATGTAAATATATTCAATTTTCTCATCCTCAATTTACTATAATGACTTAATATCTATAATTTTTTGTTAAGCACTTACGATGGATGCAACATGTATCTATTTGTGTATGAACATATGTTACACATATGCCTTTTACACAAGGTGAGAATCTATTGTTATTTATCTGAGAGCTAAAATTCTACCTTTCTAGTACTTCAATACATCTCCAATTGTAGATGCTTTCACCTTGAACACACACACACACACACACACACACACACACACACACACACACACACACACACACACACACACACACACACACACACACACACACACACACACACACACACACACACACACACACACACACACACACACACACACACACACACACACACACACACACACACATTAATGAGCACCTATACAATCTTTTCCAAAATGATCTCTACAAGAAGATAACAAAAAGAGTTAGAACCAATACCAAGATCTATAGAAAAAATAGCAGAAAATGAAACCATAGAAAAAAAGAGAGAGATGAGTAATTACGTCTCTTTCCCAAAATGATTTATGCAACACACACACACACACACACACACACACACACACACACACACACACACACACACACACACACACACACACACACACACACACACACACACACACACACACACACACACACACACACACACACACACACACATGTGAGTACCTAAACCTCTTGCCTAAAATGATATGTACAAGAAGATAACAACAAGAGTTACAAATGATAGCAAACCCTACTAAAAAGACAATAGAAAGGATAGAAAGGAGAAAATGCAAAGAGAGGGCACCTATGTTTTGCCCAAAATCTATAGCTATAAGGAAGAGAAATTATAGAGGTAAGTAGAGCGATCAAAGCCATAATTATTCTCACTAAAGAGCTTCAATGGCAATGAAAATTTGTTCGAATGTACTAGAGAGAGAAAGAAGTCTGGTACTCAATTTTTGAGTCAAACAGATTTTGTGCATTAAAAAAAAATAAAAAACACCCAAAGGGGTGGGGGGTATGAGGATAGAAGTACTCAAAATTGTGAACTATTCATTTTTTATTTTTTAAATCATTCATAATTTGTTTTTAATATCAAATACCCAAGATTTGGAGAGAGAAGATTTACCTTCCACCATAGATGTCAACATATTACACCCCTATTATCCAAGTGACCTCTCTCTTTCACTATAAAATTTTAATGGCTTGTTTTTGAGACCATCAAAGAAAAATCTTGAGATAAGGAGAAAAGTATGGATAGAAGAGTTTTGTGTTCCCTTACCCAATCACTTATTAGGTGCCTCATTTATATGATGGGTTATATAATTGTGGTTCGATACTTTCTCTAATATTAGTAGCAAATTTTCTCTTTGACTTTGTTTCTTTCTTTGTTCAACCTAGGGGAAATAAAAGGTAGATTTTGAAGATTCATGAAAGAAGATTCCCCCTAATCTTCCAAAGGACAAACTGGAGGCATAAATCAATCTAGTAAGAAAGGCAGTCATGAAAACTTACAACAAAAAAATGACAGGGGTAAAAAGCAATATGGTTGTGTCATATTTCTACAGTTGTCACTCAAATCAAGAAAAAACTTAATTGATGCAAGTTAATGTGCTTTTAGATTTTTGGCAATGATGAACCCATCTTTAGGCAAAGAGTGGCTTCAAATTTGATGGAACCTTTCTTTTGAGGATGAAAAGTTTTAAATAAACATTGAAAAATAATATTCTATTGCTCCAACTACATGTAGCATGTAAAAATAATTTCATTGTTTTCTTTTTGTGGGAAAAATGAGAACCTAAGACAAAACTATGGGATGCAATAGATGACCCTTTTTGTATTCCATGGTTGCCAAAGGAAGTTTGAATGGATCACAAAGCTTCTGGATAGCTCAACCAAGTGTGTACATCCAATTATATTGCAAGAGAGAAAATTAAGCTTCTATTGAAGCCAACATTGGATCAATATTTGCGTGACTTTGTGGCAAGATATATAGTTATCTTTCTTCCTCTCCAAAAGAAGATGTCTATGGCTACTCCTAGATCACAACATGTTGATGTACATGAAGTCTCTTATCGAGGGGCTTATAGGTTGGTTTTTGTGTTGTTCAAATTCTTTGAACTCTATTGTTGCTAACTTTTGGATATTTGGATAAAAATTAATATTTACTTCTATTTGTGTGGCTAGGTTTCTCTTGGCAATACTTGGTATGAAAATTTTCCATCTTTAATGGATATTTGCAAGGCCTAGATAATACTTTCTCATCCCATGTATTGCATATATATATCCCCAATTTTTTGGGAGGATAACAATCCTGATTGTGATTTCATGTTCTCTAATTGGGAATGCAAAGATCACCCATGGTGGTTGGACATGAAAAGGGGTGAATGCTTGGAAGAAGAAAATGAGACTTATCTTAGGCATCTAACAAGAAAATGTAAATCATATTTGAGATATTTGGAAAATATGAATGAAGGGCAATAAAAAAAGTAGAGGAGGGATTAAACAAATCAAAGATAAAGAGGAGGCTAAAAATTCGATGAAGAGCACTAATGATGGTTGTCTTGTAGAATACTTTGATCAAGGAAGGGTATGCTTCCAATTTCAAGTCTTAAAAAGAATATTTTTTGTTTTCTTTATTTTTCATGTTTCCCATTTGATTAGCAATAGGTTTATGTTTGTGTACGCCTTGCACATTTAACTAACACTATTCTTTCATACAAACAAGATGGGTCATGTGGAATTGCACCATGTGCCCCTTAAGCATTTTCATGACCTTGCACATAAAACCCCTCGAAGTCACATAAGTTTTTGGTGTAATGACTATTTTATCAAAAAGAGAGTACTTGCTAGATATTTCAAGGAGGGTTTTGATATGATGAGCAAGTTCTATCTAGAGGCAAATAGTGAAAAGAAGTTAACAAATTAAAAGCCAACCTCTTAGAGTGTGGATTATTGTGTAATTGATGGGGGAAAATTTTTAGTGAGCTTTCTTGAGCGAGGATTTTGGACAAACAAAAATTTTAGCAACTTTTGTATCAAGGTTTATATCTATGACATCACATTTTATTACACATAATTACCTACAATGTTGCAATTTGCAAATAATTCACTACACATTAATAATTACATAAGAGAACTCACATCACAAGTTGGTTTATAAAACTCCAATTTTATGGCACAAAAATGGGGAGTGCAATACCACAAAATTTCAACATAGAAATCCATGTTGAGAAATGACAAATGATGTATACTCCAGGAAGAAATGTCCTGAATCCCATATGCACAATGGAGAAAAAGGGGACCATCATGAGCCTATAAAGTGATGTATTTTCTTATCATTCATGACATTGGAATAAAATTGTTCTTTGTACTTTTAGTCATAGTTAGCAAGATTGTGTTTATGAGTCCAAGCTTTTGTCTTGGAAACTAATTCACTTGAGTAATAGTTGGTCTAATCCATGTTATCATGAACATTATTTTTGTGTTCCATCCGCCATATCCATGCCTAGATCCATGCATTTCAACATGGTATCAGAGCTCAGCTAAGCATGGCATAGCTCCATACACTACTTCTCTAGTCTCTCTTCACCTTTGGTCATCTTTGTCTAGCTCACAATCGGCTCAGGACTCCATTTTCAACTTCACTTTCATCTTGACCTTGTGTCCAACATAGCCAAAACAGTGCCTACCCTACTTTGAGCAGTTAGATCTCTCTCTACCGGCCATATCTTCCAGTGCTTCCTTTTGGAAAAGTGTTTCCTGACTTCCAAACCTTCTCTATGGCACATCAAATACCAACATTGCCCCACTAGCATTGTCAAAATTTGCCATCGTTGTCTGAACTATGTCAAATTTTGGTTGTATTGTTGTTGTTGCACACATAGGCCACAATCCTTCTTGTGACCAAAGGGCAATCAAAGGAGGCTAATGAACTTATTTTCCATCAAAGGAATAATCAAATGGTTGCCTCTATAGCCTACTGTGACAAAAAAACTAGTCAGGTCTATTAGAAACCCTAAAGTCTCCATAGCCAAAATCTCAAAAGCTTGACATTTTTCACTAGGGTCTTCTCACTAAAGCTATCAATAGTGATTTTAATTATTGAGCTACAAGCACTGAAGTCTATAACAAGATTTACCCATCAAGCCAACAAGGAGGGAAGAATTTGGAAGAATTGAAGATCTTAAGCACCAACATCCAACACTAAGCTCAAGGAATAGTATCCCCCATTGATACTCTAGCTTGACACTGATCTTTGTGTGTCTCTTGTCACATTGAACTACAACTCTTTTGTTGGTTATTTGAAGTTGATCGACATGGAAAAGCTTGAGAAAATAGCCAAGTTCAATGGATAAGGCTTTCATGCCTGGAAGAAGAAGACCATGTACCACCTTATGCGGAAGGACTTGTGGGACTTGTTTGAGGATGATGCAGATAGCAAAAGGAAGATGATGAAGATGGGTTCATTGAAGAAGACTGGCTCAAGACAAAGGAGTGAAAAAAGATGAACAACAAGGCTCTAGGAATCATTGCTAGGGACTAAGTGATGATGTGCTACATCATATCTCTGGCAGAAGAGATGCTATAACTACTTGGGAGGAACTTGACAGGATGTTTGGTACCCAAGCAAAGAATTCAAAGGTAAAATTACTCATGCAGTTTATAAACTAGATATAAAAGATAGTGCTTCTATGACCATACACATTAACAAGTCCAAGAGCCTGAAAACCCAGCTTGCAACTCATAAGAAGAATATTGATGAAGATGAAGCAATAGCCATACTACTTGCAAGTACAAATAAGGATCCATATGTGAATCTTGTGTCCGCCCTAAAGTAATGTTCCAAGTCTCTCACTTAAAGATATTGAGCACTCACTACTTGATGGAGAAAGCAAAGTTAAAAGCAAGGATGCAAAGGAACACACCAAAGACAGTCTCTTGTACACCAAGGGCACTTATGGAGCAAAAGGCCATGATCGAGGACTCAACACCAACAACAACAAGGATCAAATTATATGTCATTACTTTGGCAAGACTGGCCATACAAAACCAGTGAATGTTTCCACAAGAAAAGAGTACACCAGATGCAGAATTATCACCACCAAAACCAATTCATGAATGAAGAAGAAAAAGTTGCTTCCACTACCATCAACAACTCTGATAGATTGTTCTAAATAATTTTCATTATATCTTTCATATGTTTTCCCCATAGTGGATCTCTATTTTTCCCTTAGTGGATTGTAAAAACCCTTGCCAATAAAGTTTCAAGCTTTAACTTGACTAGGTTGCCTATGAGCTAGTCTCCCGGGCCATGTCACCATGTATGGGGAGGGCAAAAGCCAGAAAGTGTAGGGACTCATCATTTGAGGGGGAGGCGTGTTGAGAAATGACAAATGGAATATGCTCTAGGAAGAGATGTCTTGAATCCCATATGCACAATGGATAAAAAGGGGACCATCATGAGCCTATAAAGTGATGTACCTTCTTATCATTCATGATGGAATACAATTGTACTTTGTCCTTTGAGTCATATTCAGTGTCATACTCAAGATTGTGTTTATGAGTCCAAGATTCCATCTTGGAACCTAATTCACTTGAGTAACAATTGATCTAATCTATGTTATTATGAACATTGTCATTGTGTTCCATCCACCATAGCCATGCTCTAGATCCATGCATTTCAACAATCCAACTATGTGGTGAGCTAAGCATAGGACAAAGAAATAGGAATTTGAAATGTTGCCCTAGGATGTAAGTAGTCTAGATCGACAAAGAATTGTCCATACATCTCTAGTAGAAAGCCTTGATTGGTGTATGAGCATGTGTTATTTTTCAACTAGGTCAAAAATCCTGGTGAATACGAAGTATAAATGTTTGCAAGCTAGGGAAGACTTGGTACTAGCCTATTTTTTTGAAAATTAGGACATATACAAGGAGGTTCAAGTTTTATATGCACCTCATATAGCCCACCACTATCTGTGTATGGAAAACATGTTTGAGATCCTCAATGGTGACTTCATTCACAAGGCTTGGAACCATATTGTGTGCACTTGTGACTTTTTTTGTTGCCTCTTGTGAAACCCTATGCCTCCACTTTGTAGATCTTGATCATGCTAGGATTGGAGGAATTGATGGACTTATGGGCATAGTGGTACTTGTCTTAGTGGGCCACATGGCCCATTCTCCATGTGATTGCCTCTAGCATGAATTGTGCACCCATCAAGTTACATATCTCTTCATGTGTGATATTTGTACCTACATCTACCTTTCTAGAAAAGAGGGATTTCGAGGGTATATATTATATTTTTATCCACATAGTGAGTATGCATAACATCACTTGTACAAAATCACATCATCTACACCTTCAAGCCACCCTTCCCCAGATGTTATCTTTAGAAAAGAAGCTCGAAGCCACAACACCTTCTAAACACTTTTGTAGTAACTTGCCACATTTTGCCTTTCCCCCAATCAATCCCATATGCTTCACCTTTCAATCTCGTGGAGTCTTGCATATTGCCCACAAAGTTGGATTGATGCTATGCTCCATAATAGTGGATTTCTCTCTCGTTAGTGTTGATGCATCTTGTTCTGACATTGTTGTGTGGTGCAAAGTTTCTCCATCCTTAGAACCCCCAATTGTAGTGTTACCCATTGGACACGCTATCTCCTTCCACCCCATGAAATGAGATCTTTAAAGGGTGGCCTTTTTGTCATTGCTCCTTGGTTTCCATAACAAACCGAGGCTTGTGAGAGAAAGTTCCTTTTTTACCTATTGTTTTTGTCCTCTTGCATTATACAATTACCTTATTCTCTTGAAAATTTGTTGGCTCCTCAAACATAGGAGCCCTTTTCACTACTTCATGTACCATATGCGAAACTTGTGGTGGGCTTGGGATATTTCTCACTACAATATGGTGCAAAAGTGCTTCCATGCTTGGGCAATTACCAAGATGCTTGGTAAGGGTGTATGCATGTTATATTCCACTCTAAAGCATGGCATTGGATGTGTCTAATAAACATGTATCATAGAGAGAGATCGTGTGCCATGCATGCTCTTTGAGAGATTTGTCCTTGGTGTCTAGGAAATCTCCACATCACTCCTTGAAACCTACAATTGTCAAGGATTATAGTGAATCAAGTATTATAGAACTAGTATATTACAAATACTAAAATCACATATTAGAAATGCTTACAATAAACATGAGATTTTCCCAATGAGTAATTCAATTATCCCACCAAATAAGTTAGATATCCATAGAGGGAATATCACTCTGTTGGACATGACCTTTTCACCATCACTTTCTTATCAATGCTACTTGTATTGTGGCATCAGTTTTTGATTCCACCAACCTCCATTGCTCACACAGATGGAGTAGTGCTCTTGTTGCTTTTCATTTTTCACAAACATGTTGGTATGTTGTTGCAGGATTCAAATGAACCAAGCATAATATCTCTCTCTCGAGCATCACATTTTCTGGGCCCCCACCAACCTATTTGCCCCTGCCTTGTCTACCTCCATGAATCCATAAACATCAACACATGGATATCCACATTGTTGTATCATGGAGTTTAACCACTCCCAAAATTAGACCTAGCTCACATTGTCCTCCTCTTTCATCTCACATGTGGCTATTGTCACTAGTTCTTTCACACTGCAATAGATTTCAACTAAGAGTGAGCCTAAGAGTAGATATTGTAACTAGTTCTTTCACACTACAATAGATTTCAACCAGGAGTGAGCCTAAGAGCCTTGCATCATACAACCTTACACCAAAAATTCTCATATCTTGGCATGTAGATGTGGTAAGCCATTGTAACCCAGCCACTCACTTGGTGGGTATGATGAAACTATGCCCACTCATTGCAAGGGTCTCCTCTCCTACCTTAAGTTTTTTTTCTTTGAGACTTGGAGAGAAGCAAATTGGTGGTGGATCAATGATTGTAGCAAAGAGTAACATACATATGCAATGATTGGTGGTGGATCAATGATTATAGCAAAGAGTAACATACATATGAGATGATCAAGCACTCTTTCAATGTTGGACTACAAGGAGAGAGCATATGCAGTTCAAAGCTACATTACAAGCTAATTATGTGATATCCTAAAAACGTAAAATAAAGGATGCTCTTGAAATAATAATAAGATTCCATCCAAAGTCCCCCAATCATTGTGCAAAATCTCAATATCTTTGGTTTGATTTTGCCAAAACCAAGGATGGAAGCATGTAGTGGCTTGGAGTTCTTAATGAGTATTTGGATCTAAGCTAGTGATCTATTATTTTTCTCTTTTGGCATCACAATATCGATGTCAAAGTCCTTATTTAGGCTCTTGCAATAGGTTGACCTTAGCCAATCTCTACATGGTGGATATGCTTAACTTTACTACACATACATATACTATAGTAAGTATCAGTAAATTAGAAACAATAGTAAACCATAAAATTAGTCTATATAGGGCAATAGATGCATCAAATAAAATCTGTATCCTAGAAATTCATGGATAGTCCATGCAGAGTAGCCCAAACCTTGAAATTTTTGTTTACCATCTAGTCTTGATATATCGTTAGTGTTTACCCCTTACCATAAATATTGGAGTTCCTCAAGGAGTGACCCCAAGGTACACATTGTGAGGATTTTTTTGGAGATCCAAAACTAGACTATAGATACAAACCATAGTGAGAGACATTGGAAATGGTTTTGTGCTTCAATACCTAAAAGAAGTTGGAAGGTCCTATAGTGACATTAATGTCAATTTAATAGGATAGAAGTTAGAACTGTAAGGTTTTCCTCCATGAATATCATGGATTTTCCTTGGAGTTGTGAGTACTATAGTGAGTGTGAAGGCTAAGGCGCATTAGGACTTGAAATTTGATGCCATGGAGCTTCCAATATAATATGAATTGAAAAACGTGGGGCTAAGTACACTTGTAGTGAGAGTAGGTATGTATGGGACACTCACCAAAGGGAACTTGTAATGTTAGCCTCATGTTTATACTTTTGAGGGATTTGCATGTGAACTTGAATAGAGGCTATGCTATAATGGCCTAAGGTATGCATTTTACACAAAAGCATGATCATTTTGACCATGGCTAACAAATCATGTTGCCATCCTATAAAAACATAGATTAGGATCATGTTACCAAGATTTTGCAATAGGCTCACATCTTTCATGACAAAGCATACTTTCTATCTTCTTTATCAAAATCTTTTGGTGTGTTGGGGGGTGGGGAGGGCACCCATCTGTCGTGATTGCCTCCTTGCCATCAAGCCCACCACAATTGTGCTCATGAAGTCCTACACTTGCAGTCAAGACCCACTAAATTTTCCCCACATCTTGCTTGTGTAACATGCTTCCATTGGCCCTGTTTAGTTGCATTTCGAGACGAGGTGCCATCCTTGGAATTGCATGCGTGACCCATGACCCTCTCTCTTGCATGACCCTTGATCCTCTCTTGCATCTATATAATGGTTGGCAGTTCATTATCAAAGGAAATAATTTTTTGGAGATGCATTGGTACATCTCTCTCTTTCTCTCTCCCCTTTTTGCCACATCGTTGTCGAGGGTACTGTGTTTAGCCACAATCTGTAGGTGAAAAGAGGAAAGCAAGATGATTAAAGTAGGAAAACAAGAGGTGTTCCCTTCATCTATTAATGTGTATCAATAGATCCATTGAGTTTGCATAAGGTTTCCTTTGGCTTGTTTAAGCAATGAACTTGGGTCACATTAGAGTGGGAAGCTATGTAGTAGCTTTGATGCTATGGATAGACAAAGGAGATTGTCACCTTGAGGACAGATGGTGTGTATTTTGCAAGAGATTGTATACTCCATAAGTTTGTTGGCAAGCAGTGCCTTCTTTGCACCCAAATTTGCAGCAGCGTGTCATAGAAGGAGCAGAGTCTTGATCTCATTGATGACTAGCTAGTAGGACTTGAGGCTAGAAATTCAAGACAAAAACACTAAAAAGAAGGGCCAAATTGTGAAACAATTGTTTACAAGAGCTTGACTACATTTTGAGAGGGCTTGTTGCGGCATTGTTCTTTGAGGGGACTATAGCTAATAAAGGCTGAATATCTATGATTACGAAGTGGGGGAAGAGGATGCAGAGGAATAGGAGGATGATTAAATGGTTCACTATATAGCAAGTATTGGAAAAGTTAATGGTTAAGAGGGTCTAATTCTTGTAATGAGAGAATGAGAGGGGAAACTACAATGCTAAAGGAGGAAACTTCTTCAATGAGCAAGATGATGTAATGGTAGATGACTCACACTTGCTATATAGTGTTGAGAGGCACATCAAGTTGTAATTTTCTAAACTCATCCTAACATCTCCTAGATTTGTTGATTTTCCTAATCTATTAGGTGCACCTAGTTTGTACTTATGAACATCAATGTCCTCATAGTAATTGCATTAATCCATGCTATTCTAGAGAGTCATAGGTAAGTCCTAGTACATTGTAATTAGCAGAAGCTCACACACACACACACTCTCTCTCTCTCTTTGACTATTAGTTGACACCATAAAACAGACCTTTCTTTTGACCTTTTCACACAACTCACGCCTCTATTTCTATGGTGGTTGTTTCTCTTTTGTCAGTAGTGGGATGTTGGCTTTCCTAGCATTGGCACATTTCAGTTTAATTTCACATAATACATTGACCCTAAAAATCTCACTCACCTATATAATGTATAGCTCAAGCCTCACATATTTGGACTCTAGAGCACTTAGCAACTAACCAATTTAATGTCCCAAGAACAAAGAATACCACAACATAAACAATTTAATGTCCCAAGAAACTAGCCACATAGAGAGTTGAGATGAACCCATCGAGCATATCATGATCTCCCACACCAATTGTTACTCATCCTCCAAGAAATGCACCTATACATTACTTATAAAGTTTCTTTAGGCAAATTTTCCTCCAACTCACAATAGTATACATCCTGTACTTTTGACTCACCACAGCATAAACAAAACCTCATAAGTTTCTCTAAGCAAATTTTCATTCCAATGGTGCAAGTATGTTAGAAAAATTTCAATCCAATCTCTTATGCATATGTTCAATAGTGACCGATACCTGCTATGGTAGAATTGTAGGATATATACTTCAAGGGTGAATGATATGATTTTTTTTGCTCTATCTTTCTTCTAGCGAAAAAAGGGTTTATGATTAAATAGTGGCTATGGTGGTGAGGTCAATAAAGGTTCTTGTGAGGGGCATGCTTGCTATTATTGCAACCCTCTTTAAGACATTCGAAAGAAACATTTTTTTGTTCTATTTTCTATACACCAACTAGGCCCATTATTCTTTTTGCAATAATATGTGTGAATGCGGGTTCTAGAAGTGCCTTTGTTTGGAATGCCTATCATCTTCAAAGATGGTGGCTATCATCTTTGAAGAGTTAGCATATGCTATTGGTGGTAGTGCACTCTATTAAAAATTTCTAGATGTCATAAGCAATATAAGTTGGGTTCTCATGGCCATTTCCTTAGAGTAGACTTTTTATACCACTTCATCATTGTTAATGGCCTATAGCAATTGGAAAAGTTTCTTACATCACCTTTGGGAAAACATTAAGCATTTCTTGTAAAGAATTCTAAATCTCACAGGAAAAAAAGTTGATAATAATAGATAACATCTATAAAAGGAAGAAGGTATGTGAGTAGCTGACGAAGGAAATGAGAAAAGAAATATAGTAGATTTTCAAGGTATGTTAAAAGGATTCAAGGATGACAAGGGTGTTGGAATGAAGCTTCTCTATTAGCATGTGAAAAGCTTTGCAAGCCAAGCTTAAGTTTGCAAAGTGAGCTTAGTTTCAAAAGTCAAACCATGGAAGAAGAAAGCTATTATTATAGAGAGTAGAGGGCTGAACCTTGAAGAACCATGGTAGTTCATCATCAAATCAAAATGCAAAGACTTTGAATGAGTTTTAAGACCAATTTTGCATAAGTGAGCTTAGGAGATCAATCATATTGTCACAGTTAAAGAGAGCTTAGGAGATCTTATAATGAGTTAAAGAGAGCTCAATTTTGGCAAGCTCCCATTTTTCTAACAAGACAAACACTCTATCGCTACTTTGACAGGGTGCTAAAATATTATATTAATCTCACTATTGCATGTTTTCACATTTTGAACTTTAAAGGTATGTTTGTATGTCACAAGAATAAAATGAAAAAAAAGGAAAATCAAATTCTACATGTGTGTTAGCATGTTTTGGGCCAAGAGTTGGTTCATTAAAATGAATGTTGTTGGCATCATCTTATTGACCTATGATTCAACCTTTTTTTGGTTCTATTATTATTGCTAAAAGTAAATTGTCAAGAATAGTTAAAAATCCTAGTTTAGAGCAACGATCTTGTATGAATCAAAGCATGTCATATATTGCTTGGTTCAAGATGGTGCATTGAATTGTAAAACAAGGTTTTTAAGCTTGTGCAAAAATTATAGGGAGTAATGCTTGGGTGGTCATGTACTAAGAAGAACATGGTAGGTTGCTAGAAGATTTGAATTGAATGTGAAATATCCCTATTAGCATGAGTCATGACTCTTATTGTCCATTCTTGTCATGGCCTATCATGACAACAATATCAAGTTAACTTGTTTGTCTTATGTGCAGGAGTTCCCCATGTGACTTGTGTATGTGATTTATGTAAATATTGCAACTAATATGGCTAGATGGACAAGTTATGATGATTAGTTAATATATATATCTTAGTGGTGTAATATCATGATAGTAGCATTTTCTAATCTGAGAATACACAAGGAAATTAAAGTACATCATAGACTGCACAACATAGCCTCTTCTCTAATAAACAAATCAAGCTTGCAACATGTTTTTGCAATTGATTTGATAGATTGATTGAGGAGCTAGGTTGATAAGGTCAAGTTGTAATGTCCATGCAAGTACTAGTTTGAGCTAAGTTCCAAGTAAGTGTCTCCTTATAATCATCACATTATTAGTCCAACTTAGTATCATTAGCCCAAAGCCATTTTGTTTGTGTATAACTTGGAAAGTGTTATGACTTTATTTTATTTGTGCATAGGTTTTGTATTAGAACAAGTGTTTAATACTGCATGGGATATTATTGTAAGTTGTGCTATTAAGGTGGAATATCCAAGGGATTAAGCTACACATATGACATGTTAGCAATCATGTCATCTTAGGTATGTCTCCAATCATATTTTCAATTTGAATATATGTATTTCTCATTGCATCATGTCATTGTAGGGATTGTCTCCATGCTGCATGTTGTTGTTAGTAGTTGTCTCTTTGGTGCAAATAAAGTGGCCTTTGCTAAGTCTAACTACTAGTGAGGGCTATAGATGTAAAATATTTTTTGGGATATAGAGAGCATTACAGCCTAATATCTCAAGTAGGCTAAGAAAAGTTACTTTACTTATGTCTATTAATATATTTTTTGATTTCTTTTCTAATGCTAAGATAATAATATCAAAGGCCATGCTTTCAATGAAGAGACTAACATATGATCATGTCATACAATTTGTTGATGAGAAGGATGGGACACTAGGATAGAAGGAAAAATTATATGTGAGATAGATCAAGACTCTATCGCTTGTAAATATATGGTTGCTACTCAAAATTTCATCCATAGATTTTATTATAGTAGATGGGATTATATTGATGGTCGTCTGGTTGCTTTAGACCAAAATCTTGAAAATTTTAGTAAAGATTCTATAGTGGATCTTGATGTTTGGTTCAATGAGGACATTATTGCAATCCTAAAGGTTAGACCATCATGTATGGTACATCAAGTGCGGATGGATTTATAGAATGAAGATATTGAACTACCATGCTCATTTGAATTATATCCACTTGGGTGTATATTTTATTCCACTTCCTGATTAACAAACATTTGTAACATTTTTTGTAGATATCAACGATAAGAGAGAAGAATATGTAATTCAAAGATATGAAATAAAATATCTCTTTACTATCAATATAAAATATATGTACAAATTTTGTGGCAAATTTTTGTCAACCATCTCCATGACTTGTATACACAAGGGCTTACAAGCAATGAGGCAAAGCCATTTTTTCTTTTGAGGACCTTTCTTAGGAGAAGGGACATCCTTTTTAGGAGTCCTTTTGCATTTCTTTGATGCTTTGGTTGCCTTAGGTGTTGAAGGCATAGCTTCACCTTTTGCAATCATATGCTCCTCTCTCAAAGTCCCCACTACTGCCTGTTCTTACCAGTTTCATACAATTGACCATTATATTCTTCATGGCCTTTGCTTTTATATACCAAACATGCTCAGTTGTGTAGCAATCCCTTAAAATCTGTCATACATTTGTAAGAAAATATTTTTAGTTCATTGTTATTTTTTACAATGGACTAAATTTTTGCAATGAACCTCTAGCTTAAAGTTTAGTATCTTTCACATAACCTTTACAAGTTTATCAACATTGAGATAAATAAACTTAACCAATCTTTTGGCATTTGTAATTACTCTCCAGCCACCACAAGAGTGACTATCATCGTGATGAGGACACTGTAACCAACAATATAAAGTAGAGCTATGAACTTGTTTATGATAGTTTATAGAATAAAATTTCTTATTATGTTTCAACCATACTAATCAAGACCTTACCGCAACCTATCTATATTGCATTGTTGTAAAGTAAATCAGACGGCATGAGAAGCTTTTTCTCTAGCACTTCAATCAATATTTTGATAGCTCTATACTAAAAAGATAATAAAATTTAGAGTAATTGAAAAAAAAAATCAAAATATTTAGAGTATTTGCAAAAAATATATTTCCATGGCTTCCTTTCATAGAATTGACGAGGAAACATTGCATCTCTACAAAGTTTATTCTAATTAGGCTCCAATGAGAATTGAAAACAATTATACTTCAACAATTTAGCAAAAAAAACTCATAAAATCTAACAGAATATTAAATTACTTACTTTCCATTATATGGAATTAGAAGAACCTCCAAAGTTTCAAAGTCAATTGGATGGAACCAATGATCAAATACACTTGCATCAAGCTCACTCGTCATATAATATGAGATAGATGAATCAAGAACCTCAATTTTTTGTTGTATATCAAAGGGGAGCTCATACATTACATACCTAGCAAAGGAATGGAGATAGTGAGCACAAACATGAAAGCCTAATACTAGAAAAATATAGTGAGTGAAAATAAATTTAAGTATATATACCTCATCCCAGTAATAAGAATAGAGTCATTTAGTCCTCTCACTTTATTCTTGAGGATTTGAACACAATTAGAGTAAAAAATTATATCATATGAGATATTCTGTTAATATTACCAGGTAAAAAGCAACAAACATTGAAGCCCTTAGGATCAACCCTTTCAAGAAGGGTAGATAGCTCTTTTTCAATTTTATAAAAGAGCGACAGGCTCCCTCGTGTGCAAATTGTAAGGATAGATGGGTGGTAGAAAGGAAGCTAGGAAGATAGAAGGACAATAGAAAAGAGGGCCTAGGCCACGGCTAGTAATGTAAAAAAGGGGATGAGCACCCAAAAGGGATTAGGGTTTTTTTATATAAACTCAAAAAGTGAATGAGAAGCTCATTCTTTGGTGTGTGGCAAAAGTGATATCTTCTTCTTATCTTCTTCTCTCCTTCTTGCTTGCTTGTGTGTGCTTGAGAGAGGGAGTGTGAGAGTGTGAGGGAGTGAGTGTGAGAGGGTAAGGGATCAAGGAGAAGAAGCTCTCCATCATCTTCTCTCTTATTCTCTTCTCTTCTCTTGTCTTGCGCATGGCTATGGAGGATGGAGCTTGAAGGTGAAAGCTTGAGGATGCTTAAGCTCGCATAATGAATCATGCAGCTATGGGGTTGCTTGAGGGAGGAGGCTACTCGTTCAGGCATAAAAGTAAGATAATTACACCCTCGTAGGATCGAAGGTGCATTGGCTAGGTGAGAGATAACCATTTGCGCTCGCTTGAAACGCTTGAAAAAATAAGCAGTTCATGGGTCTTGGCAGTTGAGTGTGAGCTCGCACTACATTTTGGTTCTGTTGTCAAGACCAATGGATTCAAACTTGAGCACTTGCATGCCTCAAATCGATCGACAAAGTAAGGGTTTCATCCCCGAACTAGAGCTTGAGATTGATAGGAGATTTTGGGGTTTTAATCTTTGCAACAAGTAAGTATCTCAGTTTTTTGATGATTAGGCAAGTAGAAGGAATCATTTCAGTATTTGGGTTTTGGATTTTGTTGCATTTAGAGTAGATAGGAGCAAGAAATCGAAGGAAAAAGCTTTAGGGTTTCTATTGTAAAATAGGTCCAAACATGGCACAAACAAGGAAGAAATGGGGGAAAAGAGTGCTTAGATGTGTTAATGTCACAAGGGGAGTGATTGGGAAGGTTAGGGCAAGGGTTTAAAACCCAAGAGGACAAGGGAGAGCTCATTTGCAATAGTAGCATTGAGAGAGAGAGAGAGAGAGAGAGAGAGAGAGAGAGAGAGAGAGAGAGAGAGAGAGAGAGAGAGAGAGAGAGAGAGAGAGAGAGAGAGAGAGAGAGAGAGAGAGAGAGAGAGAGAGAGAGAGTACAAACCCTTGTAGCAGATTGATTGATTTGTTTCAAAGGTTTTCCAACATACCAGGTATATGTAAACCTTGATCTTTGTCCATTGATTTATTCTAGAAGTGCTTGCCACCTAGTATGCTATAGATCATGCAAATGAAGTGAAAATAATCTTCATTGTTGCCATATGCGCCGTCGCACTCAGCCTATTTGAGTCCCAAATTCGGATGGCCACTTTGGGCCAAGCCTGAGAACCGTGGTTCTCTACTGACTTACATTTGGCCCACTTAGCTGCACTAGACTTGGCCACTTGAAATTTGGCCCACATGATTCGGCCCCATCTCACTCGGTCCTTGGCCATTTGGTCTAACCACCACTCAAACCACAATATATGGCCCAACCGAATTGATGATTGGCCACTCGGACCACCTTTCTACGTGGCATTCAGATGGCCTTATGTTTGGCCCTCAGACACTCGACCCTCAAATTTTCCCTTGATATCATTCGGCCCTAGGCCACTCAAACAGGCCGAGGTGACACTTGGACCTTGCAATTTAGACCAATTGGGATGAATTTATAATTTGTCAGATTTGATATTTGTAGACCCTGAATGACCCAACCATAGTCTAGGGGATGAACCCCTAGGAGCAATACCAGATGAAAAAACACATTTCTGGTGCAATAAACAAGAGAACCAATGAATTATAGATCTAGCAATGATGCTAGCCAACTTGTACCAACAAGAGTAGTCAATAGTAGAGCTTAAAGCCCTATTAGGCCGAGAGAATGTAGAAGGGAGTGCTGAAGCTGCATTTATGATTCTACATTGCATCCTACATTGTTTTTTGACACTTGAAGTGCACCTGAAGAAAAGCTGAAAGCCTGATTTTGCATAGTGCACGAAAAAGAGCACGTGCACACACACACACACACACACACACACACACACACACACACACACACACACACACACACACACACACACACACACACACACACACACACACACACACACACACACACACACACACACACACACACACACACACACACACACACACACACACACAGAATGATGATAAATTGAGGATTGTCTGCAAGTGACAAGGAACTCACTTAGACTTAAGAAACTAAATGAACCCACTAGTAGGAGAAGGCCTTGAAACTTAGACAAGTAATCAAGAAACATAAATGAGAGTGCCCAAGAAGGAGCCTATAGTGCCACTCTACATGATGGCCAAAAGTTCTTGTAGCCGATCCAATTCTATCACATTCCATGTCCCTAGCAATAGGCTAGAACTCCATGAGGTCTTGGAGTACATGACAGGAAACTTAGCCAGAAACCTTGCCACTAACTTGAAACCTCTGAAGGATCTCATGAATGAACCTAAGTGGAAGTGGACTAAAGTGCACAACCTAAACTTGATGTATAATTGGACCCTAATCACTGATGAGATTGAGGTTAGAGATGAGAACCTAGGAGATGATGAGCAGTTAGAGGGAAATAGTTTGGATGGCGAGTACAAAGACTGTTGTTCTACCAGTGAGGAAATCGAAAGGAAAATTGACACAATAGAATATGATACCGAGGGACATGTAATTGAGCAAATACAAGCAGAATCCAAACCTCAAAATAAGAACACTTTTAGAATCAAGAGAGGAGTCATGCACATGGATTGTGATCGCACATGGTTGGAGCACATACGTGCAATTGACTATGAGCAAGTAGGCCTAGCCCCAACCAAGTGGCATCTCATTATTCAGGACAAAGTCACCATCTGAGCTATGCCCACCAAGAGAGACTCCCTCTTCTAGCAAAGGCCAAGATTTTGATTTTGAGTCGAAAGTAAACTCAGATAGTGATCCTGAAATACCTCAACCTCCTACTAAGACCAGATGTGCCAATGGGGACCTACCCATCCACCTAAGGCACCAAAGGTTGAATGAGGACCAAAGGAACTGCAAGCTGAAGAGCAAAGAAAGTAAGAAGATCTACTAAACCGATTTACAAAGTTTAAGAAAGGTGATAGGGTAGTGATCTTGCTAGGAGACAAATGATAAGGGCAAGTGAGTGAACCAATAGAAGGGCTAGCCAAAGTTAAGGAGGTTAATCTAGCTACTAAGGAAGGGGAGATACATTGACCTGCCTTTATAGTCAATGACTTGACTGAGGAGGAGGAAGCCAATCTCATTGCTCTCTTATGAGAGTATATAGATGTCTTTTCTTGGTCCCTCGATGAGCTAAAAGTGGTAGATCTAAGTGTAATTACTCACAATATACCCATGACCCCCGATGCAATGCCAGTCAAGCAGCGACCGTATCCTATGAATCCCAAGCACGCTCATGCTATCAAATAAGAAATCGATAAACTGTTGACAGAAGGATTCATTTATGAGATTGAGCACATAGACTAAGTCTTACCCATAGTGATCGTAGTGAAGAAAAATGGAAAGATTAGAGTGTGCAACAACTACAAGAAATTCAATGTTGCCACCAAGAGAGACAATCACCCATTTTCATACGTTGACCATAGCAAGTAGCTAGTAAAGAAGCCTACAATTTTTTGGACGGCTTCTCAGGGTATAATCAATTGCACGTACATCTTGACGATAGGCACAAGATTGCATTTGCCACTGAGTGGGGGATCTTTGCCTACATAGTCATGCCCTTTGGGTTGACAAACACACCAGCCACATTCCAAAGACTCATGTGTGCCATATTCAAAGACATACTTAGGAAAGAGTTAGAAGCATTCATTGATGATTTGTGTGTTCACTCTAATAGGAAGGAACACTACTCTGAGTTGTCCTTGAATGATGTTGATTGTATCGTCTCTCATTGAACCCCTTGAAGTGCTAGTTCTAGGTACAACATGGATGCATCCTAGGGTACATGGTGTCAAAGAATGGCATTGCCATAGACTTTTCAAAAGTTAGGGTTATTGTTGACCTACCACCACCATCTGATTACAAGGGAGTTTAGTGCTTCTTCCTAGGCCACATGGGTGTTAACCTTTAGACAAACCTTTAGACGAACAAGGTGAAAAATTGGGAAAATCTAAAGTAGAAGATAAGACCAAGCAAAAGTGAAACGAAAGATGAATGTGGTAGGAAAAATATGGAAACACAAGAAGTGCAGAAAAGTCCTAAATCAAGGAGAAAGGCGCACAAGAAAGAGTATAAGTCAATACTTTTGTAAAAGAGCACAAGGTGCACCACGACTTATTTTAAGAATGCGTGCAAATTATAAAGATAGATGGGCGGTAGGAAGGAAGCTAGGAAGATAGGAGGACAATGGAAAAAAGGGCCTAGGCTATGGCCGGCCATGTAAAAAGGGGATGATCGCCCAAATGGGATTTAGGGCTTTGTATATAAAGTTCAAAAGATGAATGAGAGGTCATTCTTTGGTGTGTGGCAAAGTGGGCTCTTTTTCCTCTCTCCTTCTCTTCTCTTGCTTGCTTGTGTGTGTTTGAGGGAGGGAGTGTGTGTGTGAGGGTGAGGGATCAAGGATGTGAAGCTCTTCACCATCCCCTCTCTTCTTCTTCTCTTCTCTTGTCTTCTCTTGTCTTGCAAGCGGCTATGGAGGATGGAGCTTGGAGGTGGAGGCTTGAAGATGCTTGAGCTTGCATCAAGAATCGTGGAGTTATCAGAGTGCTTGAGAGAGGAAGCAACTCGATCAGGCATCAAGGTAAGCTCACTATATCCATAGAAAGGTATAGTGCATCGTCTATATGAGAGGAAGTCATTAGTGCTCGCTTGAAACACTTGAACAATTAGTTTTCCATGGGTCTTGGCGGTAGGGCTCGTACTTGCCTCTACATTTTGGTTTTGTTACCGAGACCAACTGATTCAAGCTTGAGCACTTGCACGCTTCAAATCGAGCATCGAAGTAAGGGTTTCACCCCGAACTGGAGCTTGAGGTAGATAGGAGGTTTTGGGTCTTTAATCCGTGCTACAAGTAAGTATTTTTTATCTTTGATGGTTAGTTAGTAGGAGAAATCAGTTTAGTACCTTGCCTTTGATTCTTGTTGCATTTAGAGTAGGTTAAGGTGTTAGAAAATCGATTGGAAGAGTGTAGCGTTTGTTGCTGTAAAACAGGCTAGACATGGCATAGATCTGTGAAAAACGGGAGGAAGGAGAGTTGAGGGGGTTGAGTCTGGCAAGTGAAGGGGCAGGCATGGCAAGAACATTGTGAAGGAGGGGTTTAATAGCCAGGAGACCAGGGGGGAGCTCATTTGAAACCCTGGTTACTTGAGAGAGAGAGAGAGTGAGTGAGAGCTCGGATAAGTTACTTATGAATATATGTGTGCATCACGTGGGTATTTTTAAAATACCATGTTTACTCATGTTTTACATACAAAACAATGTAACATAAAGGGATTATTTATAGATTGAATAGAAAAGGTTTATGTTTTATTCAAGAAAAATTCATAGATAAGGATATTTATAAATAGGCATTGAACGCACATGATGTAGAGAATACACATATAGTAACTTCCCCAAGAGTGAGAGAGAGCTTTATTGTGTGGACCTACTTCAATTGCATCATCAATGAGTTCATTACCCATTGCAGGTATTCCCACACCTTCTCATGCATGTGTAGTTAGGATTTGGAGGTGCTCAACCAGTGGGAAGGCCTCGATTGCTCGGCACAGTGAATTTTATGTAAGCTCGACGAAAACGTGTCACATTTGGCTCGTTTGAGTGACAATGCTTTTGGGCTGAGTCCCAAAATCGGCCCTTGGCCCACTTTTGTATTCGACCATTCGGCCCACTTAACTCAGACACCCACTGCTTGGCCCATCCAAGTCAACCATTCGGACCAACTTGGCTTTCAATCCATCTTACTGGAACACTTGAAAATTCAGCCTTTAGTCCTATCCACTCGGCCCTCCACCCAGTCAATTCGGCCCACTACTATTCGGCCATATGGCCCTCAACCAACCACGTTCGGACTGGCCAAATTTGACACTCGGAACAATTGCATTAAGCTCTTTCTCATTTGGCCCTTGGCCATTCGGACGAGCTGAATCGAACATTCAACCCCTACAATTCGGACCTGTGGGGCCAAGTTTGATTTTTCCAAAATTTTTGAACATTGGACTAGACCCCTAAGACATAAGCTTCTCGAGCATCCAAAGGCCATATAGATGCTCAAGAAGCCATTCTGGCACAAGGAACAAAGGAATCAATGAGACTCATGCATAGAGTTGATGCCAGCCGACCATCTAGCAATTCAGCCTGACAGCAGCATTGAGTGGAGTCTTAGAGCACTAATAAATCATGATGGAGAGGAGGGAATAGTAGAGAACCCTATAAACCAGCGAGGACGGGAAAAAAATCAGGCATACAAGCCTATCAGGCTAAACCCACAACGAGAGTGATAAAGTCATCTAGGCACTTGTCTTCTCACTCACTTTGAATTCCAGCCCTCTAAGCACAATTGAGAAAAGTTAAAAGCCTGACTCCTCACAATACACAAAAAAGAGTAGACACACGCACACATACATACACACAAAATGAGGGTAAGTTGAGGACTGGTTGGAATTTAAAAGGAACTCACCCAGACGTAAGAACTTAAAGAAACCCACCAGTAGGAGAAGACCCAAAGACATAAGTGGGTGATCGAATCCCCGAAGGTAGGACCAAGTGAGGAATACAGTTGAAAACTATACGCGTTCTATTGTAGAAGTGGATCTACATGGCCTTATTGACTTGATCAATGACTTGGTAGAATAGGAAGTCCTAGACATGGAAGAGGGTAGCTCAGGCCGTAGAAGCGACGAGGATCTTAACCTAGGAGACTTTCCTGAGGTTGGCCAACAGTTAGTGTACAAATATGACACTCAAACCCAACTAGAACACCATGGTAGACTAGTTAAGGACATTGTAACAGACCTAGAGGAGGAAAGAAAATTGGCCAGGAGAGCTCTGTAAGGCCTAGCTACGTACAACTAGGATCAACAAACTAGGAACTTACACTAGAGTTTAGAAATGCAAGAGATCCAGAGAGTGCTTGCCCTAGCATGAAGAAATCGATCAGGGAGCGAGAGAGCACTAGAAGGAGACCTTACGTTGAGTGAGCTCTTGCCGAAGCGACTGCTAGATAACACAATTGTAGAACAAAGTGCCGTAACTTTGGCAACATTGCTACTAACAGGATTGGAGTCAACCAAGGCTCTAGGAGCCAATAAAAAATCCTCGTGGTAGCAAAGCAGCTGGATAAATACCAAGAAATCGATGACCCATATAGCTTTGTGGAGTAGTTTGAGCAGGTTTGGGAGGCCAATGGCCTCACTGATCCTACTCAATGCTCCCAAGCCTTCGCACAGTGCTTAGGCGACAAGGGTTGGACCTAGTACATGAGTCTAGATGCTGCGGAGCATACTGATTTCAATGGCTTGAAAAATCTCTTCATTAAGAGATTTTCTGAACCTGGATACTTCGAAGAGAGGGACGATATTCAAGATTATGTGACCAATGTGAGGAGCCTCTTCAAGATAATTCCCATGGGTGAGAGACCAACCGAAAGGGTAGTATCCACGGTATTCATCAACGGAATATGAAGTGAAGAGCTCTACAAAGCCTTGGCCAGCAACTCAAGCTTGCAACAAGACACACTGGCAAGAATCTTTGAAGAAGCTATCAGAGTGGATGACCAGCTCAAGGAAAGGGGCTCCAGAGGCTTGAATCAAGGAGAGTCTAGTGCTAGGAGTTCTGAGAGAGCAGGCTTGTAATATCCTGTTGCGGACGTAGGAGCCCCCCCTAATTATATTAATCAATTTTTTAAAAATTATTACTACCACCTCACCCCTGTCGTCACACCAACAGGAAGAGGGAGTGGAGTAGGCAAACGGGAGATGATGAGGGAGGGCAGCTATCGTCGACGTGGAAAGGAGGAAACGTCACACTGACAAGAAGAGGGAGTGGAGTAGGTGAATGGGAGATGACGAGGGAGGGAAATTTTCATTGACGTGGAAAGGAGGAGGAAATGACGCGATGTCGACAGTAGGGGAGGAAGCTGAGAAGGAGATGACGGTCAGTTGATTGTAGCCCATGCCACCATGCACTACTTCACGCCCCCCAAAAATAACCCCCCTTATTATATAAAACCCCCCGATCATAATAGGAAGGGATAGAAAGCCTTAGAGGAGGCCATGCCATGCTGGGAAAAAAGAAGAAGAGGGAGAGAGAGAGAAGAAGAAGAAGAGGGAGAGAGAAGGGAAGAGGGAGAAAGGGAGGAGAGAAGAAGAGAAGAAGGAGAAGAAGAAGAGAGAAGAAACAAAAGAGCAGGGAGAGAGAGAGAGGAGAAAAAGAGGAGGAGAAGAAGAGAAGAAGAAGAGAAGAAGAAGAGAGAAGAAGAAGAAGAAGAGAAGGGAGAAGAGTAGGGGGAGAGAGAGAGGAGAAGAAGAAGAGAATAAGAAAAAGAAGAGTAGGGAGAGAGAGAGAGGAGAAGAGGAGGAGAAGGAGAAGGGAAGAAGAAGGAGAAGGGAGAGAGAGAGAGAGAAAGAGAAGGATAGAGAAGGTGAGAAAGAGGGAGGAAGAGAGAGGGTGTACACACACATTCCTTCTCTATTCTTGGCTGCAGACCCATACACTGTTTCTGCGTGATTATCCTTCAACCACCATCTCATCTCGCTCCCCAATTGGCCCCACTAATCGAGCACAAGGTGTGCGGTCTTATGCAACTTGCAAGGATCAAGGATGGCTCCCAAGTGGAAAATGACGCACGTGGATGGAAACCCCACAACGAGCAACGAAGCCCTGGGTGACGACATCACTGCCCATCCAACTGCGGTACCAGTTGTAAGTAATGTATTTTCAGTTTGATAAATGCTTCCTTTAAGTCCCGCACGAGATGCATTAAATCCACATGAGAATAGGACATTTAGAAGGATAAATTGCATCGCAAGTATTTGACAGACTGAATTTTCCAAATACGCGTATCAAGAGAAGACCATTGTATTTAAATGCTACACGATGAATTCATAAATATATAAGACTCAAGCATTGTCAGCTTCCCGTCCCTGCAATAGTAGGTGTATTTTTTCATCACTTCAAAGGTGTATGTCGCAACTCGCATGTCTGATAGATTGCATATGGCAAGCAACTTATTCTAGAAGAGAATCATTTCTTGAAGCTCTAGACCCTTGCCAAACTCTTGCTAATAGCTCATGCCATTAGATTGGGAATCTTGATGTTGTGCTTGACTAGTACAAACAATGATCATAAGGATTACAGGCTAAGTTGCCTTGGGATCCACCCAATAAACACTATGTTTATCAATCCAAATTTGGGGACTAGACTAGATACAGACAACTCCGGGCCTTAAAGGCAAGTAGAGAGCTCAAGGGGTTAGGGAAACTCAAGACAAAGGAAAGGCCGATGCTTTCAAACTTGTTGAGAAGAGGGTTAGGTTATTGATCAATATACATGCTCAATAGAATTTACATAAGTCCTTGGCATGTGTCTTAGCCAAAGTGTTAAGTATTTTTTCATGGAATCACTTTGATCCCAAGGGAGAGAGTAAACATGCGATGGAAGGCTATCACGACTATTCCTGTAATGTTTGGAAAAGGATACCATTGTTTTATGGATTGATTAAATAACATCCTAAATTCCTTTGCATTAAATGATTGTGGGATGTGAATTGGATGATTATTCCAAGTGCTTGTGTTTGATGGTAACTGCATGGCAGGGGGACAAGATGCCATGGGAATAAAGGAATAATATTCTTGGAAGATGATATTAGACTGATTGCCTTGATTGTGCTTGGGTCTTAATTGGATTAATTAAGGAAGGATATTTTGCACGGGTGGATCATCTCCAAGGTCACTCCATGTTTCAACCCGAAAGGGCACTACTCGATTCACGAGCCAAAGGTCGAGTAGTGAAAAGGCCAACCACGGATGTTTTGTTTAGGATGCTTGGGGTCAGTGGAGCTCTGGACACCCCTTGTTGAGTCCGAAACGGAGTTGTAGACTATCGTGAGCCCAACGTCTAGGGTGTTGGAAGAGCCTATTCTAGATATTGGATGGAAATTATGGCGCCATGTGATTTGGACCAGGTACTTCTGTTGGACATAAGGGATTTATAATTCTCCTGTATGGGTAGAAGACAAAGATTAACTTGAAGATAAGTTAAGAAACTTGTTTGTCAAAATGATAGCTTTTTTTATTTTTGTATCCAGTGCTGTAAATTACGGGAACGAACCCTATTCCCTAAAGGATTAATTAATGAAGTTGATTTTAAATGTCACACATAAATGTGATAGGACCTAATTAGTAAAATAAAGCTATCAAGGAAAGCGAGTGGGTGGAAGCCCCGACAGGTTCATCCTACGGCAGGGAGGTCCGTGAGAACTAGGAGGCTTCTCACAAGATTTTACCATCGTTTGACCGTTAGGTATGGTTAGGTTAGAATCGGATTCATGTCGTTTTAGGGGACCGGAATGGGACTATGCCCTATGGGTAGAGAGGTCAAGCAATGCATCCCTCTCATTTTCCATTATCTTTGAACCAAGTGCAGCATGGATCTCCTTCAGCTTGGGTATCTTTGCGTAAAGCAGGATGTCTAGGACCCAATGCTAGAATGCTGTTAAGAGACCTTGACCATCAAGAACCCAAATTTTCAGTCGATCCTAGTGGGTTCGACTGCGAACATTCCGTTGTGCGAGGCAAACTTGGGAAACCGTAGGCGACAAACCTCGGAACATTCCATGGGAGTGCCAGGTGGCAACGCCTAGATTCGTTTCTTGATGGACCGCTAAAACATACTTGGACAGTCGAGTACATTACAAGACCCAAGCACACATGACAAAGGGAAGGGTACTGAGTCAGGACAAGAGCTAGTAGAGATTAGGATGGACATAACCAAACTACAGGAGACGATGAGATGACCAATGCGTCCACACATCCAATGTGTGCATTGTGGCGGAAACCACTTGCCAATTGAGTGTCAGGACCCTAGGCCAGACCTTGTGCTAATTATGGTAGGTTCGGCCATGACACCCTGCATTGTCGATTACCTCAAAGGCTCCCATACCTGCAATCTTGCAATCAACCCCACCTTGCGAACAGGCCACCGAACTTCTTTGGAAGGGGAGCCCATTTGCTCTTCCGACACTGAATGATGCTAAATTGACCATCCCTAGGACGGAAATAAATCCTACAGGTATCCCTAGACCACCTGGACCCTACATGACCCATCCACTGAGTGATACTCCAATCCACTATGTGGACGAGCCTAGCAACGATGAGCCTTATATAAACCCATATGTGTCATACGATGAGGAAGGCAACGTTGTCCTCATGGACTATTGACCAATACAGGTGATGGAGTTGGGTAGAGGGATATGTAGAGGCCTAGGAGGGAAAACACAATAACCAATCGTGTGTTGGAGTTGTGACAGATGATTTTTGACACCGAGAAGTGCTTAAAAATAGCCAAAAATTTTGAATTTCAGGGAAAAAATAGACTTCATCGAAGGTGGCAGCTGCAATCAGTATTATTTTAAGCGGCAATGCCCCAAAAGTGCTTTAAAGATTCACTGAGCGATGGTTGGGGAATTTTCAGAATTTATTGGCATGTCAGATGAGACTCTGGGAGATTCCCAAGAGTGGGGGACTTCGAGAGGGATGCCCAAAAATTTTCAATGGCCAAATCCGATGTCGGACGAGGAATTGGGGATGCCCGAAGTGGAGGATCCAAAAGAGAGTCAAGTTAAATGAGTTTAAGGCCAAAGGGTGTGACCTTTCGAGGCTTCCCTTGGAGCCCCCAACCCAAAATTCGATTTTTAGGGGGGGTGGTATTGTTTTTCTGTGCATGGTAGAAAAAACAATGACTCCCCCCTCCTCCATGGAAAAATTAGATATGGGGGTTGAAAAGCAACCCCCCTAGCAATTACATCAGAGATCTTGAGTATTTCCATGCTATCCATTGCTAATCTTCGCGCTTCCAATGGCTGCCTGGACATGGAGATATAATTTTAGTCTTTCTCTCTCCTCTTTCTCTCTCCTAAAAGAGACAATTCATGTGGGAAGAATCAAGAAGAGAATCGGGTGGTGACCGGCATGGTACTACTGGATCACTCCCGAATCGATGGAGGGCTAGAGTTGGCTGTTTGGAGGTGGGATGAGCCTTGAATGAGGGCTAATCTACAGGCCCGCATCAGATTTTAAAACCCACAAAGAAGGAAAAAACCAGTAACTCTATTTTACAAAGGAAAATTGCTTTTTTTAAATATCTGATTGAGCCAATGTTGTTCTTATGGAGTGAAAATTGGTAGACATGCTATTTTACTATTTTTTCTATTCTTGCATAGTGAAAAAATCAGAAAACATAAAGTCAAAATGCTGGAAATAATTTTTAGAAACTCGTAAAACACGGTTTTTATGAGAAAAATGGGGTTTTTGGTGTTCTCAGGTGGGATAAACCAATACACATGGGATAAAATGCCAATAAAATCTATATTTCTATTGTTCTAAGAAGCAAGAGCCATAACTCTGAAAATATATCAAAATTTTTATTGGAAAAATAAAGAAAAATGGGGAAAAATAAGGAAAAAATAGGAATACGCCTTAGAAAAATACTAAAAAATATAATAAGTGGTTGTGAATGTATGGTAGTGGCAGAGCATGAGGTTTGGCCTCCGTTTGCCCTATCTTTTTGTCACAGTGCGTGATGTATTGCTTTTTATACATTAAACCATGACAAAACAACCTCTATACACCTATGCAACGAAGCAAAACTTAAACGATGAGGAGGAGGATTTTGTGCAACAATTTGAGGGCTGAAATAATACAAATTCTGATTGATTTTTCTATGCATAGCATTTAGGAAATTGCCTATTTGGAAATAAGAGATCTAGTAGCACAAGGTTCGCCTTGGTGCTAGATTCTTGTAACGAAGCATATACGTATTAGTTGGAATTCATGAAAAGACTGTTTGTATACTAGCACATAGGCTGATTTCAAAACATAATTGTTTGTGCATGATGAGACATCCACTATTGCATTGATCATATACATGTGGTATCAACTCTTGGAAATGCATAGCAATTGTTTGAATTATAGTTGACCCACACTTGAGAGGGTTAGATTCCCCTTGCCGTAGGTTAGCCATTTGTTTCTTGGGGAAAATTATTGGTGAGGAAACATGGTATCTCCTGGATCTCGCTGAAAAAGAAAGGGGAGTCTTGTGTGAATGTGTTTATATGTAAAAGTAGTGCATTAAGGGGCTAATCCTCAAGATGTAGGAGAGCTGTAGTGAGGCCATGACAATCAGCCGATGGGGTGCCTCCTATGTCTGTGATACGTGGCACTTATTGCCAATATTTGTGGGATACCCCCTTTGAGGGGTTTTGGGGAAGGTGCCATTGGACTCTTATCTAGCTACAAATGCAATATTAGATGTATCTAGTGTGCATTTAGTTATTACAGACGCTCCTGGCCCATGAGGCCATGTGGTGGTGGAGTTGTCTATTGTGTGCATGAGGTCTGGCTAGTCCCATAGCCACTGCCAGCCCATTTTTGGTCCCATCAGTAGTGGTGCGTTTGCTAGGAGCTACCTCAATGTGGTGGTTTCTAAATCTAGGGTCTCTTGGGACCTACTTGTTAGTTGATGTCCTTTGAAGAGATCCATCAAGCCAAACTCCAAAAACACGAGAGAGCCAAGAGGGTTAGATGAAGGGCCGAAATCAATAGGCATTATTCTCCTAAAAGGAGTAGTCCTAAACCTATTCAAGGGCGAGGTCTTAGTAACCTTAGCTTGAATCAAAGTCCAATCAAAGTCCGTCAGGAGGTGAAAGTCCTAGTACTTCCCCCCTCCCGATTAATCTGCCCACTTCGAGTGGTGTGACAGCTTTGCGTGTCCCGATTCCATTAGCAAATCCGATCATTGCCATGGTGCAACCTATCGCAATCCCTATGGGAATGGTGGATTTTCCAGCCTTAGGTTTCCCCTACCCATTTTTAATGGGTTAGTGGAAGAGGATGCGGAGCTTCATATAAGGGAGTTCCAAAAGTTGGTGTTTAACTGCCGCATCCAAGAGGAAGGGCATCTAATAATGTTCTTCAACATGACCCTGAAGGGAAGGGCATCTAATAATGTTCTTCAACATGACCCTGAAGGGAAGGGCAACTATATGATATCGCAGCCTTGAGGTTGCAACCATAACCACTGTGGACTTATTTTATGAAGCCTTCCAAAGGGAGTTCGCCCCTGAGAGGGGTGGCCAATATTGGGTGCGCGTGTTGAATTTGACATGCCAAGAACCACATGAAGATATATGAGTGTATGCCAAGAAGATCAAAGAGGTTTTTCGTAAATTGGATGCCTCTATCCCTATCCCTATCCCACCTACTGCCCAGTTACAATACTTCTTGCATGGCCTTGATTTTAATATCTAGGTGTAGTTGAGTAGTGCTACCTTGGCAGATATAGACATTGCCATTAGACGAGCGCAAGAAATAGAATCCGGACTGCAAGCAGCCTATGCTTCTTGAACCAATCCCAATGTGGGTCTAGCATCGGGAAATAATTTGCAACCGATCAATGGTTGATGATGGTTCGAAATAAATACTCCAAAGGCGCAAGGCTATTGTCAAAGAATTGCCAGGCGGCAATGGGGTGAGCCTCATTGAGGCTATGCAGGTTAATGGCACTAAAGCTTCTAGCCTACCTGTCATAACAAGAGGCCAAAAAAATAGAGAAGGCGACAAAGATAATGAAAAACCTATTGATAGAAACCCTAGGCAGGATGATAAAGGAACGCAAGTTCTAAATCTTGATGAGGAAGGGGGACATCTGAAGCCCGTAGAGAGTAAGGCTGATGCTAGGAGAGATAAAGAGGTGTTGAGAAAGAAGGTGAGAGTTAAAAAAGAGGCAATAAAGCCGGTGCAACATCCTAAAGAGCGGATGGTTTGGCCGCGAGAAGCGAGCTTTAGCGAATTATCATGAATTTGATTTCGTTAGCTCCCTTTCAATGTTAAACCAAACGTGAATCTCTTGCAACTAATCAAGCAGTCACTAGGAGTACACAAAGAATTCTAAAAAGATCTTGCATATAGGTTATATCGTAGAACCCTTGGGAATAGTGCGGGTTGGGGATGATTGGTTTGAACATGCCGAAAAGCACTGCCCAAGGGTTGCAGCCTATATTGATGGGATTCTAGTGGATAATGCGATCATCGACACACGATCCTCGATTAATATTATGAGTTCTGAATTGATGGAGAAGTTGGGTCTTGCGATTCCGAAAGATGCCTCCACAATCCTTAGAATGACTGACGATAGTCTAAGACATCTGGAGGAATGCATTACTAAAGTCCATGTGACAGTTGCCAATGTAGAATGCATATTGGACTTTAAGGTAATTGGATTTGCAGGGTGCCCGAGTCAGATGAAGGGGGCAATGGAATGAGAGGAGAACATTGTAAAGGAGGATAAGATAAATCATAAAAGGAAGGCAAATGAAGGGATAAGGAAGATGGCAAAGATGGAGAATTCAACAAAAAGGTACGAAGGGAATCCATTGAGAAAACAGAAGGAATAGGAGGAATAGAAGGTGGAGGGTCAGAAGGGGTAGGTGATGATGTAGGATCAAGAAGAAAAGAACATGTAGTAAAAACAGGGATATGAGGAAATCTAGAAGGGGTAAAAGATAAAAGCGGAATGTTATCAGGACTTGAGGAAAGAAGGGAAATATAAAAAGGGAAATGATACGCCATAAGAGAATAAGAAAGGAGATCACTAGGATCCAAAGGATAGATAGAACAACGGAAATTAAGGTCCTAGAAAAAGGAATCAGTAAATAACGGATGATCAGCAACAATAAAGCTCAACAACTGAGATTGTAATGGCTGGATATCAGATTTATGGAAAACACTCTGAAGGGAACGAGGTTCCAAAGCATCAGCCTCCAAAGGTGGATGCCAAGCATGTCCCTTACACCAAGACGTCTGCTCATGATAATACTTCAAACTTTCTGCTCTAGCAGGAGCTCAACTGAGTGCACATACATGACTGCCTGTAAGATCACATCCCCCACATAAACATTCAAGTCCTCTTCATCAAGAATTTGCAGATGTCCGACAAGATACATAAAAGATAATAACTGAACCTCATGGGAAACCAACTCATCCACAAATCTATCAAAAACTGCTCTAAAGAGACCCGCAAACCAAAGATTTGACCACCCATCCTCTGGAGGTTCCAAATCCACATTGCTTAAGGAGATGTACAGGGCAAACCTCTGCTGATTATATTTGATCCAAAAGGATGGAGGAGGTGACACCAATTCAGTATAGTGGGTAAAATCTTCCTGCACACAGTTCATCCTCTGCTGAAGGCGTTCCACTTTAGCGGAGAACCCATCACATAATTTAGCTTTATGGTGCAACTGATCAAGCTCTCCTTTGGAAGATATGACTGAAGAGACAATAGGAGTTGGAGGAGGAACAGAAAGAACAACCACTTTTGTGTTAAGTTCTTCAATAACTTTCTGTTGGGACTCTACACTTGCTTGAAAGTGCTGCAACTGACCTTCACTAGTGCCAAGTTTACTAGCCAAAGTGACCATTTCCTCAAGGGCAGAATTTTTCTCAAGCTGCAAGGATGCATACCAATGTAGCAACCTTAGATTCTAACTCTTGGATAGTTGCCTTCTGGGAATCCATTAAGGATGTGGCAGTAGTCATTTGAGTATTAATATCACCAAGTGTAGCCCTTTCTGCAGACAAATCCTCCAGTGCCTTAGTCAGCTGACTAGTCAAGGAATCCACCTTGTCTTGCAAGGAAGTATAAACACTGGTATACATTGTCTGAAGACAAGAGGTAAGGGAGGTTTCGAGAGTGGACTGGACATTTGAAACTAGCTGTGAAAGCATAGGTCCAGATAATATAGTATGTAAGGATGACGGCATCTGCTGATCAATTTGTCCTTCCTTTTGGGCTGAAAATAAATTAGGACAGGAGAGGAAAAACGGAAGGGCACTACCCGACACAGCAGGAACATGTACAGGTACAGGGGAAGCAAGTACAAGAGGGCTGGAAGGACCCTTTTTACAAAAGCGTTTCTTGCGAGAAAATATAACAGGGGCCTCCTCATCTTCTTAATTTGGTTGCATAGGTGGAGGGGAAGGTACTGATGGTGGAGGCTGCGGTGGTAAAGGAACAGAATCAGGCACTAGCACACCACCAGGAGGAGGTGCAAAAGTGATAATGCGCTGTAAGAAAGCACCATAGGAAACATTAATGATCTGACCCTTCCATACATGCTGGAAATGTTGATCCATCTTGGAGAGTAAGAAGCTTGCCCAGTTGAACCTAGCACCCTCTAGGATCTTCACAGAAGTTGTGAACAGTTCCTTGGAAAGATGCTTAGAAGCTAACTTACTCGTCATAAATCGGTCCTGGAGGAACTGACATAACTGGTTCCATACTGGAGAAGAGATAGGAGCAATAGAGACCCCTGAACTGTTAATAAGTTGATTGAGAAGTAAGGGGGTAGAAGTTTCCTTCTTCAAGAGCGTAACTATCTCTTCAGCAGTAAGTAACTGGTTACCGCTGGGCACAAAGGAAGCATAAAGGGGCAAGCACAGCGCTTCATGGATATTAGCTGTAGATAAGCAGAAGGTACGGTTATAAACCAGGCCGGACTGGTTTTTATAAGAAGCCAAGAAGGAGTAACAAATCTTCTCATCTACCGATGGCAATGTAAGGGCAACAAATGGTCTGAGGCCTGCATGTCGGATGCAATCCGCCTCTAGAAGGAGAGAATAATCATGGATTGCGAGGGGAACATGCTGTACCACAATCGGAGGGGAAGAAGAGGATGATGCCATTCAGACTATAGCAAAAACCACACACACAAAACCAGGAATCAAAGAGAAAACCTGCAAAACCCACAAACAAAACCACCACTGAGACCAACGACAGGAGAAAGATTGAGGACAAGACTAACTGGACTAAACCACCCCAAGCAAACCACATCCTACCGAAAATTCGACATGACCTACGCACATATGCGACCGAAAGCTTCATGCGATACAACATGCAAGCACCCAAATCCCCGTAATCAAGCACACAAAATAAAACAAAAGTGTCACACATACCGTAACCCAGACACTGACCAGACTCCAAACAAAATCACAGACTCAAACTAAGAAAATAGACATGAACAAATATAACCGACATCTTTGACCAAGAAAACCCAATCCCCGTAAACGTTCAGCGTCCTACAGTGCAGTGAAGTGGATGGGTGAAACTAACGACTCATTTTGTTTAAATAATCAATTAAGCATAGTTCATTATTAATGGTTAATCCGTTAATGCATGGTGAATCGGAAACGTAACCAAGCCCCTCTCAGACTTGACACGACTTTACTTGATTGGGTCTCTACTAATGCAGTTCATTGTTATAATTACATGATCTGTGGCACTTGCGTGCATGCATGCGTGACTTCGGGGGGGGGGGGGTTCACATTTTATTACAAATTAAAGGTGTCTATAACGCGTGTGCGTGTGCATTGGTGAATGGATTTTAATTTACAAAAATTAAGTGGGTTATGGTGCAATGGTGCTCGTGCAACGGCAGGGTTCCTTTTACAATTAACGTTCGGGTTTGTTTTATTACAATTTTATGAAGTGCAGTTTGTTAATTTTGTGTATGTGCAACGGTCAATTGATTTTAATTACAATTTAAATGTGTGTTATGGTGCAACGTGAGAGAGGGAAAAAGAGAAAAAACCTGGCAATATGTGGGTCTGTCTGCAAAGTCTGAGACGACGGCATCGAAAAGGGAGAGACGCAATCCACCGATAATCCACAAAATTGACAAAAGACCGACTAAGACTAGTTGTCATGTCGTACAGGAAAACGGAAAAACAACTAACACATTGACCAAAAAGAAATAATAAAACAAATGCGACGTGTGACCAAAGAAAACAAATGGAGATGTTGGGGGTATGGATTGATTGGGATTTAAGATTATGATTGTTTGGTTTTGTGGGTTTTTTTTGTTTTTGTTTTTTTTTAAAAATTACTTTTAGTGTGTTTTGATTGTATTGTTAAAAAAAAAACGATGTGGTCATGAAATTTCAGCACAACCAATCATGAGCATCAAGTGAAAGAAGAGGATCGGATTTAATTCATTTTTTTCAGCTCATTTGTGGGATGAAAAATGATTTTTTTTCATGGAATTTTGTTTTAAATTAGGGTTTTGGCTCCAATTAATACTTTTGCCAATTAAGGAAAGAATTTTCAATAAGAAAATATTGGAAAAATATACAAAAGAATTTGTAGAATTTTCAAATTTTTTTTCTGACATTATTTCGGTATTTTTATGAATTTTTAAGGAATTTTCTTCATTTTTTTTCATGGTTTTGAAAAAGAATTCCAATTTTCGATTTTTTTGGGTAAATTTTTTCAATATTTTAGTGTGGAAAAATATGTCAATGGTTTTCCCCGGCTGCGCACCAAAAACATGGAGCCCCAAGAGGAACACCAAGAAAAAGGAAATTCTCTTGCAAGAAAATCTATCTTGTAACATCAACAAGCTTTTATTTCATTCTTTTGATCATCAAAACAAAGAAAACAACAATTCTTCACAGAGTATCATAGTAGATATCTCCCACGGATTTATCTTTAACAAACTTGATCATGTTCTTCATATTCTCCATATTCTTCATTAATAGACAAAGAGAACACAACTTTTGATGGAAAGAAATCACATAGTATTCATCTTCATTGTCTTCATAGTCTTCTCCCTCATAGAAAGATATAATGTTTCATATAGAATCGACTATCTCTTGAATATGATCTCTCTCACAATAGTATACTCTCAATACTACATCATATCCTCACTACAATAACTCAATAATCACTCACAATAACCCTCATTAGGTCGTGGATACACCTCCCAAAAGGTATGTCCGATATGAAAGGTCACCAGAGACTTCATAGTGTCCTGTGAGATCTGTCTTCTGTCTCACTGTCCTTCTGTAACCTTCTGTAAATCTTTTGTAAATCTTCAGCAGCTACTTCACTTCTTTTAACTTGAATAGAGCTTCCATTCATCCTTTTCCTAAGACAAGAACACTTCCCAAAACATCCATACATCCATCATAACACTCAACAGAATACAACAGAACAGAACAACAGAGCAACATGACTACAGAGCTACAGAAGCACAGAAGCTACAGAACTTTACAGAAGATAAAAAAAATCCATAAAAATCATAAAAACCAAAACAAAACCAATTCAATCTCTCATAAACCTTTTCACACAACTTCAATCATCTCTCAAAACATTCATTCAACCATCTCAACTACCAAAACATAACCAAAATAGAACAAAACAGAAGAAAATCAGGCCTTACAGAACCATACAGAGAGAATTACAGAGCTCTTCACAACAACATATTTTATCAAAAACCAACATAAACCCTTTTAAACGTACTCAAACCACTTCAAACACTTCAAAACATCTTCAAACTCAAACAATCAACCACCAAAAACAACCATTCAGCAATCAAAAACAACAAAAAAACAGCCCAAAAACCAATCATTTCCACACTCAACATATCCCCACACTTAATAAGGAAGAGTCCTCGCGACCTCAGAAAATGGAAGAATAAAAGCTCTATGATCTGCTAAAAAGAATCTTCAATTCAACATAAATCACCCACCTGGATCACAACCCCAACATAGCAGCTTCATAACCTGGATCTGAAACACATATGAAAGGAAAACCAATAACACAAAAAAAAACCATTCCAATATTATTAAAACCAAAATAACTCAAACTATTAAAGGATATAAGAGTTTTGCATCCAAATCCGCAACTGCAACCATGTGATAACCAACTACATCAATCTTCACAGCTTCATCTTCATCAGCTCCACACAATTGAAAAAAACATCACCCAATACAAAAAATACCCATATACAAATATAGTCTGAATGGCATGGATCCCTTAAAATTGGAGAGCAAAAAGAAAATTTCCATTAATAAAGGAGGAATGATACAATGAGGAAAACGCTCCATTGCTAAGTAGGATAAAGGTATTTCTTCTTAAACTGCATACTAAGCTTTAAACGCTCCAAAGCTTTACTCTCATCAGCAAAATGCTGGGGCACATTCTGGAGGAACTGTAAGCAACACATCCTTTCCAATAAGATGAGGAACCTGGTAGGGAAGGCCTGTGCAAAGTAGTACAGAACATCCATCTGAGGAACAGTCACATCTACATTTGGATTGATGAGCAACTGAGGGATACTCTTTCGAGTATTCAGCTTTGACTGCTGATGCATGAAAGCAAGATACCAACAAAAATGAGCTGCAAGGCTATCCTCAGAAGTAGCATGCACTTTGGCAAAATGAAGGTAAGAGTTCGAACTTGCTGTAGATGTATCCCAAGACCCTGGAATGAAAGGCCAGTTAAACATGGTCCTGTCACACAATCATGTAGCGTTCATTGTCTTCGACGGAGTATGTCACTGTCATATCCTGGAGTATCCAGCACTGACTGGGGAGGAAGATTGATATAATCAGATGAAGGGGGCAATGGAATGAGAGGAGAACATTGTAAAGGAGGATAAGATAAATCATAAAAGGAAGGCAAATGAAGGGATAAGGAAGATGGCAAAGATGGAGAATTCAACAAAAAGGTACGAAGGGAATCCACTGAGAAAATAGAAGGAACAGGAGGAGCAGAAGGTGGAGGGTCAAAAGGGGTAGGTGATGATGTAGGATCAAGAAGAAAAGGACATGTAATAAAAACATGGATATGAGGAAATCCAAAAGGGGTAAAAGATAAAAGTGGAATGTTATCAGGACTTGAGGAAAGAAGGGAAATATAAAAAGGGAAATGATACGCCATAAGAGAATAAGAAAGGAGATCACCAGGATCCAAAGGATAGATAGAACAACGGAAATTAAGGTCCTAGAAAAAGGAATCAGTAAATAACGGATGATCAGCAATAAAGCTCAACAACTGAGATTGTAATGGCTGGATATCAGATTTATGGAAAACACTCCGAAGGCGACGAGGTTCCAAAGCATCAGCCTCCAAAGGTGGATGCCAAGCATGTCCCTTACACCAAGACGTCTGCTCATGATAATACTTCAAACTTTCTGCTAGCAGGAGCTCAATTGAGTGCACATACATGACTGCCTGTAAGATCACATCCCCCACATAAAACATTCAAGTCCTCTTCATCAAGAATTTGCAGATGTCCGACAAGATACATAAAAGATAATAACTGAACCTCATGGGAAACCAACTCATCCACAAATCTATAAAAAACTGCTCTCAAGAGACCCGCAAACCAAAGATTTGACAACCCATCCTCTGGAGATTCCAAATCCACATTGCTTAAGGAGATGTACAGGGCAAACCTCTGCTGATTATATTTGATCCAAAAGGATGGAGGAGGTGACATCAATTCAGTATAGCGGGTAAAATCTTCCTGCACACAGTTCATCCTCTGTTGAAGGCGTTCCACTTTAGCGGAGAACCCATCACATAATTTAGCTTTATGGTGCAACTGATCAAGCTCTCCTTTGGAAGATATGACTGAAGAGACAATAGGAATTGGAGGAGGAACAGAAAGAACAGCCACTTTTGTGTTAAGTTCTTCAATAACTTTCTGTTGGGACTCTATAGTTGCCTGAAAGTGCTGCAACAGACCTTCACTAGTGCCAAGTTTACTAGCCAAAGTGACCATTTCCTCAAGGGCAGAATTTTTCTCAAGCTGCAAGGATGCATATCAACTTAGCAACCTTAGATTCTAACTCTTGGATAGTTGCCTTCTGGGAATCCATTAAGGATGTGGTAGCAGTCATTTGAGTATTAATATCACCAAGTGTAGCCCTTTCTGCAGACAAATCCTCCAGTGCCTTAGTCAGCTGACTAGTCAAGGAATCCACCTTGTCTTGCAAGAAAGTATAAACACTGGTATACATTGTTTGAAGACAAGAGGTAAGGGAGGTTTCGAGAGTGGACTGGACATTTGAAACTAGCTGTGAAAGCATAGGTCCAGATAATATAGTACGTAAGGATGACGGCATCTGCTGATCAATTTGTCCTTCCTTTTGGGCTGAAAATAAATTAGGACAGGAGAGGAAAAACGGAAGGGCACTACCCGACTCAGCAGGAACATGTACGGGTACAGGGGAAGCAAGTACAAGAGGGCTGGAAGGACCCTTTTTACAAAAGCGTTTCTTGCGAGAAAATATAACAGGGGCCTCCTCATCTTCTTAATTTGGTTGCATAGGTGGAGGGGAAGGAACTGATGGTGGAGGCTGCAGTGGTAAAGGAACAGAATCAGGCACTAGCACACCACCAGGAGGAGGTGCAAAAGTGATAATGCGCTGTAAGAAAGCACCATAGGAAACATTAATGATCTGACCCTTCCATACATGCTGGAAATGTTGATCCATCTTGGAGAGTAAGAAGCTTGCCCAGTTGAACCTAGCACCCTCTAGGATCTTCACAGAAGTTGTGAACAGTTCCTTGGAAAGATGCTTAGAAGCTAACTTACTCGTCATAAATCGGTCCTGGAGGAACTGACATAACTGGTTCCATACTGGAGAAGAGATAGGAGCAATAGAGACCCCTGAACTGTTAATAAGTTGATTGAGAAGTAAGGGGGTAGAAGTTTCCTTCTTCAAGAGCGTAACTATCTCTTCAGCAGTAAGTAACTGGTTACCGCTGGGCATAAAGGAAGCAAAAAGGGGCAAGCACAGCGCTTCATGGATATTAGCTGTAGATAAGCAGAAGGTACGGTTATAAACCAGGCCAGAATGGTTTTTATAAGAAGCCAAGAAGGAGTAACAAAGCTTCTCATCTACCGACGGCAATGTAAGGGCAACAAATGGTTTGAGGCCTGCATGTCAGATGCAATCCGCCTCTAGAAGGAGAGAATAATCATGGACTGCGAGGGGAACATGCTGTACCACAATCGGAGGGGAAGAAGAGGATCATGCCATTCAGACTATAGCAAAAACCACATACACAAAACCACGAATCAAAGAGAAAACCTGCAAAACCCACAAACAAAACCACCACTGAGACCAACGACAGGAGAAAGATTGAGGACAAGACTGACTGGACTAAACCACCCCAAGCAAACCACATCCTACCGAAAATTCGACATGACCTACGCACATATGCGATCGAAAGCTTCATGCGATGCAACATGCAAGCACCCAAATGCCCGTAATCAAGCACACAAAATAAAACAAGAGTGTCACACATACCGTAACCCACACACTGACCAGACTCCAAAAAAAATCACAGACCCAAACTAAGAAAATAGACATGAACAAATATAACCAACATCTTTGACCAAGAAAACCCAATCCCCGTAAACGTTCAGCGTCCTACAGTGCGGTGAAGTGGATGGGTGAAACTAACGACTCATTTTGTTTAAATAATCAAATAAGCATAGTTCATTATTAATGGTTAATCCGTTAATGCATGGTGAGTCGGAAACGTAACCCAGCCCCTCTCAGACTTGACATGACTTTACTTGACTGGGTCTCTACTAATGCAGTTCATTGTTATAATTACATGATCTGTGGCACTTGCATGCATGCATGCGTGACTTCGAGGGGGGGGGGGGGGGAGGGGGGGTTCATTTTATTACAAATTAAAGGTGTCTGTAACGTGTGTGCGTGTGCATTGGTGAATGGATTTTAATTTACAAAAATTAAGTGGGTTATGGTGCAATGGTGCTCGTGCAACGGCAGTGTTCATTTTACAATTAACGTTCGGGGTTTTTTTGTTACAATTTTATGAAGTGCAGTCTGTTAATTTTGTGTATGTGCAACGGTCAATTGATTTTAATTATAATTTGAATGTGTGTTATGGTGCAACGTGAGAGAGGGAAAAAGAGAAAAAACCTAGCAATATGTGGGTATGTCTGCAAAGTCTGAGAGGACGGCCTCGAAAAGGGAGAGACGCAATCCACCGATAATCCACAAAATTGACAAAAGACCGACTAAGACTAGTCGTCATGTCGTACAGGAAAACGGAAAAACAACTAACACATTGACAAAAAAGAAATAATAAAACAAATGCGACGTGTGACCAATGAAAACAAATGGAGATGTTGGGGGTATGGATTGATTGGGATTTAAGATTATGATTGTTTGGTTTTGTGGGTTTTTTTTGTTTTTGTTTTTTTTTTTAAATTACTTTTAGTGTGTTTTGATTGTATTGTTTTTTTTTAAAAAAATGATGTAGTCATGAAATTTCAGCACAACCAATCATGAGCATCAAGTGAAAGAAGAGGATTGGATTTAATTCATTTTTTTCAGCTCATTTGTGGGATGAAAAATGATTTTTTTTCATGGAATTTTGTTTTAAATTAGGGTTTTGGCTCCAATTAATACTTTTGCCTATTAAGGAAAGAATTTTCAATAAGAAAATATTGGCAAAATGTACAAAAGAATTTGTAGAATTTTCAAAAAAAAATTCTGACATTATTTCGGTATTTTAATGAATTTTTAAGGAATTTTCTTCATTTTTTTTCATGGTTTTGATAAAGAATTCCAAATTTCTATTTTTTTGGTAAAATTTTTCAATATTTTAGTGTGGAAAAATATGTCAATGGTTTGCAGAAATATTGTGAATTTTTTGGTAATTTTTTTATTTTTAATTGATTTTTAATGAATTTTTGAATTTTTAAATGTATTTTTAGGGTTTTTTCAGGATTTTAAATTAAAAGGGCAATACCCGGCTGCGTGTGAACAGCTAATAAGAACTGCATGTGAATGGTGTGCGTTAGCACACCATCGCACGGACAAGGTGAAACGTGCGTCCCCGCGCGTGAACGGCTTTAGGCGCGCATGAACCCGCAATCACGAACACGCACATGCAACTCCGCGGACGCACACACCCTGCGTGTGACAGGGGCCGAGAAGGGGGAACGGTTGTTCTAGTTGTTGATTCAAGGATGGTGTTGTGGTCTGCACGTCGGGGGGTTGGGTGGGAAAAGGGCTTAGGAGGGGTGTTTTTGTGTATGGGGGAATGTGTATGTGAACGGGGGCTGGAGTGAGAGGAATGGGGGTGGGAGAATGGGGGCTTGGGAGGGGAAGTTGGATGACTTGGGGGGGGAGGGGGGGGTCTTGGGATTGGTGGGGGGGAATGGGGGCTTGGAGGGGAAGTTGGAAGGTGGGTGGGAAATGGGGTGACTGGGGGCTAAGGAGGGTGGGGGTGTGTGGGGGGGGTTTGGGGAATTGGGGGGAGGAATGGGGGCTTATGGGGGGTGGGGGTTTGTGGATGGGGGTGTGGGAGGTGATATGGGAACGCCAGTGGCGGGCGCAGGAGGCAGAGCCAGGCGGGCGAGGTGTGGGAGAGGAAGGAGGGGCCAGTGGGGGGCCAGGGAGGCAGGGGCGTTCATAGGACAACGGGTGGCGGCCGTCAGCTAGGAGGCGGCCAACATCGACAGGAGGCCAGGGAGGCTGGGCGTTCACAGGATGGTGGGCGGCGGCCTCCAGCCAAGAGGCGGCCAGGCGAGCGGCGTCAGCGCAATTGGTGGCGGGGGGTTGGAAACGCCAGGCAGGGGGCCAAATGACGTCAGCGTCTGGTGGCGGGGGCCCTGGCGGGGGCCCAGGCGGAGAGAGAGGAGGGAGGGAGGAGAAGAGGAGGAGGAGGAAGGAGATGAGGAGGAGGAAGGAAGATGGAGGGTACGGGGAGAGAGAGAGAGGGGGAGGAGAGAGAAAAGAAAGAAAGAGAAGAAAGAAAAGAAGAGGAGAGAGGAGAGAGAGGAGGGAAGGAGAGGGGAGAGGTAATGGCCGCGGGAGGGGGAGGAAATAAGATTTTTTTAAATTAATTAATAAATTAATGAAAAAAGAAAGAAATGAAAGGCGTGCCCCCATCCCGCGCGCGTGCGCTTGGCGGGGTAAAAAAAATTACTGTGGCGGGATCGGAATGGTGCCGGGATGTCGATACGGGGCACGGGTACGTGACCGGGGCGGGGTGAGATGCGTAAAATAAAAAACGTGCGGGAGGAGTCGCATGAAACACGAAAAAACAAGGAAAAATTAATAGCTCACAATCCAGGCATCGAAACAAAATGGCATAAAAATAGAAAGTGTGCAAGACGGCAGGAGAAAGACAAGGAAAAAGTGCAACAGGGGTTCTGGGGGAAAGACACGACGTTCACATGCAAAAAACACGAAAAATGGGTCCAAAAACGCAAACGAAAATTAATATCGGAAGATCTAGGCATCGGAACGAAGTGCGGGAAAAAGGGAAAATGTGCAAAAGAACGTGCCCGACAACCCTAGCATGTGAAAACATAGTTTCGACGGAGATAAGACGCGTTCACATAGGAAAAACTCAAAAAACGGACCCAAAAAGGGATTCGAAAATTAATACGGAACGATCCGTGTACCGGAACGAAGTGCAATGAAAATGCAAAATGTGCGGGGGGCAAATTTTCATAGGCGTGGCACGTTAAAACGCATTGCCAATAGGGTTAGGAGGCGTTCACATGGAAAAAACACCAAAAAGACACTCAAAAACACATTTAAAAATTAATAATTAAAAATCCAGAAGACGAAATAGGGTGGAGGAAAAATGAAAAATGGAGGGAAAGTTGCATGGACACGGTTGTCAAATCAAATTGGAATTTCGATGCAAACAGGGCAGGTTCACATGAAAAAATGTCAAAAAGACACACAAAAAAAAGTCCTGAAAAACCGCAAAATTAATATTGGACAAACCGTGCATCGGAAGGACACATAGCAAAAAGGAAAAATGTCAGGGGAAAAGTGGTTGGCAGGGATGTGATGTCAGATCATGGTTCCGAAATAAGAAAAGCACGTTCACATGGAAAACTAACCAATTTACGCAAAATCTGTCAAAAATTAATAACTCAAAAACTGTGCATCGGAACAAGGGTAGGTAAAGAGAAAAATTGGACAGTTTGAAGGGATGAACAGGGTTATAAGTTTAGATTGGAATTTAGGGGAACGTAGGGTGCGTGCACATAGAAACACAGCAAAATAAGGGAGAAAGAAAAATGGAGGAGGAACAGCCCCAAGGGGGGGTGACGGTGGACGGGTGGGTGGGGAAGGGACCCCAGGAGTGTAACAGAAAGTCATGGCATACATGCATGAGCAAAGTGAGGTATATGCAGGACAGTATGCAATGTAGACGCGCAGGGATGCGACCCCACACTTTAAACCTTAACGGATAGGGTTGATCGAGCAACAGGGACCTAATACCACATAACAGACCATCCACGAACATCCCCACACTTAAAACATGAAAAATCATTGACAACACAAGGTATAGGGTTAGAAAAACTTGGCCCATGTTGTCGAGAATCAAGGTTAACTGTCGATGGCACGTCCACTATCGTTGTCGGCTGCAGGAAGTGCCAAGGTATCTTCACAGCACATATCCTTCGTGGCAGGGACCACGCGGCAGTACCCAGGGAGGTAGCCGGTTGAAGGAATCGTAGGAAATTCGTCGATGATGAGGAATGTTGCACTCAACACACAATCACTCATATGGAATGAAAGAGCAGTCACTCGCCCCATGACTAATATCACTCGAGGAAAGCAAGATGAAAACCCATGTCTCACACCCCAGTTTAGGAAGCGACAAGGGGATAGTGTAGAGGGAGTATGCCAGGGTGCACAGTTGATGGTGCATCAGTGCGTCCAACCCGTCTGGCATAGGTGTAAGGAGGAAGGCAAGGGAGCCTTACAGTGCAGTGTACAGAACAGGGTGACATGTCCTGTGTTGATGGCAGAGACCCACCCCATGGGTGCATAGGGAAACGAAACGTACGTGACTCCAAAGGTCATAACGTCCCTCAATCCTCACCTCTCGGTAATTGATTGAAGAAACTCCAGTCACACTCAGCCCACCCTCTGTCTCACGCTTTGTTGAAAGATACAGGAGGGCAGCCATGTCGTGAAACCCATTAATGTAATCCTCACGGTCACTTGTGCAAAGGTTGTATACCTTGTGCGCATTTGATGGTGCAACAGTGCATCCCACCATGTGTTGGCATACAGTGCGAGAAGGAAGACCAGGGAGCCTTATGGTGCAGTGCACAGAAACAGAGTGTGCTTTGTGCATTGAGAGGCCCATCCCGTGCGTGCAACACTTCATTCACACTTCTCACCTCTCATTTGATTTGAAGGGAAAAGATTGGTCACTCGCCCCACCCTCTGTCTCACTCTCTGTTGATGTCAAGATTGTGGGAGAGAAGGAAGGAGTCTCACTTGAAGCTTTCTTGCTTGCACAATGGGGGAATACACACAAGGGTGGAGGCTGAAAACAGTTTTCCTCTTCTTAGTTGTGTAAGCCAAAAGAACTCTAGTACAAAGAAAATAGAAGAACCCTATGTATGGGTCTCAAACCAAACTCAACTAACTAAGGTGGCATACTAACTGAGCCACGAACTAGAGTAGATAAGGATAGCTATCATGTAGCTATTATTCATGGGCGGTGTACCAACCGCGTCTGTAATTGACAAGTCGGTGACATAAATACACAACGGTCACCCTGGCGTATCACGAGTGGAGCTCGATATCTCAACACTCCCCCTCGAGCTCAATCCCAATTCCTGCACACCAAGCAGGTCTCTGAACTTGCGCAGCTTCTCTGCGCCCAATGCCTTCGTGAATATGTCAGCTACCTGATCCTCTGTGCTGACATAAACTAGATCAATAAGACCTAGTAAAACCCTCTCTCGCACATAGTGATAATGCACCTCAATGTGCTTTGTTCTAGCATGATAGACTGGGTTATTTGCCAAGTGTATACTACTCATGTTGTCACAATAAATGACAACTGGCCCATCTGTAGACTGATACATATCATAAAGTAGCTTATGCAACCAAGCTACCTCACATGGAGCCATTGCTGCACCCCTGTACTCAGCCTCTGTGCTCGACAAGGCAACTGTAGGCTGTTTCTTGCTGCTCCAAGTGACTGCAGCACTCCCAAAAGAGAACACATATCCACTGGTAGATCGTCTATCAGAAATACTACCAGCCCAATCAGCATCAGTGTATCCATGCAACTGTATCTGAACCCCAGTCTCATAAAATAGTCCATACTGCAATGTGGACTTCACATACCTGAGTATGCGTCTAGCCGCATCCAAATGTGGTTTTCTTGGAGCCTGCATAAACTGACTTACCAATCCAACAGCATAGCTCAAATCTGGCCTGGTAATAGTCATATAAATCAAACTTTCTACTATGCGTCTGTACATAGTAGGGTCTTCTAGAAGCTCACCTGCATCTGTGCTCAGCTTCACATTCTGCTCCAAAGGAACTGAAATAGGCTTACAGCCTGTCATCCCATATTTGGACAGCATGTCCAATCCATATTGCCTCTGCAAGAGCTGTATCCCACTTGGTGATCTAATAACCTCAATGCCCAAGAAATAACGCAGCTCTCCCAAATCCTTCATCTCAAACTTCTGCTTCAATAGCATTTTCACATGAAGGATATCTTCATCACTGTCACCAGTCATAATCAAATCATCAACATAAATGACAAGCAACATAATATCTTTCTCTGTTTTTCTCACATAAAGTGAGAAATCCGCCTTGGAAATCTGAAAACCAATAGTGACAAGATACTGTCCTATCTTGTCAGACCATGCTCTAGGTGCTTGCTTCAAGCCATACAAGGCTTTCTTCAACCTGCAAACAAACTCAGGATGAACAGCATGCACATAACCTGGTGGCTGCTCCATATAGACCTCTTCTTGCAAATCACCATGCAAGAAGGCATTCTTTACATCCATCTGATGTAAAGACCATCCCTTTGATGCAGCCATAGCAATGACTGCTCTTACGGTTGCCATCCTTGCAACCGGACTGAATGTTTCTTTATAGTCAATGCCATATGTTTGTGCATACCCCTTGACTACTAATCTTGCCTTGTATCTTTTCACAGAACCATCTGCATTGTGCTTCACCTTATAAACCCACTTACAGCCAATTGCATTTTTACCTTTAGGCAAAGGTACCAATTCCCATGTAGCATTTGCTTCCAAGGCATCCATTTCTTCATCCATGGCTTTCTCCCATTTTTCTTTTCCCATGGCTTACTCAAAAGAAGTGGGTTCTGGTTCCTGTATCACTTTGACCATATATGCATAGTGAATGGCTGTAAATCCATCATATTTCAGCCTATCCACAGGATACCTAGCTCTCGTAGACCTGTGCAAAGTAGGTTCACTCCCAGGTGCTCTCAAAACATCCCTGGTCTTCCTTACTCCAGGTGTAACAATAGAAGGAATACCCAACTCATCATCAATGCTCTGTTCTGAGCCACTGGATTCACCATCCACATAAGAGTGACCTGCATTCACATCAAACATGGGCTGATCAACCTTCTCTTTTCCTTTTCGTGATACCTGCATACCACTATCTGCATTGCTTTGAGAAGAATCTCCTGATCTCAATCTGCCTGTCCATGGTGAAGAATGTGAACCACTGCTAGAGGACGCTCCAGGTCCACTAATATTTTGTGACTGTTGCTGTGAATTCTGTGCAGTATTACCATTTTGTGCATCTACATCATCAATCACATTTACTGGTTTATACCAACTACTCATCTCATAAAAAACAACATCTCTGCTCACTGTAAACTTACGAGTAGAAGGGTTATAGCATCTATACCCTTTTTACTGCAGAGAGTAACCAATAAAGATGCACTTCTCAGCTTTTGGATCCAACTTGGATCTCAACTCATCTGGCACATGTACATAAGCAATGCAACAAAAAATTTTCAAATGAGAAATATCTGGTTTCCTACCAGTATACCTCTCCTCTGGAGTCATTCCATGTATTGCTGCAGTGGGAGTCCTGTTCATTATGTAGACTGCTGTAGCAATTGCTTCAGCCCAATAAAAATCTGGCAAGTCTTTTTCATTAAGCATGGCATGAGATACCTCTCCAATATGCCTGTTTTTCCTTTCTGCAATTCCATTTTGTTGTGGGGTATAACTACATGAATATTGCTGCTTTATGCCATGCTCCTGCAGGAACCTTGCAAACTCATTTGAGAGGTACTCTCCCCCTCCATCTGACCTTAGGCATTTTATTTGCAAACCTGTTTCTTTTTCAACCATAGCTTTAAGGGTTTTGAAATGCCCAAAAACTTCACTTTTCTTTTTCATAAAATACACCCAAACTTTTCTGCTATAGTCATCAATAAAAGTGACAAAATAATGACAGCCTCCAAGAGATGCAGCTTTAGTAGTCCACACATCAGAGTGGATTAATTCCAATGGCTTCTCACTCTCTTGAACATGTCTAGGAAATGGTCTCCTTGCCTGTTTTCCAAACTGACAGGCTTCACATACCTTATGCATTTCTGCAACCTTGAATTTGGGCAATCCTGCAACAATGTTTTGGGCCTGCATTGATTTAAGTCGCTGTACATTAACATAACCAATGCGTTTATGCCAGATATCAATATCTGCAACTACACCGGTCCCATGTGCAAACATTGCTGCACTCAATTCAGACATGTTTGCATCCAACGTAAACATTCTGCCCTTCTTCTTTCCTTTTGCTATCAAGCGACATCTATTTTTCATATCCTCAACAAAGCATCCATGAGGATTAAATCTGACCTGCAAGCCCTGCTCAACCATTTGACCAACAGAAACCAGATTCTTGGTGATATTCGGGACATGAAATACATCGGATAGGTATTTCTTTTTCCCATCCTGCATAGACAAAGGAATTTTTCCAATCTGCACAATAGGATGTGCAGTATCATCACCAGTCTCCACAAATCCTGGTTTTTCCATTTTCCTTGCATCCTCCATCCATTCTGCATGACCTGTCATGTGGTTTGATGCACCTGAGTCAACATACCATACATCATTGCTTTCTTCTGCACTTGTCACAGAATTGTTCATGTGCTGCACCATAAACAAGTGCTCATTTCTGTCATCACCCTGTCTACTAGAAGATGCATAATTCCCTTGTTGCAGTTTTCCATTCATGATGTCATTCTGCTTTTTATAGCAGTCTTTAGCCATATGACCCATTTTACCACAGTAGTAGCATTCAACATTGCTGTTTGCATTTTGGCCTCTTTGCCATCCACCACGACCTCTTTGGCTCCCCCTGCCTCTAGAGTTACCACGTCCTCCTCCATAGGACTGGTTTTCTTGAGTTTGCTGCATATTCTGATTTCTACAACGGCCTCCAAATCGGCCTCCTCTACCTCTGCCTCTACCTCTTTCAGCATTTGAGTAGAAGACAGCTTCTTTTGAAGTTCCTCCTGAAGAAGATGCACCACCATTTCTCTGCTCCTCAGAAATTAGAAGAGCAATCAGCTCCTCAAAATCAGGAAATCTTTTACGGACGGAAATGGATGTTCGGAACTATGCATAATCCTTTCCTAGACCATTCAAGGTCACATAAACTAAATCATCATCTTCCACTGGCGACCCAATGGAAGCAAGTGCATCTGCAATCTTCTTCACCTTCATGTGGTAGTCGTTGATGCTCATATTTTCTCTTTGCACATTGTGCAACTCTTGCTTGAGCTGCATTTTCGTGGCTTGCGTATTTGTGCTATACATTTTTGACAAAGTATCCCATGCCTCCTTTGGCATACTTGCATCTTGAATATGCACAATCATAGAGTCTAAAATGCTGATAGACAGCCAGTACATAACTTTCCTGGCTCTCTCATGCCATGCTTTAAATGCCTGCATTTGCTATTGATTGGGAACATCAGGAAGAACTGGTTCTTCTTCATTTCCTGCAACAAATTCCCAATATCCTTTTCCCATAAGGAAATTCGTCATTCTAAACTTCCATGCTTGGAAGTTGTTCTTGTCAAGCTTTTCAGTGACAATCTGTGAGAGAGAATCAGACGCCATTACAGAACACTGCAAAAAATTCTGTCACTGCAAAGAACACAGCTTCAGCCTCACAAAGGCAAATCTGCAAAACTGACGAAAGTGGTATTTGACCACACAGTCACTTCCTAGTGACGATTTTGCATCAACAGGCAACAGGGATGATTCTGTAACTCCCAATGTCTCTGTGCACAAGCATACGATGCAATTTCTACAGTAACTTTTCACCGACCTGTAGAACAGTGGCTGCACAGCATAAAACTGGACCTTTTCCTGAGTGCGTGCAGAAAACTTCCGCCTCCAAAACAGGCTCCGAAATGGCCTCAAATAAAAAAAACAAGGTCGCCGAGGGCTAAAACCCTCGCCCGTAGCATATACTGCCCTCTTGCTTCACCGCGAAGGGCGTCTCAACCTGAGACAATGCACTCTTGCAATTTCCGGCTGTGCTACCTACAGAGATCTGCTCCCAAAACAGAAAATGAAAGCAATACTGCTCCTCTTACTAGAACACCGCGAGCTTGGCTTGCTTTTTTGAGCTCCTTACCACGAACAAGGCTCTGATACCATGTCAAGATTGTGGGAGAGAAGGAAGGAGTCTCACTTGAAGCTTTCTTGCTTGCACAATGGGGGAATACACACAAGGGTGGAGGTTGAAAACAGTTTTCCTCTTCTTAGTTGTGTAAGCCAAAAGAACTCTAGTACAAAGAAAATAGAAGAACCCTATGTATGGGTCTCAAACCAAACTCAACTAACTAAGGTGGCATACTAACTGAGCCACGAACTAGAGTAGATAAGGATAGCTATCATGTAGCTATTATTCATGGTCGGTGTACCAACCGCGTCTGCAACTGACAAGTCGGTGACATAAATACACAACGGTCACCCTGGCGTATCACGAGTGGAGCTCGATATCTCAACAGTTGATAGATACAGAGGGAAACCATACTCACTTCCCCATCCGGTTAGAATGAAAGCTCGCATCACTCGATTGTTTGTTGATGAAGATCGCGTCGTTCAGTGTTGAAGAGGCGTACCCAGGGAGGTAGCCATCAGATTAAACATTGTGTTACATAGGACATGGCGTCTGCTAGAGGACTGTCAAACGCTCTGCAGAAAGGCACAGGACACAGCGTACCAAGGGAGGTAGCTTCAGAACTGGATCCTGGGGATGTCAATGGATGAATCCACTTTCTGGACTGTTGGGTGTTGCCACCTTTTCCACAGCCAGCTTCCCGCCCAAGGGTGTTAACCACCTTTTCTTAGAACGAGGCCTGCTATGACAGGGAATTTCTTCATTTTCTCCCATAACAGTTTTTTTTTCCTCTTTGTTCCCCTATTCCCGAGGGTGTCTCCACCTTTTCTCAAAGAATAGGTCGGCATGACAGGGACCGAAGTCCTTTTCTCCCATGACTGATATATCTTTTTTTTTTTCAAGTAACAAGGAGAATGGTAGAAATACCATGTGTCAGAACCATCCTCGCCACTGCCCCTGGTGGAAAATAGAGGATAAGAGATTAGGGCTGAACGGTGGGGTTGAGGGGACAGAGGGTTGCGTCCACCTCATCAGGAGTGGCTGAAGAACGGCTATCAGAAGTAGCATCATAAGAATTACAGTGCCACACCAATGGGGGAAAGGACCAGGTGACCGTGATTGTCAAGATCCCCAAGGAGGGAAGTACTTCTTCAGGTGATATCCATTGATCAGGAAAGGATCATCAGAGGCATCAACGGTCTGCACTTGGACAGAGCCATTAGGATTGACAGCAAGTACCTTATATGGGCCCATCCACCGCTATTGGAGCTTGCCAGGAAACTTGCCAAATCGTGAGTCATAGGCTAGGACCAAATCACCTTCTTTGAACTCCTTGTGCTTGATGAAGCTGTCATAGTAAGCCTTACGGTGAGCTTGCGTGGCTTTCATGCACTGTAGAGCCATCCTGCAAGTTTCGTCCAAACATTCCAAGTGCAGGAGACGGCATTGCAGTGAATCATCGTCCCCCAAATGCTCTTTGATAGCCACTCGCAAAGAGGGCAATTCCAGTTCAACAAGGAAAACAGCTTTTGTACCATACACCAGCTGGAAGGGTGTCTGTCCTGTTGTTGCTTTATGGGAGGTTCTGTATGCCCAGAGGGCCTCTGTAAGTCGATCATCCCAATCACGACGATGTGCGGCAATTGTTCTTGTCAGGATCGAGCAGAGGATGCGACTGGTGACTTCGACTTGGCCATTGGCTCTGGGGTAATAAGGAGTGGACTTGCGATGGCGGATCTTATACAGCTCTGTCAACTCTTCCATGACTTTATTAATGAAATGAGTGCCTCTGTCACTTACCAGCTCTAGGGGACTGCCAAAACGGGTGATGATATTCTCGTACATGAATAGGGCCACGCTGTTACCATCGTCCCGCTTTAGGGCGTTAGCTTCACACCACTTTGTAACATAATCCGTACATACCAAGATGTATATGTTCTGTTTCCTTCGTGGGAGGATCGATTGGGCCAACGAAGTCGATGCCCCACTTCTTGAACGGCTTCAAAGGAAGGATAGGTTGCAGTGGCATAGCGCTTGTTTTGGTGGGTTTCCCCATTCGCTGACAAGCATCACATCGCTTGCAGTAATCATAAGCATCCTTATGGAGGGTCGGCCACCAGTAACTTGCTAACAGAGCTTTCCTGGCTGTAGCTTCTCCTGCAAAGTGGCCTCCATATGGCTCGTCATGGCAAGCCTTCAGAACAATCCTAATCTCATCTCCTGCAACACATCTTCTGAGCACTTTATCTTTGCCTTTCTTGTATAGTGCACCGCCTAACAGGGTGTAGGGGGCTGATTCTAACATAAGCTTCTTCCTTTCCCGACTAGAAAGGCCAGGAGGGTACTGTTGGGTTGCCAGCAGATTGGCAATGCCTGCATACCAGGGGGTTACAGTTTCTACCAGGAATAGGGAAGCATCAGAGAGGTCTGGATCATCCTGCTCCTCGTCTGCAATCTGTGGGATACGCGATAGATGATCAGCCAGAACATGGGAATGACCAAGTTTGGTAATTACCTCAAAGTCAAACTCCTGGAATAGAAGGATCCATCTCATCATTCGTCCTTTCACGTCTGCTTTGTTCATCAAGAAGGACAGGGCCTCCTGATCCACATAAAATTTAAAGTGGATAGATAGTAGGTAGTGGCAAAACTTCTCTAGGGCAAACACCATTGCCAAGCACTCAAGCTCTATCACTGTGTAGTTTCGTTCCTTATTAGTGACTTTTCGGCTTGCGTAATAGATGGGTTGATCTAACTTCGAGGGGCCCTTTTGACATAGGACAACACCTAGCCCTTCAACTGATGCATCAGTGTGTACATGAAACTCCTTCATCCAATCAGGAGGCTGTAAAATAGGTGCTTGTATCAGGCATTGTTTTAGAGTATTAAAGGCTTCTTCACAGTCATCCATCCAAAGGAAATCAACTTCTTTCCTTAGGAGCTTGTGCAGAGATGCTGCCTTAGTTGCAAAATGTGCAATAAATCTTCTGTAATAACCCACATGGCCAAGAAATCCCCTCAACTATTTGAGGTTGGTGGGTGCCGTCAGAGCTGCGATCTTTTCGATCTGTGCAGGGTCTGTTGATATCCCTTGTGCAGAGACAATGTGGCCCAAGAGAACTCCAGAAAAGACCCCAAAGATGCATTTGTCGGGGTTGAGGGAGATCCCATACTCCTGCATCGGTCAAAACATTGTTCCAAATGTCCCCAGTGTTCACGGATCAAACTATAGACACAGAAGTCATCCAAATATACCTCAATAAAGTCGTGCAGATGATTTTGGAATGCGGCCATCATGACTCGCTAGAAGGTAGCAGGGGCATTGCAGAGCCCAAACGGCATCACTCGGTAAGCGTAGGTCCCCCATTTTGTGGTGAAGGTTGTTTTGGATTGGTCTTCTTCTGCTATCTGCACTTGGTTATATCCGCTGAATCCATCCAGAAGGGAATAAAGCTCATGTCCTGCCACTGTGTCCAACAGTTGGTCTGTGAAAGGGATAGAAAAGTGATCATTCTTCGTCTTAGAATTCAACTTGTGGAAATCCACACATATACGAAGCTTGCCATTCTTCTTGGGTACAACCACGATGGGTGAGACCCATTCACTATTTGCCACCGGATAGATGAACTCGGCTTCCAGAAGCTTCAGCAGCTCTGCTTTCACCAATGTGGAATAATTCGGGTTCATTCGCCTTTATCGTTGCCGTACTGGCTTGCCACCATCAGGCTCCAAATCAATATGATGCTGACATATTGTGGGATCAATCCCCTTTAGGTCTTTGTAGGACCATGCAAACACGTCCAAATTCTCTTTCAACAAGTTGTACAAAGTTGACAAGTCCTCTTCTGGTAGGCTGCTACCCACCTTCAAATGGCATTCAGTGCCATCTGCATCCACAAAAGTTAACTACCTTTCACCTTCTACTTCACGGATGAAGGTCCCACGGACTGCTTCTGGGTACAGATCGACTCCTTCAAGGGGGTGGTGTCCTCTTCTAATGTCCCACTAGAACCAACTTCTTCTTTTGGTGGAGACTTAGGTTGCTCCTTGAGATGTTGAAATGGGATTAGAGCCATTTCGAGTTTGGTTTCGAGATTAGTTACCTCTTGGCTTGAAGACTCATCTTCTGATGACGCGTCCAAGAACATCATAACATGGACCCTCTGATGCCTGTTGGAATCGTGAGACTGGTGCTTGTTGGCACGGTGCATCATCATCATCTTTTCTTGGCAAAGGTGGGTGAGGGCGGCATGAGCCACTGCTGAAAGACGGCTTGGTCTTCTTTAACCATTTCTTATAAAGATTTTGCATATGAGAAAATCCATTTACCAAACCAAATGGTACCATTGCCATTCTGTCCCACAACATGAGCTCCTCTGCTTCTGATGCTTCTGGAACTTCTTCTTCATATATATCCTCTTCGAGTGGGATAGACTCTTCCATCTCGCTTTCATAATCTTCTTCTTCCGTATCATCTCCATCCTCTTTAGACTCTGTCTCTGTATTTGTCTCTGTCTCTGTCTCTGTAGGAGCTCTGTAAGAGAAGAATAGGTTCTCTAATTCATCTTCTGCCTCTGTCTCTGGCTCTGTTGTGGCCATGTAGCAAGAAGAGCAGTACATCCAAGCCTCTATCTCACTGTCAGAAGTGATGTCGGAAATCGTTCCCGGTTCAGGCAGGAAGTATTCACCCATTGATAATGGCTTTGCATCTTTTGGGAGTTGGCTTACCGTATCCACTGTTAAGGAACGTGCCTCTATTTTCTTGGGAAAGATCTGTTTGACAACATCTTCTTCTGCTGATGTTCCATTTGTAGCCTCATTGGGGGAGTCAGAAGATAATTCCAAGGGGGTGGATCCATGTTCTTTTTGAGCACCATATAGCTTTAGCACCACTTTATTAGGTCCTCTACCCAAGGTCAAGGTTTCTTTGAACCAATCCGTCCTTGCTCTGGCTTCAAAAAGCCATGGTCTGCCCAATAATAGGGGGTAGGATGTACCATAAGAGTTTGGCCTCACCACCAGATAGGTTAGCCAATAATCTTTTCCAGCCACTATAGTCTTCACATATAGGAGAATGCCCAAAGGCTTGATTCTGCTTTGATCCGATAGTCTGATGAGCCATTGGGTGGATTGCACACCTTGTAGGCCTAGATCCTTCATTGTCACATCCGTCATAATGTTCACTGATGAGCCACCATCAATCAATGCATTTGCAATAAAGCAGTCTTCTATCCACACGCCAGTCTCTGGGGTACACGGATCTAGGAAGGCGTTAGCCACATCCACTTCTTTTACCAGGCTCTGGAGCTTTGTTGGACTTTGTTGCTATTGAAGGAGCAATCCTTAAGCCACGTCTTCTTGTCAGTATACTTTTGAACCTTTTTCGGCAACTGGGAGACAACATCAATAATTGTCGGAATGTGAGGTTTGGTTTAAAGGTATCTAGATCTCTGACCAGATCGTATTCCTTAATAGGATCCACTGGCTTCTCTAACCGGTTAGGGAATGTGGCAACACCCATTTTCATTTTTCTTTTTTCTTCCAATAGGGTCATCATGGGGACTTCTTCTGCCACTTGTGGCACCTCCTCCTCTTCTATCTCCTGGACCTCTGGTCCTGTCTCTGGAATTGTCTCTGTGACTCTCTGTGGCACTGTAGTGCTCTGTACGGCACTATAAGGCTATGTTCTGTTCTGTTCTTCTGGTAGAAGATTGAACTTCACTATTCTGGCAGGAGGATTATTTTCTTTCTGGATAGATGGTTCCTTCTTCTTTGCATGCGTGATGGCAGCAACTTACAATTCCATTAAATTGGAGGTAGGCTCTTGGGCCTTGGCCGGACTATCAGTAGCACTGTTTTTCATTGGGACTGGGCTTGGACAGTTTTTTGTAGTGTGGCCTTCTCCTTTGCATCGACTGCATAAGGTCTTGTAATCCACTGACCTTTTGGGATTTGGACAATTTGGTGAAATGTGTCCCTTTTCTCCGCATCTGTAACACTCCACTTCTGATCTCTGACCACTGCCAGACTGTCTTCCTCTGTAACTTTGAGAGGGAAACCTCCTTGGACCGAAATTAGGACCAAAATCTCTAGGCTTGGGTCCAATATCCTGTGTTGTCATTTTAGATTCCAGCAAGTTGAATCTTGCGTCTTCTTCCTTCCTTCTCCTATCATGCATCTCCTTTAGAGAGCAAATATCCTCTATATGGTTCTTCCGCAAATAGTAGGAACAGAAAGCTCTAGGGATTGTTGACTTTCGTGTACATTCAGTGGCTAAATGGCATGCTTGATGACACTTACCACACCAAGTATTTGACCGCATCACATCTCTTCCTGCTCCTACAACATTGGATATGCTAGCGGTATTCACTTTCAGTGTCTGTAACTCTGTAATCACATCCATCAACTCCTTTTTGATATTTGCAATTGAGTTGGATAAATAATCCTTCAAGCTTTCTCCTCTTGAGGTACTGGCAGTAGGGTTTTGAGGAGTCTCTGTAATCACTGCATAAACAGGTTGGGCTAGTGCAGAGGGGTCTCTGTTCTGATTCTGATTCAGAGCTCCTGTTTGAACTGTTGGCTGTTGGCTCCAGTTGGTAGGGTTCCACTGTTGTTGCTGATTTGGCATTGGGAAAATTTTTTGGGACCATTTTTGTTGTGGTTGAACCATCATTTGAGGCATTGATTGTGGCCACTGTGGAGCCATCCTCTAGTTTGGTAAATGAGCCATTGGTTCCATTGGGGTTGTTTGGTGTCGACACACTCGAGGGGGAGGCCACACCTATCTCATTGCATGTCATGAATCGCATGCAAATGAAGCAGACTGGCATATCATTGTTAGGGCCTAGCAACCTTGATGCAATCTCAGTTGAAAAAAAGAGTTAGAGACTAAGGAAGAAGATAGCAGACGCTAAGTTTATCCTCAAAATTAGAAGTGCCACGACTTTGCTAGTTGGAGGGAAAGTCATTGATGCAGAAGAAGAGACATCGGTGCATTAGACGACTGAAAAGGGAAGTGCTAAGGTCAGGGGGTATCCAACCCAAAGCACCAACTCAAAGCCATCAAGAAGGTGAAAGAATGGGTGAGGGAGGCCCAGGAGCACCTAAAGGATGCTGAGCCCATACTGGAGGACAAGATCAACGATCTCTCAAGCATAGGCACACCAATTTTTCTCCCACAACCAAAATCAAAGGAGGTAATGGAACCCCAAGTTGGGCCACCTCGGACAAAGTCTCGGACAAAGTCTAACTGCTACATGCTAGCAAAATAATCAAGGCAATTGGCCAAGAACCACGTATTTAGAAGAGAGACAAGTGACTAGCAACCTCCTCAATACACTGGTGACCACCCCGAAACTCTGAGCTTAGACAACCTGCTTAGGTAGCACCCAACACTATGGCAGGAGCTTAAGCACAGTGGGTTGAAGAACCAAATGAGCCAGCCGCCATAGATTTTCCTAAGCATGATGTAGAAACTCAAATACCAAGTTTGACGCTACAGCCGATGCCTAAATCCCTACACGTCAATGCCTTTTGGGAAGGCACAGAAATGCATGTAGTCATGACAATCTTAGCACTGGGGGACGTCACCAGGAAGGGGATTGTGGACATAGGGGCAGGAGTGAGCATGCTAAGCCATGCAGTACTCCAAACTTGGGGAAACTTATCGGTTGAGACTACTAGGTTTAACGTCACACTGGCAAATGAAATAAAGGTGAAGCCATTCGGAGTGTTGAAAAATTACCCTAGGCCACGCAAGCAGAGTGCACTTAGAGTAGAGAAAGGAGTCAGACACAAGGGTTGTGATCGAACTTGGTTGGAGCACATGGGTGCAATTGACTACGAGCAGGCATGCCTATCCCAATTGAGTGATGCACCACTATTGCGAATGGATTCACCTTTTGAGCTACAACCACTAGGAGAGAACCCCTCTTCTAGTGAAGAGAGAGAGCTTGATTCTGAATCAAAAGTGAGCTCAGATAGTGACCCTGAAATACCTCGGCCTCCCAAGACTAGACGCACTAAGGGGGACCTATCCATTCACCTACGACGTTGACAGTTAAGGAAGGAACGACAAATGTTGAGCAAAGAAATGCGGACAGAAGAAAAATGAAAATCGCAAGACCTACCAAAAAAATTTCACAAAGTTCAAAAAGGGAGATAGGGTGGTGATCTTATTGGGAGCCAAACGATAGGGGCAAGCAAGTGAACCAATCAAGGGACCCCCCAAGGTCAAAGAGGTTAATTTAGCTAAGGAAGGGAAGATCCCAAGTCCTGTCTTATAGTAGATGACTTGGCCGAGCAAGATGAAGGAAGTCTTGTTACTCTCCTATGAGAGTATATAGACGTGTTTCCTTGGTCCCTAGAAGAAGGGGTAGATTTGAGTGTGGTGACTCACAACATACCCATGACACTTGACGCAACGCTAGCCAAGTAGCGGCCATATCCCATGAATCCAAAGCACGCTCATGTTGTTAAGGAAGAAATTGACAAACTGATGAGAGCAGGATTCATCTACAAAATTGAACACACGAACTGGGTCTCGCCCATAGACATCGTCCTAAAGAAAAATGGAAAGATTCGTATGTGTGTCAATTATAAGAAGGTAAACACAGCTACAAAAAGAGATAATTACCCACTACCGTACACCGAGCACATGTTAGAGAGAGTGGATCGCAAAGAGGCCTATAGTTTCCTAGATGGGTTCTTGAGATACAATCAAGTGCAAGTGCATCCTACGGATAGGCATAAGACGGCATTGCCACTGAATGGGGAGTCTTTGCCTACATATTCATGTCTTTTGGATTGACTAACACACCAACCACTTTCCAACGACTGATGTACAATATTCAAAGACATTATGAGGAAAGAGTTAGAAGTCTTCGATGACTTGTGCATTCATTCTGTTTGGCAAGAACACTTAGGCAATCTTCGAGCGGTCTTTGAACAATGTTAGCTATACCGCCTCTCATTGAACCCCTTGAAATGCCAGTTCTAGGTGAAGTATGGATGTATCCTAGTACATGTGGTGTTAAAGAATGCATTGCCACATATTCCTCCAAGATCAAGGTTATTGTCGATCTTCCATCCATGTTCAAGTGCTTGAACATGGACTACCGGAATGACTTAGGTGGATTATCGTGAAAATTCAACCCTATCAGCTGATAGATAGCCAACTTTACAAGTTGGGACAAAACGGGTTACTGTGCAGATGCATGTGTGAACATGAAATGCATGATGTGCTGACAGAGACACACAACGGAATCGCAGGAGGGCATTTGAGTGGAGACGTGACAGCTCACAAAGTGTTGTAGTCCCAACTGTGGTGGCCTACCCTTTTCCGAGATGATGTAATACGCTTTGTGAAGCATTGTGATGAGTGCCAAAGGACCAATGTTCTGATTCATAAGGATCACATGGAGCTAACCCCAATTATCACATGACAACCCTTCGAGAAATGGGGGATTGATTTCATCGGACCTATTAGTCTTGCAACATAGTATTCATAAGCCAAATACATTATTGTGGCTAACGATTATCTAACAAAATGGGTAGAAGCATGAGCTACGAGAAAGAATAACACTCGGACCACTGCTAAGTTCCTATGGGAGCAAGTGATCTCACGATTCGGTTGCCCCATTGAACTAGTTAACAATCAAGGGACCCACTTCATCAACAAAGTGATAGCTCACCTCATGTCCTTCATCCTGATAATCCATCGAAAATCCTCGCCTTATTACCCATAGGAAAAAAGTCAAGCCGAATCAACAAATCAAATCTTGATAAACGTCTTGATTAAGGTCGTCTCTGCTTCACACAGTGATTGGGATAACAAGTTGATGGCAGCTTTGTTGGCCTACTGCACGACTTACAAGATGGCTATAGGAAAGACCCCCTTTAGATTGACATATGGTATAGAGGCAATCCTTCCCTTGGAATTCCTCGTACCAAGCTTCAGGATTTCCCTTCAAGAAAGATGGGATGGGAAGGGGGCATGGACAGAATGCTTGATGGAACTCGAACGCTTAACAGAAACCCGACTTCTAGCCACCCACACGGTCATATACAAAAAGGAAAGACACAAAAGCTGGTTTGACAAGCATGTCAAAGAGCGCAACTTCAAATAGGGTGACTTAGTAATGATGTACTCAATCAAAGGACATAAGCAAAAACTGAAGTTTCGAGGGCTAGGACCTTTTAAAGTTTGAACCATCAGCAGAACATGCAACATAGAACTTGAAACCCCAGAGGGTGATGGCATAGGTTTCTTCAATGGCCACTGCATAAAGAAGTACTTCCCTCCCACACACCCATTGCATGAGCCCCCAATGCTAGCACCCCTATCCACGTACGAGTAGCCATTATCACTGAAATGGATGGTGAAGATGAGGAAGCAATACCACTGACGGTCACTGCTAAGCACACATGCACCATCAACATATTAATTGATGAGGGAGATGATTTAATATCTTAACCCATGACCATTGGAATCAAATTGGCAAACCATAGTTGCAGTCCACTAATGCTAATCTCACCCCTTATGGAGGCCAACCCTACACACTTTCTAGGAAAGTGCAAGGTTGTGGTTTCTATCAAGTCTGAGAGCATGCCGATAATTTTCTATGTGTTGCCCAACGCTAAGGATGCACGCACAAAATCGCTGTTAGGATGAACTTTCAAGAAGCAAGCTCGTTGCAATGTCGACTACAAGTCACAGTGTATCCACCTAGCCGTGGGTAACATTTGCATAGTTATAGCTTTTAGCAAGGGCGGGGTGACTCTTTTCAAGTCCACAAACCCACCAATAGAGAAACCCACCACCAAGTCTCAGGAGGGGGTTTGTGACTTGTCACAACCTATCCAGCCTCGAGGCTAGTAACGCACTAGAACCACCACTGAAGCCCATGAATGTGAGTTCAAATGGGTACCTAAATAGGGAGTGCCACCTAGGAATAAAAACCCACGACCTCGCGAGGCTAACCATCCGCACCCAAAACCTAGAAGGCCAAGGTGGAACCATAAACATCAATGCATGGTCAAGCCGCGATGGGTCCCCAAGACCTTATTGTGAGCGCAAGGCTACTATGCAGGTAACATCTGTATTTGAATGCCTAAAGCCAGAGTGACCAAAGGCCCTACACAAGTGCCCCCTCAAGCTTGACCGTCCACATCATCATGCTAGAGACACTCAAACCATAAGCAAATCAAGCCGCTAAGTCCATAGAACCTCCAAAGCCTAGCTATGCATGGCCTGAACCAATCTATCACCCAAAATTGTAGCCTGTTACTAACAAAATGCCCAATTCTAGCGCACATGGTGCCACTTAGATCTCAAATGCATCTAGTAGCACCGGAACCATAGCCACCACCAAAACCATTGGATACGAAACCAAGCTTCAACCTAAAAATCAAACCACTCCGTGACCACCATTAGTAGCTGAATTATCTAGTCCTGTCAAGCCTCAACCACCCCTCGGCCTTCGACTTTTACCAGCAACGTTCAATTCTAACTTTGGCCACAGACTTAACTGAAAATATGTGGGATGACTTGGTTGTTTGCTTTTGACGCTTGGACGCTACTTTCATGACCTTGGCTAAAAGCTACAAACAACTAGACTTAGGTCTCTTGGAAGAACTGGCTCAAGTGAGCAGACATAGTCACATTCTCCTTCATGCGCAGATCCATAAGCTGCTTCAGCCAATACATCTAACTCGCTGGACTTTTCTTGTCATAGAGATTTTTGATCTTTTCCCACAAGTGCCATGCACTCTGTTCTTCCTCAAAGACATTATAGTGAACCTGTTCTACGAGAGACAATACAATAGTGGACTTGCATAACTCATCAAGCTCAATCTAGCATAGTTGCAGGTGAATGCCCGCTTAACCTCAAAGGTTTGATCTGCGATTTCTGCACCAACACCTGTCAAATCTAGCTCTTCCAATAAGAGTAATTCGTACCATCAAGCTTAGTGATGTTGAAAATAGCATGATCAGTGGATGAACTTGCCATAATGCAGGCTGGAAGACTGTAGATAGTTCAAAATTGCTTATTGTTTACTGCAAAAAATGACAAAAAAATCACCAAAATCGAGGAAAAATGGCAAAGAAAGTGGAACCAAAGCTGTTGCCCACCAAGTACTAGTGAAAGTACATCATTTCAAAGTGTTTTAGCATGAAAAATCCATGTCAGTCCATACATATATGCTTGCTGTAATAAATTTCGGATTTCAGTAAAAGAGAGGTAACAGTGCCAAAATCGGATCCCAAGGCAATCAGATACTGCCAAGACCAAAGCCGACATCATGCAGACATAGCATAAGCATATGACGGTTGATAAGCATGAATCCAACACCCAAGTATGTCATACAAACATCTGCCAGTGAGTAACCACACCTCCCAGGCAATGGGGCAAAGTGTTCCTGCCACTACCAAAACTTGACACAAGTAGGTGTCAGTTCACAAAGATACGGATCCAAAACTGAGACTTAGCTCATAAGCATACAATGAACCAAGAAATATGATGTATCATCCCAAAAGGTAAGAAGTCCCAAAGTCTCAAGTGTCTGTAACTGCTCAATAGCATGTAACGGCTCAATGCATAAAAGTACCACTTGCTCAATGTCTGATAAGCATTCAAGAATGCTCCCACTGGCACAAAAGTTGTATGTACAAGCTCAAGAGCTCAAGCCAAGGCAAGACATAGTGTCAATGACATAAGTCCAAGACAATACATCAATAGTACATCTCGAACATGTAGGCGGTAGAGCATCCGTATGTAGCATCCATAAGCATGTAAGACATCAAGTACATCCCAAGATACAACTCTGACAAGCCAATAAATAGCTCAAGTAAGCTTCGAGAATCCAAGGTCAAGCCAAGACTGAGCTCCAGTAGCAATAGGCTCCAAACAATGTAACTAGCATGTAGTAATGGCATAGGCTAAGCATGTCAAGACCGGTCAGACATAAGCAATATACATGCCATAAGTACATCCAAGACAGAGCATCCAAATGCTTTGCAAAGTGAGCTCAAGCTCAAACAACGATCCCAAATCAAAACCAAGCTCTATGTCGAGCCCCAAGTGTCAATACATCACCATATATGCCCGAAACATAGCCCGAAAAGCATAGGCATAAGTATACATGAGTAAAATGACTTCAGCCCAACTGTGTACAGTAGTGATTTATGTTCAAAACTGAGAATTTCAGCACCAAAATCAGCTCCAAATGGTTTCCAAACAATAGGCATACATTCCCCTAACATCCGGGCATCAAACGGGACCAACCGGGCATCAAATGACAATGCCAAACAAGCTATAGCATCAAATGTCAGTGTAACACTGTCATAAACTGCCTGTGGACTGTTATGACAGTCCCAAAACAGTGTTAAATCATTCCAAATGCTATGCCAACACATCAACCATCAAAACCAAGCATCAAAGCATGTTTATATGCCCGAAATGGAGCCTTTCCAAGTGCCAATGGAGGGGGAGAGTTGTTGATGTGACTGTCAATGCTAAAGACACATATGGGAGGGCTGCGTGATTCTACCAATTGTAAGTGCTGGTCCTGGGGCTGCAAAAAGTGGTGGCCAAGCTTCAGAGGGGTCCAGTTAAAGCCAAGGAAGGCCTCAAAGAAGCTCCAACAAGTCTTGTTCAAAGGCAAGTGAGATATGAAGCAAGGGAGCTTCAATGGTGGCTACCCCAATCTTGTTTACAGCCTGTGAGACTTGAGAACTGAAGTAAACCCTGAAGAAAATGATCAAATACCTCTGATGTAATGCCCTGAAGGTGCCCAACAATGTCGAGAAGGTGCTCGGGAAGCCGGGGAGTGATGGGAGCTCGAAGGAGTCAGATATGGCTGCCGGGAAGGAGACCCAATGCAAGTAGGGAGTCAATGGGATGCTGAGAATGCCATGAACCAAGCTCAAGAGTCGAAAAGCAAAGCTCTAATACCAGTTGAAAGGGAGCAATGGATTGAAGGTTGGACTCGAGAGCTATGGCGGGAGAGCAAGAGCAAGAAAGGGAGAGACTAGAAATGGGAACTCCAACAGTCACAATGTGTGATCGGGCCTTCCTTTATTCAAACTATCACTAAAAGAATAAAGAATAAAGTGATGGTGACGGGCACCCGCTACTTGCAGTGTGCAGTGGCGGTGATTGTCAGTGTAGTAATACATGGGCGGCTAGGCAGAGGCGCCTTTACCCCCAACAACCCCCAACAGGATAGCTATGCTAATCTTGAGTATAATCTGAATTTCTATGCTTGGCTCATGGGAAGGTAAAGCACACACATTATGAGCTGAATGGCCATCATCCTCTAACCCTTTAATCCCAGGAAGGATTCTTCTCAATTCAAAGAGGGGGAGGCATGGTGAAACAAACCAAACACATAACAATAACCATAATGGAAAATAACACATGTGGGACATGAGGGACTTCAATGGTAGGACAAAGCAACTTGTGACTGAGGAATTGACAATAAAACTAGAAAACAATGGACTTAGATTGTTTGGAGGAAAAAGTCTAATTATGTACTAAAAATAAGTTTATTTGCCAAGCATGAAGTTTTTTCTTTCAATGAATAGCTAGGCGAAAAAGCACTAATGGCAAACCATGGCTTATGACAGGAGCTGAAGATATCGTAGCAAGACCGAGCCCATTGCCTACCCTTCACGGAAGAGGAAAGAGTGAAGTACGGCCTATCCCTTGAAAATCGGGCGTACAACCAGCTCAGGTTTGGGAGCATCCACAACATCAAAGGGGTGGTGACTAGTGAGGAAGTCGTTAGGAGGATTATGGAGCAGTGCAACGTCGCCACATATATAAAAAAGTTTTGAGTTTGACCACACTAGGTGTGTTGAACTCCTGAGGACGTATGACCTTGATAAGGAGAGTGGGACAGTGTCCTTGGCAAGGAGGGAAGGAACCAAGCAAGTGCACGTCCCGCTCAGCAAGACCTTAGTGGAAAAGGCACTGGGATTGGAACCAAAGGTGGAGAAGAGGCACAAAAGAGACATATATGCCATGCTGGGGATGAAGAAGAAAAATGTCTTAACAAATGATGGCATAAGTATCCAGGACACCCCAAACACGGAGATCAGATTGCAAGCAAAGGTGATCCACACCCTTTTCTCCAGCAGCCTAAGGTACAATTCGCTCATGCATAGAATCAACATGCTTGTGCTGGAGAGCATGGTGGCTCATTCATTGCATGAAGTGGATTCAAACGGCTACCTTAGGAAAACCATACATCAATTAGATAGGACACTAGCCCTTGGAAGTAGACCGGCAGGTGGAGAATCCCTAGTATCGAAGCGAATCGACAAGAAAAATCCCTTAGACAAGGCCTCATTCATAGGGTATGGAGGAGTCTTGACCGCCCTTATCAGAGAGGCGATGAAAGAGGCGCAAAACGGAGAAGAGGGATCAGATGAAACACCTAATAGGTCACCTCCTCATCAAGAAGAAGAACAATCAAGTGAAAGGTCAGTTAGTGAAGAAGAGGGCGAGTGAAAAGCTCAATCCAGCAAGAGGAAGATGAAGACCCCTCTAAAAAGAGGATGACAAAGAGGACGCAGGAGGAAGAGAGGAAGAAAAAAGAGCAAGTGGACCTACTTAAAGCCAAAGATGAGTCAAAAAGAGCCAAGGAAGAGAGAAGGAGAAAAGCTATTGAATAAGAGGAGGAGTTGAGAAGGAAAGAAGAGGACAACTTGGCACAAGTTGTGCAGATGTCCATAGAATAATAGTGCAGCCAGGAGGAGCTAGTAGCAATGAGCCCGCCCAGGCAAGACAGGCTGGGAACTAGTGCCCAAGCATCATATGAATTACCTCTACCTGTCCTTGAAGGAAAGGGCAAAGCCGCACTCCACCTAATCCTGTCTACCCTCTTGCTCACTACCCCAACCACCACAGCAACACTAAGCACCCCAGCCATGGTAGATGCCACTAACCTTATGGCTTGGGTACAATATTTTGTCAACAAAGAGCTAGCTCAGTCAGAGAGCACGAAAGCCCAAATTGTAGGAGGGAAGAAGAGACCGGCAACAGCAGCAGATATCGAATCAAGGCAGGGCCCTAAGCAGTGAAGGGTGGAGGCCTCCACAACTCCCATCCCCACAATTGTGATGTCATTCGCTAACTATGACGACTATGTCGCAGAGATCCTCTCCCAACTGGAGAAGGTCAAGGAGGAAAAAAGAATAGCAGTGGTGGCTGAGTTAGAAGCCGAGAAGGAGTCTGTGGTGGCCTTCCAACTAGAAAAGACTCGAAAAATCGCCACATACTAGAAGGAGATAAGTGAGCTAAAGGCTAGCCTCAGCGTCAAGGAAGAAAAGGAGGAAACCTAAAGGCAACAACTCGAAGATGAAAGCTAAGAACTAGTGGCACTGCAGCATGAATATAAAACCTTGATACTGTATCACCAAGATTTGCAAGCTCAATTGCAAAGAGTTCAATCAGGCATGGAAGAGTTGGCCAAAAGAGAAGTAGAGAGAAAACATGAACAGGAGGAGAATCATCGAGAGGTTGAAGACCTCTTTGTCAGAATATTTCTGGAAATAGATGAGCAGGAAAGGTTGGAAAGAGAGATTGAACACTTAGAAAAAGAGAAGGAAGAGCTTACTTGCATACGGAAAGAATGAGAGTCAATCATAACATCCCTAGCACACAAGTAGGGGGAGAGCTTCACGAAGATGACGAAGAGAGATGAAGAGTGGACAATTCATGCTAAAGAACGGGTAAGAACCTTGGCATGCCACCTGGCTCAAGCTGAGAAAGAAAAAACACTTATGAAAAGCAGAGCAGAGGCTGCCCAGATGACCTTCCAAATGCAACAACATGCCTTCTTAAATGCCCTGTTGGACATCACCCAGGCAGAGGAGGGAGAGTCCATGGCGGCCGTGAAGAAGAAACTAGGAATGATTCGTAGAGCATTGAAGACTGAACTCCAGATGTAGCCACAACCTATTGAAGTTGGCATTATCTCCTATTGGCAGGCTAACCTCATAGGAAGTGGACATACTCGGGTTCCTCGAAGAGGAACATCAAGAACCAAGCCAATAGAGGGAGGTGGACGTAAACTTTGAAATGGGACCACATGAAGAAGAGCTTGTTCCACTGCCTCCTTCCCCGAGGCCTGAGAGCAGCAACACGCAGAAAGAAATGTGGCACTGAGAGAAAGAAGGAAGCAAATGGTGGAGGAGGCAAGGAGAAAATGGAATGCTAAGGGAGTGAGGGCACCCTAGGCAACTATCCCACCATGCGAGGATGATGACTCGACAAGTTTCCATGTCGATCTTATAATCTGGGAGAGGCAAGAAATGGCTAGCAACCCCTTTGACCTCAACTTTCGATTCCCCACCACCGTTTGTGAAGAGTGTTACAACCCATCAAGGTGGTGAAGGAGGTGATTAACATCGAAAGCAGGCTTAGAAAGAGATGATTGGAGGAAAGTGAGTAGAACCCCACATCATGCGACACCGAAGATGTCAAATTTTGGCAAAATAAAGTTTTGAGGTACCCAGGTCTGTGCCTGGCTACAAATGCCAACTTACATGGAGAAGAAGGGTATGCGACACCAAGCTAGACACGTGGATGACTTTTTGCAACACTCAATCCTTTGAGAGGAATGACCCAACCTTTATGCCCTACCCTCGAAGGGTCGGAGTGGATTTTGACCCCAGTGTCCACGGCCGCTACGACTTCCCTGTAATCTATAACCCCCATTGTACTACATATGAGGATGCCCTTGTCTTCACATCAGAAAACCTATACGATACACTAATCCAATTCACATTGTTGCACAATGGCTTGCTAATGATGCGAGCCACTCTATTGCCTTTATTTTTCTTAGCTCTACTAGAGGACATGAATGATAGCTGCTTCACCCTCTGCAATCATCAATTCCTATCCACTACCACCCTTCAAGTCTGCCTAAACCTCAAGGGGTATCTCCAAAGCTGCTGATTCCTTAGTAAATCTATTAGGCTCCCTTCTCACCTCACTCTGATGATGAAGAATATCTTATGTCACAACTATGTAACTTATGGCAAAAAAAAAGTATCAATCACAGCCATTGCACCTAGGGGTCCTCAAGATAGGTGTGTCCGGTGGCTCCAGTGGGGTCGACGACTCCGTTCCTAACCCCCTAGCCTCATTTTGATCCCCCACTTCCCACTTAGGGCACATCAACGATAGAACACGCCCAGGGAGGCAACACTCACCTGTGGTTAGACCTGCCACCCTAAGCTCCATCCCACTAGCATGCGCACAATGCACCACATGACAATGGCACACACCCACAAGTAATGCACATTTCTTTTCATTCCAGGAACAGGTGAAGGCCTCACCACTAGCTTCAAAGACCCCGTCATCCATGCAATGCACTTCCCATCCTACACCCTCTGCCATCAGGCAAAGCACAACCAAGCAAGGGGCGGGATGCGACAGCCACGATCAGAAAGTGAATGAAGAAGCTCCTTTGGAACAACTCATGTGAACTCAGCCACAGATGGATCCGTCTAAGACCATCTTAAATTTCAAAGAAGGATCTGTCCACACGTCATTCTCCAAGCATGGATCCATCTAACAAAGTTTTCAATTTCAAAGATGGATCCGCCCCTTAACATCCCTCCAACACTAGGGATCATATTCAATGCCAAGACATTTGAGTTCCATAAATCCCTCTAACAGGTCCATAAATCCCTCCAATACTAGGGCCCCTACCCAACTCAAGGGCCTTTCAATTCCATAAATCCCTCCAATAGATCCATAAATCTCTCCAAGACATAGGGCTCATTCCAAACTCAAGAGCCTTCTAGTTCTAGAAATCCCTCCAACACACCCCCAACACGGTATGTCCACAACCTCAAGAAGCCCCTGGCCACCCAACACCACCATCCCCCTCACCACCAGCAAGTGCCATGGGACTGGCACTCGTCTAGGAGGGGGGTGATGTTAACCCCTCAAATGAACAAGGTGAAAAATCGAAAAAATCTAATGTAGAAGACAAGGCCAAGGCAAAAGTGAAATGGAAGACAAAGGCGCACCGGGAAAAATATGGAAACATAAGAAGTGCACAAAATTCCTAAATCAAGGAGAAAGGTGCACAAGAAAAAGCGCAAGTCAATACTTTTGTAAAAGAGCACAAGGCATGCCATGATTTATTTTAAGAATGTTGGGGGCTATCACGCATGCAAATTGTAAAGGTAGATGGGCGGTAGGAAGGAAGCTAGGAAGATAGGATGACAATGAAAAAAAGGGGCCTAGGCTATGGCCTAGCCATGTAAAAAGAGGATGCTCGCCCAAATGGGATTTAGGGCTTTGTATATAAAGTTCAAAAGATGAATGAGAGATCATTCTTTGGTGTGTGGCAAAGTGGGATCTTCTTCCTCTCTCCTTCTCTTCTCTTGCTTGCTTGTGTGTGTTTGAGGGAGGGAGTGTGAGAGTGTGAGTGTGTGAGGGTGAGGGATCAAGGAGGTGAAGCTATTCACCATCTCCTCTCTTCTTCTTCTCTTCTCTTCTTTTCTCTTGTCTTGTAGGCAATTATGGAGGATGGAGCTTGGAGGTGGAGGGTTGAAGATGCTTCGACTTGCATCAAGAATTGTGTAGCTATCAGAGTGCTTGAGAGAGGAAGAAACTCAATCGGGCATTAAGGTAAGCTCGCTACATCCATAGAAAGATATGGTGCATCGGTTATGTGAGAGGTAGCCATTAGTGCTCGCTTGAACAATAAGCGGTCCATGGGTCTTGGCGGTAGAGCTCGTGCTCACCTCTACAATGGGGTATTATCAAATATTTGTACTAAATTATGCATTGATTGCTAGACCTCTGTACAAGTTGCTAATAATATTCAAATGGACCGAGGAATGCCAATGTCCATATGAGGAATTGAAGAAGGCTCTAACCACATCACAAATCCTAGGAGCCCCTGACTGGTGGACCATAACCTTCCACGTTCACATTGACACTTCAAAGTTTGTTGTAGGAGTTGTGCTGTGCCATCTTGGTGAACACAATCTTAACTATCCAGTGAGCTTTGCTAGTAGAAAACTCACAAATACGGAAATGAACTACTCAACGACAGAGAGAGAGTGTTTAGCCATGGTGTTTGTTGTAAAGAAATTTTGGAATTATCTTTTGGCTATGCTTGTTAAAGGCATGATTAAGGCATAACCTAGGAGTTCCTTATTTAGTTTTCTAAGGATATTTTAAACCTTTGTCTTGATCAGATGTGAAGAGTCATTAGTAGGATATATATGTTTTTAGGAAGTTAGAAGGAGGGGTCGTGAGATTTGTGTATGTTTGTTCGTGTCAGGAAAACAGATGAGCCTGTAAATGATGTTGTGATTATGAAGGAACATAACAAATTTCTATGCCAGTGTTTCTCTCTGTATTCAAAACTGTTATTTGTTTTGTATAATCGACTAGCTGAATTGCGTAATGGTGCCTATGTGGTGGAAAATAAGCCTGTTTGTTGAGGAATTGTTCAGGATTACTGCTTAGCAAAGACATATTAGTAGAAGTTAATTATAGATTGAATCTGTTTGTAATGGGGAAGTGGTTTGTTTCAAGTTAAATCCGGGGAAGCTTTTTGACCCCTAACACTTGGCGATCCTATGAATTAGTCTTTGGACAATCAGGTGAGATGGTTCAGAATGGAACAGCTGTAGAAGATTCGTAAAGGATACAATCAGAAATGGATTCATGGCTTGAGGAATTTCAGTATTGGACTACTGAAGAGGAGGAACGGGAATCCTTTGCACAAGCTCTGTTATAGGAGTTTTAGAATTGGACAACAGAAGAGGAGGAGTTTGAGGCATATAGTCAGGTATTTCTGAACACACAGTTTCTTGATTTACCTTTGGACATTATTGGAAAGGTCAGGGAGGTAGTGTGGAAATAATAGAAAAAACTGGTTGCTCCTTTTGGCTTGAATTATCTAGGTAGTGTGTTCAGGAAAATTTGGCCTAATCAGTATCTTTGGCAATTTCGTCAACCATATGGGCTAAGTTATACACCTAAAATGGTCAATGGAAGACAGAGAAATTGGCGTGGTTGTGCCAGTCATCACTATGAACATTGTGAACCTAGAGGTCAGTAGTAGATAGAACATATTTATGGTATATGTCAGTAGAAAAATATAGGAGTGAAAGCTTTGGAATCTATTATACCAGGCTACATGCAAAATTAGAACAGGAAGAGAAATAGAAGAAGAAAGAACATCAGAGGTCCAGCAGTGGCAATCAGGTGGATATCCTAGATTTAGGGTATTTGAGTGATCATGAAGTACAGACTAAAGAAGTAGGTCCTAGTCATGTAACAGGAGATGTTGTTACTGATTAGCAATTATAGGTTACACCAAGTGAGGAGGAGAGAAACATAAACAAATTTGTGGGACTGCTAGCATGGTCACAAATACAAAGACAAGCAAGGAGAAAACTAAGGTTTCAACCATTGCCTAAAACACCATCAAGAAGAAAGGTTGTAGCAACATAACAACCACGATCAATGGCACAACCCCCTAATCTAGCAAATCTCAAAGTGAAATGTGCAAACTTCAAGGGTGAGTCCAAAAAAGAAGACCTTGATGCCCATGTAGCTCAGTTCAACACAAAATGGGAAGCAAGTGGATTAGGAGTATTGTATGGAGATTATGTGAAAAAGCAACAATTTACTGCCACATTAGAGGGTAAGGCTATGGACTGGTTTACACAGTATGGTGTAGCCCATTTTGTTGATACATAAGCATTACAAATAACATTTCTGGCAAGATTCAAAAGGCGGAAAACACCCACTAATATTCTGAAGAAGCTTAAAACAATGAAATAGAAGAGGCTCCTTGTGGAGGATTATGCACAACAATTTTTAAATTTGAATGGAAGACTTGCACCCAATGAAAGGGCAACCAATGGGATGTTGGGGGAATATTTTTGTAATGGGTTGAGGGAATCCTTAGGAACTGCAGTAGCCAATACATATATTCTTGGAGGTGCAGGAGGATTTAATCAGTTGGTAGCAGCTGCTAGAAGAGCAGAGAAAAGGTTGGGAACCATCAAATAGAAGAATAAGAAGAAGTATAACAGTGATTCAGATTCAGATTCAGACTCAGGTTTAGATTCGGAAGATGACAGTTCAAATTCAGATTTTGATGATTTAGAAGATGAGGAAAGGAAATCCAGAAGCAGGAAGAAGAAAAGTAAAGAGAAGCAGAGAAGTAAAGCTAGGGGAAAGAAGGATAAAAATGGAAAGGGAAAGACAAAGAGCAAGTCTCAAAACCTGAATAAACAAATTATTGCAACTTTGAAGAGTACGAGGATTTCAACATCTCAAAATAAGGACAAACCATATTGTAACACATGCCAGAAGCATGGGCACATAGATGCTACTTGTTGGTATAATCCTAACAATAGGGCAAACCCAAGACAGCAAGTGCCAAGGGCAAGTGCACCAGCTGTAAATGTAGTAGAACCAGATAGAAATAGAGCAATGGAAGGTCCACCTAGAAGATTTCAGAGGAAAAATAGCTGGGGACCACCTAATCCTCAAGGAAATGGTAATCTGAATGATGACCCATGCACTTCCTATCTCAATTCCTGAAAAATCAGCATCAGTTCTATTATTACAAGATCAGGTGGAAAGTATGTGGCTGATCCTGTTATACCCCATAAGGAGATGAAACACCCTTAGCATTGGGAGAATCAAAGATAGGTCAAATAGGGGTGTTTGAAGGAAATTCAAAAGAGTTAGAGAACTGACTATGGTAAACAGAAATTGCAGCAGCAAATATCTGATATACAATTAAGTATTCAGGAGGAGATTCATCACAATAGGAAATAAGGGAGGCTCAGTTTTGACAGTGGAAGTCTTAAGAAATACCACTGCTACAATGCATCAGATTTTAAGTTTGGTCCTTGAGTTCAAAAGACAGGTACTCAGAAATTTGAGTAAGGAGGAAGAACAGGTGGATGAACCTAAAGCATGTTAGATTGAAGCTAAAGATGTGGATTACAAAGTACCCAAAATCACTGTTAATTTCCAGGAACAAGAAATAGAGGGAGCATTGCTCGATGGAGGTTCAGGTGTAAATATTCTACCTGAATTCATGTATGCCAGATTGAAATTGGCTGAGCTAGAACATGCTCATTTTCAATTGAATATGGCTGATCAGAGGAGGATTCAGCCTCTAGGAATTCTTTGAAATCAACAGATTACTGTTTTAGGACTCACATTTCCAGTGAATTTTGTGGATCTGAAAATGGATGAAGGAGACAACCCTTATCCAATTTTGTTGGGAAGGCCTTGGTTCAAACAAGAAAATGTCAAACACTATTGGGGAGCTGCTAAAATTACAATCAGGAAGGGAAAGAAGAAAGTTCACATGAATATGCTACCTAGTGCAACCTCGCTCAGAGAAGCCAGAGCCTTGTATGCACAGGGTATTAACATGGTGAAGGAAGTTGATGATGATGAGGAGGAGGATGCTTTCCTTAAAGTTAATGAATTAGTAGTACCTATATTTGATATAGATGTGATCAAAACTTTGGAACATTATAAGGAGCAGAAGAAACTTGAAACTTCACAATAATAGAGTGAAAGTAAACAGGTAGATTCAGAAGAGGAAGACATAAACAGGAAGTTGTCTGAACAGGAAGAAAAGATGCATATTTAGCAAATTATTTAGGCTGAAAAGGCTTTTGAGGAGTAGATGGCTAAAACAGAAAGAGTCCAAGAAGATGATTTATAGGATCTTAATTTAGGTTCTACAGAGGATCCTCAGATGGTCAAAGTCAGTATTCATGTGGACGATCAGTTTAAAACAATTCTCAGTCAGTTATTGTAGGAGTTTAAAGATATTTTTACATGGAAATACATTGATATGAAAGGAGTGGATCCTAGATTTTTTATGCATAGGATTAACCTAAAAAAAGATGCAGTCCCTGTTATTTCATAGAGATACAAGATGAATCCAAATTATGCAAAGGCTATCAAGGAGGAGTTGGATAAACTTCTGAAAGTGGGATTTATTTATCCTTTGGAGAAGGTGACATGGTTATCACCTATAGTGGTGGTGCCAAAGAAGAATGGAAAACTTAGAATGTGTGTTGACTACAAGAAACTAAATGCAACCACTATAATTGATCCTTTGCCATTACCATTTCAGGATACTCTATTGGGATGTAGTTGTGGGTCATCAGATGCACAGTTTCTTGGATGGATTCAGTGGTTACAATCAAATATTGATGGTAGAAGAAGACTGCTTTTGTTATAGAGTGGGGAGTATATGCCAGTAATGTAATGGTATTTGTGTTGAGATATCGAGCTCCACTCGTGATACGCCAGGGTGACCGTTGTGTATTTATGTCACCGACTTGTCAGTTGTTTGCAGATGCGGTTGGTACACCGCCCCTGAATAATAGCTACATGATAGCTATCCTTATCTACTCTAGTTCGTGGCTCAGTTAGTATGCCACCTTAGTTAGTTGAGTTTGGTTTTGAGACCCATATCTAGGGTTCTTCTATTTCTTTGTACTTGAGTTCTTTTGGCTTACACAACTAAGAAGAGGAAAACTGTTTTCAGCCTCCACCCTTGTGTGTATTCCCCCATTGTGCAAGCAAGAAAGCTACAAGTGAGACTCCTTCCTTCTCTCTCACAATCTTGACATGGTATCAGAGCCTTGTTCGTGGTGAGGAGCTCAAGAAAGCAAGCCAAGCTCGCGGTGTTCTGGTAAGAGGAGCAGTATTGCTTTCATTTTCTGTTTTGGGAGCAGGTCTCTGCAGGTAGCACAGCTGGAAATTGCAAGAGTGCATTGTCTCAGGTTGAGACGCCCTTCGCGGTGAAGCAAGAGGGCAGTATATGCTGCGGGCGAGGGCTTTAGCCCTCGGCGACCTTGTTTTTTTGATTTGAGGCCATTTCGGGGCCTGTTTTGGAGGCGGAAGTTTTCTGCACGCACTCAAGAAAAGGCTCAGTTTTATGCTGTACAGCCACTGCTCTACAGGTCGGTGAAAAGTTACTGTAGAAATTGCATCGTATGCTTGTGCGTAGAGACTTTGGGAGTTTCAGAATCATCCTTGGTTCCTGTTTATGCAAAATCGTCACTAGGAAGTGACTGTGTGGTCAAATACCACTTTCGCCAGTTTTGCACATTTGCCCTTGTGAGGGTGAAGCTGTGTTTTTTGCAGTGACAGAATTTTTTGCAGTATTCTGTAATGGCGTCTGATTCTCTTTCACAGATTGTCACTGAAAAGCTTGACAAGAACAACTTCCAGGCATGGAAGTTTAGAATGACGAATTTCCTTATGGGAAAAGGATATTGGGAATTTGTTGCAGGAAATGAAGAAGAACCAGTTCTTCCTGATGTTCCCAATCAACAGCAAATGCAGGCATTCAAAGCATGGCATGAGAGAGCCAGGAAAGTTATGTACTGACTGTCTATCAGCATTTCAGACTCTATGATTGTGCATATTCAGGATGCAAGTACGCCAAAGGAGGCATAGGATACTCTGTCAAAGATGTATAGCACAAATACGCAAGCCAGGAAAATGTAGCTCAAGCAAGAGTTGCACAATGTGCAAAGAGAAAATATGAGCATCAATGACTACCACATGAAGGTGAAGAAGATTGCAGATGCACTTGCTTCCATTGGGTCGCCAGTGGAAGATGATGATTTAGTTTATGTGACCTTGAATGGTCTAGGAAAGGATTATGCATAGTTCCGAACATCCATTTCCGTCCGTGAAAGATTTCCTGATTTTGAGGAGCTGATTGCTCTTCTAATTTCTGAGGAGCAAAGAAATGGTGGTGCATCTTCTTCAGGAGGAACTTCAAAAGAAGCTGTCTTCTACTCAAATGCTGGAAGAGGTAGAGGCAGAGGTAGAGGAGGCCGATTTGGAGGCCGTGGTAGAAATCAGAATATGCAGCAAACTCAAGAAAACCAGTCCTATGGAGGAGGACGTGGTAACTCTAGAGGCAGGGGGAGCCAAAGAGGTCGTGGTGGATGGCAAAGAGGCCAAAATGCAAACAGTAATGTTGAATGCTACTACTGTGGTAAAATGGGTCATATGGCTAAAGACTGCTATAAAAAGCAGAATGACATCATGAATGGAAAACTGCAACAAGGGAATTATGCATCTTCTAGTAGACAGGGTGATGACAGAAATGAGCACTTGTTTATGGTGCAGCACATGAACAATTCTGTGACAAGTGTAGAAGAAAGCAATGATGTATGGTATGTTGACTCAGGTGCATCAAACCACATGACAGGTCATGCAGAATGGATGGAGGATGCAAGGAAAATGGAAAAACCAGGATTTGTGGAGACTGGTGATGATACTGCACATCCTATTGTGCAGATTGGAAAAATTCCCTTGTCTATGCAGGATGGGAAAAAGAAATACCTGTCCGATGTATTTCATGTCCCGAATATCACCAAGAATCTGGTTTCTGTTGGACAAATGGTTGAGCAGGGCTTGCAGGTCAGATTTAATCCTCATGGATGCTTTGTTGAGGATATGAAAAATAAAGGTCACTTGATAGCAAAAGGAAAGAAGAAGGGCAGAATGTTTACGTTGGATGCAGACATGCCTGAATTGAGTGCAGCAATGTTTGCACATGGGACCGGTGTAGTTGCAGATATTGATATCTGGCATAAACGCATTGGTCATGTTAATGTACAGCGACTTAAATCAATGCAGGCCCAAAATATTGTTGCAGGTTTGCCAAAATTCAAGGTTGCAGAAATGCATAAGGTATGTGAAGCCTGTCAGTTTGGAAAACAGGCAAGGAAACCATTTCCTAGACATGTTCAAGAGAGTAAGAAGCCATTGGAATTAATCCACTCTGATGTGTGGACTACTAAAGCTGCATCTCTTGGAGGCTATCATTATTTTATTACTTTTATTGATGACTATAGCAGAAAAGTTTGGGTGTATTTTATGAAAAAGAAAAGTGAAGTTTTTGGGCATTTCAAAACTCTTAAAGCTATGGTCGAAAAAGAAACAGGCCTGCAAATAAAATGCCTAAGGCCAGATGGAGGGGGAGAGTACCTCTCAAATGAGTTTGCAAGGTTCCTGCAGGAGCATGGCATAAAGCAACAATATTCATGCAGTCATACCCCACAACAAAATGGAATTGCAGAAAGGAAAAATAGGCATATTGGAGAGGTATCTCGTGCCATGCTCAATGAAAAAGACTTGCCAGATTTTTATTGGGCTGAAGCAGTTGCTACAGCAGTCTACATAATGAACATGACTCCCACTGCAGCAATACATGGGATGACTCCAGAGGAGAGGTATACTGGTAGGAAACCAGATATTTCTCATTTGAAAATTTTTGGTTGCATTGCCTATGTACATGTGCCAGATGAGTTGAGATCCAAGTTGGATCCAAAAGCTGAGAAGTGCATCTTTATTGGTTACTCTCTGCAGCAAAAAGGGTATAGATGCTATAACCCTTCTACTCGTAAGTTTACAGTGAGTAGAGATGTTGTTTTTGATGAGATGAGTAGCTGGTATAAACCAGTAAATGTGATTGATGATGTAGATGCACAAAATGGTAATGTTGCACAGAATTCACAGCAGCAGTCACAAAATATTAGTGGACCTGGAGCGTCCTCTAGCAGTGGTTCACATTCTTCGCCATGGACAGGCAGATTGAGATCAAGAGAATCTTCTCAAAGCAATGCAGATAGTGGTATGCAGGTATCACGAAAAGGAAAAGAGAAGGTTGATCAGCCCATGTTTGATGTGAATGCAGGTCACTCTTATGTGGATGGTGAATCCAGTGGCTCAGAACAGAGCATTGATGATGAGTTGGGTATTCCTTCTATTGTTACACCTGGAGTAAGGAAGACCAGGGATGTTTTGAGAGCACCTGGGAGTGAACCTACTTTGCGCAGGTCTACGAGAGCTAGGTATCCTGTGGATAGGCTGAAATATGATGGATTTACAGCCATTCACTATGAATACATGGTCAAAGTGATACAGGAACTAGAACCCACATCTTTTGAGCAAGCCATGGGAAAAGAAAAATGGGAGAAAGCCATGGATGAAGAAATGGATGCCTTGGAAGCAAATGCTACATGGGAGTTAGTACCTTTGCCTAAAGATAAGAATGCAATTGGCTGTAAATTGACTATGAAGAAACATTCAGTCCAGTTGCAAGGATGGCAACTGTAAGAGCAGTCATTGCTATGGCTGCATCAAAGGGATGGTCTTTACATCAGATGGATGTAAAGAATGCCTTCTTGCATGGTGATTTGCAAGAAGAGGTCTATATGGAGCAGCCACCAGGTTATGTGCATGCTGTTCATCCTGAGTTTGTTTGCAGGTTGAAGAAAGCCTTGTATGGCTTGAAGCAAGCACCTAGAGCATGGTCTGACAAGATAGGACAGTATCTTGTCACTATTGGCTTTCAGATTTCCAAGGCAGATTTCTCACTTTATGTGAGAAAAACAGAGAAAGGTATTATGCTACTTGTCATTTATGTTGATGATTTGATTATGACGAGTGACAGTGATGAAGATATCCTTCATGTGAAAATGCTATTGAAGCAGAAGTTTGAGATGAAGGATTTGGGAGAGCTGCATTATTTCTTGGGCATTGAGGTGATTAGATCACCAAGTGGGATACAGCTCTTGCAGAGGCAGTATGGATTGGACATGCTGTCCAAATATGGGATGACAGGCTGTAAGCCTATTTCAGTTCCTTTGGAGCAGAATGTGAAGCTGAGCACAGATGCAGGGGGGCTTCTAGAAGACCCTACTATGTACAGACGCATAGTAGGAAGTTTGATTTATATGACTATTACCAGGCCAGATTTGAGCTATGCTGTTGGATTGGTAAGTCAGTTTATGCAGGCTCCAAGGAAACCACATTTGGATGCGGCTAGACGCATACTCAGGTATGTGAAGTCCACATTGCAGTATGGACTATTTTATGAGACTGGGGTTCAGATACAGTTGCATGGATACACTGATGCTGATTGGGCTGGTAGTATTTCTGATAGACGATCTACCAGTGGATATGTGTTCTCTTTTGGGAGTGCTGCAGTCACTTGGAGCAGCAAGAAACAGCCTACAGTTGCCTTGTCGAGCACAGAGGCTGAGTACAGGGGTGCAGCAATGGCTGCATGTGAGGTAGCTTGGTTGCATAAGCTAGTTTATGATATGCATCAGTCTACAGATGGACCAGAGGTCATTTATTGTGACAAGATGAGTAGTATACACTTGGCAAATAACCCAGTCTATCATGCTAGAACAAAGCACATTGAGGTGCATTATCACTATGTGCGAGAGAGGGTTTTACTAGGTCTTATTGATCTAGTTTATGTCAGCACAGAGGATCAGGTAGCTGACATATTCACGAAGGCATTGGGCGCAGAGAAGCTGCGCAAGTTCAGAGACCTGCTTGGTGTGCAGGAATTGGGATTGAGCTCGAGGGGGAGTGTTGAGATATCGAGCTCCACTCGTGATACGCCAGGGTGACCGTTGTGTATTTATGTCACCGACTTGTCAGTTGTTTGCAGATGCGGTTGGTACACCGCCCCTGAATAATAGCTACATGATAGCTATCCTTATCTACTCTAGTTCGTGGCTTAGTTAGTATGCCACCTTAGTTAGTTGAGTTTGGTTTTGAGACCCATATCTAGGGTTCTTCTATTTCTTTGTACTTGAGTTCTTTTGGCTTACACAACTAAGAAGAGGAAAACTGTTTTCAGCCTCCACCCTTGTGTGTATTCCCCATTGTGCAAGCAAGAAAGCTACAAGTGAGACTCCTTCCTTCTCTCCCACAATCTTGACAATTTGGCTTGAAAAATGCTCCACCTACATTTCAGAAATGGGTACATGAATTCTTTGCTCCATACTTGACAACATTCATGAGAGTGTTTCTAGATGATTTTAGTGTGTTTGGGAAGGCTGTGGATCACCTTAATCAACTCAGATTGTGCTTTGAAAGATGCACAATGGCTAGGTTGAGTCTTAATCCAGCCAAATGTGCTTTTGCTATTAAAAGAAGGATTTTACTGTGGCATATCATTTCAGAAGAAGGAATGCAGGTTGATCCCAGGAATGTGGCAGCTATTCAAAAGGCCAAGGCACCAACAAACTTGAAGGAATTGAGAAGATTTTTTGGAGAGATCAAGTGGCATAACAGATTTCTAAAATATTTGTCTCATGTCTGTGTTCCATTGACCAAGTTGACCAAGAAGGATGTGCAGTATGTCTGGACAGAAGAACAGGAAAAAGCATTCAGATTACTAAAGAAGATGTTACAAGTAGCACCAATAATGTAGCCTTCACTTGTGTATAATGTATCATGAAAACGCGTGTGTGTTTGCACAATCTAGAAGCTCACCAAGGAAGGAGATTGAAGCTCTATCACATTTGTTGAAGCTCAATGCTTTACTTTCTTTTGAAGATCCCACTTGCTTATGGAATGTAGCTCATGCTCCCTATTTTAGTATCATGAGTTATGATTAAAACTTGGGAGACTTTGAAAATATGATTAGTGTGTTTAAGAGTCATCTTATTAATCCTAGAAAGATTACTAGTACTATGAACCTTCCTCTCTAAAAGCATAATTGTGTGCTTGATTGGAGTTTACCATTCCATGTGTTTGGAGATGCCTCTGATATTGTAGTGGGAGCTATGTTAATGTAGGAAAAATAGAAAGGCTGGTTTAGACCAATATATTATGCAAGCAAGGTCATGATAGGAGTAGAAAGAAATTATTCCGTTTGAAAGGGAGTGCTTGGGAGTTATCTTTGCACTGAAAAATTTCAAAAATTATTTTTTGGGCAATTCAATCATTATTCATGTTGATCATCATGCATTGATCTATTTGGTCAACAAACCACAACCAACAGGAAGATTGGCTAGATGGATTCTACTATTACAAAAATTTGATTATTCCATTGTGCATAGATCTGGAAGAGAACGCTTGATTGCTGATTATTTAAGCAAATTGGAGTTAGGAGAACCTCCTGAAGGGATAACATATGATTTACCTAATGCATACTTATTTCAGATTCAAGCAGCCAAGTCGGATGATCGGTATGAATAGATGCTTAATTACCTTACTGAAGGTATATTCCCTGAGGGAATGACAAAATACCATAGGAAGAAGCTGGTATTGAGAAGTGCAACCTATTCAGTAATTGGAGGATATATGTACAAGAGAGCAGTGGATTAGATTATCAGGAGATGTGTTCTTGACAGTTAGCACATGCAGCAGTGTTAATTGAAGCTCATACAGGAAGTTTTGGAGGTCACTTTTCAGGTGACATATGTTGAGAAGCACGGATCTAGAGCTATTCTAGCTATGGCGGACGGAGGTTATACACATAAAACATGACTGAGATAAAGGATTGTAACTCAAGTGAATTAGGTTCCAAGATAGATTAACTTGGACTCATAAACACAATCTTGAGTGTCACAAAATGATGGTACCTTACATTGAAAAATAGAGCCAAGTACATGCTTATATAGCTTTTGGATGGTTCCACTCCCCCTCACTGTGCTTATGGGATTTATGACCTCTCTTTCTAGAGCATACATCTTTGTCTATCTTCTAGCCTCTTCAGGGCCAAGCATCATTTGCTATTCTCAACACCCCCCCCTCAAATGATGAGTCTCTACCCTTGCTGGCTTTTGCCCCCCCTACATGTAGACATGGACTAGGAGACTAGCTCTTTGGCAACCTAGTCAAGTTAAGGCTTGAAACTTTACATTCTTGGTAAGGGTTTTAAATCCACTCTGGGAAATAGATCCACTCAGGGAATTCAAGATCCTCTATGGAATTTTTTTTGCAAAAACATTTTGTTGGTTTGTAGTAGCGGAAAATATTTTCTTCATCCTTTTTGTTTTGTTGCTTCTTTGGCAACCTTTGATCTTCTTCTTGGTATTCTGTTCTTCATCTTTGACTTGTTCTTCATTATCTTGTGCTCTAGTCTTCTTTGTGAGGTCCTTTTGGTCTTCTTTCTCAGTGAGTTTGAGATGGATAAAAGCAAGTACATTGATGTCGCTTGACATGACATAAACCTTGGGATACATAGATTTGGCTTTTGGCTTTTCATGGATCTTAGGATACATAGCTTTTGAGTCATCATGGGTATCGCAGTGCTTTAGGCATACAAGATGAATACATTTCCTTTTGAATAGCTCTCGATCTTGGAATACGTGGCTTGACAGTACATTAACATTGGATTGTCTTCCAAGGTGTGCATGGTGCAAATAGATCATCTCTTCTTGGAAGGTCTACCATTAATGCAAGATATAGAAAGAAATGACCAAGTGCACATAAAAAGAGAATGTAGCTGATCAGTGCTCCTGCAGGAAGAACAAAGTAGATGCCACTCTTACTTAAGCAGCCACCAAAACCTGCCCTAGAAAGGTTTTTACCATGAGTAACACATGAACAATAGAAAGTCTGCAAGGCAGTAATTAGCATCAAAGCCCTATATCCACATTGCATCAGCAGGAAACAATAAATCCTCCGATGACACCTTGCTTGCTTTGGACCCAGGGATCCAATGTTGGACAACAACAGGGATAGACTCTTTTGAAAAATATTGATTGCATTACATTTAGTAGAGTCATTCAAACCAGTGATTGCCTCACAAAGCGCCTTAAATTGCTCCTCCAATCTCTCCGATTCATTGGAGAGGCACCGACTCTTTGTTTCTCTTCCATCTTTGATTGAAGAGGGATTCAGCTCCATTGGTAATGCATGACCATTGCGATGATTGCTCCCAACACTATGATTAGGAACCTCCCCACTTCCTCCATTTAGTGACCTAGGAGGGCTCCCATCTCCATTCATCAAAGGGGCTTTGCTGAGACAGAAGGCTAAGCATTCTGTATGTAGAGGAGAAGATGTGTCTATGCAGGCCGGGAGAAGAGGACGCACTGCACTCATACCTGCTCCTTGAATGACTCTCGAGCATTCACCGGAAGAAAAAATATGGAGGCCCACGAATCGTTACAAAGGAACCTGATATTTTGGTGAACCACATGGACTTGAGCACTTGCAAATCCTGCCATCACTCCTGCAACATTTTGTTGCTTCGTCAGGTGTGCTACTGGCTAAGGGGTTCGACTTATGGTGCCTTGAGAGCTGTAAGAAAACGCATATAACCATTTTAGATCCAGATTCCTTCATGGCCGTGATGGCAGGTGCTCGAGCGTGAAGATACAAACGGGCTCATTTGGGTTGATTTGGGTGGGGGAACAACAGAAAATGTAAAGACAATGTCAAAGTACATTGATCTGTGCAAATTTGAGAAGATCTATGTGGTGGACATCTACGGGCCCCTTTGTGAAAACGAGGATGATGACAATAGTAAAAAATCCCAATTCCTTCTTCCCTTACCTCTTCCTAAGAGCAGCAAGCTGTAAAACCCTAGCAACAGAGCTCTAGCCTCTTTCTCTCCTTCCTACACCACCAAGCTGATTCTACTCCTTCTAAGGTAAACCACTATCATTACTGTGAGGACCAAACAATGAGGCAGTAGAAATAGTAGCGAGAATGAGTGTGGCTAGACATAGCTCAACCTGGCTCTGATACCATGTTGAGAAGCAGGATCTAGAGCTATGCTAGCTATGGCGGATGGAGGTTATACACATAAAACATGACTGAGATAAAGGATTGTAACTCAAGTGAATTAGGTTCCAATATAGATTAACTTGGACTCATAAACACAATCTTGAGTGTCACAAAATGATGGTACCTTACATTGAAAAATAGAGCCAAGTACATGCTTATATAGCTTTTGGATGGTTCCACTCCCCCTCACTATGCTTATGGGATTTATGACCTCTCTTTCTAGAGCATACATCTTTGTCTATCTTCTAGCCTCTTCAGGGCCAAGCATCATTTGCTATTCTCAACAACATAACCAATAGAAAAATATTTCAGAGTGGCTTATGGTGGGCAACAGTAAAATCAGAGATTCACATCACTATGCAAAGGCCTGTGATAAATGTTAAAGGGATGGATATCCAAGGAATCAGGACAAAATGAGGCAGCATTCAGTTTTGCCATTGGGCCATTTTGAGAAGTGGGGAATGGATTTTATGGGTCCATTCAAGCCAACAGTAGAACTTTTAGGAAACAAATATATTTCGGTTGCCTATAGATTATTATACCAAATGGATAGAAGCTGTTGCATTAAAGGATAATGAGGCAAGGAGTGTGGCCTATTTCCTCTACAATAACATAATGACCATATTTGACTGCCCAGTGGAACTTGTATCAGGTCAGGGAGTCCCTTTTCTTAACAAGGTGATTAAAGTTGATTGAAACTCATATGATTAGCCATAAAATGTCCTCAGTATATCATCCACAAGCCAATGGATTAACTGAGAGCAGTAATAAGATTTTGGTTAAAATTCTTAAAAGGACTGTTTTAGAAAACAAGAAGGATTGGGATTTGAAATTGAATTCAGTACTTTGGGCATTTAGAATAGCCTTTAAGGTCAGTACAGGAGTCACACCATTCAGATTGGTCTATGGCATGGAAGTCATGGTGCCAATGGAGTTCATAGTACCATCTTTGAGGGTGGCACTTTCAAATAGACTAACACAGGAGGATTTACTTAAACAAAGATTGGAACCGTTGATGTATTTGGATGAAGACAGATTTCATAGTGCTTATGTGGCTACTGTGATTCAGAATAGAAGATCTGCATGGCTAAATCAATACTTGAAGAAGAAGAAATTCAAATAGGGAAATTTGGTCTTAATGTATAACTCTAAATTGGGCAAGCATCCTAGCAAATTAAAACTCTGATATGTTGGACCATACATAATTTTTAAGGACTTAGGGCAAGGAACATTTCAATTGGCTGATTTGGAGGGTAAATTGTTGGCTAAACCTATGAAATGTTTTAGACTATAGTTTTTTTTGCTCAATAAGTTCCAAGATGTTGATCATAAACCATGAAATTCTGTGGATTGCAATGAAATCAAGGGATTTTGTGGGCTCAGATCCACTATTTTGGGAAAATAGTAACCATTGGGTGTGCCAGTGTTAAAGGCATGATTAAGGCATAACCTAGGAGTTCCTTATTTAGTTTTGTAAGGGTATTTTAAACCTTTGTCTTGATCAGATGTGAAGAGCCATCAGTAGGATATATATGTTTTTGGGAAGTTAGTAGGAGGGGTCGTGAGATTTGTGTATGTCTATTCGTGTCAGGAAAACAGATGAGTCTATAAATGATGTTGTGATTATGAAGGAACAAAACATATTTCTATGCCTGTGTTTCTCTCTGTATTCAAAACTGTTATTTGTTTTGTATAATCGACTAATTGAATTGCATAATGGCGCCTATGTGGTGGGAAATAAGCCTATTTGTTGAGGAATTGTTTAGAATTATTGCTTAGCAAAGATAGATTAGCAGAAGTTAATTATAGATTGAATCTCTTTGTAATGGGGAATAAGTTTGTTTAAAGTTAAATCTGGGGAAGCTTTTTGACCCCTAACAATGCCTTTTACCTTCTTTGTTGACCATCAAGCCTTTCTTTATCTCATGAATAAACTGTGCGCTATACAAGCATTGCTCGATGGTTATTGTTGCTCTTAGAATTTGACTTCTCTATGGTTGTACGCAAAGGGAAGCATCATTACATGACTAACCATGTGACTTGTATACCCACCACTGGAGAAGCTATTGGATAGGGCATTATAGACAAATTGCCAGATGCACATCTATTTAACTTGTCTAGTGAATGAGATTTGTTTAGAACTGACTTGACGCCATATTGGGCATACATCTTAGTCCAAGTGCTTGAACATGGACTACCTGAAAGATCCATAAAAAAAGCTCAACTTAGGCGACTCATTCTTAAAGTCCAACCGTATCAATTGATAGTAGACCAACTCTACATGCTAGGGCAAGATGGGTTGCTGTGAATATGTGTGTGTGAGCATGAAATGCATGACCTACTTGTAGAGGCATACGAGGGAATTGCAGGAGGACACTTTAGTGGGGATGCAACAACCTACAAGGTGCTGCAGTCTCAACTATGGTCTCCTACTCGTTTCCTAGATGCAGCATGATTCATAAAGTCCTACGACGAGTGCCAACAGACCAAGGTACCTATTCGCAAGGACAAAATGGAGTTAAGCACAATTATTGCAAGACAACCATTCGAGAAGTGGGGGATTGACTCCATTAGACCTATTAGTCCCCTAGCACAGTAGCCAAGTACATCATTGTTGCCACTGATTATCTCACAAAATGGGCGAAAGCACAAGCCATGAGGAAAAATGATTCTAGGACCACAACTAAGATCCTATGGGAGCAAGTCATCTCATGATTTGGCTACCCCATTGAATTGGTTAGTGATCAAGGCATACACTTCATCAATGAAGTGATCACTCACCTCTTGTCCACCTTCCTAATCATCCATCCTCATTGTACTACCCTCAAGCGAATGGTCAGGCTGAGTCCACAAAAATGATTCTAGTAAACGTCCTGACCAAAGTAGTCTCTACTTTGTACAGTGATTGGGATAACATACTAATGGTAGTCTTATGGGCCTATCGAACAGCCTATAAAACAACTATAGGATAGAGTCTCTTCAAGTTGACCTACGGAACTGAAACAATTCTACCTGTAGAGTTCTTTTTTTTGAGCTTGAGAACAACACTTTAGGAGGAGAGATGGGACAAAAGGGAGACATGGACGAAGTGCATAATCGAGCTAGAATTCTTATCGAAGACTTGACTTCTAGCCACCCATGCACGCTGATATGCGAGAAGGCATGATGCAAAAGTTGGTTTGACAAGCATGTCAAGCAATAAGAGTTTGAACAAGGAGACTTAGTGCTATTGCACTCAATCAAAGGCCATAAACAGAAGATGAAGTTTAGAGGACTAGGACCTTTTAGAGTTCGCACCATCAGCCCAACCGGTAATGTAGAACTTGAGACCCAAGAGGGTGAGGGCATAGTCTTCTTCAATGGCAATCACATAAAGAAGTACTACCCTCCCACACACCCACTACATGAGCCTCCATTGCTAGAATCCCTTGTCAAGGTGCGAGTGGCCACTATCACGGAAATTGAAGATGAAGATGAGGAAGCTGTAGCTCCCTGACATACCTGTAAGTAATTGTCATTGCCCAACAAACACATACATTTGATGCATTGATCGACGAGGGTGTTGATTTTAATATCTTGACTCACGATCATTGGATTCAAATTGGAAAACCATTGTTACATCTCACTAATGCCAAATGTAGTCCATATGTGGGCCAATCATACACACTTCTAGGAAAGTGCAAGGTTTCTATCTCTATCAAGTTTGTGAAAGCCTAATCATGATCTTTTATGTGTTGTCAAACACGAAGGATGCGGGTACGGAATCATTGTTAGGATGTACATTTAAGAAGCAGGCATTGTGCAATGTCAACTACCAATCACAATGCATTCACCTAACCATCTACAACGTACGTATGGTCATGGTTTTCAGCAAGGGTTGGGTGACTCCATCGAAGTTTGCCAATCCACTAGTAGAGAAACCCACCATAAAGTCTAAGGAGGGGGATCATTGTCACAACCCGCCAAACAGAAGTAGGCATACACAACCTCACAACACTAGAAACGCACACCCAAGAGCTAGGAGGCCATAGAACATGTGATATAGGCGAAGAAGAACGGTCAAGCCATGATGGGTTCCCAAAACCTTATTGCAAGTGTATGGCTATTACAAGGGCAATGCCTAGATATGGGTGCCTAAAGCCAAAATTGTCAAAATGGCACTGCTCAAGTGCCATCCTCAAACCCATCCATGCAAGATCGGATAATAGTTTAGGAAGAAAGGCCCTAAGAGACCCTCATATCCAAGCCAAAGCTACTAAACCTATAGAGCCTAAGATCACTGAGCTGCTAGCACTACAGCAAGTCCATCGACCAAAACTATAGCCAACTTCCATGGACTCAACCACCCCCAAGGAGCCTAGTGACCCAGCTACTTCTCAAGCTAAGTGTAGCACATCCTTTGAGCCGCAAGCCCACCCATGGTCCATAAGGATGGCAGTACTCCTAAGAACCCACTTGAGGGTCAATCACTAGAAGCTCCCTTGTCTAGCTTGTCTTGACCCTACCTGCCAGAGAAGGTCTTAAGCCATCCTATGAACAATGATTTATCCTCATGTTGGCTAAAGGCCTAGCTAAAAACATAGGAGATGATTTGGTTACTTGCATCAAGCACTTAGATGACACTTTCACCCTACTTGCTAAGAGCTATGAGTGCTTAGACCTAGGTCTACTTGATCCATTCTTAGCGTCGAATGTCTGCTCCATGCCATGCACCTGTAAGGAATATGAATTCGTGACTGTAAAAACCCCCACGGTCATAGAGGAATTGATCGCCAACGCTGAGATATCTCAAGACCAAGCCCTTAAACAATGGTTGATCACCTCCTATATAGCAAGAGTAGAGTTATTGCCACGAGCCAAAAGATGGACAAACTCCGCAAGCTAGTCAATAATGACTCATCCTTCTTATGCAAGTGGTATGCTCTTTGCCTCTAGTGGGAACAAGCAGGTTACCAAATCATGACCAATGGTGAGTAGCAATGCACCATTAAGACCTTCGAGTATGATCCCACTTATGTAGCTCCTACCTCTTTTAGGGTATTGGCCATCACATGCAATCAATCATTGGAAGATCATGTCATGAGCCACCCCTACCTAGATCGAGTCCTTTTACTGAAGAAGAGCTACACATTGCTAGCAGGATCGACTCCGATGACTTTCTCACAGATGTTGTCATCTTCTATCACTCAAGTAGGCATCCGTCCTTTCAACATGGACTGCTATGCTACTCTTTGGCATGAGTATTCTTAAGATTGGGGTCTCTTTCCATATCTATACTACATTTGCAAAAACCTTTCCATAGCTCCCACTTTAACTTTGATGGCTTGCCAACCATGGTGTTTAGGAATCGCTTCGCTTCATCCCACTCATTCATATTTTCTATGCTATGTCATAACTTACACCCAATGTTTTCTAGACCTTTTTATTCTTAACCCTTCTTCCCTATAAACCTAATGAATTTAAAAACTTCTCGATTTTCTTAGTAGCCACTTTAGATCTAGAGGGTAGCTTCATTGCATATGTATAATTGACATGCAACTTCAATAGGCTGCCAAATATTTACATGAGGAGGAAATGCAAAGTGTAAATATATGCATACTCAATATCAATTGAAAATATGGTTTTTCCCATTCTTGTTAAGAGGTGACCTACTTGTAGGCCATTGCTCCTTGATTCCATGTAACATCACTTGATACCTAAGAAGAATTGTTGATTTTTATGCAAAATGGACAAGGCAATGATGCTAATGCTTTAGTGTCACAATTTTATATACACTTTAGTATCTTAAGAACATTAGCTAATGCCAATTAACATTGAGTTCTCTAACTCCTTCCATGTAGACTTCTCACCACTTGCTTGCTTGTAAGTTATATATGGATATGGAGTTTGTTGAAGATCCAAGAGAGAACATTATGGGTCTCCTTGGTACTTCAACTGTTACTACTAGTAGCCAACAAATTTTCTTTCCTAATTGCACACTAAATGGAGGGATATGATTGTTATATTTTGCATAGACCACTCACTAGTTCATTATGTAAGACCCACTCTCTCCAACTTGCATCCCTTCACAATTTGACATTCATCAAGATTGATAACAAACTCTAAAGTTGAAACAACACTTGGCACATATAATTAGCACAAACTTATTAGAAATAGTTGTATGATATTACATCCTCAATATATATTAAAATATTTCAATACCTTTTGAGCATTATACCTTGTATAAAGGATCATGACACATTGCAACTTAACCAAGTCAACAAATATATTATCGAATTCATCATGTTCATGAGACATTATCTTTTTGGCTTCAATTTCCTCTAGTTTCATTTTCTTTGTAATAAAAAGTATTGTCCCATGAGTTAGCAATGGATATATTTCATGTTTGTCTTATAGCTCCAAGCCAAAATAAATGTGGAAAAATCATTTGCTTTATTTTCCTACAAGCCAATGTATTTGATATCATACTATATGTGACCTCCTAGCCTTGTTGATTGACACTAGTTGTATCACATGCTATTTGAAGTTCTTCCATGGATAAACTATTAAGGACATATAGAAGAACCTCATTCAATGCAGCAAGGTAGATTCTTGATGTTGAGGGTGTTTCCAAATAGAACAAGATATTTGTATTTCAAGAATACCTTCAAAGACTCAAACTAGGGAGCCTTGCCTTGGTCTCTATAATGAGCAAAAAAGTTCTTGAAAAAGAAATGTAGACAAGATCAAGGTATATACTAAATCAAGATAGTCTACTAATGGGATATTACTAACCTCACTACTTGCTTGCACATGTCTCTTTTGAGCTCCATCATTCATTGATAGAGACAACACAATGAGTAATTAGCATTTTCTTCCCTTGTAGCCCATGGGAATTTGCTTGTATCTTTGTAACTTCTCTCATAGAATATTCTTGTCTTTCTCCACTTGCTTGAGAGCTGCTTTTAATTATGCATTCTCCTCCTTTGGGGTTGATTTTCTTTGAACCTCTAATTATACTTGCTCCTTATAGTGGAGACTATATTTGCATTGCTTCATTTCTTCTTCTAACTTAAGGACATTATTTTTCTAGTTATATAAGGCTTTTTGAAATTCATTTAAAGAATCATGTGACTGCAAGAACGACTAATGAGCATTGTATAACATTGATTGATCATCTTGATGTATGTGAATATTGTCATGTAGGCATTTGCAATAACCTAATAGACCCTATTTACCATTCCTAGCATAAGTGACTAATGAAGATACAAAATAAAAATGAGAGTTTAGGCTAGTATGATGGTCATTTGGATACAAGAAACCCTCAACTCAAATATCAATATTTTTATTTCCCTTTGCACGATATCGGGAAGCTCTTCTTACATCTAAACTATGCTCAAATTGTAATAAGGGGCTTGTCATAGCATACTCCTCATCAACATGAACATGAAAGTTCACTTTCCTCTTATGGTTGCTTATGTCCCTATGAGATTCCATTAGAAAATGCAAGATAGGAGAGGAACTTGTGTAGATTGATATGCTTAGTGTAATATTTGTTGAAAAGGACTAGAGAGCAAAATGGAGCATGAAAAGTGCTTAGATGAATATACAATATGGTTGGACACCTTTACAAATAAAGAAGACTACATTTTGAGAGGGGGAGAGGAGGGAAGTCAAATGTAAAAGACTACACCTTTACAAATGGAAAAGACTACATTTTGAGAGGGGGAGGGGAGGGAAGTCAAAATTTGGGTCCAAAATTTGTCCACTTGCTAATGTAACACTTGGGAGAAGTATTGGGGCATAGAGTAGCTATGTAACTATCTCTAGAGAGTACCATGCACCATATGTGTGAACTCCATATTCGGGATTTTGGGAATTTCCCATCAATATGGAAAAACCAAATCAAAATGGATATCGTGAATCTTGGGAATTTCATTAATTTGGAACTTGGTGCAATGGAACATATTACTACTTATGGTTGTTTCCAAGAGATTGAAAAAAACTCAAAAAGATGGTGTTAATAGAAACCTTAGTTTTAATATCCTTAAAAATATTCAAGGAAAATCTTCAGTCGATGGATTCTTGTAGACTTTCCTTAGCCTTCAATACAACCTTTGGGAAAATTTTAGAATTTTTGGGAGATTTTGTACCTTTCTTCATCCAAGAGAAGACAATGCTATCTATTGTTTCCCATCGTTCAAGATCTTTTTTGTTGCACATCCAATATTTATCCCAAAAATTAAAATATACCTCTGCATCTATAGCATTTTGATGACTACAAATTGGTGCCCAATATTGTATACATAACTTGTTGAAGTTTTTGGAATTTCTATTTGTATTGACCTCACTTTGTGCAACACCAAAGCCATATTGGATATACTAGATCTGAAGGTCTAACAAGCACAAAATCATCTTTCTTAACATCAAGCATTGATTCAAATGCATGTTTGGGTCGTTTGCTCAGAGGACCACAATAGTGATCATTCAACTCTTCCAATCCAATAAATTCATCTGCAGTATCTACATCTATATTGGTTACATCACTTTGTGTTCTTGGCCAAAAATCTATGAAAAATAAATCTTCTTGGACATTTGGAGTTTGAAGAGCATAGATCATATGTTTTCGATAATCAATCACTAGTGTTATAAACTTTGTGAACTCTGCTTTAGGTCCTTGTACATTTGACCATCTTTCCTAATACTTCAAATAATCTTTAGCTCCAGTTACTACTTCTTGATGATCCTTAACGTACTCAAACAAGGGCAGTAACATTGGAACACCCTTTGGAAGAGTAGGCTTTCTTGCAAGGTCTCTCTTCCATAATTCAATGCGACCTTCTCTTGGTAACCAGTCTGGAGATTTTGGATGCATTTGGTATTGCATGACAGGTGTATCTCCTTGCATATAAAACTGAAATTGAAGAGGTTTTGAGTGACCAACAAGTGTATATTTGGAATCACACAAGTATCCCTCAATGTATCTCTTAAAGTCAGGTACATGTGTCAATAAGAAAGGTGTAGGACTTGTCATTTGGCATGATTGAAAATGTTGCATAAGATGAGGAAAAGTGAAGGTCATGCTTGTCCTTAACTTTTCTGAAAATTTGGTGAACATTGCATCGATGCCTTCATGTGTATGACCCACCACATGAGAAACCCAAGCTGGATCATCTTGAATGTTCCTCGTGCAACAAACAATGATAGATATGTAAAGAGATAGTGATTTTTGTTTTCTGATCCACAATTATCAAGTTGAAGTAGTATGTTCTCTGGCAATCCTTTGAAATGATGATGGCCATCCTGTGGTGTATTATCTTCCATGCATTTATTTTGTGCAACACCTTGATGGTGGTCTTGTGTTTTTTTCGAGTTGAGGATATTTAGTAGCACAAAGGTTGATCTTGGCATTCCATCTACTTTTAGATCACCATTTGCATGCATGTGTAGTCGCTCCAAGTTCCTAAAGCGCAATGACAATGAGGCAATTGTGAAGTTAGGATCGTGAGGCCATAGATCGAGTGAGAAATGTCCATATCTACCTTCTCCCTATCCATGTGTAATCACGCTTGTTAAAGAAACTGGTAGTTGAGTAGATCTTTCAGTCTCTTTTGATCGAAGCCTTAACCTAGGGATAGTTGTCTTTTACCGGTCCATTTTATCATGTATGATGCACAAGTTTTTATTTGGATCTAATGTTGAGGCCAAGCGCCAACTGTAGTATATGTTTCGACAACTTTGTTGTTGTAGCATGTGACATTGACGCTTCTTTAGAAGCACATTTCGCTCTTGAAGACAATTTATTGCTGCAAGTTGCTCTTTGATCTTTGAGCAAATACTACATTTGGAGAACTCACTTGTCTTTGCTAAGGTTACATGCTTGAACTCTGTGTTCCAAATATGATTGAAGGTGGAAAAGGACATTTTCTTACATCCAATACCACTCCATGTTGTATTTACTTTTGCCCATATATCTACCTGCTTGTAAACATCTGGGATGACCAATTGTGTCTCCCTTGATCCATCTTGCATTGTTCTACTCTTGTGTAGCATTTTCTCTACATTCTTCTTAACAAAGTATCTAAGGGTAGCTCTTTCCATCTCTTTGTGATCCCAAGCTGCTCTTATTACGCCCTTGTTTCCATGCATTGCCCTCCTCATGCCATGCTCAAATTGTGTTTTGTACATATAAAGAGATGTCTTTGGGATTCCATGAATCTCATACCATGCCCTTCCACATACCACTTGTCCATTGAAGATGAAGTTATACTTCCTTTTTCCCAAGTAATCAATCCTGCATGATGATTCAAACTTGTCATAAACATAGTTTGTGCGGTCTTAAAATTGCAATCCCCAAAAGTATTTACCTAATTGTTGCATTGCTTCTCTATCAGCGAACTGAAAACACTTTTCTTGGCAACAATCAATCATGGAAACCTGTGAAATGGAGTCCATAGAAGTCCTTAAGTTTGCACCTTTAGGGGCAATAATTTGAGGCTTTCTATTGACCATACAATATGATCTCTTGTGAACAAAAATTGATTTTTTTGCAGAAACATAATCTTCATTAGTATCTTTCATGTTTTTGGCACAAGCATTTGTAGAGATAAATTGCATGTATGATTGCTATTGTAGCAACGATGTTCCATAATCAAAGGTGACTTGTTTAATAGGCCATCTTTCCAAAGCCAGGGGAGGTTGTCATCTGTGTATGTTTCTATGGTTTGATCAAGGGCTTTATCTACCACCACACCAACATCCTCTTCTCCTAGCAATTCAAATTTTATCACATCATATGGAAAAGACAATAATATAACCCCTGTCCCAACACACACACTATTGCCTTCTGTCCATAGCATCACTCTATGTTTTCTCCAACTTTCACGAATGCTAAGCACATCAATATCCTCAGAATGTAGGACATGTTTTGATTTGTAATCATCTCCTCCGTCATGTATTGAGTTTGAAACAACTACCACATCTTTCTTTCCCCATTTTGCAAAACCACCTATAGCTTCATGAACCTTCATTGCATCAATTGTTGGGAATGGCAAATATGCTGCTACATTTAAACATTTATCGATAGCCACTGAAATATATTCATCTTCAAGTGTTTCTCCATGGCATGTCTCATTTGGATGTATTGCATGCATTCTCCCAAGTGCAACAAATCTCATGATCAACTAGCAAATTCATAGTTTCTTCAAAATAAAATTTGTTATTCATGATACCTGTACAAGTGAGAAAATGGAGATTTTATCATTTGTATGTTGTCACCTCTCAGAAAGAAGAAAATAGTAATGAAATTGCTAAATACAATGAAGTATCAAATTTCATTGAAACGAAAAAAACACTTAAACATTAGATAGAATGAGTCCAACTTCCATAATAGAAAGTATTAATGGAAACATCGTATAGAAAGGGGATAGATTTGATCATATGTCCAAAAAAAAACTTTCTCATGAACTATGCCCTAAAGTAAATAAGAAAAGTTTATTCTATTATTTTTGGTTGCCCTTGATTTTACTTTATTTTATTAGCTACTCTTTGAGTAAGAAAAAACTTCTTTGTGTGTTCTCATTGGGAAAAGATATAGCAGATGTACAAAACTTGTACTATATCTATTCAACATGAGAACAATGATTAAAATTATTTATTATGTGTATAGGAAAAGATTTAGCCACTTGGTCAAAAATCTATTGTATATATTCCATACCATAGCAAATATAAAAATTATTTGTGATCCCCATAGGAGAAAACATAGTCAAATGATTCAAAACTTTGTTGTATGTATTTCACATGATAAAAATGATAAAAGTTCATTGTGGTCTTCATAGAAAAATATTTAGCCAGATGGTCAAAACCTCAAGAAAAATACATACAACAATGATAAAAGTTCATTGTGATCTTTATGGAAAAAGATTTAGCCAGATGGTCAAAACCTCTATTGCAGCTATTTTACACAAGACTTAGGATTAAAATTCTTTGTGATGTCCACAAGAAAAGATTTAGCCATATGGTCAAAACATGTATTGTATGTAACCTAGATGATAGCAAGGATAATAATTGTTTGTGATGTCCATAGAACAAGATTTAGCCAAATGGTCAAAGCCTTTATTGTATGTCAACAAGGATAAATAATCTTTGTGATCTCCATTAGAAAATATTTGATCAAATGATCAAAACCTTTATTTCATGTATTCCACATGACAACAAGGATAAAGATATTTTATGAGAAACTTTGATCTCGTGCTTAAATGTTGAAATCACAATGACCTCTAAATAATAGGAGATTTCATTCCCTATGTCACAAAGTTATAAAGATTGAGGAAATTTCAGCATCAATTAGAAGCTATTTGAGAAGGGAATATAATTTTATCATGGTTAAATATTTTGAAATCTTATACTACCTACTTGTTGATAATAGTAAAATGTATCATATTACATTTTATTTTTAAGTTATACTATTTTAGTTTAAATCATGTTATATTAGTATATCATACTATGTGCATATTATAGAATATAGTATCATATATATATATATATATATATATATATATAAAATTAGTAATAATTAATAAATATAATTAAAATATATTAAATCATATTTGTAAGATTATGTATATTTAATGTACCTAATATGTAATGTGTAATATCATTGAGGATTTTGAAGCCACCCTAGTGATAATTCGAGAGTAGAATCTCTAGCAGGGTAGGAAAGAGAGTATGTAGGTAAAATCTCTAGCTATGAAAATAGGGGCAATATCCCAATGGTGGGTTCTTAAGGAGGGGTGAGGGGGAAGGAGCGGGTCTAGGAGAAATGCCCTTGGTGAGAGTTTGAGGGCAATGTCCTCCTCAGTGGAGGTTTGGGAGCAATGCCTCTAGTCGGGATTTGGGGATAGCGCCCCTTGTAAGGATTTGGAGACAATGCTCCAAATGGGGGGTTCGAGGGGTAGCACCCCTTGGTGGGGGTCTACAGGCAACACCCCTAGTAGGGGGTTGGGGGTAGCACCCCTAATGGGGGTTTGGGGGCAGCGCCCCCGATGGGGGTTTGGGGGAAACACCCCCAATGGCAGGGTCCGGGGGCATTGCCTTTCATTAAATGATCTTTACAACTAATCATGATACAACTTTTATCTGGGTAATGACCCCAGCGGGGGTCCGGGGGCAGTGCCCCTGGTGGGGGTTTGGGGGCAACGCCCCCGTTCAGCAGGGTCCATGGGTGTTGCCTTTCATTAAATGATCTTTACAATGGCGGGGTCCGGGTTATGGTTATTCAAATAGCATGATACATTAAATGATCCCTTTCATGAGGTCGGTCTTTACAACTAATCATGATGTTTTTCAAAACGAGTTTCTCTTCCCCTCCCTCTCTCTTCCATGCAACTCTCTAACCTGAGTGCTTTCTCTGTTACGTTTTTACAGTTGCAAGTTTTGCATCTCTGATCTCTGTGTTTTTATCTCTACATGTCACCCCTCTCTTACTGCAGGTTTTGCAGCCCTAATCTTTAGCGGTTCTATCCCCCTGCTCTTCTTCGATTGCTCTCCACTGTTTCATTTTCTCAAACTGAAACAGATTGTGCAGTGAAAATTCTGATTTTGATCAGGGTATTATGACCAAAACTACCTGTGTCTTCAAATCAGAAATCTTGCTCCAAGGCTTCAGCAATTCAACAGGGTAGTGAATGATCACCACTCCACAACGTGTCTGCTCTACTTCACGGGTGATTTTTGTTACGTTGGCACACATTATGACTTCTACTTATTACAACAGGTGTTCAACTCTTCCCTACTTCATTTGTAATTTTGAGTTAAACTACATTGATTTTGATCAATTCAATCCATAAAATTACTACAAATCACACTACTACTCTTTTGTATGATTAGTATTGAATAATATTAAGATCAAACACCAAAAGCATTTTCTAAATAAGAATCATGTATGAAAATTAAATGCAATCTTTATTTCTATAGCAATGAGATTAGGCACTCACTCTTGAGAATTCATTGTCTTCTTCTTTTTCTCGATTGCTTGATTGATCTCCTGGAGTGCCTGTCTTTTTTGTTGTCCACTACCTTGCAAATGATAGCTTCTTTGCTATGAATATGAAAAACATGATTTCTTGCACTATTGAAAATACTCTTTTTGCTGTGAATATGAAATATATGATTTGTGTAATGTTGAAAAAACTCTCTTAGATGTGAATATGGAATAAATGGGATTCTGGTAAAAATGCTGAAAATTAATATGTTTGTGCAATGTTTTTATCAATGAGTGCTTTCAAAATACTAACCTTTCTTTCTATTTTGTGATGCTATATACCTTAAGGTTTCGTCTCAAGGCTAAATCTAACCTTATATTTCTTGTATCCTTCAGTAATATTAGTGAATTTTATCAAGTTCTTATACATCGTATTATACTTTACTTTATAAAACTTTCCATTATACTATACTAGGCGCTCCGCACTTAGGCTCGCCCCGGCGCGAAGGGTGGGCGCGATTTTTGCGAGGGGGGGCAGGTGCTGGACGTGTGGCACCCGCCCCCGCATTCTCTTTGTTTTTTGTGGGGGAGGTGGGGGCTGCCACGTGGCACCCGCCCCCCACCTTTCCTTAACTAATAGTATAGATTTTCATAGTAAAAGCATTACCATCAGATTTTATGGCTACATTCTTTATAATTTTGCAATAAGTATATGGCTATACAATACTTACCAATACTCAATATGATTTTGCCATAGGATGTAATTTGATCTTCTAACAACACATATCATGATCTTTCATCAATCTATAGATTAGACCATATGGTAAAAAAATTACTTACAATATAAGAAGTACTTTTTGTTATTTTATTCAATACAATCTGAGATTTGGCCATGAGGTCAAATATTTTCTTATAATATAAAATGCAATTTATGTTATTTTTCCCAATATACTATGAGATTTCGCCATGTGGCCAAATCTTCTCCTTAAGCTACCTCTTGGCCAAAATAAGGACTCTTGTAGTATCACAATATCTTGCAACAAATCAACCACTTTGTTCATTTTACTACAAGAATGACATTTTGCCATTTCGTCAAATGCTTTCTTATATTATCAACTCTTACTTACTTCCAAAAGGAAAGGCTAGTTTCTACTTAGAATTCCTTACTTTCTATAATTTGGCCATGTGATCAAGTCTTGTCTTGCAACAAACAAACCACTTTTTTGAAAATGGATCTTGAAAAATTAAGACTAAATCTATGATGGATTCAATCATACAAATTTTGGGTAGGCTAGATTTGGATGTATGGCAAAATCTTCTAAGAAAAACATCTTCTATATTATCTCCAAAAAGAAAGACCATGTTCTACTTGGAACTCCTTGATTACCTACTATATTTATAGGAAGTTTCACCATGTGGTCAAAACTTGTCGTGCAATAAACAAACCACTTTGTTTTCATAAACTATTTCTTTCATTTCAAATTTTCATAACTTCTTATCTATATGTTCATATATAAATATAATATCATTTTGCCACAAATTAGCCACTTTTACCATTCCACTACAAAATAAAAATTGGCTATATGGTCAAATCTTTCATTTTTTTATCAATGCTAGCATCCAAGAATCCCCCATTCTTGTTTTGTTTAGCCATATGATTAAATCTAATCTCATACATCTTGCAAACTATGAGACCACTTTTTCATTCCACTATAAAACAATATTTGGTTCTATAGTCAAATCCAATTTCACAACATGTTGCAACAAATGAATCACTTTCTTCATATGGTTATGAAATTAGATTTGGCCATATGGTTAAAACCAATTTATAGAAATATTTTTATATTGTAGGTTCCACCATGAAGTCAAATCTCCACCTTTCAAGTGTTTTTCACATTACCTTATATTGATATCTATGGGATTTTCTATATAGCCATATTTGTTTATATGTGAATCTCATATCACAATAAAGCGCATCCTCTCTTTAACTAGCCTTTTAAAATCATATGGTAAAAAACCATGGCAAAGTTTCTAATCTTATAGATAAGTCTTATGACTAAATAGAATTTGATCACATGGCTAAAACCAATGACAATGCTTTTACAATATAGCTCCTTTTAAGGGAAACTTACATGTGCACTAATTAAAATGTTAACTTTGGGCCAAATGGAATCGTGAGATTGCTACATAACCACATTGATATATGGGTGGATCTCATATTGGACTGAATCTCATTCTTTGATTAAATAGGATTTGACCACATGGCCAAAAATCTTAGCAAAGTTCCTAGAGTATGATCCTTGCATAGGAAACTTACATGGAGAAAAAATCCAATGTTAACTTAGGGACAAAATCATCCATGACATTTTCTACATAACCACAATGATTTTTCACTATATCTCATACCACACTCATACTCAACATTTCATTATCACTTGACCATTTGGTTAAGCCCATGGTCAAGTTTCACTATTAATAGAATTTGATCTTCTCACCAAAGTCCGTGGCAAAGTTTTTACTATATGATTCTTGGAAGAGAAATATAATTAATGCTAACTTAGGGCTAGAATAATCCATGAGATTCGATACATAAGCACATATATTTATGGTTGGATCTCATACCACACTTAATCTCAAATTTCAATATTTCATTTTATGAAAGAGTCCCTTTGGAGTACATTTGTCTTGTATTTCGTAAAATCTTGTGTTGTTGTGTTTTCAATTTTCAACCTAGAAATCTTATACATTTATTTGGGTTTTTGGAATTTTGAAAATTTTTAAATCCACTTTTGTTTGACAACTTTTTTCCTTTGTAGAACTATTCAATGGCAAAGAAAGACAGCACATCCAAAAAGGAGACCCAAACCATTCATGGAGTTAGTGGTGATTTTGTGTATCCATAGTATGTGGATGTTTATGATAGTCAAGGAAAAATGGCTGACAATGTTCTCTTATTTATTTTTAATAATGATATTGTATTTTTTCAACAAGATAGTGTCATAGAGAAGATAACAAATGGATATGCTGGGAAAGAGGGAATACCATGTAATCTTGTTAAGATCAAGGGGAAAAATGTAGTATACAAACTTGATCCTTTGTCATTTCACTTTGCCCCTATTAAAGAGGACGAAGAATACTCTTTGAAAACAAATGGGATGGACCTTATTTGAGGAGGTAAAGGGCACAAAAGACATTATATTAGCATTCCAAGTTGTCCAAAATAGTGAGCTACTTTCCCTATCAAGAAAAGGTGATCACCCCAACAAAAGAATGAAACTCCAAGATAAAAAAATAGACTTGAGATCTTCACCTTCTCCTCAAGAAGAAAATAATTCACCGAATCCCACAAGCTCAAAGTCAAAATCACCTCAACAAAGTTCCCTGTCACAAGCTCTTGTTGTTAGTATGTCTGCTAACACTACTGAGAATGATGCCACTTTACCTTCCATGCTAGAAGTTACACCTGCAAAGCCAATAATTTCTCTTGAGGTGAAGGGAGTAGAAGAACATTCGATTTTCCTGAGATAGTTAAGAAGAAGGGAAAGAAGGAAGAATCAGGATTTCACATGTTTGAAAAATTCTTTCCATTTGGTCAAACAACACAATTTCCTATTCTCGTTGATAGGTATTATGAGGCACCTCCTTTGTATGCTTATAGCTCACTATGTTGGGATTATGTAGAGAAGCTAACCATGTCTTTCATAAAGAATCCCATGAATCCAGCAACAACAGCATATCTTATGCGTTTTGTACAAGATAACAATGAGAATAGACCCATGCATCATGATGAGGTGGATGCTAATAAGTTGGACACTTATAGTTATTGGATTATATCGAGGCTTCACTCAATTCATGCATCAAAGATATATATTCAAAGTAATACTACACATTGTCTAGCAACCAAGCATTTATACACAACGAGAAATGCTAGAATATTAGTTGATTTTCCTATGAAAATGTGCATTGAGTTTTCACGAATGACAAATATGGAATCACATAATATTATGAAGAATGCTCCTTATGTTGAGCAACTTCAACAATTAAGAGATCAGCTAGCATTTGGTTCTCCACCAAAACCCCAACAAGGGCTTTCTAAGACAAGCTCTCAAAGAGTACCATGGCAAGTAATCACATATAAGCTTACATTCTCTTTTTGTGAAGATTAGTGTGATGCTCTTTCTTTGTTCTATGCTCACTATTTTGATATTTTTTTTGCAGAGATTTGTGGCATACATTGGAGAAAATTGTGCATCTAGAGATTGCCATATGATTGTCAACTCCCAAGAAATATTTGATAGTTGGATCAAAACCGTGAAGAGATACTCTAGAGGTGAGCTTGTATCCCAAGAGGAGAGTTCGAGAAAAAAGGGAAGGCAATCTTCTCTTGCTGCATTTCGTTGCCTTATGGGTTTATAGGATGGAGACATCCTTTAACTACAAGAGGAGATCAATGAAGGTCATATCCTTTTTCTTAGAAACAAATGGGATAAGGAAGATATGATTGACATGAAAACAAGGGCTAAGCAAATCAAGCAAGATAGGGTCCTAAAGGAGGAATTAATCACTCTTTTCAATGCTTTAGTTCCAGAAACTAGCATTGTGATGAAGACTTCAGAAGAGCTTGTTGATGATTATGATATCAACGATGAAGTCTACACAAAGATTTTAGGCATTTGCAATGATTGGGTATCAAAGAAGCTCACATGTGGAGCTAATGCAGGGTCCCTACCAAATGGAGCAAAAGATATTGTGACCTTCCTAATTAGAAAAAAGAAAAATCCTCTTCAATCCTCCACTACTTTCCCTTGGCGTGTATATATTGTCAGATGCAATCTAGAAACCTTTGATCTTATACATAATGTTTAAAGAGATCCAATTACCATTGGGATTGTTGTTCTAGATGCAGCACATGGGGTTGAGGGAATAAAATGGGACTCTATAAATTTTGGAAAGGTTGTATCCATTCTATTACAAATGACATGTGAGCCTAAGCAATTCATGTTGTTATCATTTCTTGATCGAAAGCAAATGGCAGCTTTGGAAAATGCTATTGAAAGCATTTTTTGCAAGTATCACATGCTAGTTGGTAGTGTTGACTTCCTACCAATGGATAGAACATTTGCTTTTGGATCTTAGGATAAGAGAGCCAACGATATATTGCACACCCCAAAAAAGATTCATTGCACCTCGCAAAGAAGTTTTACCTAAGTAGCAAATATTGCAACAAAGATTTCACTCCAATGTATCTTTTGATATGTGCATATGGAATATTAAGGTAAAATCCTTGTTACAATTCATGAGTTTAAATATCTATGGAATATAACTAGTTCAAAAATAGAATGGTTAGTCCTTAAGAAGAAACTATGAAAACTTATCCAAATAGAGTATAACTTATCTCAATTAAATTATCATGTGTCACTTATATGTGACATAGTTTTGGTCACATAGTCAAAAGTATCATGTTTATTTTTTTAAAAAATAATTAGGACTAATAAACACCTTCTTTGTACATGCCATTTTGAAGGCCTTTTTTAAAACTGAGTATGCTTAATATTATAATGATAAGATAATTTTTGGAACTAATTATAAGAGTCTATTGTTAGTATCTCAAGTATACTTATAATTAGCAATAAAAAGTAGGTATGAAAAAATGATTTTTTTAGAATAGATTTTACTTCAAAGAAATCATCATATATATATTTTTCACCTCATGATATTACTCTTGGTTAGATTTGTTCACATGGTCAAATGTCTCTTTTCTTAAGACATCATTTATTAAGTAGTACCTATGTATGTGTTTGTTAATGTGAAGTTAAATTGCTTTAGTGTTCTATGGCAATTTATAGCTCAAACATTAAGTAGAATGATGAGGAAGTAAATGAATCTAATGTGTGTCTTTTTCTTCTTTGTAACTTCAACTAAGACATCTATGGTTGGATATCTAACATATTCAACAATAGTAGAGCAAGATGATGTGATTGATGTGTCCTTGATAAGAAATATAACACAATTATGTGTAATACTTGATCTCAATGGTCTTCTTTTACAACGATGCTTTGCTAAGTCTAAAAGGTTTCAAAGCTTTCAAATGGAAAAGCAATGGCTTGTTCTTCAACCAAGATGTATGGAGTTTCTTGAAGCCTTATTTGCAAGATTCCAAGTGGAAGTTTGGTCAACATCTTTACATAAGAATGTCATGGCAGTTATTAAGTGCTTGGAGATCCATGCAAAAAGGAAGTATCCTTTCTTCATGATTTGGGGCCAAGAACAATGTCATAGACATCGACTCAAAATCATATATAAACTAGATAAGATGGGAGTAGAAGCAATGTTCAAGTGTAAAAGAGGCATTTCTCACAGCAAACATAAAATGGAAAAATACAAGAAAATACTTTTAATTGCCAAAGACAACCATAGCCAAGGTGACCATGATGTCATGAATTTTATTACCAATGAAAGAGAAAAACATTGGCATGAGAATCAAAGGCTGCTACAACAAGATACTCACCTCTTGCTATGGTGGACATAGGTACACACCCCTATGATAGGTGGGAGGAAGGATCCCTCAATCTTGTATTCTTCAAAATGGCAAAAAGGTCCTTCACATGTTACATCTCCACCTTTTATACCCAACCCTCACATATCCTAGACTAAGGTATTTTATGCTTTATTACAAGCCATCCTGGCCTAAAAGAGCTTTGTCCTCAAAGCTAAATTGGGAACAAATTATAAAGATGATTACAAGGATTGCTTGAAGCATATGGAATCATGCTGAAGTAGAGCCCTTATGTTGATGAAGAATCAAGAAGTTAATGAAGAAATGACCATGTAAATGGAACACACTTCTGTAAGCTGTCCAAACAGGCTGTATACAAAATTGGCCATATCTTGAACTAGAAATGTCTGATTTCCATGTGCTATATATAGAAATGTAGAGGACAACATGTAGTATCCAGCCATGCCTTCAAAATCAAATTTTGATGAAGATAAGGCAATTAACTTTTCGATAAGAAATTATTACAACAAGCTGTTTACTATTCTGTTCATGAACTGTCCTCTTGTAAAACCCATGGAAATTGCTCCAAGTATGATGCTTGTTTCCAAGAAGATTCTTCGATAGGCAAACCTTTCCATTTGATAAGGTATTCCACAAGAATTCGTTTCCTTAGAACCTTCTCCTACTTACCAATAATATTTTTGGGTTCATAGATGATCAAATTGGTGTGCAAGCAGAGCACTCTATATTCTGTAGATCAGCCCTTTAGGGCTATCCCGCAGTTATTTTGGGTGTCTGAGGCCATTTCAGGCCCCATTTTAGAGCCGCAAGGTTGCGGACAATAGTTTCAGGGTACACTGTGATTTCGGCTGTATTGACCGAAAGTGGGTGCACACGTTACAGATTGCGAATCTATAATTTTTGAGGTGTTTGCAGGAAGCAAACATAAGGTTTATCTACAAACAGGTTGCAGATTACATGTACTATTGAGCAATCAGTGAAAAATGTTGCTTGGGGTAGTGCTGTGCATGTGTTGTGAAAGATTGTAGAAGAATAGCTTGCTGTGTTGTATCCTTGTTTGTGATAATGGCAGAGAACAATGGAAATCCCATTATTGAGAAGCTCGACAAGAACAACTACCCTTCATAGAAGCTCCGTGTGAATAACTTCCTCATTGGAAAGGTCCTTTATGAGTTTGTTTCAGGTGAAGAAAAGGAGCCAGAGCTGGGTATCCCTCCGACTGCAGATGAATTGAAAGCATGGAAAGAATGGAATGCGAAATACAAAAATGTGATATACTGGTTATCTGTAGTCATTGATAATACTATGCTGGGACATATCAGGAATGCAAAAAACTTCACATGCAGCTTGGACAATTTTTTAGAGCATGTTTTCAGTAAATACAAAGGCATGAAAGTTTCAACTCAAGCAAGAGTTAAATGCCTTGAAGAAAGGGAAAATGTCTGTCAATGAGTATGTGTTGAAGGTGAGGAGCATTGCAGATGCTTAAATAGCGATTGTTTCAATGCCGGATGATGATGATTTGGTTCCATCAACTCTGAGTGGCCTTAACAATGAGAAGGCATGGAAATCATTTGTTACTTCAGTATATGTATGGAAGCCATTTCCAGATTTTGATGAGTTGATCTCTCTCATGATTACTGAAGAGATCAATATGTAGGGTGATTTTCCTGAAAGAAATGGTGAACAGGTCTAAGCATTTTACTCGAGTTTAGGAAGGGAACGTGGTAGATCCTCTTAGAGAGGCCATGGTATGGGAGGTGCTGGCAATAACTAGCAAAATAGGTTCAATCAACAGTTTGGTGAAATGCAGGTTTCTGGAGGCAGAGGAAACTTTAGAGAGAGGGGAAGCTCTAGAGAAAGAGGTGGATGGTAGAATAGAGGTTCTGGAAATTCTGCTATTGTTTGCCATTATTGTGGTAAAACAGGCCATATTGCAGTCCATTGCTATGTAAAGAAGGATGATATTCATAGTGGTAAATTGCAGTAAGGAAACTACGCATTGTCTTCACGATAGAATGAAAATAAAAATGAGCATCTGTTTGTTATGCATCATATGATGAATGCAGTTACAGGAAAGGGGACACATGATGATGTATGACATATCAATTCAGGTGCATCTAGTCATATGGCTAGTCATGTTGAATGGTTTGGAGAGATGCATGACTTACAAAACCTAGGTTATGTGCAGATGAGTGATGATTCATGCCACCCAATTTCACACATTGGAAAGGTTTCCTTGTCCTTGTATGATGGCCAGACAAAGAGTCTGACAGAGGTATTACTTGTGCCATCAATTAGAAAGAATCTAGTGTTTGTTGGCCAAATGGTAGAGCAGGGGTTGCAGGTCCGATTCAATGCAAAAGGTTGTTTTGTAGAAGACTTTAATGATAAGTGCAAGTTGGTCGCAAAAGGAAGTAGAGTTGGCCGAATGTTCACTTTAGATGCTGGAATTCCTGTAATGGATGTTGCTATGTATGCTAAAGGAAAAGGAGTAGTTGCACATATTAAAATATGGCATAAATGTATTGGACATGCAAATGTGCAAAGGATGAAATTAATGTAGTTCAGAGGATTGGTTACAAGGCTGCCTTCTTTTAGAGTTGCAGAATTGCATAAAGTCTATGAAGCATGCCAGTTTGGTAAGTAGGCAAGACAATCCTTCTCGCATGACAGAGGAGTAAGAAAAATACTTGATGTAGTGCATACAGATGTTTGGAGGCCTACACAAAATGTATCTCTTGGTGGTAGCAAATACTTTGCCACATTTATTGATGACTGTTCAAGGAAGCTATGTGTATACTTCATGAAGAAAAAGAGTGATGTGTTTGAGCACTTCAAATCTTTTAAGACAGCTGTTGAAATAGAAACATGCTTAAAAGTGAAGTTCTTGAGATCAGATGGAGGGGGAGAGAACCTCTCTAATGAGTTCAGTGGTTTCTTGAGGACTCGTGGGATAAAGAGGCAATTTACTTGCAAGTATACCCCACAACAAAATGGTGTTGTAGAAAGAAAAAACAGGCATATTGCAGAAGTCGCACAGGCATTAATGGCTAAAAAGAATATACCCAAACATTTTTGGTCTGAGGCTATCCATACTACTGTCTACATTATGAACAGAACTCCCACAGCTGCAATTCATGGGATGACTCCTGAAGAGTGCTTTACTGGCAAGAAGCTCGATGTATCGTACTTGAAGGTATTTGGATGTGTTGCATATGTTCATGTGCCAGATGAGCTACAAAAGAAGCTTGATCCAAAGGCTAAAAAATGTATTTTTATTGGGTACTCTTTAGAGCAGAAAGGGCATCACTGTTATAACCCTGTCTAATGTGAGTTTAGAGTGAGCAGGGATGTTATCTTTGATGAGATGGGCAGTTGGTATGCACCTACTGGTGATGTAGTATATGATGATTATGATTAGGACAGCTATGCACAAAAAGAAAAACAAGAATCACAGAGTCTTACTGGACCAGAAAACATCATCTGGCACTATACCTACAGTGAGCCCTTGGTCTGGGAGACTAAGGAGTAGCCCCACATCTTCAGGTGGATCTATAAGTGTTGCAGGGAAGGACAAAGGAAAGAAGAAAGTACTCGATGGTAATGATGCATCTACCAGTCATTCAGGATTTGATGGAGATTCTAGTGGTTCGAAGAGTTTGGATGATGATCTTGGCATTCCTTCAGCAGAACACCAAGTGTACAAAGAGCTCATAGTAATGTAAAGGCTCCATTGAGTGATCCAGTGGTATGTAGATCTAGCAGCGGTAGATACCCTGCTAAAAGATTTGATTTTAAAGGTTATGCAGCTCATCATTATGCTTATATGGTGAAACTAGTTGAGGATGTTGAGCCCACTTGTTTTGAGGATGTTGTTGGTCATGCTCATTGGGATGCAGCAATGGATGAGGAGATGGCTCCATTAGAAGCCAATACGACTTGGGATTTGGTACCTTTACCTAAGGGTAAGAAAGCTATTGACTGTAAGTGGGTTTAAAAACTTAAGCATTATGCAGATGGTTCACTTAGCAAGTATAAAGCCAGGCTGGTTGCAAAAGGCTATGCTAAAAAATATGGCATAGATTATGAAGAGACATTCAGTCCAATTGCTAGAATGGCAATTGTTAGATGTGTGATTGCCTTAGCATCAGCTAAAGTTTGGAGTTTGCACCAAATGGATGTTAAGAATTCCTTCTTGCATGGTGAATTGCAAGAAGAAGTGTATATGGAGCACCCAACAGGTTATGAGGATTTAGAGCATCCCACATATGTGTGCATGTTAAATAAGGCGCTCTATGGACTAAAGCAAGCACCTAGAGCATGGTTTGACAAGATTGGAGAGTATCTTCTCAATATTGGATTTTGTATTTCTGATGCTGATCACTCACTTTATGTGAGAAAGGGAGATGCAAGTTTGGTCATCATATTCATATATGTAGATGACTTGATTACTACAGGTGACAGTGACAATGGGATTGCTGAAGTTAAGGACTTCTTGGAAAAGAAGTTTGAGATGAAAGATTTGGGTGAGCTAAGATACTTTCTTGGTATTGAGGTGATTAGATGTGATGATGGTATATGGTTGTCCCAAAGGCAGTATGGCTTGGATATGTTATCCAAGTATGGTATGATAGCATGTAAGCCTCTTTCAGTACCATTGGAGCAAAATGTGAAACTGAGTGCTGATGTTGGAGATGAGATAGAAGACCCTACTATGTTCAGGAGGATAGTAGGGAGTTTGATTCACATGACTATCACAAGGCCAGACTTGAGCTATGCTATTGGTCTTGTCAGTGAGTTTATGCAAATGCCTTGAAAGCCTCATTTGGATGCAGTTAGACGTATATTGAGGTATGTGAAGTCCACTTTACATTATGGATTTTTTTATGAGGCAGGTAAGGACGTATAAGTCTTTGGATGCATAGATGCAGATTGGGCTGGTAGCATGTCAGACAGAAGATCTACAAGTGGATTCATGTTTTCCCTTGGTAGTGCAACAGTTACATGGAGTAGCAAAAAGCAACCTACAGTTGCTTTATCGAGTACAGAGGCTGAGTACAGAGGTGTTGCTATGGTAGCATGTGAGGTGGTATGGTTGCAAACGTTATTAGATGATTTGGATGTGCATGGAGATGGTCTAGTAGTCATGCATTGTGACAACATGAGTACCATACAGTTAGGTAGGAATTCAGTGTTCCATGCTAGGACAAAACACATTGAGGTGCAGTTTGTGAGAGAGAAGGTACTTGTAGGAGAGATTGACTTGGTATATGTCAGCACACAGGATCAAATAGCTGACATTTTCACAAAGGCATTGGGTGGAGAGAAGCTTCGAAAGTTTCGAAGCTTACTTGGAGTTGTAGAGATAGAGTTGAGCTTGAGGGGGAGTGTTGAGTTGGCAAGCTCAACACGTGCGGACATTGATGATGGACCGCCTGGCTAGATGAGTCTGTACGTCTACACTTAGTACGTTGGTGGTCATTATGATACTCACATGGCCACTGACTTATCACTTATTATATTTAGTTTGTTACACTTACCTACAGTTGGCAAAGATATAATGCCAGTCGATTAGTGTAGTTGGTTATGCACTGTTTGACATAGAAGGCCACTTTCCTTTACGTTGTATCTTATCTATTCTTTGTGTGCATTGTATAGTGTGTGGAAGAAGAAGAAAAAACTAGCAAGAAAATGTTTTGGCCTCCATCTCTCTTCTTGTGTTCTTGAGTGAGCTTCCTCTTGTGTATACAGTGTGTGTTTGGCGCAGCACCTCAAGCAAGTCCCCCCACCACGTGATTCTTGATAGATCCAAAATATGAGCAATGAATCACTCTATGCAATCATTTGGGAACCAATTTATGAATGGACAGGGATGGTAAATCAGTAAACAACATCAATCAGCCCTAGGTTGAGTTCTCATGTTATCTAAGAGTAAATTTAGAAGCTCAAATTGCTCAATATCTTTCTTATCAAAAATAGGGCTTAGCTCAACAATATGATGGAAAGAGAGATTTAACAATGAGCAATAGGAATACCTCTTGATTGTTGATGAAGAATGATAGATGAATCACAATTTGTCAATACTCCATAAAATCCACTATCAATTGATCCAAGTTGAAGGGTATAGGCTCAGCTTCAAGAGAAGATTAACCCTATAATGCTTGCTCCAACTCCAAGCAATCAAGAAGCTCCAATTGATTATGGGAATGCCATCATTGATTGAATGTCTTCAAGAAAGGGATGTAGATAATCCAAGAACCTTGAAGAAGCCTCAATTCTTGATTAGAATCAAGAATTTATGAGAATTCAGGACCTTCTTGCCTTCATGAAAAGAACATGCCTTCAATTCTTCATAGATTGCTCCAATCTTGGCCATCCTTTGATGCAGTAGATTTAATGAGACCTTCTTGAAGATGAAGAATACAAAAGCCCCATGATTTGAGCCTTGTAAGATAAAAAATTTTGAAGAATTGAGTGGCTGCCCTATTTTCCCCCAAATTTGAGAAGAAGAGTTGCTCCAATCTTGACAAAAGTCTTCAATGTCGGGTCCTTGAGGTGTGGGAAGCTTCAAGAAGCAAGAAAAATCAAAATCCACATGAAATCTTGAAGAAATTTGAAGAAGTTTCATGTTGTCCCAAACCTGCCATAGCTAGGGTTTCATAAGAGTTCATAGCTCAAATGTTAGTGAAGAAGAAGATGTTTGAGGCCAAGATCTTCAAGTTAATGCTCCAAATAGTCCCCTTCATAAGCCATAGCTCATATACTTGATGCATAAGCTTCTCATTTTAGAGGGCAAGAGTCTGAAAATCATCACAATTTGCATTGATTTCCAGTATGACCACGTGGCATGAAAGCTCTCCAAGATGGTTATCAAATGTAAGCCTTGGGCAAGGAGAATAAAATGAAGGATGCTTAGAAGGTCATTGAAGCTTGGGAGAAGAGATAGGAGAAGATTTCAGCCATGGAAGCTCAATGGAAACTTTGGAAGAGAGAGAAGACACTGTCTCTTCAAAAAGTAGTGAAACTTTTAGTCTCTTCCAACTCCATGTAGCCCATTTTTGAACCAAGGACCTCCAAAAAACCCTGCCAAATGGTCACGACCTGCTAAACTTGGAAGATCTCCACCATTTTTCCTTGGATCTTGGTCAAATGCTTCAAAATAACCATGGTTTGCTGAAGAAGAACCATCAAAAAAATGTAAATGGGGTGAGTAATTATTTAACATACTTATGTCTATTGGTTTACACAAAAAAAAGAACCATCACATCATAGGTTATCCAAACTTATTACTATATGGTATTAGATCAAGTTATTAAACCACACCTAGTTAGTGGTGACTCTTTTAATGATGCCAGGAGGCATATTCCACGGTGGATTCCGTGAGGTTTTACGGTGGATTCCGTAAACTTAGATGACCGGGGCTCATACGCAAAGAGGATTCTTTGTGCGAGAAGTTGATGGGGACGCCTGTCCTTTTCGGGCGTTTCATTAATTTAGTGTGTACATGGGTGATTCCATAGCGGGTGATTCCGCAAAATGCATATTAAATTAATAAACGTTTATGAGTTTAGAGTGCGCACTCGTAATAAATTAAGGTTAGGATTTATTTCTAACCAGTTGATTTATTTATGTAGCTGAAGACTGCTAGGTATTCACTTTTGTCGGTTTAATTGTGTTATTTTACTAACGATTGTGAATGCTTCAGTTGATGTGTAGAGATAGCAGCAGTGGCGGAGGAAAGCATTGGAGTCTAGCGGGTTTCCGACCTTTGGATATATTTTGATAGGCGCCACGCCTATATTTTGATTATGTCTATAGAGACATCGACTATTTATTATTATTTTGTATGCGCTTATGCGCCTGGATATGTTATTTTTATTTGGACATTGAGATTGGGCGTGCCAGACTCTTTGGGCACCGTCCATTAGCTTTATTTTCCTATTTTTGGTAGAAAGCAAACTCAAAAGCTAAAAGCTTGTATATTTTTGTAATTGGGCTATTTTTGAGCAAAAATATTGAAAATATATATTAAATACATGCTTTGTGAAGCGCTCACACAAGGCATGGGGGAGATTCAACCCAATTTGTCTCTTGTCTCATGTCGTGCTTGCTTTTACATTGGTCTTTGTGCTAAAAAGTAGAGTATTTTGTTCTTGGGGACCTTTGGGAATTCACTACGTGAGCTACCTGCGTCCGATCTGCGCACCAGTGGTATCAGAGCGGAGCAGAGATCAAGGGCTTCCAATCGCTACCAATCTCGGGCGAAGGCGGAGCTCCAGGAACAAACGACCTCTACAGTCAATCTCGTCGCGAACCGTCGATACAGGCAGACTTCTGGCGATCAAGAACCCCTATTTCTACTGTCAGATCGCGAAGGACCACTCTCTGTCGGCGGAGGACCACTCCCTCAACTCCATGAACAAGTCGTGATGAACAGTGAGAAATTTCTTATCTTCTTCATTAACAAAGCTTAAGTACAAAGCTTAAGAACTTAAGAGAAGCTTGATTAGCAACAAATCGTCAAGTCGTGATCAAGAGGAGGACCCCCGAAATTTTCGGCGGAATAAAAAACGGCCCCCCCCCCCACGATTGAAAAACGGCGGCCTATTTCTCCATTACTTAAGCTTATTAAGCTTAAGCTTAACTAATTAAGCTTAAGTTACCTCTATACTCTGCAAGTCAGTGAAGGCAGATAAGTCTGCAAACTCTCGGTCACGCACTCCAGAAGACAAGTTTCGCAAGTCGACATTAATCAAGTACTGCAAGTCCTGCAAGTCAGCTAAGTTCAGCAAGTTCACAACCCTGCAAGTCTGTTAAGTCTGCAACTCTGCAAGTCAGACTAAATCAGAACTGACTAACGCTTGAAACTCCTAAAAGACTTGTTCGTTTGCAAAAACTCAGAACTGGAAAGTTGTTCGCAGCAAGCTGTTTTACCTATCTGCAAGTTCGTTGAAGTACTTTCAGCAAACAGAGACAGAAATATTTCAGAATTTCTGAAAATTGAAGAAGAAAATACCCAAAAATACATAGCCTTGTAACCCCAAATTTGAGCTACGCTCATCCCGCTAACTGATTTTGAGTGAGAAAGGTTTGTTGAGTTTTACAGGATGACTACCCCACATATGGATGATCCTATGGCTGAAGACGACCTACCCGAGCCTACCATGGAACAAAAGTTGGATCTTATCATGTTGCAATTGGACGAAGAGCGAAGAGCTAGGCAAGCCTTGCAAGCGCAATTGACAAAGCTACAAGGAGCGTCCACTGACAAAGAAGAACCTCAAGCTGAAGATTTGATACGCCGTACCATCGACGCCACTCTTGAAGCACAAACCATTCGCAAGGAATCCAAGATAAGTAAACGAAGTTTCAAGTTTCGCACTTTCAATGGCATAAGAGAAGGAAAGACTGTTTTATCATTCATTAGCCAGTTTGATGACTATTTCCATGAGGAAACTTATCCTGAGAAAGATAAAATCAAGTGTGTTACTAATCATCTGATAGATAGAGCATCACTTTGGTGGACTGTCGTCCGCAAGAGCATAGAATGTCCTGCTACATGGGAAGATTTTAAGAAGAAGTTCATGCAAAATTTCCTTCCACCGCAATTTCATGAGAAGGCAATCAAGCAATGGGATTTACTTCAACAACGCGACCGTGAGCCTATACCACAGTATACAGAGCGTTTTTGGAATGCACTCCTACAGCTACGCATGCTTGAAGACGTACCAGAGACAACACATAAGCGGAAGTACATGTCTGGACTTCTTGGACATTACTACGCTGAGGTGAATATGTTCAAGCCTGCTACCCTTGAAGATGCCATCTCCTTAGCTCACGACACTGAAGATAAGTTACGTGGAAGAGATCGACGACCACAGCCATTCCAAGCAAACGGTAATTATGGATCTAAACAATTCAATTCAAATTTCAGAAGGTTTAATCCAGGTCGTTTCTCATCACCATCTTTCCGCAAGAATTGGCCTAAACCACCTGCATTACCATCCACTGTCAATCCAAATCCTAAGCCTATCCAACAAGCAAATCCAAATATACCCAGACTCCCAGCCATTGCAAATAATGTGACCAAAGCCAAGCCTATCGTATGTTACAAGTGTCACCAGCCAGGCCATCTCGCAGCAAATTGTCATTCAAAGAAGGCATCAGCACATATCAACTACCTTGGAGCTATGGACGAGGACGAGCATGAGGATATGCCGGACTTCACTGAAGAAGAAGATGATCCTACTACTACTTCCGACACTTTACCAGGTATGCCTACTTTACATTCATTGTTGACTATGAAATGTATGGTGCATGGAAAAGAAAGAACTGTATTGCATGATGACGGTAGTACGCATGACTTTATTTCAGCAAAATTGGTAAAGGAATTGAAATTGCATACTGTACCTACGCACTATCGCATAAAAGCTGCATTTTTAGGTACTAGGTACAATGGCACACAAGAAGTTCAAAATTTAGAAATTCAAATTGGTCCATATATTGAAAGAAGAAATTTCTTAGTTGTCCCATTACAGTCTAGCGACATTATTCTAGGAATGCCATGGAGACACCAACATAATCCTAATATAGATTATTCCACGCACACAATGAATATAAATTTTCAAGGAAAATCTATTACATTATTTGGTATGCATGCATCTCATATGTTTCCACTGCTTTCGCATACTCAAGCAAAACGTGCACTACGCAAGAATACTAAATCATATCTCATTTGGGTGAATGAATTGCACGCAAAAGAAACTCATATATACCCTAGGCATAAGGAATTTCTTGCATATTTTAAGGATTGTTTTGCAGAAGACCTACCACCAGGTTTACCTCCATCACGTCCAGAAGACCATAAGATTGACCTAATACCTGGCACACAACCACCTTGCAAAGCCCCATATAGGCACAATCAAATAGAGCAAAAAGAAATCCAGAGTCAAGTAGAAGAATTACTAAATAGAGGTTTAATTCGACCTAGCAGTTCTCCATTCGGTGCACCTGTGCTCTTAGTCAAGAAAAAGAATAATACTTATCGGATGTGTATTGACTACCGAGCATTAAACAAGATCACTGTAAAGAATAGGTATCCTATACCTAGAGTTGACGACCTTATGGACAAACTGCAAGGATCTTCTATATTTAGTAAAATTGACCTTAAATCTGGATATCATCAGGTGAGGTTAGATAGATCCGACATATTTAAGACTGCATTCAGGACACAGTTTGGCCATTACGAATTCTTAGTTATGCCATTCGGATTAACTAATGCACCTGCCACTTTCAGTAGAATGATGAACCGTATTTTTCTAAAATATCAATATTGTGTGATTGTTTTCTTTGATGATATTTTAGTGTTCAGTCAAAGTGAAAAAGAGCATTATGAGCATTTATCATTAGTTTTTCAATTACTGAAAGAAAATCAATTGTTTGCAAATCCTGACAAGAGTGAATTCTTTAAGACAGAAATAGAATATCTAGGTCATATTGTATCAAAAGAAGGAATAAAAGTTGATCCTAAGAAAATTGACGCAATATTGCATTGGCCTATTCCTAAAAATGTACATGACTTACGCTCATTCCTTGGTCTTGCTAGTTTCTATAGGAAGTTTGTACGTAATTTCTCATTACTTGCTTTACCACTGACCAAACTTCTTAAGAAAGGCATTGTTTATCAATGAACTGAAAACCAGCAGAAATCCTTTGATTTACTTAAACGTGCATTGACCAATGCCCCTGTCCTACAATTGCCTGACTTTAATAGACCATTCTTTCTAGTTGTGACCGATGCTAGCGGATCAGGAATAGGAGCTGTGCTAATGCAAGACAACCATCCAATAGCATATTCTAGTTCTAAGCTGAAACCCTCTGAGCTTAAATATTCCACCTATGACAAGGAACTCTTAGCAGTTGTTCAAGCATTGAAACAATGGAAGCATTATTTAATGGGTTCAGAATTCATGATAAAGACCGACCAGCAAAGCATTAGACATCTACTTAGCCAACCCCAAATTTCTGACCGTCATATCAAATGGGCTTCATTCATTCAAAGTTTCCATCCTATCATTCAATACCAACCTGGAAAAGAAAATGTAGTTGCCGATGCATTAAGTAGAAGACCTGCAATTCATAACATTTCTATCATATCTTTTGATTCTTTGATCGCTATGAAAGACACATATCACCAGGATATTACTTTTCATTCTGATTGGCAAAAATTAGTTCAAAATAATTTCATTCCTGTTGATTCATTGTCATATAATGATGGATTCATGTTCTTTGAAAAGAGACTGTGTGTTACTATTCCATTCCGATCATTTGTTTTAAATGAAATTCATTGTCCCCCATATCAAGGTCATAGAGGTATCATTTCTACATTACGCATGTTAACTGAAGATTTTTATTGGCCGCATATGGATGCAGATGTGTCTAATTTTGTTTCTGAATGTCTGATTTGTCAAAGAATAAAGAGACATCATGGTAAACAATATGGGTTATTAATGCCTTTATCTATTCCATCTAAACCTTGGGAACATATATCTATGGATTTCATTACTGGATTACCAAATACTAAATCTAACCATGACATGATTTGGACAATTGTAGATAGATTTAGTAAGCAAGCATATTTCATTGCATGTAAGAAAACTTTAACAGCATCACAAGCAGCACAGTTATTTTTGAAAACTATTTTTACTAACCATGGATTGCCGAAAGTGATTATTTCAGATAGAGATTCTAGATTTTGTAATAATTTCTGGATTACACTGTTTGCAAATCTAGGCACAAAGATTGATTTTTCATCTGCATTTCATCCAGAAACAAATGGACAAACAGAAGCCACAAATAGCACTATTTTAGATCTTTTACGTGCATACACTATCTCTAAACCTCAGACATGGGATACTCATTTACATTTATTACAGTTTGCATATAATAATACACCGCACACATCTACAAAGAAAGCACCTTTTGAAGTTATTTATGGATATAGATTATCTACACCTGTTGCTTCTTTGTCTAATAGAATACAAAGTGCCGATGATATTGCTGTTATGCATAATACTATTTTTGATCAGGTCAAGGATATGATTGCTAAAGCCCAACAATCATATACCAAACAAGCCAACAAGAAAAGACAAGCCAAGAATTTCAAAGTTGAAGATTATGTTTGGCTTAGAATAGAGAAACGTAGACTGCAAAGTGTAGATAGACATCCAGTTGTCAAATTAGCCCCTAGATTCTACAGACCATTTAGAATCATTCATAAGATTAATGACAATGCATTCAAGTTAGAACTGCCATCACATTGGAAAATTCATAATACCTTTCATATTAGTTTATTGAGACCATTTAGAGGACAATTACCTATCCACCCTGTATATGAAAACCCACCTTTACTAGAAGAAGAGACTGAAATCCTTGAACCAGAAGCCATCATAGACACTGACTACATGACCACTAGAACTGGCCGAAGGTACTCTAGATATCTCGTGAAATTTAAGAACCATCCTGTAGAAGAAGCACAATGGATGCACGCTAGAGACCTAAATGCTTTTCCCACTCTGTTAGCTCCACATTGAGCTAATAGCAATTGAGGTCAATTGCTATCCCACCCCGGGGGTATGATGCCAGGAGGCATATTCCACGGTGGATTCCGTGAGGTTTTACGGTGGATTCCGTAAACTTAGATGACCGGGGCTCATACGCAAAGAGGATTCTTTGTGCGAGAAGTTGATGGGGACGCCTGTCCTTTTCGGGCGTTTCATTAATTTAGTGTGTACATGGGTGATTCCATAGCGGGTGATTCCGCAAAATGCATATTAAATTAATAAACGTTTATGAGTTTAGAGTGCGCACTCGTAATAAATTAAGGTTAGGATTTATTTCTAACCAGTTGATTTATTTATGTAGCTGAAGACTGCTAGGTATTCACTTTTGTCGGTTTAATTGTGTTATTTTACTAACGATTGTGAATGCTTCAGTTGATGTGTAGAGATAGCAGCAGTGGCGGAGGAAAGCATTGGAGTCTAGCGGGTTTCCGACCTTTGGATATATTTTGATAGGCGCCACGCCTATATTTTGATTATGTCTATAGAGACATCGACTATTTATTATTATTTTGTATGCGCTTATGCGCCTGGATATGTTATTTTTATTTGGACATTGAGATTGGGCGTGCCAGACTCTTTGGGCACCGTCCATTAGCTTTATTTTCCTATTTTTGGTAGAAAGCAAACTCAAAAGCTAAAAGCTTGTATATTTTTGTAATTGGGCTATTTTTGAGCAAAAATATTGAAAATATATATTAAATACATGCTTTGTGAAGCGCTCACACAAGGCATGGGGGAGATTCAACCCAATTTGTCTCTTGTCTCATGTCGTGCTTGCTTTTACATTGGTCTTTGTGCTAAAAAGTAGAGTATTTTGTTCTTGGGGACCTTTGGGAATTCACTACGTGAGCTACCTGCGTCCGATCTGCGCACCATTTAAGGTCCTAGTTCATGAAACTTATACATGTCACTTTAAATGATGCTATATCTAAAAGAAAAAACTCATATTATAATATCTTCAAATCCAATATAACATTATAAATTTTGGCCATGATAACATATTTTCATATAATGTTTAAGGCTCTTGTATTCTAACTTCTCTCTACACTCCTTCAAACCTTTGTATTCTTACATTAAACTTGGAAATTTCCTAGGTATATACTAGCTAAGCCTCCTTGATGTTTCCACCACCATACAACATCATATTTTGTTAGTATGCTAGAAAAGATAGAGGTGAAATCCAAATCTCCTAATAGCCACATAGGTTACATTCATCATTTAAGCTCTCAAGATGTGTGATCTCATATTTGTAACATACAAAGTATCCTTTAAAGATAAACATAAACATAGTGCTCTCTTTCATTCACAAAAGTAAGACATTCATTAAAAGTGGGACTTGGGAAATTTCCAAAATCTCTAATATCGTGTTTATGGCATTTTAAAAATGCAAATTGATTTTGAGACATTTTAATGTGGAATAGAATATAATAAATGGATATTTCAACTTGAAATATAATTGGATTGCAATGAAGGAGGTTGAGAGGAGAGCAAGAGAGAATGAGTAGTAGAGAAGAGAGAGAAAAAGAGAAAGAAAAGGAGAGGCAAGGAATAGCAAGAGGGAGAGAAAGACAAGAAGAGGAGAGAGAAGAGGGGAGCAATGAAAGTTGAAGAAGATGAAGATGAAGATGAAAGGGTATTCATATTAATTGATGTTGCAAAAATGAAACCCCATATATATTATATACTTACTGGTGTAGCCAAAGAAAAAGGATAGAGAAAAACTAACAGAAGAGAGAGGAAGGTAAGAATAAGAGAGGGACTACCAACAAGAGGAGAGAGAAGGTAAGGAAAGCCATGAAACCTAAAGGAGAAGAAGATGAAGATGAAAGGGTATTGGTACTAATTGATGATGGAAAAATGAAACCCCATACATCTTATATACCTAGCTGGTGTAGTTGGTACTTTTTTCTATTTTTCCCAAGTATTTATATTTTCCCTTCTTTACATTCCATCACCACCTAAAATGTTTTAGTCCTCAAAAACCAAAATTTGAACTTATTGCAATGTTGGAAGTGTGGGTTTGATAGAGTGCTACTTTGTTTCAGTATTAAAAGTGGGAAGGATGGGATTGGTGAGAGAGGCTTTGGCCATTGTGATATATATATCCATGGAAATGTATTAAGTTGAAAATTTGGCCATTAATCCTTGAGCACTAGAAAACTACAAACTATGGACAACATGTTGTCTACTCAAAATTATTGTAAAGAATAAGCCACAACTTTTCATAGGCTACTCAAAATGAGGTATGCCACATGTCAAAGCAAAGATTTCTTAGATCCATATAAGATGGGTCTCTGCACTTCCATTGGGGTTGAAATGATACTTGTAATCCAATACATTCGTTGTGTCATAGAAGTGATCCATGGTTTCATCCTCAAGCACTGATTCTAGTGCAAGATCCTTGATGACTAGCATGGTAGCCTTTACTGGGAGCATGTCCCTAACCCCCACATTCTTAGCCACTACTAAGCATTCAAACTTAGGATCCTTGAATTGAAGGGTCTCCTTCTCATGAAGCTACAGTGAGATGCTCTCTTGATTAGGAATTTGCTCATGATCTTCAACTTGATCAACATTATACCCATGATCTTCTTCCTTGAAATGAATTTTGTCTTACCTTTGCCCTCCATCACAAGTCTTCTCTTGTTGTGAGGATGTCTAAACTATACCCCCATGACTACACCATTTAGCATACAAGGCAAGCAATTTTCTTTTCAAGTTAGCATTTTTAAACCGAAGATTTGTTGTTATCTCTACATGTAGTGGGAGCTCATGCTCAACCGCCAAGATCCACGGACCGCTTATTGTTTCAAGCATTTCAAGTGAGCTCTCATGGCTATCTCTCACCTAGCCAATGTATCCTCGATCCTCTTGGGGTGTAGTGAGCTTACATTGATGCCGAAATGAGTTGCCTTCTCTCTTGCACACGCCGATAGCTCCACGAGCCTAGCTGCTAGCTCAAGTATCCTCAAGCCTCCTCCATCTCCAAGCTCCATCCACCATAGCCACGCGTGTGAGAAAAGAGAAGAGAGAAGAGGAGATGGTGAAGAGCTTCACCCACTTGATCCCTCACTCCCACACACACACTCACTCCCTCACACTCTCACACTACCTCTCTCAAGAGCACACACACTAGCAAGGTGAAGAGAAGAAGAGAAGAAGAGAGGACTATTGTTAGCCACACACCAAAGAATGAGCTTCTCATTCACTTTTCAAATTTATATACAAAATCCTAAAATCCCATGGGCACCCGTCCCTTGTTACATGACTGGCCATTGTGGCAAGGTCCCTTTTTCTAATTCCCTCTTCTTACTTCATGTCCTAAGCCTATACCCATCTATTCTTTTACAAATGGCACAGGAGGGAGCCTAGAGCTCTTTTACAAGAGTTTTTAGAGTTTTTTGAGGAATCTTTCATTTAAAATTGTGCTTTTTGCCTGAGCTTAGCTTTAGGGGCCACCTCTATGCCTTTGCTTTTTTTCCATCCTTTTTTTTCTTTTTCCTTCATTTTTTTGCCATCTCGAATTGAGGTTAACATTATCCCCTCCGAGATGGGTGCTAGTCCCATGGCACTTCTAGATGTTTGTTGGGAAAGGATAGGCGGTTAGCATGTTGTTAGTCAGATGATGGTAGGGCCACATGTGGACTCAGATGCTTTAGAAGCTTTGGCAATGATGGTTGAGACAAAGGACCCAATCAGATGTCAAGTGAATGATGGGGCCTTCGAAGTTCGTGGTTTGCCACATTTTGTAGTACCTGAAAGGAGAAGGTGCGGTGCTCTACCTAAGGGGAGTGTCTACCTTACTGTGTGGTGCATTGTGCTCATGCTGGTGGAATGGGAAGCTAGGTGCATGGGTGATGTCCCACACTTGAGGACCCCGTTGGTGCGGTAGGGAGGTGCGATGTGTGTAGCGTAGGGTGATAGGTCTAACCATAGGCGATTGTTACCTCCCTAGGTATATCCTGCCCTTGATGTGCCCTAAGCGTGAAATGGGGGGTCAAAAAGGGGCTAGGGGGTTAGGAGTGGAGCTGGCCGATCGAAGCCACCGGACACGCCTAACTTGAGAACCCCTAGGTGCAGTGATCGTGCCGTGTGTGATCCTGGTTGTGTCTTCATGTGAGTCTTTCTTTCCATGTCTTTTTCTTTTTGTGATGTGTTATCTTGCCTTCCTTCCTTTCTTTTATTTTTAAATTTTAAAAAAAAAACCAAGATGGCAGCTGATTTCTAACTTTCATCGTTAGAGTGAGATGGATAAGGGGGCCGGATAGATTTGCTAAAAAATTGCCATCTCTGCATGTATCCCTTGAGATTCATGCGAATATGCTGTGAAGTGAAGGAGTGGTTACATCGGGTGAACTGGCTATCATTCATATCTTCAAGAAGAGCTAGAAAAAAAGAAGGTAGAAGGCTAGCTCTCATCATCAAGCGCGTCATGGCATAGCTATCGATGGCATTAGGATAAAAAAAGAGGGGTGAAAGGCCATATTCTTGTGGGGTAGGGTCCTGCTTAAGTAAGAGTTTAAGAAGCCTAAGGTAGTTACAGGTGGTTATAAAGGTTGGATTGGGACAAGAGGAAAAGTCGGCGAGGAAGCGGGTCATGGAAACATCTAGGCTTTCAAAGGTGAAGGTGAGAGCTTGTTCAAAAGAGGCACAGTTAGGATTATAGATAATGGGGAAGTCATAGCGTCCATGGAGGGTAGTGTCAAAATCCACTCCTACCCTACGAGGGTACGCCATAAATGTAGGGTTGTTCCTCTTGTAGGGTAAGGTGTTGCAAAAGGCCATCCAAGAAAGCATGCTAATGTCGCACATCCGTCTCCTCCACATGGGCTGGCAGTTATAGCTTTGTATAGAATGTGGCACTTCAAAGACCTTATTCTGCAAAAATCTGCCTCTTCGGTCCCCCAGAGAGTGGGATTCTTTTCTCTCTCTTCCAACCATTGCTGGCCTAGTCGACTTCCAATCGCAATCACTTCCTCCACTACTTTAAGTGGCATGACTCTTCTCAGGCTGTTGGGTAGAAGGAAGCTAAAGGAGAAGGGTTTTTTTTGTCCCTTTCCTATCGCTCCCAAACTATTAATTCAACGTGGAAACCTACTGGGAGGTCATCTGGGCATGGTGGTAGGGGTGTGGATGATTGCACGATTGGCTTGGCTCTCATTTGTTTTTTGGTTTCTTCCACCAGTTTCTTTCTCCTTTCCTTGAGGGTGGCTTGTCTTTCCTCAGATGTGTCAATTGATTGGCTGCTCTTGGGAATGTGGCGAGAAGGGTTGTGGGATCACCTCTTCTTTAAATCTGCCCAAATCAATTTGGAGTTCAGCTTCATCCCTCTGTAGGTCTGCTTGCTGTGTTTCCTCTTCAAAGCCCATTGCATTGACCTCCTAGGGGGTTAGGCCGGCCATCAATAAGTACTTCCATTAATCATCAAGGCTCAGCCCCACAACATCGGGTTGGGGTGGCATGTGTAGTTCTGCTTGCAGGGCCCTATGGGCTCTGCTTAGTTTCTTCTTTGCCACCTCGAGGGACTACCCTTCCTCTGAGTGGGTGGTATCCATTAGTGTATTCAAGAAGCCTCTTTGTTGAGTGTTGAAGGCTACTTGGGCGGCCTCTACTTTGCTCTCTGTGAGGATACGAGAGCCAGGCGACATGCCAAGGTCTTCATCCTCTGTTCATTTTGTTCCACCCATTCTTCGGCTCTCTTCTTCATTTCCTCCATGCCTTCCCCTGCCTTTGCACCAGAGCTATGAGTCTTTGCTCCTGGTCTTTCAATTCTTTGCTCATTCTCTCCTACTCTTTTCTTTCTAAGTTCAGCTTCTCATTCATGGTCTCCATCTCTTTGTGATGTTGTTCTTCCTCTTGCTTCCTTTCCTCTTCTTTGGCAGCAAACTCCTCCATGCCTCATTCGATCTGATCAGTCTTTGTGGTCAGCTCTTCATGTTGCATGATCAAGAGTTTATACTCCCTCTGCATTTTTACAATTCCTGATTCTCATTTTCCAGTCACTGCTCTAGCTTTCCTCCCTGTTGTCCTTAGCCTTCAGCTCTTGTTTGAGATCAAAGATCTCCTTTTGTTGCATGGCTATCTGTTGGGTTTTTTCAAGCTGAAAAGCAACTATCAACTCTTTTTTTGCAGCTAACTTGGCCACTACTATCTTCCTCTCCTCTTTAGCTTTCTCAAGTTGAGAGAGCAATTCAACAACGTATTCGTCATAGTTAGCTGGTGGCATCATCGCCGTGTGGATTAGAGTGGTTGAGGCCTCCATTTTCTGGCGTTTTGGATCTTGTCTAGCTTCGGCATTTGTGGTCGGTGGCCTCTTTTGCTCCTTAGCCATGGTTTCATGCTCTTCCCTTGGGCTAATTCTTTATTGATGAAATATTGCATACATGCCACAAAGTTTGAGACATCAGCACTAGTGGGGATGCTTGGGGTGAGGGTGGATGATTCGATGGTAGGCACCAGAAGGGTCGAGATAGGATGGATGGGGGCTTTACCCTTGCCTTCAGTGACTGCTGGCGATATGATCTCCAGCACTCGAGTGCTTGAGCCTGGCCCCTCCTCCCTAGGTGGGCTTAGAGCTCCTAAGTCATTTTCCTTGCTTTGTTTCTCTATAGACCGATGTGTGGCTTTGGCCATGTCTTCCTCCTCCTTCTTTCTCAATTCCTCCTCTTCCTCAAGCAGCCCTTCTCTCCCTCTCTTCTTCCGCTTTCCTATATTCTTCCTTCAATTTATCTGTTTCTTCTTTTTCTTTCTTCTTCCTCTCTTCGGCCTCCTGTTTTGACATCTTCTTGGCTTTCTTGGCTTCTTCCTTCGACTTTTCTGCTTCTTGTTTCTTCTTCTTCTCCCTCTCTTCCGCCTCTTTGAGGAATTCCCTCTTTGCTCTCTCTAAGTTCCCCTTCTCCTTTTTGCGGCCTTCGTCTGGCTTCTTCTTTTGTGTCGTCCTCTTCTTAGGTTTCTTTGCTTTCTTTTTGCTTGACTGTTCCTTCTGTTCTCCCCCTTCTTCGTCAGTTTCGATCATGTTGCTAGACAACTCTTGGTCCTGGTGAGGGGGTGATTTGTCGGGTGTTTCTCATTCTCCTTCCTCTACATCATGTGCCTCTTTTAATGCCTCCTAGATGAGGGCACTCAAAACACTTCTAGAGCTGATGAAAGAGGCTTTGGATGAGGCTTTCTTCCTCTCAGTGCTTTTGGGGGACTCCTCGCCTGCTAGCTTGCTCCCCAAGGTTAGTGCTTTTGCTGCCTGGTCTATGATCTTGCGCACATAGCGATTCCAGTCAACCTCATCCAGGGTGCAAGCTGCCACGTTCTCTAGCATAAACACGTTGATCCGGTACATGAGGGAATTGTAGTGCTGTCTTGAGAATAGTGAGTGCACCAGTTTTGCCTACATGCGGGCTTTAGTATCAGGGATATCCTGGATGCTGATGCCGTCGTTGGTCAGCAACTCTTCCATCTGGCATAGACATCTCTTTTCTGCTTCTTCTCCACCTTAGGCTCTAACCCTAGTGTCTTCTCCACCAAGGCTGGGTTCAAGGGTACATGTACCTGTTTGGCCTTCTCCCCCCTTCCCACTATTACAGTTCCACATTCCTGCTCTGGTTTGTAAGTTTTGAGGAATTCTACACACTTTGTGTGGTCAAGCTCTTGTGCAAACTTCTCGAGGTACTTAGCGAGGTTGCACTGCTCTACGACCCTCTTGGTTGCTTCCTCCTTGGCCACTACTTCCTCGATGTTATGGATGGTTTGAAATTTTAGTTGGTTCTAGACATGGCTTGCCAAGGAGATGTCGTACTAGGTCCTCTCCTCTTCCGTGAAGGGGAGTTGGTGGGCACGGTCTTGTTGCGACATCTTTCATTCCTGTCATGAACCATAATTTCCATTAGTGCTTTTTAAAAATAATAATTTGCTGAAAGGAAAGACTTTGTGTTTGTTGAATGAAAGCATTAAGATCCAACATAGTCTTTGCTTCAGACTTTTTACCTTTTATTTCAAAGCTTTTGTGACATTCCTCCTACATCACCAATTTCTTATGTTCTTATGTGTTTGCTTGATCTTGATTGGTTTTAATTTGATTCACCTTACCCCCTCCCCTTCCAGATTGAGAAGAATCCTTCCTAGGATTGAAGGTTAGGAGTCAAGGGCATTCATCATTTAGATATAAGGGTTGCTTGCTTATGACCCAAGTATAGAATTCTAGGTTATACTCCAGCTGAGCATCGCAATCCAAATCGAAGGTTCGGATACTTACATTTGTGATGTAAGTCAGGACAACCGTTAGGAAATTGCTAGAATCGACACAGCTAGCGATGTGTAGCTCTTCTTCGGTCAAGAGACGATCAAGATATGGGTGTCCTTTGACGTGCTCTTCCATGGGTCAGCCACAAAGAGTGGTTAACACTCTATATGAGGTGGGTGCGACATAAGTTGTGTTGAGTTAGCAAGCTCAATACGTGTGGACATTGATGATGGACCGCCTAACTAGATGAGTCTGCACGTCTACACTTAGCGCGTTGGTGGTCATTATGATACTCACATGGCCATTGACTTATCACTTATTTAATTTGGTTTGTTACACCTACCTACAGCTGTTAAAGATATAATGCCAATCGACTAGTGTAGTCGGTTATGCAGTGTCTGACTTAGAAGGCTGCTTTCCTTTACGTTGTATCTTATCTATACTTTGTGTACATTATGTAATGTATGAAAGAAGAAGAAAAAAATAGCAAGAAAACGTTTTGGCCTCCATCTCTCTTCTTGTATTCTTGAGTGAGCTTCCTCTTGTGTATATAGTGTGTGTTTGGCACAACACCTCAAACAAGTCCCCCCACCACACGTTTCTTGACATGGTATCAAAGCCGTGCCATTGAGAGAGGCTCATTTTGAAGGCTGAAGTGAAGGAGAAGAAGCAAGGTTCGAGCAAGCAAGCAACAAGTAAGAAGTTTTCCCATTCTTCCATTCTCTCTCTTGGATAGTGCCTGTGGAGGCATCGGAAGCAGGTCGAGCAAAAATCTCAAATTGTTGTGAGATTTGGTGTGCAAGCAGATTTCACTCAATATTTTGCAAATCAGTCCTTTAGGGCTAGTTATTTTGGGCGTCTGAGGCCATTTTAGGCCTCGTTTTAGAGCAGCAAGGTTGTGGAAAACAGTTTTAGGGTACACTGATTTCGATTGTATTGACCGAAAGTGGGTGCACAGGCTACAGATTGCAATTCTATAATTTTTGAGGTATTTGTAGGAAGTAAACATAAGATTTATCTGCAAACAGGTTTCAAATTACATGTACTATTGAGCAATCAGTGAAAAAGGTTGCTTGGTGTAGTGTTGTGCATGTGTTGTGAAAGATTGCAGAAGACTAGCTTGTTGTGTTGTATCTTTGTTTGTGATAATGGCAGAGAACAGTGGAAATCCCATTATTAGAAGCTCGACAAGAACAACTACCCTTCATGGAAGCTCCGTGTGAATAACTTCCTCATTGAAAAGGTCCTTTATGAGTTCGTTTCAAGTGAAGAAAATGAGCTAGAGCTGGGTATCCCTTCGACTGCAGATGAATTAAAAGCATGGAAAGAATGGAATGCGGAAGACAAAAAGGTGATGTACTGGTTATCTGCAGTCATTGATAATACTATGCTGGGACATATCAAGAATGCAAAAAACTTCACATGCAGCTTGGACAATTTTTGAGAGCATGTTTTCAGTAAATACAAAGGCACGAAAGATTCAACTCAAGCAAGAGTTGAATGCCTTGAAGAAAGGAAAAATATCTATCAATGAGTATGTGTTGAAGGTGAGGAGCATTGCAGATGCTTTAGTAGCGATTGATGCAATGCAGGATGATGATGATTTGGTTTCATCCACTCTGAGTGGCCTTAACAATGAGAAGGCATGGAAATCATTTGTTACTTCAGTATATGTATGGAAGCCATTTCTAGATTTTGATGAGCTGATCTCTCTCATGATTACTGAAGAGATCAATATGCAGGGTGATTCGTCTGAAAGAAATGGTGAACATGTCCAAGCATTTTACTCGAGTTCAAGATGGGAATGTGGTACATCCTCTTTGAGAGGCCGTGATATGGGACATGCTGGTGATAACCAGAAAAACAGGTTCAATCAACAATTTGGTGAAATGTAGGTTTTTGGAGGCAGAGGAAACTTTAGAGGGAGGGGGAGCTCTAGAGGAAGAGGTGGATGGCATAATAGAGGTTCTGGAAATTCTGCTATTGTTTGCCATTATTGTGGCAAAACAGGTCATATTACAGCTCATTTCTATGCAAAGAAGGATGATATTCGTAGTGGTAAATTGTTGCAAGGAAACTATGCATCATCTTCACGACAGAATGAAGACAAAAATGAGCGTCCGTTTGTTATGCAACATATGATGAATGCAATTACATGAAAGAGGACACATGATGATGTATGGTATGTATCCTTGTATGATGGCCAGACAAAGAGTCTCATAGATGTATTACATGTACCATCAATTACAAAGAATCTAGTGTCTGTTGGCCAAATGGTAGAGCAGGGGTTGCAGGTCCGATTCAATGCAAAGGGTTGTTTTGTAGAAGACTTTAATGATAAGTGCAGGTTGGTCACAAAAGGAAGTAGAGTTGGCCGAATATTCACTTTAGATGCTCAAATTCTTGCAATGGATACTACTATATGTATGCTAAAGGAAAAGGAGTAGTTGCACATATTGAAATATGGCATAAACGTATTGGACATGCAAATGTGCAAAGGCTGAAATTAATATAGTCTAGAGGATTGGTTACAAGACTGCCTTCTTTTAGAGTTGCAGAATTGCATAAAGTCTGTGAAGCATGCCAGTTTGGTAAGTAGGCAAGACAACCCTTCTTGCATGATAGAGAAGTGAGTAGAAAAATACTTGATATAGTGCATATAGATGTTTGGGGGCCTACACAAAATGTATCTCTTGGTGGTAGCAAACACTTTGTCACATTTATTGATGACTGTTCAAGGAAGCTATGGGTATACTTCATGAAGGAAAAGAGTGATGTGTTTGAGCACTTCAAATCTTTTAAGGCAACTGTTGAAACAGAAATAGGCTTAAAAGTGAAGTGCTTGTGATCAGATGGAGGGGGAGAGTACCTCTCTAATGAGTTCAGTGGTTTCTTAAGGACTCATGGGATAAAGAGGCAATTTACTTGCAGGTATACCCCGCAGCAAAATGGTGTTGCAGAAAGAAAAAACATGCATATTGCATCCCGTGGTACGCAGATCTAGCAGGGGTAGATACCTTGTTAAAAGATTTGGTTTTGAAGGTTATGCACCTCACCATTATGCTTATATGCTGAAACTAGTTGAGGATGTTGAGCCCACTTATTTTGAGGATGCTGTTGGTCATCCTCATTGGGATGTAGCAATGGATGAGGAGATGGCTCCATTAGAAGCCAATACGACTTGGGATTTGGTACCCTTAACTATGGGTAGGAAAGCTATTGGATGTAAGAGGGTTTACAAAGTCAAGCATAATGCAGATGGTTTAGTTAGCAGGTATAAAGCTAGGCTGGTTGCAAAAGTCCATGCTCAAACATATGGCATAGATTATGAAGAGACATTCAGCCCAGTTGCTAGGATGGCAACTGTTAGATGTATGATTGCCTTGGCAGCAGCCAAAGGTTGGAGTTTGCAATAAATGGATGTTAAGAATTTCTTTTTGCATGTTGAATTACAAGAAGAAGTGTATATGGAGCACCCATCAAGTTATGAGGATTTAGATCATCCCACATATGTGTGCAGGTTAAAGAAGACGCTATATGGGCTAAAGCTAGCACCTAGAGCGTGGTCTGACAAGATTGGAGAGTATCTTCTCAATATTGGATTTTGTATTTCTGATGCTGATCACTCACTTTATGTGAGAAAGGGAGATGCAAGTTTGGTCATCATATTCATATATGTAGATGACTTGATTACTACATGTGACAGTGACAATGGGATTGCTGAAGTTAAGGACTTCTTGGAAAAGAAGTTTGAGATGAAAGATTTGGGTGAGCTAAGATACTTTCTTGGTATTGAGGTGATTAGATGTGATGATGGTATATGGTTGTCCCAAAGGCAGTATGGCTTGGATATGTTATCCAAGTATGGTATGACAGCATGTAAGCCTCTTTCAGTACCATTAGAGCAAAATGTGAAGCTGAGTGCTGATGTTGGAGATGAGATAGAAGACCCTACTATGTTCAGGAGGATAGTAGGGAGTTTGATTCACATGACTATCACAAGGCCAAACTTGAGCTATGTTGTTGGTCTTGTCAGTCTGTTTATGCTGATGCCTCGAAAGCCTCATTTGGATGCAGTTAGATGTATATTGAGGTATGTGAAGTCCGCTTTACATTATGGACTTTTTTATGAGGTAGGTAAGGACATATAGGTCTTTGGATGTATAGATGTAGATTGGGCTAGTAGCATGTCAGACAGAAGATCTACAAGTGGATTCATGTTTTCCCTTGGTAGTGCAGTAGTTACATGGAGTAGCAAAAAGAAACCTACAGTTGCTTTATCGAGTACAGAGGCTGAGTACAGAGGTGTTGCTATGGCAGCATGTGAGGTGGTATGGTTGCAAAAGTTATTAGATGATTTGGATGTGCATGGAGATGGTCTAGTAGTCATGCATTGTGACAACATGAGTACCATACAGTTAGGTAGGAATCCAGTGTTCCATACTAGGATAAAACACATTGAGGTGCACTACCACTTTGTGAGAGAGAAGGTACTTGTAGGAGAGATTGACTTGGTATATGTCAGCACACAGGATCAGATAGCTGACATTTTCACAAAGACATTGGGTGTAGAAAAGCTTCGAAAGTTCCAAAGCTTACTTGGAGTTGTAGAGATAGAGTTGAGCTTGAGGGGGAGTGTTGAGTTGGCAAGCTCAACATGTGCGGACATTGATGATGGACCGCCTGGCTAGATGAGTCTGCACGTCTACACTTAGTACGCTGGTGGTGATTATGATACTCACATGGCCACTGACTTATCACTTATTATATTTAGTTTGTTACACCTACCTACAGCTTGCAAAGATATAACGCCAGTCAATTAGTGTAGTCGATTATGCATTGTTTGACTTAGAAGGACACTTTCCTTTACGTTGTATCTTATCTATACTTTGTGTACATTGTATAGTGTGTGGAAGAAGAAGAAAAAACTAGCAAGAAAACGTTTTGGCCTCCATCTCTCTTCTTGTGTTCTTGAGTGAGCTTCCTCTTGTGTATATAGTGTGTGTTTGGCGCAGCACCTCAAACAAGTCCCCCCACCATGAATTTCTTGACAGGTTGGGTCATACTCCGATGTCTTGATTGCATGGCATTACTCAGCATTGGTCATGATTTGACATCCTTCGAGTTCCCACTACAATCGCAGAGTTTACCAATTTCATAAAAATGGGAAGTCGATGTCAGCTAATGCTTTCAACTCCTCGACCTCTTTGTCAATGATGGAAGAATTCACGCGCTTATTGTAGGACGTAATGAGGCACTATTTGATGGCTTGTTCTCTTGATATCTCAGTGAGTAGCAACTTGGCAGTCTAGTGGGGTGTTTTGACAAATGCGAATTTGTCAAATATTTCCCAGGAGCAAGGCATCATGCGAACTTCAGTTGCTAAAGGCTCTTGCAACAGACCTAAGTCCAAGCGTCATAACTTAGAGCCAACAACATGAATGTGGCATCTAAGCATCTAAGACAAGCAATAATGTCATCCCATGTGTCTTCTACTAGGTTTGGGGCCAGAGTTAAGAATGATTTCTGCTCATAGGAGGGTTTAAGGCCTGCAGGTGGCTAGGGTTTGATGGGGCTAGAAGGCTTAGTGGCAGATGGTGGTAGTTGCTCATGAAGTGGTGGTTGAGCCTTGTGGATGAGCCTCAGAGTAGTAGCTGCTACAGATGGGCTGCTACACTTGGATTGGGTTTGGCAAGTCTTATCGGCACTAACAGGGGTTGAAGTGTATAAAGGCGTTTGTGGTTTGGGCTCATAGGCTTGCTCAATTCTACTGGGCTTATGCGTGGGTGAGCTTTAGGAGGCGAGTCCTGGGAGCGTTGCGGCTTTTGGTTCTGAGGTTCTATGGGGCTCGGGGTGATCAAGCTTGAGGGTGGCGTGTGAGTAGTGCCTTGGGCCATTTGGGCCTTAGGGATCTATATCCAAGCATTTCCCTCATAGTAGCCTTGTGTGTGAAAGAGGGCTTTAGGAACCCATCTTGGCTTTATCATGCTTTGATTTCTGTAACTGCATCTCGGCCTCCTAGATTTAGAGTTTCTTGTGTTATGAGGATGTGAGCATCTACTCCTAGGCAGTGGTTGCAATTGTTTAGGCCTCCATTGAAACTTAGGCTGTTGGGCATTAGCTTTTGCTACTGTGAGCAGCGGCTTGTGAGATTCGATGGATAGTGGCCGAGCACTACCCCCTCCGTAGACTTGGCTATGAGTATTTCTACCAACTGCCTTGCAGACTTTGATGAGGTCCCGCAGCCCTTGCTGAAGGCTGTAACAATGTAGACATTGCCTATGGCAAGGTGGATGCATTGCGACTCATGATCGACATTGCAGTGAGTTTGCTTCTTGAAGGTTCGCCCTAGTAGTGACTTTAGGCATGCGTCTTTAGTGTTTGGCAACACGTAAAAGATCATTGGTACAGTCTCAGACTCGAAAGAACAGTGGCCATGCACTTGCTAAGGTGCGTATGAGAGGCCCCCATATGGGCTTAATTTGGCATTAGTGGGATGTAGTGGTGGTTTACCAAGTTGGGTCCAATGATCGTGAGTTAAGACATTAAAGTCTGCTCCCTCATCGATCAAGGCATTGAAAGCACATGTTTGCTTGGCAGTGACCGTGATGTGGAGGTATGCGGGTTCTACTGCTTTCTCATCCTCATCATCAATTTCCGTGATTGTCGCGACTTGTACTTTGACAGGGGGTTCTAACATTAGTGCCTCATGTAGCGGATGCGTGGGAGGGTAGTACTTCTTAATGTGACTACCATTGAAGAAGCCTATGCCCTCGCCGTCTAGAGTCTCGAGCTCAACGTTGCCAGTTCGGCTGATTGCATGAACTTTGAAAGGCCCAAGACCTCTAAACTTCATTTTCTGCTTGTGTCCTTTAACTGAGTACAGGAGCACTAAGTGGCCATGTTCAAAGTCGCACTGCTTGACGTGCTTGTCAAACCAGCTATTGTGTCATGCCTTCTCGCATATGAGCACATGAGTGGCTAGAAGGTGAGTTTTTGAGAGGCGTTCAAGTTCAACCAAGTGTTACTTCCATGCCTCCTTCCCTTCCCATCGTTCTTGAAGCGCTATTCTCAAGCTAGGAATGAAGAAGTCTACTAATAGAATTGCCTCAGTCCCATAGGTCAACCTAAAGGAAGTCTGGCTGATAGCCATTTTATAAGCTGCACGGTAAGTCCACAAGGCTGCCATCAGCTTGTTATCCCAGTTGCTACACGAAGCAAAGACTACTTTGCTCAGGACATTTACAAGGATCTTATTTGTGGATTTTGCCTGCCTGTTTGCCTGAGGATAGTATGGAGAGGATTTTCGATGGATAATTAGAAAGGTAGATAGAAGATGCGCTATCACTTCATTGATGAAGTGTGTGCCTTGGTCACTCACTAGTTTGATGGGGCAGCCGAATCATGAGATCACTTACTTCCGTAAGAACTTGACAGTCATTCTAGCGTCATTCTTTCGTGTCGCTCTCGCTTCTGCCCATTTGATTAGGTAGTCTGTGGCCACAATGATATATTTGACCTACGAATACTGTGCCGCAGGACTAATGGGTCCTATGAAGTTGATCCCCCATTTTCGAAGGGTTGTCGTGCAATGATTGGGATCAACTCCATTTGATCCTTGCAAATCGGGACCTTTTTGCATTGACACATGTCACAATGCTTGAATCGTGATGCGTCGCGAAAAAGCATGGGCCACCATAGTTGAGACTGTAGCACCTTGTGGGTTGTCGTGTCTCTACTAAAGTGCCCTCCAACAATTCCACTGTGCGTCTCTGCGACGAGCACATCGTCCATCTCATGCTTGCATATACATCTACACAACAACCCGTCTTGCCCTAGCCTATATAGTTGGCCTGCTATCAACTAATAGGGTTGGATTTTGAGAATAAGTTGCCTAAGTTGGGCTTTTTCTATTAGTCACTCAGGCAGTCCGTGCTTCAAGACTTGGACGATGTCATCTGCCCAATATAGCGTTAGATCAGCCTTGAAAAAATCTCTCTCACTGGAAAGGTTAAACAGATGGGCGTCTGGCAATTCATCAACAATGCCTTGTCCAACGGCCTCTCCTGTGGGAATGCGTGACATGTGGTCAGCCATGTAGTGATGTTTTCCCTTCCGTACAACCACACGGAGAAGTCAATTTCTAAAAGCAGAAGGAGCCATCGAGCTATTGGCCCTGTAGCGCAGGGTTTGTTTACTAGATATAGCAAGGCTTGATGGTCCATAAAGAAAGTAAAAGGCGTAGCCAACAGATAATGCCGAAAATTATAGCAAATACCATCGCTAAACCCTCTCTCTCAGTCATCGAGTAATTCATTTCAATCTCAGTGAGTTGCCTGCTAGCAAAGCTTACTAGATAGTCGAGGTTGTGTTTGCCAGGTTGGCACAACACTACCCCCACGGCGAATTTTGAAGCATCAATATGCACGTGGAAGGTAATGGTCCAATTTGGGGCTTGTAGAATCGGTGTAGTAGTCAGAGCCTTTTTCAATTTCTCATACACTCGTTGGCATGCTTCAGCCACTCAAAGATGATCAACAGCTTGTACAAAGGTCTGGTAATCAATGCATAGTTCAGCATAAACCGTCGATAGTATCCTGTATGGCCTAAGAAGCATTGAACTCCCTTATAGTTGATTGGGGGTAGAAGATTAACAATAACCCTGACTTTTGAGAAGTCAATGGCAATGCCGTTCTTTGACACCATGTGCCCTAGAATGCATCCATGTTTCACCCAGAACTGACACTTTAAGGCGTTTAGGGAGAGATGATATAGGCAACACCACTCAAAGACTACTCGGAGTTTGTCTAAGTGTTCTATCCAGGTCAAATGAACACACAAGTCATCCACGAATACTTCCGATTCCTTGTGAAGCATGTCTTTAAATATGGTGCACATGAGGCGTTGAAAGGTGGCTGGGGCATTAGTCAACCCGAAGGGCATGACTGTGTAAGCAAAGACGCCCCACTCAGTGGTGAATGCAGTCTTATGCCTATCGACGGGATGCACTTGCACCTGATTATACCCAGAGAAGCCGTCCAAAAAGTTGTAGGCCTCTTTGCCCACCACTCTTTTGAGCATGTGCTCGGTGTATGAAAATGGGTAGTTGTCTCTCTTAGTGGTAGTGTTCACCTTCTTGTAATTGACACACACTCTAATATTTCCATTTTTCTTCATCACTATGACTATGGGCAACACCCAGTCTGTGTGCTCGATTTCGTAAATGAATCCTGCTATCATTATCTTGTCAATCTCCTCTTTGACTACATGAGTGTATTTTGGATTCATCGGGTACAGTCGCTGCTTGATCAGCGTTGCGTCTGGCATCATGGGTATGTTATGAGTCATTACACTCGGATCTACCCCCTTAAGCTTTTCTAAGGACCAAGCAAACACATATATATACTCTCGCAAGAGAGCAACAAGACTCGTCTCCTCTTCCTCAGTCAAGTCATCGGCAATAAAGACTGGTCGGGGTGTCTCCCCTTCCTGTGCTAGTTCACCCCCTTGACCTTGGTTGGTCCCTCGATGGGTTCACTCATTTTCCTTTGGCATTTGGCACCCAATAGGATTACTACCCTATCACCCTTCTTGAATCTCATAAATCTCTTTGGAAGATCCTGTGGCTTTCTTTGCTCTTCCATTTGCGTGTCCCTAGTCTATTTTTCCCTTTCTTCCTTCAACCGTCTGCGCCTCAGGTGGATGAGTAGGTCCCCCTTGGTGCGTCTGGTCTAGGCATTGCTGGGTTGCTATCTGAGCTTACTTTCGATTTAGAAGAGGTGGTTTCTCTTGGCGGTCACAGCTCAGAGGGTGACTTTGTTCTAAGCACTAGTGTCATACCTGGTTGGGTTAGGCCTACTTGTTCAAAATCTATGGCGCCTGTGTGTTCCAACCAAGCATGGTCACAATCCATGTGCATGACCCCTTGCTCTATCTTAAAGACGCTCTTTTTCTATGGCTTGGAGTCCACTCGTATCTGTTCTATTTCTCGTCCCTCAGTGTCATATTCCACTGTGTCTATCTCACCCTCACTTTCGTCACTGAAAGAACGACAGTCTTTGTACTTGTCATTGGAGTCATCTTTGTCCGACTACTCATCGTCTCCTAGGTTTTGGTTTATCTCTTGTCTCTGATCGGGGACTAGGGCCCAATTGTACATGAGGTTTAAGTCATGCACCCTGGTCCATTGCCACCTTGGTTCATCTAACAGATCTTGAAGTGGCTTGAAGTTTGTTGCTGGATTGCCAGCTAACTTGCCAGTCAAATACTCTAGAATCTCTTGGAGTTCCCTCTTGTTATTTGGCACTTGGAATGTGATAGGTTTAGGTCGCCCACGAAGGGTCCCTGCCATCATGCAGACTGGTATGGAGGGTGTGTCGTTTGACTTGCCAACTATCTTGATGGCTTGCTCGTATGCTTCATGATCCAAGAATGGCAAGTTGATTGTAGCAAGGACATGCATCTAGTCTCGCTCATCCTCCAGGCATGGGATATACTTGGTCAAGAGCCCATAGGACTTCTTGACTTGAGCATTACCTTTAAGCATCGCGGAGATGGCATCCAAGTCGATTGGTGAGGTCTTCCAAATGTCCATCTCTACCCTCACATCTTCTGTTCTATTGCCAAGGAAGATTAAGCCATTACCCCAATCTTCGATGACTTTGGCATTACGCATCCAGGGTCGGCCTAATAGGATATCATAGTCCATTGCCTACACTTGCGATTTTCACTGGCTAGTTTTTAAGTACCCCAACTGGTTTCACTCTCATACTGTTTGTTAGTGTGACATTGAACCTGGCGGTCTCAACATACAGGTTTTTCCAAGTCTGAAGCATTGCATGGCTCAGTACACTAACCCCCACTCCTGTGTCTACAATCCCCTTTCTCGTTGTGTCGCCTAGGGCTAAGTCAGGTAAGACCGCATGCATCTCGGTGCCTTCTCAGAAAGCATTAACATGCAAGGACTTAGGCATAGAGTGTAGCATCAAACTCGATATTTTTGTCTTTGCATCATGGTCATGCAGGTCTATAGCAGCTTACTCTCGTGATCCTTCAACCCACTACTTCAAGTCTTGCCATAGGGTGGAATGCTGCTTAAGCAAGTCTCCCAGGCTCAGCATCATCGGGGTGGTCACTAGCATGGTAAGGAGGTCGTTGGATGCTCGTCTTTCTCCTATTTCATATTGTCTTGGCCAATGGTCGTGATGACTGATTTGCTGGCATGTAGCGTCAAGGCTTTGCCTAAGCGATACCACTTGTGGCGCAATTGCATCTCTTGATTTTGGTTGAGGGGGTGAGATTGGCGTGCTTATGATGGAGAGATCTTCGATCTCGTCCTCTAGGATGGGCACGGCATCTTTTAGGTGTTCTTGGGCCTCTTTTACCAATTCCTTCACTTTCTCGATAGCCTCTAGTTGGCGCTTCGGATGTGGGTATTCCCCTACCTTAGCACTTCCCTTTTCGATCGTCTTAGGAGCTAAGGTTTCTGCCTCTATGTGTCAATGACCTTCTTTCCAACAAGCAGAGTCATGGCACTCTCAGTTTTTAGCGTGATCTTAGCTTTGGGTTTCTTCTTTCTCTGTCTATGGCTCTTCTTCCCAATTGAGGCTGTATCGAGGTTGCTAGGACCTAGCAATGATATGTCGGCCTGCTTCGTCTATGCTCAGGTCATGACATGCAATGGGATAGGTGTGGCCTCCCCATCGAGGTTCTTAACGCCGAATAGCCCCAATGGGACAAATGGCACGTTGGCTGAACTTGAGGATGGTTTTCGCTTGGGATAGTCAATGAAGAGATGAGTGATTCCACACTCAGGGCACCTTAGGTCTTCCTTGTCTCTATTTGGTTGCTTCCTTTCAGGAAAATGTGATGAGACGTGCCCTAGATGGCCGCAAGTCCAACATATGATTGGATCCTGTGTCTGTCCCCCTAGGCCTCTACATCGGCCTCTTCCTAACGCCATCACCAGTATTGGTCGATAGTCCATAAGGACTGTGTTTCCCTCGTTGTCGTATGAGACGTATGGGTATATGTAAGTCTCTTCCTCATTGGCTCCTCCACGTAGTGGACTAGAGCGTCACTCGATGGATGGGTCATGTAGGGACTAGGCGGTCTAGGTATGCCTGTAGGGTTTATGTCCATTCTAGGAATAGTGAGTTTAACGTCGTTAGGCGCAGGAAGGGCCAATGGGGCTCCCCTTTTGAAGAATTTTTGGGGTTTGCTCACTAGATATGGCTGGCCGTATGGTTGTGAGTACGCAAGTCTTCTCGGTAATTTGCAATGTGTGACGTCATGACCGAATCTACCACAATTGCGCAAGGTCGTGACCTAGGGTCTTGACACTCGGCCGGCAAGTGGTTTCCGCCATAGTATATGCATTGGACATGTGGGCGTGTTGGTCGTCTCAACATATCCTGTAGTTTGGCTATCTCCATTTTTACCTCAGCCAAGTCTTGGTTTGTCTCCATGGCTTTCATTTTGTCCTGGGCCATTGGACCTGATTGTTCACTAGAGGCTGACACCCTCTCTGAACTCCACGAGTTGGTATCTTCTGAATTTTATCTCCTAGAGCTTCGCTCTTTCAGTTGGTCATCTACTCAAATGGCCTCTTCAAACACCCTAGCTAGCGAGTCTCACTGCAAGATCAAGTTGCCTGCCAAGGCCTTATACAACTCCTCACTTCGTCTTCCATTGATAATCATGGTGGACACCGCTCTTTTGGTAGGTCGTTTGCCCATGGGGATTCTCTTGAAGAGGCTCCTCACGTGGGTGACATAGTCAGGATGTCCTCTTTCTCTTTATGCTTGACATTCATCCGTCTTACTAGCAGATCGTCAGAGTATCCGGGCTCGAAGAATCTCTTGATGAAGAGGTTTTTGAGGCCGTTAAAGTTTGCTCGTTCTCCGGCATCTAGACTTGTGTACCAAGTCCTACCCTTGTCGCCCAAGCAAAGCCCGAATGCTTGAGAGCATTGAGTCAAGTCGATGAGGCTGTTGGCCTTGTAGACTTTCTCGAATTTCTCTACATAACTATATGGATCGTTGTGGGGTTGGTACTTGTCAAGTTGCTTTGCAACAATTGGGATTTTAGACTAGCCCTTAGAGCCTTGGTTTGCTCCTAATCTTGCTAGTAATGATGTTGCTAGTGTTGCAACGCTCTACTCTGCTGTTGTGTTGTCGAGTAGTCGCTTCATGAGAAGCTCACTCAATGTCAAGTCTCCTTCCAAGGCTCTCTCATGATCGGTCCGATTACCACTTGCTAGGTTCAGCACCCGCTGTACCTCGCACAATTTTGCGTTCTACCTTAAGCTCCTAGCATGCTGGTCTTGGTTCTATTTCACTATGCCTTGCAGCGCCTTGTGGGCTAACTTTCATTCCTCTTCCAAGTCCGTTATGATGGCCTCTACCTTTCTGTTGCAGTGCTCATACTGAGCGTGTGTGTCGTAGTTGCTCACTAGCTGTTGAATTGCCTCTGGAAAAACTCCTAAGTTGAGTTCCTCATTTGGCCTACGGTCTGAGCTTTTCTTTGTCATGATCACGTTCTCATGCTCCACCAAGCTGTCAACCAAGTTGAGCAAGTTGATCAAATCCACTTCTCTAGCACCGCTTGCTTGGTCCTACTCTGTGCTTTGGTCATCCGTCTATGTCTTGGGATCTTCTCCTATTGGTGGGTTCCTTGAGGATTTATCTGAGTGAGTTCCTTGACTTATTGCATCCAATCCTCAATTTATCTCTACTCAATGTGTGTGTGTTTTTTCCCGTACAGTGGTGCTCAATCTGGCTTTCAGTTGTCCTTAAGTGTACTTCAAGTGTGGAAATTCAGGGTGAGTGTAGAAAACAAGTATCTAAGTGGCTTATGCACTCTCGCTTTGTTTTAGGCTTGATAGGCTTGTTGACCCCACTTTTGGCCGTCTTGTCAAGTTTTAGGGTTTCTCGCTGCGTTGTCTTACCCGGTGTAGGTTTGTTCTGGGTCTTTAGCTCAGCTAGCTGTCGCTAGGAAGGATGGGTCTTGCAATAGCCTAGTTGAGCTGCTAAGTGAATGCATCCTACAAATTCACCTCTTCCATGTGCCAGAATCGAGTTTTGTGCGTCGGGAGGACTCACGAAGGTTTACGTGGCCGAATTCTAGCTGAGTCTGGTCTAATTTCTTGAAAATTTAGAAAAATCCTAACTCGACCCAACTCATCTGAATTGTAGGGGTTGAGTGATGGATTCGGACGCGGGCCGAGGGCCGAATGGAAATTGTGGGCTGAGTGTGTCACTCGGATGGGCCGAGTTGTCGTGGTTGAGGGCCAAATGGGAAGCTCAGACAAGGTGATTCGGATGGGCCGAGGAGATTCACTCATATGGGGCCGAGGGGGTCTATTCGGACGGGCCAAGGCACGTGGGCCGAAGGCCGAGTTTCGATATGGCCAAGTGAACTTTTGGTCGAGTTGGTTCGTTTCGGATGGTGGGCCAAGGGCTGAATGGAGTAGATTGGCCAAGGGCCGAGTTGCGAGTGGACCGAGTAATATGCTCAGACAGGCCGAATTGACTAGTGGGCCGAGTCGGTCAAGAGTAAGTGGACCGAGGGCCGATTTTGGGACTCGCCCCAGGAACCAGCCACTTGGATGGGCTGAATGGTGTGCAACGGCAGTAGCGAAGGCACTAATTTTCTCAATTCTTGCAACACATGCAATCATATCGCACAAGAGCTTCTAGATCAGTACCAAGGCATAAGGGGAAGGGCTTGATATACCTGGAATGCGTGGTAGACTCCTTGGCGGCAAGATCGAATCGAATCTCCAAGAGCTATCTCTCTCCCTCCCTCCCTCCCTCTCTCTCTCTCTCTCTCTCTCTCTCTCTCTCTCAATGTTAGGGTATGAAATGTGCTCTTCCTTGGCCTCTTGGCTCTTAAAGCCCTTCACGTGTAAGGTTTTGATGTCCCCAATCACTCACTTTGGACATTAAACATCCCAAGCACAATTTTTTTCCATTTTTGCATGATTTGTGCCCATTTTTACCATGTTTTACAGCAACAAACCCTACGTTTTTTTGATCTGATTTCCTAATCCTAACCTACGCTAAATGCAACAAAGATTGAAGGCAAAAAACTGAAATGATTTCTCCATCTTTTTCAATCATCAAACCAAAAAAAAAACCCAAAATACTTGTTTCGGAGATCCAAAAACCCAAACTTCCTACCTATCTAAAGCTCAGTTTCGGGGATGAATCCCTTACTTCGATGGTCGATATGAGGCACGCAAGTGCTCAAGCTTGAATCCGTTGGTCCTAGCAATGGAACCAAAATGTAGTGGGAGCTCACCTCAACCGCCAAGACCCACAGACTGCTTATTGTTTCAAGCATTTCAAGCAAGCTCTCATGGCTATCTCTCACCTAGCCGACACGCCGTCGATCCTCTTGGGGTGTAGTGAGCTTACCTTGATGCCGAAATGAGTTGCCTCCTCTCTCGCACACGCCGGTAGCTCCACGATCCTAGATGCTAGCTCAAGCCTCCTCAAGCCTCATCCATCTCCAAGCTCCATCCACCATAGTTGCTCGCATGAGAAAAGAGAAGAGAAGAGAAGAGAGAAGAAAAGAGAAGAGGAGATGGTGAAGAGCTTCACCCTCTTGATCCCTCACTCCCACACACTCCCTCCCTCCCTCACACTCTCACACTCCCTCTCTCAAGAGAGCACACACACAAGCAAGGTGAAGAGAAGAAGAGAGGACTCTTGTTAGCCACACACCAAAGAATGAGTTTCTCATTCACTTTTCAACTTTATATACAAAACCCTAAAATCCCATGGGCACCCATCCCTTTTTACATGACTAGCCATTGTGGCAAGGTCCCTTTTTCTAATTCCCTCTTCTTTCTTCATGCCCTAAGCCTATACTCGTCTATTCTTTTACAAATGGCATAGGAGGGAGCCTCGCGCTCTTTTACAAGAGTTTTTAGAGTTTTTTGAGGTGCCTTTCATTTAAAATTGTGCTTTTTGCCTCAGCTTAGCTTTAGGGGCCGTCTCTATGCCTTTGCTCTTTTTCCATCCTTTTTCCATTTTTTCCTTCATTTTTTCGCCATCTCGAATTCAGGTTAACACTACACATGATTGAAGGTTGGCACTATGAATACAAAGCTCAAGTAGTATAAAACAAGTATGTTCCTTAGCCTTAGCAGAGCCTATCTCAAGTAGGTTGACCAATAAAGTTATGATCAATGAAGTAGCTAAAGTAGTACAAAACAAGCATGTTCCTTGGCCTTAGCAAGGCCTTAGCAAAGCCTATCTCAAGTAACTTGACCAACAAAGTTATGTTGTCTACAAAATTCCATGCCAACTGCTCAAAGCTCACACCCATTGCTTAGCCATTGGAGGTGTGCAAGCTACCATTGCCCATTCATTAGCAACAACCTTTATTGTAAGATTGGAGAGTAATGCCACTACATATTCTTGTCATTGTTGAGAGGAATATTCTAATAATGATATGAGTGACCAATCTATGTCTTGGCCTTGAAAAGACTAAAAAAGAGTTATGTCATTAGTACACAAATCTCTGAGTGATTTGATTAGGCTAATTTGTAGCTCTACATTAATCACTGGTATCAATCAAATTAGTAGTTTCTTGGGTTCCACGTGACCTATGTACTCTTGCAAAATAATGTTGGCATAAAGATTGGTGAAAGCCTCAATAATTCATTGTTGTACCAATTGTGAGGAACATGAGGTGTTAAATGCCATACAAGTATCTGTTCTATTTTGACTAGATCTACCACTTATGTTGCCATCACATTATTATCAAAATTCTTGAATGCGTATGCCAATACACCAATCATGTCAATCACTTGAGCATCTAGATTGCTAAACTAATTTCTTCTACGATTCTCAATATTAGAGTAGACATACCCTTATAAAGGTATTTGCTAAAACAACTATTGCATTTACTTGTAATGCTTCGAAAATTTTTCCTTACATATTTTCCCATGAAGATGCTACTATGGCACCTAATAAGAGAAATATTGCATGAGTATTATACAAGGACTGCATGCTTGCTTTTGAAGTCAATGAGAGTGCTCTCAATGCACTAATTGCATGATGTCTAACATATATGTCATTACTAGGGCATATGAGTTCAAGGTATAAACATTGCTTTGCTACACTTGGACTTGAGCAATTGGATGTTGCACAATCCTTGAAGCTTGATACAATGATGCACTATAAGTAGTCTGCCTATTGAAACACCACAAAAGCTCATCCCAACATATGCAAGTTGTGCATGCTGCTATTATTCTCTATTGTCATATTTTCTACCACTGAATCAAGATGCTACTAATCTCTACTATCGAATTAAGCAACTCTCCAACATTGCTACTACTTCTTGCAATCATTATGAAGCATCAAGCAAAGCTCCGCTACTACTACTTATTGTTGTGGCTGTTGAGATTAAACTGGCAGATTCACTTCTTAGGTAGCTACATTTGGAGTCATTTTGAAGCATCATGTAGTTCCAAGGGATATCGAGAGGCTTGTCACCTATCTCTATCAACTTAGGCCTACAGGAGCTTGTCAATCATGCATGATGCTCATCTATGGTTAATTGTCAAGGCTATGTAGTTATCACTATAATAATTAGTACCAATCCTTTTCGTTAGGGTAATTGAATAGCTACAATAGCTTGCTAAGCTGATGTGTTGTCACATCAATCAGTTGATATAAACCTCGTAACTAATAGATGTACAACACCTTAGCATTTAGTTTGGTAGAGCAGAATAGAAAAACCATTGTCAAAGCCACTATAGGTAGTACATTTTATTTGTCTTCAATAAAGTATGTCCCTAAAAACAAAACCATGATTGGAGAGATGATAGGTAGGGTGACCCATATATAAAGACTAGCTTTCTTTGTTGTTATTGCTCACTACCTCACAATGCATCGACTGCACACATGGTGTAGAGATTCATAGACTTCCTTGTGAATAAATTCCCCTCATATTGCTCCAACAATAGTACTAACATCAGCCTAATGTATTACTTTTACCCTAATTGTAGACCCTCCACTGAAACACATCTTGACATTAAAGCATATGTATTCTCTTGCGTATATAAAGATATCACTCTCTTACCTCCCTATGGATGCAATAAATGAGCATAAACTATGCACAAAAGACCAATATACAAAGCTCCCACTTCAAGGAAAATCTGGATAGCACAATTGGGATGATGCAGCTAGCAGTGAAAGATATGCATAAACTACCATAGTATAAGGTATTATTAGAGACATAAAGATGTTAGAGACATAGATGCAATCCCAAACAAGAATGTAGCAGCATGTAAATAAGCCAATTGTGCATACAAGATCTCACAAAAGCAACATAGATCTATCAATCAACAACTAACTCACTACATGTGAACAATGAAGCTCAAGCACATAACCAAGAATTCATCCAAAGCTGACAAGAGGAAGTAACAGATACAAAAACCAAAGCTAAATCACCCCACAATCATGAAAGTAGATGATAGATTCAATGGAGATGCACAATAAAAGGTGGTTGAGACATGGATATGGAGGCTCAAGCTTTTTTTAATTCTCTTCTTCTTCATTCTTCTTATTCTCTCTTCTCAACCGGCCATCCACTTTTCCAAGTATCTTATAAAGTGATAGACACTTTGACCTTTAGGACACTTTACACAACCTCTCACACACTTACTTAATACAACCATAGGATAAGGCTTAGGCTATGCCTTATTTCTCAACACTCCCCCTCAAGCTCAAAATGATCTTGGAAAAGTAATACTCCAAGTGAACTCCTAAAATACCCAAACCTATCTTTACCTAATGCTTTGGTAAAGATATCAGCAACTTGGTCTTTTGTTTTGATATGGACCAAGTCAACCTCTCCATCAATGACCTTCTCTCTAATGAAGTGATGGTGCACTTCTATGTGTTTTGTCTTGGCATGGTAGGCTGGGGTCTTTGCCAACATAATATTGCTATTTTTGTCACAATACATAATGAGTCCACCAACAATTTCAATCCCCATGTCACATAAAAACAATCTCAACCATGTCTACTCACATGCTGCCAATGCAATACCTCAATACTGAGCTTTTGTACTTGATAAAGCAACTGTAGTTTGCTTTTTTCTGCTCCAACTTACCATGGATGATCCAAATGAAAATTCATAACCACTGGTAGATCTCCTATCCATAAGATTACACACCCAGTCTACATTACTATACCAAAACAAGGTAGGTTTTATTCCATTCTCATATAATAAGCCATATCCAATTGTTTTCTTCACATACCTTAGAGCTTTCCTCACTGCATCCAAATGTAATCTACATGGTCTTTTCATAAATTGGCTTATCAATCCAATAGCATAACTCAAATTTGGCCTTGTAATGGTTAAGTAGATAAGACTACCAACCATCTTTCTAAACATAGTGACATCTTCCACATAATGTCCATTATCAATCATTTTAATGTTCTGATCCAAAGGAGTATCCACTCTCTTACATCCTATCATGCGATACTTCTCCAACATCTCCAAAGAATATTGTCTTTGTACCAACCAAATACCATGAGGTGTATCAATGACCTCAATACCCAAAAAGTATCTCAACAAACCAAGATCCTTTATGTCAAACTCTTTATGAAGACAATGCTTAACTTCAGCAATCTCCTTCTCAAGTGTATATGTAATAATGAGATCAACACAGATGAAAACCACAACCATGCCATCCTCTATATGTCTCATATAGAGTGAGTAATCGGCCATACTTTGCAGAAATCCCATGTTTCACAAGAATCTGCTAATTCTCTCACACCAATCTCTTGGTGCTTGCTTCAGTCCATACAATGCCTTGTTCAACTTGCATACATAATGTGGGTATTTAGGATTCACATACCCTTATGATCCATGTACACTTCCTCTTCTAAATTCCCATTCAAAAATGCATTTTTCACATCCATTTGATACAATTTCCAGTCATATATAGAAGCCAAAGCAATCACTGATCTCACTGTAGTCATCTTTGCCATTGGGCTGAATGTCCCCTCATAATCCAATCCACATGTTTGTGCATAACCCTTTGCAATCAACCTTGCTTTATAAATTTCTAGAGAACCATCCGATTCGCACTTGACTTTGTGAACCCATTTACAACCAATTGATTTCTTTCCATGAGGTAACTACACTAAATCCCAAGTCTTGTTTTTCTTCAATGCATCCATCTCCTCATCCATAGCTTGTCTCCATTCTTTGCTTTCTAGTGCTTCCTCAAAGCAAGTTAATTCCACATGCTACACATAAGAAACCGTCTAATCATAATGCATCTTCATGAATCCATTATATGTCAATCTATCAATAGGATATCTAACCCTTTTTTATCTCCTCAATTGAGGTGCACTACTTGGTGTCTCAACTGCTCTTGCATATGGTGGCACATATTTTCCTGCACTTTTAGTACCCAGAGTTTTTACATGAGGGATGCCATACTCATCATTGATAGATTCATCCTCTGAACTTTCAGTCATAGGTCTCTTGCCTTTTGCAATTTCCACACTCTTTTGTGAACTCCTCAACTTGCCACTCCATGGACTATAGCTACCACTGCTTTCTGCATTCTCATGAGGTCCACACATATCTTCCAAGTGCTAATTTCCAAGCTTATAATTTTCTAAAAATTTATTCCCATGAGCATCATCATCACTACTCTCATAGGAATCCAAGTCCATTGCAATCTTGGGTTTGTACCATGATTCATACTCATTGAATCTAACATCCCTACTACTGTAAACTTCCTAGTCACTGGATCATAGCATTTGTAACCCTTCTTCTCATCAAGATATCCAAGAAGATTGCTTCATCTTCTTCCTCAAATCATCGAGAACATGAACATAGCAAACACATCCAAAAATGTTGAAGTAGGAAATAGCGGGTGTCCTACCATACATCTTTCCATATGATGATAGATGATGAGTCAATGTTGTAGGTGTCCTATTCATTATATGTATTGCAATATGCACTGCCTCTGTCTAGTATGTCAATGTCATATTCATTTGGTTCATCATTTCCCTAGCAATCTTTGCAATGATATGGTTATTCCTTTCTGCCACACAATTCTATTGAGGTATGTACCTGCATGTCACCTATCTTTTGATTCCATGATCTCTCAAAAAATATGAAAATTCATGTGACATGTACTCTCCTCCATTATTAGACCTCAAGAATTTTATGTAACAACCAAACTATTTTTCAGCCATAGCTTTAAACTCCAAAAATCTTTCAAAGGCTTCACGTTTATGCTACATGAAATATGCCCAAGTCATTCTGCTAAAATCATCAATAAAAGTGACATAAAATCTGCATCTCCCACTCAATGAGATGTTCTAACATGGACCCCAAATATTAGAATGCACCATTTCCAAAGAATAACTATTGATTCTCCCCCTCTTTGGAAATGGTAATCTAGTTTGCTTGCCAAACTAGCAAGCCTCACATACATGATCATAATTGACATAACCAAAATGGGGCAACCACCTATCTAGTTTGCATTGTTTCAATCTTTGTAGGTTTACATGTCCAATTCTCATGTGCCATAATTCAACATCCTTATCTTGACCATGCCCACTTTCAACATACATAGAATTTTGAATTACGGGAATACGTGCATCCAAGGAAAATAACCTGCCTTTCTTTTTCCCTTTGGCAAACATTTGCCAGGCCTTCCATTTTGAAATTCCTCAATGAAACATCCATATCTATTGAATCTCACCTACAATCCTTGGTCCAATTGATGCTAAGTTCTTAGTGATTGTAGGTACATAAAGTACATCCCCAATCTTATTTTCAACTCCATCTCTAGGGACAAGTGGCACACTACCAATATGAGTAATTTTATGCAAATTTTCATCCCTAGTAGCCACATATTCTTCACTCTATATGTTCTGCTTCGTATCAAACCACTCAACATGATGAGTCATGTGGTTTGTAGCCCTTGAGTCTAGAAACCAATCATCTTCACTGGGAGGGTGTATCATGCTCCCTAGTTCATGTTCCATGGCAAATAAATGGCCTCTAGCAAAGCCACATCTAGATCCATAACCTGCACCTCCATAATCACCTGCATAGTGGTTGTATAGGGTCTTTCCTCGACCCCTAGGCATAGAATTTTGCTTGTGATAACATTCCCTTTCAAAATGTCCATACTAGCCACAATAATTACATGCACCATCTCTATGTGGAGGAGTAGACCATCCTCTACCTCCAAAATAAGCTCTCCCCCTACCTCTAGGCATGAAATCACCATGACTAAAGATACCTTGGCCATGTGCAATGCTATGACCACCACGGCCATAAGATGAGCCTCTAGCTCTAGATGGGCTGCCATGCTCTCTTTGATGATAGAAGACACTATCTCCACTTGCATTCTTGCTACTACTAGATGCATTCAAACCCAAGTTTATTTCTTTTGTGAGTAGCAAAGCAATCAATTCTTCAAAGTCTAGCATAGAGCCTCCTCTAACTGAAATAGAGGTATCCAATTTGTATGCTGGGCCAAGTCCATTAAGGGTGACTGAAACCAAGTCATCATCATCCATTGGTGCATTTATAGATGCAAGATCTTCTACAACATGTTTGATCTCTACAACATAGTCAGTGATGGTGCGGTTTCCTCTCCATGCTCCATGCAATCTTTGCTTAAGTTGTATCTTCCTTGCCTCCTTACATGTCCCATATATCTTCTCAATAATATCACATGCTTTGTTACAAGTACTTTCCTTCTTGATATGAGGAATCAAAGTCTCTAATATGCATATAGAAATCCAATGCAAAACCTATGTTCTTTCCAGTCCAATCTTTGTATGCCTTCTTTTGCTCTTTTGTGGACTCCTCAATAACCTCTGGACATGCATCATCACCTATAATGAGTTCCTAAAGACCTCTCCCCACCATCAGAAAGTTCTCCATCCTGTATGACCAAACACTATAGTTGTCTTTGGTCAATTTATCTCAAACAATCTAAGTAATCTGAGCCATGTCTTCTGACATTTTGATAGCTACAATTTAAGAAAAAATAGTAGTATGTGCTGCCCCAATCAAGCATTCAACATGAACCAGTCCACTGCCTCAAATGTTCAAACCGAGATTAAAAATGCACAAAAAATAGGTCAAAATTACATGTAAATTCCCTTCCAAGAGAATGGCTACTGCACATGAACTCAAATGTTGTTAGATACATTCATACATGATGCCCACACATCATACATTGGTTGTCCAACAAGAAACATCCAAAACGGAGCTCAAATGATGCTCATATGACCCAAAAAGCATCAAAATGAGGGCTTAAAAATCGACCAACTTCCTTGTTGTTTTTATGTAATTTTTTGTACCAAGAATGAATTTCTAGTCAAGTTGAAGCTACATAAAAAAAATTGGAATTTTTCTTTAAAAAAATTGCCTCCAAATTGGCACCCAAAAATGGCATGAAACCAACTTTCTAGGCCTCCAAACAGCTAGTTCTCTCTGCTTGCAGTGTTGACATTCTGTTAGTGAACCAATTCTCAACATAATTAGTTCATGTCTTCCTTCCAGTGTGAAAGAAACTCCACAAAATAGCCAGTTCCTCCAAGTTCCAATGTGAACACAAGACAATTGTAAAGGGAGTATAAGCCTTAGTGTTCAAGGCTTAATAAGCCTTTCTAAAAAACGAAATCAATACCATGAGCTGCAAGCGGCCATTCATGGTCCCAATTTCCTACATCATCCTCCTAGAGCATGTCCTTGGGGCATTCATCTTGATTGAACACAGTCTCTCATCCTCAAAAACCAAGAGTTAGAGCTTCAAGCTCCATCATAACAATAGATTGTTTCCTCTTTCTCTTCTCTATTACAGACAATAAGCCCCTTCTATAACAAGCAAGCCATGTGCTTGACTTTTAAGCTACCCCTATGCTTGTGCTCTCAACTAGGCCCCCTGGTTAAGCTGGGGCTGAGCTTAAGCAACCCCCCTATTTTCAAACATCCAGTCATGAATTGATTCGTATCCAAACACACCCAATGTCTTGCTATCATACACCATTTCCAACCTCATTTAGCTTACCAAATGCATCCAATGTGGGATTCACTTGCCCCCAAATTGGAGCTTTAGTAGCTCATTGAAGGGGATGCAATGGTAGTGGAGAAGGAGAAGAGGGAGATGCAGGAGAGAAGAGCACACACAATGTAGGTGCTGTCAAGAATGATACGACAACCTTATTGCACTATCTCATATATATGAATAAAGAATATGGGGGGTCACTATACACGAGCAGACCCAAGGGGATTTTACCCCAACAAGGATTCAATGGTAGTGGAGAAGGAGAAGAGGAAGATGCGGGAGAGAAGAGCACACACAATGTAGGTGTTGTCAAGAATGGCATGACAAGCTTATTGCACTATCTCATATATATGAATAAAGAATATGGGCCGTCACTATACATGGGCAGGCCCAAGGGCCTTGAGAGCAGAGTTTTGAGCTCGGGATGTGCCTAAAATTTGCCAAAAAGTCTGGAATTTAGGGGAAAAATATTTAACATCGAAGGCGGCGATTGCAGCTAGGACGATTTTAAGCACCAAGTGAAAGATGGCTTTTAAAAGGTGCCTGAGTGACACTTGTAGATTTTTGATAATTTTTTCAATTACCGTACGGGATGTCAGGGGTTTCCAGTCAGTGCGGGATGTCAAGTAGGATGCCCAAGATTTTTTAGAGCTCGAATCGGAGTCAGGACGAGGAAAAGGCCAAAAATTTGGGCAAGATATGAAGAGGTGGACATTGAGGAGGACCAAAGGGGGGGTGCCCTTTGGAGCTTTGACCCCCCCCCCCCCCCCCCAAAATTTTTATGAAGAAGGAGATGAAAAAAAAGTGATTTCATGGCGTGATGGTGTGATGCAGCAACGACCGAAATTCGCGCTTGATCTTCATGGAGGATGATCATCAGGCTGAAAGCAACCCATCTAACCGACATTGGGGCTAATCTTCTCCCTCTTTGCTGATCATTTCACTGGTCTTCGTGTGAGAAATGGCTGTCTGGATGAAGAGAACAGATTCTAATATTTCTCTCTCCTCCCTCTCTCTCTTCTCTATGGGTTGTTCTTGTGTACCATCTTGAGGAAGGAATTGGGGAAGGAGAATGAAGAAAATGGTGTTGAAGATTGATAGAGATGCTGAAGATTGAAGTACACCATTGGATTGAGAGCAATGGAGGCTCCGTTTTCTGGTTATGCATGCATTCAAGGTGTCTGGGTTACGTAAAAACACGATATGACCATTTTTATGAAGAAAATGAAGGATTTTTTATAGTTTATGATGATAATTATGTTCTTATTGGATGAAAATTTGTTTGTGGACTGTTTGCATTATGACTAATTGCCTTCTATCAGAAAATCTTGGTTTTGCAATGATTTACATGCTTTATTTAATTCCTGTAATTCCGAAATGCGGTTTTTAAGTGGCAAAATGGTAGTTTTTCCATTTCGGGTAGGTAAAAGGTGTTCCCATGGGGGGAATATGGAAGATATTTTGAATGTTAGTATGCTGAAGTGATTGGAACAAGAAAACTAGAAAATATCATATTTTATTGCCAAATAAATCAAAAAATGGAAAAAATAAGGGGAAAATTAGAAATATGTCTTGGAAAAATAAGAAAAAATATGATAATTGTTTGTGGATGTGTGGTAGTGGTGAAGCATGAGGTTTAGCCTCAGTTTTCCCTATCTCTTTGTCAAAGTTTGTGATTTATTGCTTTTTATACATCAAAACATGACAAAATGAACCTCTACACCTATGCAACGAAAGCAATACCTAAACGTAGGGGGTTGGGATGTTTGAATGGTGTGATTTGCATGCTGATTGTTGCTGATTTTCTTGTGCACATCATGTCATAGAATTCGTGGTATGTTAATTAAGAGGATAGTAGCACGAGTGTTATCTCGGTGCTATCCTTGCATCGCTGCAACGGGTTAGTGAATAATGCATTTGAAAAGCCTAATTGTGCACAAGCACATTTCTTATTTAAAATGATATTTGAACACTTTAGAATCATTCACCTTTGCATGTGCATGACGATCATGGTATCGGAATAAAAAACCCTTGATGCATAGCACCTGTTTTCAATGACAATGACCCACGTTGAGTGTGGAAAGGCATCCTAAGCCGTAGGATAGACATTCGTTTCTTGGGGGAGCGTTTGGTGAGGAAACATGATATATCTCCTGGAGATGTTTTCACATGAAGAGTGGAGTTTGTTCGTTTGTTTTATATGTTGAGCAACGCATCAAGGGGCTAATCCCTGCGATGTAGGAGAGTTGCAGTGGGGCCGCGGTGTTTCTACCGAGAGGTTGCCTCCCATGTATGTGATTGCCAATATGTATGGGTTCTCCCTCTGTGGAGTTTATAGAAAGGGAAACGCTGGACTACAAAACTATAAAACTATAAATGCATAGATTAGGCTTTAGGGAAGTTTGTCCTTTAGTAGCTAATTGACTCTCCTGGTCCGCGAGGCCGTGAGGGTGTGTTTGTCTGTTATGAGTATGAGGTCCGGCCAGTGTCATAGCCAGTGCCGGCCCATTTGAGGTCCCATTAGTGGTGTGTCTGACGGGAGCTACCAACAAGTGGTGGTTCTTGAATCTAGGGTTTTTAGGGAATAAAAAGTTAGTTTATGTCCTTTGACAAGGACCGTCAAGCCGAAATACAAAAAGCAGAACGTGCTGAGAGGGCTGGACGGCGGTTGGAGATTGTAAGTCGCTATTCTCCTCAAAGGAGTAGCCCGATACGCATAAGAGGCAGTGGTCTTAGTAACCCAATTGCTGCAGATAGTCCTTTAGGTGTAGAAGAAAGTGCAAGTTCTTCCTCTCTTCCACCAAGTCAACCCACTTCAAGTGGGGGTGTGATCCCATCAGTTCAACTCCTATTGTCAATCCGATTATCGCCATGGCACAACCCATTGCAATCCCTGTAGGGACGTTGGATCTGCCAACTTTAGGAGTGCCTTTGCTCATTTTTAATGGGTTAGCCGAAGAAGATGTGGAGTTTCACATTTGTGAATTTCAAAGATTAATGTTTAATTACCGCATCCAAGATGAGGGACATCTCATGATGTTCTTTAACATGACGTTAAAAGGAAGGGTTGCGGTATGGTATCATAGCATAGAGACTAAAACTATAACCACAATTGATCAATTTTACGCAGCTTTCCAAGGAGAATATGCCCCTGAAAGAGGTGGCCAATATTGGTTGCGTGTTTTGAATGTAACACGCCAAGACCCCCATGAGAATGTGAAAGCCTATGCCAAGAAGCTTAAGGAAGTGTTTCGTAAGTTACAAACTTACATTCCTATTCTGCCGACTGCCCAATTGCAGTACTTCTTGTATGGATTGGATTTCAATATTCGAGTACAATTGAGCAGTGTGGCTTTGGCTGATATAGACACCGCCATCACGTGGGCAGAAGGAGTAGAGTCACGATTACAAACGGCCTACTCCTCTCGAATAAATCTTAATGCGAGTTTAGTACCTGGAGGCAATTTACCATTGATAAATGAAAGTCAAGGGATGCCTATGAATAACCCTAATGGGAGAGGAAGCATGGTTCAAAATGTACCTTTGCTACCAGCTCCTCCCAATGTCACTATGCCTATGACTAGTCAGTTGACTCCACCAAATGTTGGAGGCCAAGTTTCGAACCCTAATGTTGTTCCTGTGAGTCAACAACCAATGCCCAATCAAATTGTTAGGCCAATGAAACGACGGATAGACGATCAAGGCTATGAGTCGAGTGCCTCTAATGTCCTTGGCGAAGTTAAGGATATGATGAAGCACTATACTGACATGATTTCTAAACAATATCGGCAAATAGCTATTGACATCAATTTCCTGAAGAAGCAACAAAATCTGATAGGGAGTCGATGCCCTGAAGAGGGTGGTCCCTCAAGATTCAGTTGTAAGTGGTGTGGCGGACAACATTTCCCTAGAAACTGTCCAAATGTTAAATGTGATATTTGTGGGAAGTCGAGCCACTTAGCCGCTACCTGTTGGATTAAAATTAGTTCCCTACAACAAGGGAGTAAACAGCCAGGTCTAGTTAATCATGGAGCACAAGGTAATAACCTCCAGCAAAATGATAGACCAAGATAAATATTGCAAAGGGGAAAGACCACTATAGAAGAGTTTCCACAAGGCAATGGAGTCAGCCTTATCGAGGTTGTACGCGTCAATGACGTTAAAACCTCTAACCTACGAGCCGTGACAAGAGGCCAAAAGGCTAAAGAGGTTGATAAAGATAATGTAAAACCGGTCGAGGGAAACCCTAAGCAAGGGGATAAGGGGACGCAATTCCTGAATCCTAGCGTGGAAGGTGGACCTCTAAGGCCTATTGACAAAAAAGTCGATCCTAAGAAGGATGAGAAAGTGCCAAGAAAGAAGGCAAGAGCTAAAAGAGAAGCACCAAAGCTGGTCCCGAGACCAAAAGAAAGGATGGTGTGGCGAGAAAAGAGAGCTTTGACTACCTATCATGATTTTGATTTAGCAAGTGGTATCATCCGATAGCTTTTGCTAGTCGAAAATTGGGCATATAAAAAATTAACTATACCTACATGGAGAAGTTGTGCCTTGCGATGGTCTTTGCGACTAAAAAATTCAGGCACTACATCCTCTATGAGAAGGTAGTTTTCTATACGAAGGCGGAAGGGCTTAGATTGCTTATGAACAAGCTGCAGCCGCCTGATCGTCTAACAAAGTGGTTAATCACTTTGCAAGAGTTCGATTATGAGATTAAGAGTAAGCCACCGAGGTTGCAGGGGATTGTGGAATGCCTTGTGGATTTCGGGGAGCCAAAAGAGACTTTGGCTGAAGGAAGTGATATTGAAGAAATGTTTAAAATTGATACATCTTCTATCCCATCTTGGTATGCTGCTATCATACATTATCTATCAATGGGAGAGACTGGAGCTGGTTTATCAAAATCTGAAAAGAGGAAAATCAGACAATAGGCTTTGAAGTTTTCCTTGATCGCAGGAACACTATATCGGCAGGGTGTTGATGATATCTATCACCGATGTGTGATGTCTGATGAGGTTCCTTTCATCCTGGAAGAGTACCATGACTATGCATGTGGAGGGCACTTCGCTGGACGGTTGACAGCATAGAAAGCTTTAAGAGTTGGATAGTGGTGGCCATCCATCTTCCAAGATTCCTTTGAGTATGATAAGAGATGTGATACCTACCAAAGACATGATAGTAGAGAGAATAGGAAACGTCCACTTACGCCTATTATGGCTATCCTTCCATTTGAGAAGTGGGGCATTGACTTTGTGGATCCTATCACCCCGTCGTCTACTACTTAGAAGAGATGCATTATAGTAGCAACTGATTATTTCACAAAATGGTCAGAAGCGCAGGCGACGAGGTAGGACAATGCAAAAGAGACTGCAAATTTTTTTTTAGAGCAGATTATCTGCCGTTTCGGTCCACCAAAGGAACTAATGTCGGACCGTGGAACCCACTTTTTGAATCAAGTGATCAAAAGCTTGATTGAAGCTTGGCAAATCAAGCACAATAAAACGACCCCCTATAATCCGCAAGAAAACGGGCAAGTTGAAAGTACTAATAAGCAACTTGTGGGTATCTTGTCTAAGATAGTCTCTGAGAAGAAACAAGACTAGGACAGGAAGTTGTATGTGGCAGTATGGGCATATAATACAACGTTCCATTTAAATTAGTTTATGGGGAAGAGTGTGTGTTACCCCTTGAAATGGAGTTTCCAACAATACGGTTTGCAATTAACCACTCTTTGGGAGATGAAAATTCACTCTTTGAACGTTTCACGACTATAGCCCACCTGGATGAGCTGAAATTGTAGAGCTTATTACACGAGGAGGTAGCTAAATGTCGGATGAAGCAGTTGCACGACCTTAAAGCAAAGAAGTATACCTTTAAAAAAGGGCAATTAGTTCTGTATTATGATGCGCGTAGGGAATTGTTTCCAGGAAAGTTGGAACCTAGATGGGATGGCCCCTACAAGATTGTCAGGATAGGGAAAAATAGGTCTACGGTTCTACTAGCTGATTTGCAGGGAGTAGAATTTAAAAATAAGGTTAATCTCAATAAGATTAAACCTTATTATTTCTGAGTATGCTAAAATGGCAAAATGCATTGCAGGTCCATGCTGGGGCTGATTTGAGACCTGCAAAAGAGCTTAAAGGTGGTTGATGGGGCGGTTAATTCCTTATTTGGAGCACCCATATCTAGAGCAGATCTACCATTAGGGAAAACTTATCTGGTGGAGCAAAGGATACAAATTGATTGAGCAAGAAGACGGAATCTTTGTGTGGGAGATCAAAGTTTTCTACCATCATTGTTTACGAGTGTGGACAAGTATCCCTGTTGAGTTTAATGAAGAAGGTGGGATGGACCTGTCAGTTCATCCTCTAAACATGTTAAATTTTGACTATCATAATTACATATAGAGGAGTTCGTGATGGCAGGCTATGTAAACCCATTGTGGACGTACACACTATATTTGATGAAGCATCCAGGGGCCCTAATAAAAAAGGGAGTGTTAGTGCTAGTGCTCCATTTGTACTTCATTTGTACTTCATGATGTATGTCATGTCTCAGCTTTGACTAAAAGACTTATCTTAGCTGGATAGTTGGATGATGACATCTATCATGTATCCTTAGGTGATTCTACAAGGAAGATTACAAGTGGCCATCTCATTTTTACTAGATGCGCCAAGGCTAGTAGTCTATATCCATTTCTTGTATCTAGATCTATTGATCATGTTTTGTCCATGACCAATCTTCCACGTGTATCTCTTTGGCATCATCATCTTGGGAATATGTCCCTTAAAGGAATGAAAGTACTTACTCATTTGCAGTACTTATCACCTATTGACTAATGGCTTGATTTATGCAATCATTGTTTATATGGAAAGTACATTTGTAACTCACATAAAAATTTTGGTTCTATGTGCATGGGTAAGCCATTGGATCTTGTGCATTCAAATGTTTGTGGTTCCATGCTCTATCAATCATTAGGTGGTGATTAAAAAATTTATCATGTTTATTGATGATTATTTTCATAAATTTTGGGCCTATCCCATCATGCAAAAGCCTAAGGTGTTACCTACTTTTTTCAATGCTTTCTTGTTATGGTTAAACACTAATATGGGAATAATTATCATGTTTATTGATGATTATTTGCATAAATTTTGGGCCTATCGCATCAAGTGAAAGCCTAAGGTGTTACCTAATTTTTTCCATGTTTTCTTGTTATGGTTAAATACTAATATGGGCATAGGCTGAAATGCCTATAATTTGACAATGGGAGTGAATAAATTTCTAAGAAATTTGAGTAGTTTTGTGATGAGAGGGATATTAAGTGTTAGTTGACCATACAGCCACCCCAAAATGGTGTTGCAGAGCACATGAATAGTACTATTTAGGAAAGAGACCATTATATGTTTAGTCAGGTAGTCTTACCATAGTACTTTTGGGCTGAGGCAATTACTAATGCAATTCATCTAATTAATAGATTCCCATGCATTGCTCTTGATAGTAGAGTTGAATAAGAGATACTAGGCGCTCCGTGCCTAGACTCGCCCTGGCGCTTCGCATCGGGGCGGGTGCAATTTTTGCGGGCGGGGGCGGGTGTTGGACACGTGGCATCCGCCCCCGCGTTCTCCTTTTCTTTTTGTGGGGGAGGTGGGGGGCTGCCACGTGGCACCCATCCCCCACCTCTCCTTAACTAATAATATAGATGTTCTAGTAAACCTCTCTTTTGTATGCACACTTACAAGAATTTGGATGTGAGGCTTTCTCACATATTCCCACAAACAAATGTAATAAGCTAGATCTAAAGTCTTTCAGATGTATCTTTCTTGAGTATGGTGGTGTAGGTGAGATGGGCTATTGCCTTTGGGATCCACTAGCTCAGAAGCTTATTCACAACCATGATGTTATACTCCATGAGGAAAAGATGCATATGAGACTAGAGTATGGGTGAGAATATTTCAGCCACCATTGATGCTTGCAAAGTTCAGTTGGCTGGTCTTTCATGTGTGAAGACCCAACCAGGTTGAGATCTATTATTACTTCATTAAAGAGGTAATTAAAAATAATAAAATAGAGCTTATCAAGATCTTGATTGATGAGAAATCTACAAATCTACTCACTAAAAGTCTCTCAATGGAACATTATACCTTTCTTAAGAATATGGTGGACATAGGATTAGATGACGTTTATTTCTCATCCTCTTGTACTTCTATGTACACTATGTACCTTCGCACTTTTTTGTTGTTTTCTCCACACTCAAGTACATTCACCCTTAATTGGGAGGCTCTTAGGTACTTTAGCTTCTTATGCCTAGCATTGTAGGTGGTACCCGCTTGCCAATGTCACTTTATTCTTTATTATTTCTATGACAATAGAATAAGGAAAGTCACATTACACATTGTGACTGTTGGAATACCCACACACCATCTTACTCTCTCTTGATTGAACCTCCATAGTTCTTTCATATCTCTTGCTTCCACTTGTGCTCTCACCCCTTGCTCCACCTTTCAACTACCGCTCATAAGCCTTGGTTTCCATTTCAATGCTTTTGAGGATCTTCTCACTTGTAGTAAAATTTTCATCTTTGACCAAAGAATTAGCCAAGAAATGCAAATGTATCTCATTCATTGCTCACCCTGATTCATCCTCACTAAATTGCATTAAGGCAACAAGATTATAGTCTGAACGAATATCTAGTGAATTCATTATATTAACCAACAACCAATAGTCTTGGTCATCAACCATCGTAAATGTAGGCCAGCACATAGACAAGTTCCTTCCTCACATGCATTGATCAATTGCACACCATCTAGGTCATTAGGCATAGCTATGGATCAATTAAAACTTTGCAAAGTAGCCTCTATTCTCTCCTCATGTGCATCAAAGGTATCATCTCATCTGTCTTTTCAACCTCTCTAATAGTAATGATAGACTATCTTCTATCCTTAGCATATGATCCTTGTTGTGAAGTCCCTTTTGAGTCATTCTCATCCTATAGGAGATGTAAATAGAAAATGAACACAAAGGAGGATTGCAAAAGATGATACCCCTTTGAGTGTACTAGGCAATTCTTTGTATCCTTATGTACATTACTAGGTAATTTATCCAAAACCTTGGCTAGCTTTCTCTTTGCAACTTTGTTGGTTAGAAAGTCATGAGTGCGAACATATTCATATGTCTCTATGGTCACTATGCTAAAACTTATTCTTTGATATTCTTCCATGTGGACATTTAGCACATTTGTACGAGAACGCAAAACATTCTCAATAAAAAGAGATAAAGTAAACATACATGATAAATTAGGAGCATGGGAATGAGAGTGCACGATGTAGAGGAACATAAAAAGCTTTTCAATTGGGATTTTCTCCACATCGCCCTTAAACTCCAACCTTGTACTTCATCGAGTTTCTTATTCATAACAAAAAAAATAAATAGAAAGTGAAAATATTTCTCCAAGAAAAGAAAATCTTCTAAATTGAAATTCTCACCCACACTATAAATGAGGGTCCCTACCAAGCAATATAGGGGCTCCTCATAAGTGTGGGAGGGGCCTCCCTCACTTGGTGGTGATCCACACAAGCTTCACCACATATGAGGGTCACCACTAAGTGATATAGGAATCCTTTGCAAGTGGGAGGAACCTCTCTTGCTTTTGACGGTGACCCATGTGGGCTTCACTATATAGGAGGGTCACCATTAAGCATATGAGGGCCCCCTATAAGTGGGAGGAGCCACCCTTGCTTGATCATGACTATGCAAACTTCATCATGTACGATGGTCACAACCAAGTGATTTAGTGCCCTTTGTAAGTGGGAGGGGATTCCTTGCTTGGTCATGACCCATACAAGTTTCACTATACATGAGGGTCATTACCAACTAATATATGGTCATTACCAAGTGATATAGGATCTCTCCATAAGTGCGAAGGGCCTCTCTAACTTGGTGGTAATCCATGCGAGCTTCGCTGTACATGAGGGTTATTGTTAAACTATAAAAGGACTCACCACCCATGGGAGGAGTATCTCTACCCTTATAGCGACTAGTTCAGGGCTCAATCCATAGCACCAGAGAACGATATGATTATTGTCTACTTAATAGATCTGCCTCTCACTTGGTGGTAACCCGTTGTGGATTTATACCACATGAGGGTCACCAAAAAGCCTATCCTAAATTGTTGTTGAGGACATCCCCTTTAAGAAACCACATCTCTTTAATGATTATCGAGATGTATGAAGTTACTATTTAGTTTGGTTAGAAATAGTGCAAAGTTAGAAATAACTTGCACATGTGCTATATTCTTGAATGGCACCTCGCATGAAGAGTTGGCATCCATTGCTGGATGGGATTTTTGATCTTCTATGTAGAGGGAGAAACATTGAGAGAGAAAGGGTGAAGTAGGAGCTAGATGAGAGTAGATGCACGAAAGGGCAAGAGAGCCAGCATGATCAAAGGAGATCGATAGAGAACCTATTATGTCAAGGGAGCAATGAAAAGAGAACACCTACTATGTTGAGGGAGCAATGATGAGAGAGCACTTACTATGTTGAGGGAGCAACAACAAGAAAGCATAGATGAAGCAAGAGTCAGATGCAAGCAGATGCACAAGAGAGAAAGAGAGCCAGCATGATAAAGGAGATCAACAAAGCACGCGTTTAGTAAGAGAGGGCATCTTGCTAAAGTTCTAAACCCTAAAACCTTTTTGAGTGATCCCTGGTACTGCAAGGTACACCTATATGATCAATGATTCCTCCATGGAGTTAATGAGTGATTATCCCTTTTAGTTGCATTGCCAATCCTAAGGTCCCATTTTGCACTATTTTAAATTAATGAAAGGGACACTTTTCTAGGATTCTCTCTTTTTTTGTTTTTCTAGGACTATCTCTTTAGAATTAACGAAAGGGACACTTAAAAGAGTATTTTTATCATTTAAAAATTTCATCTACTAATACAAAAGCACTCATATTTGATCCCCGCACCCTAAATCTGTTAATACAAAAGCACTTGGTACTTAATCCCCACACCCTAAACCAGCTAATGCAAAAGTTCTTCCATTAAACTGTATTATGCATGCATTTTATAGTTTTCTTACTTTCACATTTGCTCGATCCTCTATTCTACCTTGCCATTTTCTTACTCTTGCATTCATTTGGTCCTTTGTTCTCTCTCTCATCTAGCCAGCTATTTGTTGAGCCCTCATGTCCTCCATTGAGCGCGCTCCCAAAAGAAGCATATCTTTGACCTTGTCAATACTGTGAGTCTACCCCTAGAAGGAGCATATCTCTAACATGACACTGCAAGTTTGTCCCAAAAGAAGCAATACTGTGACCACAATGCCAATCCCATTGTGACCTATTCCTTGGTAAACACTTTCTTTTTTTAAAAAAATCCTAGACCACTATATGCACCTTGTTTTGTTTCCAAAAAATCCTTGATCAATGCATGTTCAATGTTCTTGTCTTTGAGGATCACCAAAGAGTGGTTCATGGGAAAACCATTGCCATAGGTATCCTCTATTGCTTGTGGTGACCCTCGTCCGTTCTTATCCTTGAGGCTCACCAATAAGTGGTCTCTAGCAATCCATTGTGAAGGGGTAGCCTCTATCCATTGGTGTTGACCCTCGTCTATTGTTATTATCTTCAAATCACCATCAAGCAATAGAGGCTATCCATTGCCATGGGGAGGCCTCTATCACTTGGTGATTTAGTGTTCTTACCTCTGAGGGCCACTAGCAAGTGGTTCATGGTAACCCATTGCCATGGGGTAGCCTCCATCACTTGATGATGACCCTTGTTCAATGTTCTTATCTTCAAGGGTAACAACCAAGCTTCATGTGGTAACCTATTGCCCAGCGGAAGCCTTTATCACTTGGTGGTGATCCTTGTTTATTGTTCTTATTTATGAGGGTCACCACCGAGCATTTTGCAAAAATGTGTTGCCTAGAGGCAACCTCTATCACTTGGTGTTGACCCTCGTCTAGTGTTCTTGTCTTATAGAGGATATTTATTACCATAGGATAGCGTCTATCTTTTGGTGGTGACCCTCATCTAGTGTTCTTGTCTTCAAGAGTGACCACCAATATATTCATGGAAACCCCTTGCCATGGGGTATCCTCTATATCTTGGTGGTGATCCTCGTTCACATTGTGCTTATCTTCCAGGGTCACCACCAAGTAGTTCATACTTCATAAATGTAATGGAGCAATCTCTATCTCTTCGTGGTGACTATTTATGGTCTTTAGGGTTCATAGCAAGGGATCCCTCCCATAGAGGGCCCAAAATGTATCAAGCTCACCACACAATTCTTAGTGAGCTATGTAGGATAGAGAATTGAATACAACTTGTAATACCACACCTATCCTTCCAAAGATTGGTTTGAGAAATCTATGATCATTGGGCTATAGACATGGGACGGACCTTCTCAAAAGTTCTCACACTAGGAGATTGTTGAAGACTTCCTCATGAAAACTTTTGAAGATGTATATTTCAATCCATGCTCACAAGATGACGATCACGCCTAGATATTTTCATAGCTCATGTTACTTATGACTTTGCCACGAAAGGATTCTAAATCCTATGGAGATTCTAGATCGTCACTTGTTAAAAATTATTATTTTCTTGCCTCTTCACCGACAACAATCTAAACCAAGATTCCCCATCTTCCATGATAGGGACACATGCTTACAAAGAGCATGAGAAACACGCCAATTGAAGCCATAGAGCCTGCCAAACCCCATCAACCTTAGACCTAGACCCACAAGTGAGCCCCAAGCACCCTCACCCCACAAGCTTGAGCCCCAATGCCAAGCACCTCCATCCCATGAGCTTGAGTTCGATGGATCCTATGAGCCCAAGCGTGTTGGAATATCAAAATGTGAGCATGAGAAAATGTGCACAAGAGGAAGAGAGCTCTCAAGTACAAGAAGATATTGCTTAATGCATTGTTCACAAGTACAACTAGTACACTCTCTCTACAATTGAGAGTGACCTCTAGGCCATTTAAATAGCCTCTAGATGGCTAGGGTTAGGGTCTTTCCATGTCCTCCAATCCATTCACACCCATCTATTATCCACCCTTGCATACATAGGGTTCACATGCATATCTCTCAACACCCCCCCTCAATGCCTCCAGATGGCTAGGGCTAGGGTTTTTCCTTGTCCTCCAATCCATTCACACCCATCTACCCTTATCCACCCTTGCATACATAGGGTTCACATGCCTATCTCTCAACACTCCCCCCCATTGCCAAAGAGTGGCATTGGACTATAAGACATGTTAATGTTCCCCCCCTCAAACAAATGGGATGCCTTTATAAATTGGGCTACAATAGTGCTTATAAGTAGAGGATTTATAGATTTAGAGAATTCAATCATCGGGTGTTTTGGAGACAAAGTTGGCTGGAAAACAAAGAAAAAGAAAGGAAATAAATATAGCAATGTTGTAGTTAATTATATTATCATTGCATCCTTTAGTTGTGAGAAGGAGTAGAAATATCTGTATCAAAAGGACTAATTTTAGTATAACTAATGTTTATTGTGGTTATGCTAACCTATAAATTCAACCCTTGGAATCGTGCTTGGGACATTTGGATAGAAGAAAATAAAGCAAGTGAGAGCTAGTCATGCTAAACCCACATGTCATGAGCATCTTGCAAACTACAAGAATATGACATCTTGCAAGACGAGCCTCCACATTGTGGATTATGAGAGAATAAGGGATTTCTTTAGTATATTTAGGAAAAACAACCAACTTAGTAGTGCCCCATGTTGTAAGATGCCTCTCAAGGTACATGAAAGCTTACGAACTATATAAGCAATAAATATCCATGTATCCTTGGATAAGAGTGTGATCACATATGGCCTAACCTTGCGGGAGTAGAAGGTCCCACTCTAGGCAATGAATATGTGGAGTGTTTTTTTTTGGAAACTCTAAATGAGATTAATAAAGATGAAATGATGATTAGAGGAAGCCACAATAAGAAAGAAGAGGATAGAATGATTGTCTTCTAGTAGGAAGGATTTGGACTCATAATAATTAGGACTTGTTTATACTTTGAATTCAAGGTTGCACCAATAAAAAGACCATTTATATAATGTGTGTTCAAAGGGTATTTAAAAATACATTACTTACAAGCAAGAAGGAAACAAAATGATCCCTTTCTTTAAGACACTCATGGATATTCTTTCAAATTGTATTAAAAAACCCCTTTGAATATATCTAAGTTTTGTGAAAATGACCCTCTTGTTGATTGCACATGGTACACTTACATCTTTTGAGGTGCATCTCTTGAAGGTTTGAATAGGATAGTGTATATGGATGTTTCCTATTCTAATAATGGGGTTTTACTTGCTATGGAAGTAGGTGCATCATCACAGACTTCATATACATCTAGCTCAAAGCTTAATGTTTTTTTTTTAAAGAATTAAATCCTATCTTTCAAGATAGGATATGCACAATATTGATTGATCAAGCTAAGATTCAAAACTAAGAATAACCATAAGATTTTTAAAAAATAAAATCATAAATAACATTTTTATTTTAAAGATCAAGATTTAAATCGGTTTGCACCTAATTGTAAAGCTATATTGGTAAAACATTCACATTGAAGACTTAGCTACAACATATTTAAAGGTTGTAAAATTATTTGATTAATAAATAATAAGAGACTTACTATCTAATGATTTATTAGTTTTCGATCAACTCCTTGTTTTAGATGCATAAGCTATAAACTAACTAGTCACATAGTATCTACAAACTCAAAAGCTATAGCAGGAGCATGAAAAGTTGTTTAAGCTTGAATGAGATGAAATGCCTAGTTTAAATTTTTAAAATTTCTCTTGTAGGTCAAAATCATTCAAAGTTCATAACAAATAAAGAGTTGTAGTTGGTAAAAAGTTCTATAAGATATATACTATTAAGGGGTAGCAAATTCTAAACATAAGTACATCAATTTGGAGTCTAAATATGGAAATATATGATATGTTATTGAAGAAAAAACTGAGTCTATAGGCATCTTACGACTAAAATATCTCAACAATCACTAATAATGAAGAAAATATAAACCATATAAATGGCAAATTCTATGATGCTCCACAAAATTATTTTTGCTAAGTATGCTTTAAAAGTAAGTAAATTTTGATTAAATAAGTGCTTAAAAACAACTAAAGAGCACATTTCTACAAATAATTTTAGAATCAAACTAAGAGATTATCTTTTTCTAAAATGGACATCCTAAGTATCCATACTTAACTAAAAGCATCAGTAATGAAGATTATAGTTCATTTTACAAGCTAAAACTTTGTTTCGTCAATTCTATCAAATCCCAAATGAATTGGAAATTATTTTGCTAAGAAGTTAGTGTCTCTATGGAGGTTTGAATTGGGAATTTTGATCATGTTTAGTTCAATTTGAAGGCCTAATTTGAAAAAACTAATATTTTAAGTTTTTAGAATCGATTCAAGATGATAACTAGAGTGCTAATCATAGTAACAAGTTTTATAAATGATTTCCTAATGATGGGTTACTTATTTTGAAGGTAGAGTATAGAGTTAGCTAAAAGATTTTTTTTGCTTATTACTACAAAATATGGATTCAATGTCACTTTAGGATTGAAATATATCACTAAATATTTGAAAGTTATAAAATCATATTTTAGAACCATAGATCTTATCAGGGGATAAATATTTTGCTTTTATGCCATCCTTAAATTATGAACGAGCAGAATGTTATAATACCTAGAAAATATCTATATTAGATGGTCATTGTAGGTGCCTTCAAGCTCAAGGCATATTGTGTGAAAGCACATGCATGATGTCCTTAAGACTACCACATATCAAAGGTATTTGATGAAGCCTAAACTAGAAATACCCTTGAAATTCTTTTAAAATATGAGGTCTTACAGTTAGAGACATTGGTAGAAGCTATGATCTGTGTGCATCAATATAGGTATCAAAATAAGAAACATAAAAAATAATAAATAAATAATTGAAAATAATATTGATACATATTCCAATGTGTGTTGAATACCATACCAATGGATGTAGAGAAATCTTTCACAAGGCCAAATCCCTACTATCCACTATGTTTGCTATGTTGTCAAACATGGACTAATATTTGGACTTGTATGAAAGCCAATGGACATAAAGGTGATCATAACAAATGGAGTCCTAATAAAAACATAGCCCTGATTGAATTTATTTTACAAAGGAAAAAGTTAGAAATTTTGTACATGCATGCATAGAAAAATGAAGTAAAAAAATAGAGTAGATCTCATCCTCTTGCAAGGTCTTGTCATAACAATATTCCAACAAGAAGAGACAAAAATTTAAGGTTATTTGGATCAAATATTCCATGCAAACATATCTAGAACTAAGGTTGGTTGGATTAAATGTTCTCCCCATTGGAATAACTTATTCACAAGATGGTTTAGGCCACTATGTCATCGATACTCCCCTCCTAGCTTGGTCACCCAATGATGAGTGAATGAGAAAAAAAAGGCAAGCGTACACACACAAAATAAATAATAATTTAAAAAATAAATTAAAAAATCATAATTATACAAATCAAAGAACAATATTCTTACAATGTCTATGCCAAAGGTTAGAAAACCACCACTCGCAAGGTGCAACATCAAGCTAGACTCAACTCGAATGTGCATCACCTCTTTCTACTACTTCTACTTGTTTGGATTTTGTCTTATTTTGTTATTTATTATTTTCTAATGGTCTTCCTTAAGCTAACTAGAACAAGATAGGCCATTGTTATAGGCATCTTATGCCTTTGGGTGAAGGTGGGAAAGGTGTTTTGCGATGCGTATATGCATGTAATCATCTAAATCTCTATCTATTTGTACACATTTAGGAGAACTTACCGTGGAGAGTCCTTTCTACTTGATTCTTTTCTCGGGGTCCTTGCTCTCTCCATATAGTTGTTATAGTGTGTCTATATCTCTATTGGTGGCTCCTCTTCCTTATGAAAGCAAACACATTCAGTGGCCAAGATCAAGTAGACTATAATGAAGTTTTATGTGCAACAACCACCCCCAAAGACTCCTGATGTACTTGTTGAGGAGAATGTTGTGTAAAATATTACACGGCGCAGCGAACAGAATCTGAGAAAGAGATAGAGAGTACACAACAGATAAGAGGAGAATCAGTAAAATTCTTTAACTCCAAACAACTGATACAAAGATGGCTCTGTCCACCCGTGTGCTTCCACTGAGTGAAGCTTAGATGGCGATCTAGACAGAAGATAGGCGAAGAGCTTAAGGCTAGCTGGAACAACAACTCTGACTGGGTGAAAGATGAGTGAATGATGGCCGCGAAGGGGTTTAGCTTTTATAGCCCGCGAAGGTCGTTAGGTCGGCCTGTTGACCGACCTACCATATGAGCCTCCACTAGTCGGCCAGGGAATATTCCAGGGAATATTCCCTTTACCATCGGGCCGGGGGCGCTGCCCCCGGACCCCCGCCAGAGGGGCCGCTGGCCCCCCTGGGACCCCCCAGCCAGGGGCCGCTTCCGCGGCCCCTGGACCCCACAATAGGGGCCCCTTTTAACTCCCTTACCACGCAACTCAATGCAATGTGCCTCGAGTTGCTACCAGCTTAACCACTCCATCTAACCCAAAGATTAGACCCACAACAGTCACCTTTTTGCCATCCGGTCACATAGACCTCATCTGATATATAAGTCAGGACTCAACCAATGTTCGGGCTCACATTTGGCTTCTCCTCATAATGGGGGCCTTACAACTTTGAGCACCATGGATCATTGGTAGCACCTAATGAGGGTGGGGCATTGATCATATCTAACACCCCCCCTCAATGTCCACCCATAGGTGAACTATCTCCTCGGCCCAATGCCGAGTCTCTGAAGATGAACTTGAAGCAGATCCTTCGTAAGTGCTTTGGTGAAGATATCTGCTCCATTCTCCTCTGTTGGACAGTAGACCAATTCCACTATCCCATCCTCCATCAAATCACGCACATAGTGATACTGGATCTCTATATGTTTGGTGCGTGCATGAAACACTGGATTTTTGGCAATGGCGATGCAACTCTGATTGTCACATCTCAGCACAGTTGGTTCTTCATCCTGCACTCCCATATGCCATAGAATCCTTCTCAACCATACGGCCTCACATGCAGCAAAACAAGCTGCCTTGTACTCTGCTTCGGTAGAAGACAATGCCACTGTTGGTTGCTTCTTACTAATCCAAGAGAAAATTCCTGAACCCAAAGAGAAACAATAACCAGAAACTGACTTCCTGGAATCAATGTCTCCTGCCCAATCTGAGTCACAGTTCCCCACAAGAGAAGTTCCAAAACTGTATGTGATACCATAGTCAAGAGTTTTCTTCAAGTATTTGAGCACCCGCATCCCAGCCTTCCAATGACTCTCATGAGGTTTGTTTGAGAACCTGCTCAAAACACCAACAGCAAAACTGATATCTGGTCTGGTGTTACACAAGTAGATTAGACTGCCGACCAACCTCCTATACCTCCCAATGTCTGCTAATGCTGATGTATCCTCAACGGATAACTTTGCATTCACCTCCATAGGTGTAGCTATCTCCTTGCACTCGGTCATGCCAAATGCCTTCAAGATCTCCCATGCATACTTCTTCTGAGAGATGAAGATCTTTCCTGGCTCTTGCCAGACTTCAATCCCCAAACAATAGTGCAGCAAGCCCAAGTCTGTCATTTCAAACTCAGAACTCAAAGCCTTTCGAGTTTGGTTGATCATATCTTCATAGTCACCTGTAATAAGAAGGTCGTCCACATATAGGACAATCACTACAGACTTTTTACCATCCCTGTAAACATACAAGTTAGCATCTGAGGCACATCTTTTGAAGTTTAGGTTTAAAAAGAACCTATCTATCCGCTGGTACCATGCTCTGGGGGCTTGTTTCAGCCCATACAATGCCTTCTTCAGTTTACACACTTTGTTCTCAGAATGGGGGGCCTCAAACCCTGGTGGCTGAGCCACGTACACCTCCTCCTTGAGGTCACCATTTAAGAACGCTGACTTAACATCCATTTGGTACACTGGCCACTTCTTGTGGGCAGCCACTGCAAGTACCGTGCGAATAGTGGTCATTCTGGCAGTTGGGGCAAATGACTCTTGAAAATCAAACCCTTCAACTTGTGAAAATCCTTGGGCAACCAGTCTAGCTTTGTACTTTTCTAAGGTACCATCAGCCTTGTACTTTACCTTCCAAATCCACTTGGTGCCAATAATCTTCCGCTTTGCTGGCCGATCCACTAGCTCCCAAGTGTCATTCTTCATTATGCTGTCATACTCCGCCTGCATAGCAGCCTTCCATGATGGATCTGCAAGTGCTTCTTCTAAGTCAGTTGGCTCCTTTACTTCTCTCATAATCTCAACCATCAAGGCCATGTTGACTATGTGAGCAGGAGCAGAAGCCCTCCTTTGCTCCTCTATTCTCTGAGACCTCCTTGGTCCGTCTGCCTTCTCCTCAACAGATGCAGGCATAGGATTATTGTGGTCATAGAGCTGCTTCACCCAGCGCGGCAATGGCTTTTCCGGTGGGGTGATGTCAGGTTGGTGAACTTTTTCCTCATCATCTGAAGATGATGCTTCCTCCTCCTTAAGGATAGGGATAGCTCTCGGGACAGGTTCATAGTGGACTACTTCTTCGCTTGATGATAAAGTGGAAGACCTTGCCTTCTCCTCCTCCACTGTATGCGGCTCCTCCTTGAACACCACATCACGGCTCGCGATGATCTTCTTTGCCTCTTGGTCATATAACTTGTAAGCCTTCTGCTCATCACTATAACCCAAGAAGATACATTTTCTGCTTTTTGGTTGTAACTTGTTTCTCTTCTCATCTGGAACATGTGCATAACATTCACATCCAAAAATTCTGAAATGTGAAACAGATGGTTTCTTACCAGTGTAAGCCTCATGAGGTGTTTTTCCCTTGAGAGCCTTTGTGTAGCTCCGATTTAGAATGTAGACTGCAGTATTAACAGCTTCAGCCCAAAAATGGTTAGGCAATCCCTTGCCCTTTAGCATGCATCTTGCCATCTCCACAATGGTACGATTCCTGCGTTCCACAACACCATTCTGCTGAGGTGTGTGAGGCATCGTCAATTGACGCTTGATTCCTTTGCTCTTGCAAAAGCCTTCAAACTCCTTTGAGTTGAACTCACCACCACCATCTGTTCTAAATTTCTTCACACTTTTCCCTGTTTCATTCTCAACAAGTATTAGCCATTCTTTAAACTTACCAAAAGCTTGAGCCTTATCACGAAGGAAGTACACCCACATCTTCCTACTGTAGTCGTCGACAATCAACATAACATAAGAAGATCCCCCCAAGGCCTGTGTAGGCATCTTACCACACAAGTCAGCATGCACCAACTCTAGAGGAGCATGTGCTCTATTCTTGCTTTCTTGTGGAAATGCCTTTCTCTGTTGCTTGCCCATCATACAAGCTTCACATGGTTCCTTCAATTCAGTTATGGTAGGTAGGTGAGCAACCATACCTTGCTTTTGCATCTCCTTCAATACTGCAAATCCGATGTGTCCAAACCTTTCATGCCAAAGCTTACTTGTGCCCACTCCAGCGGTGGCTGTAAGAGCACTTAGCTCATACAGGTTGTTCCTTCTTTCTCCTTTGCCAACAATTGTGCCAACACTATCAATAATTTCTGCACCTGTCTTCTTGAACCTCACTTCATGACCAAGATCAGTTATGGCAGCAACTGATAAGAGATTTCTCCTGATTTCGGGAACATACAACACATTTGAAAGCTTTTTTACTTCACCATTTGCAGCAACAAAAGAAATAGTACCTGTGCCCGCAGCAGGGCATTTAGCATCATTTCCAACCGTCACAGTGATGGATTCTTGTAGAGGCTGCATAGAACTGTATAGACCTTTCTTGTTGGTCATGTGACGGGAGGCCCCACTATCCAACACCCAAGAGTCAGTGGTAGATTCTTCTTGCGCCGAGGAGCACACTTCCTCAATGGTCGCCATGAATAATTCCAACTCTGCTTCAGCCGTATTGGCTGTCTCTTTCCCTTTAGTTTTAAGGGTACCATTCTTTTCATCTGCCTTCTTGACACGACAATCTGCAATTGCATGTCCTTTCTTCTTACAGTAGAAGCACTCTCCTTGAAACCTCTTCTTGCCGCCCTTTTTCTTTTTGTCACCATCATTTTTGGTGGAGGAAACACCTTTGCCTTTTGCATTGGCAGAGAATGCAGCATCTCCATTGTTGCTTCCTTCTCGGGCTTTCAGCCTCAACTCCTCCTCCATTAATAATGCACAAAACTCCTCAAAAGTCAAAGCTTGAGGTCTCACCTGAGTATTAAGGGCAGTTACTAGTCCATCAAACTTTTGTGGACAAATCCGAAGACACCTCCGAGCTAGCTCTTCGCTAGTCTTTTGTATCCCAGCGCCAGCCATTTGGTCGCGCAGATTCTTAATCCGAGTGATGAATGCTTCAACCGTCTCTCCTTCAGCAAACTTCTCCGCTGCTAGTTGATTCTCCAAGTTTTGAATCCTTGTTTGGTTTCGTGTTTCATACTGACTCCTTAGTACATTCCAAGCCTCTGACGCTTTGGTTGTATGCTGAATCAGAGTCAAAACACTGTCAGAACAGCTTGTAACTAAGGCACACAATGCATCTGCATTCCTTCGTTTCCAAGCTCGTAGAAGATCTGCATTCGGAGGAATCATCACACTAGGATTTGATGGGTCGGGGATAGGCTGTGGTTCTGCGTCAGTCCCCAGCACAGTCTCCAGAAGCTCATAAGAATCAAGGATAGTTGTAATTTTGAACTTCCACAAGGTGTAGTTTGTACCATCTAACTTGCCTTCGCTGAAGGTTGGTGGACGAATCCTCAGTGTTTGAATAGCCGGTACAGCAGCACCACCTCCTGCACCGCTTCCTGATGCGCCAGAACTGCTTCCCGGAGTCGACATCGTTTCTCTTTGCTGTTGAAGCCTTTGCCTCTTGCACGCTCTCCGATCTCTAGAGCCCCCTGGGCTCTGATACCATGTAAAATATTACACGGCGCAGCGAACAGAATCTGAGAAAGAGATAGAGAGTACACAACAGATAAGAGGAGAATCAGTAAAATTCTTTAACTCCAAACAACTGATACAAAGATGGCTCTGTCCACCCGTGCGCTTCCACTGAGTAAAGCTTAGATGGCGATCTAGACAGAAGATAGGCGAAGAGCTTAAGGCTAGCTGGAACAACAACTCTGACTGGGTGAAAGATGAGTGAATGATGGCCGCGAAGGGGTTTAGCTTTTATAGCCCACGAAGGTCGTTAGGTCGGCCTGTTGATCGACCTACCATATGAGCCTCCACTAGTCGGCCAGGGAATATTCCCTTTACCATCGGGCCGGGGGCGCTGCCCCCGGACCCCCGCCAGGGGGGCCGCTGGCCCCCCTGGGACCCCCCAGCCAGGGGCCGCTTCCGCGGCCCCCGGACCCCACAATAGGGGCCCCTTTTAACTCCCTTACCACGCAACTCAATGCAATGTGCCTCGAGTTGCTACCAGCTTAACCACTCTGTCTAACCCAAAGATTAGACCCACAACAGTCACCTTTTTGCCATCCGGTCACATAGACCTCATCTGATATATAAGTCAGGACTCAACCAATGTTCGGGCTCACATTTGGCTTCTCCTCATAATGGGGGCCTTACAACTTTGAGCACCATGGATCATTGGTAGCACCTAATGAGGGTGGGGCATTGATCATATCTAACATGTTGGACCAAATATCCCAAAAGGTTCTTCAATGCCTCATGAAAATCTTATTTATCCTTTAGCTCATGCCACATCATCAAATCATAGTCAAAATCCAGCTTCTTTTAATCCTTAGCCTTGAAATCTTCCTATTGTTCCTAACCCCATGGGGATAATTCACTTCTTCTAAATGCTCATGAACATGGTGAATCTTTAGTTGTGCCAGCTGAGGAGCCTTCCAAAGTAGCTTCAATGAAGAGAAAGAGGAGATCAACATGATTCTACATGCAAAGGTGCTTTAGAGAGATTAGAAAAGCTCAGAAGGCAACCAACCATCTCATCCCAAAGGCAAAATTTATCAGAGTGGTGAAGGATATTTCAAATAGATTGTCCATGGTTTCTACTATTGGTGGACTTTATAAAAAGTGGCAACTTTCAGCTATACTTTGTTTATAGGAGGTTGTAGAGGACTTCATCATTGATTTCATGCATGACACTTACATTGATGCTTCCCATGTACAAAGGATCACATTGATGAACAAGGACTTAGTATGGTGAGCAGGCCAAGGTATAGGTTTGATAAAGTATTGAATCCCTTATCCTCTAATGATTATAAGACCTTTTGGATCATGAATGTTCTCCCAAAATTGTCCAAAAAGGAGAAAGAACCTATTTTTGAAGTTGACACTCACTTATATCCTACAAGAACTACAACTCAGTGAGAGATTGCCATGGAGGATAAAATCAAAGAGGTTAAAAGTGAGTATGTGATTTGCAAGAGAAAGATTGAGTCTCTTGGTTGAGTTAACTATAGAGGATGGCCAAAGTATTTGGCCAAATGGTTGTTAATGTTTCTCGTGATGCAAAGAAGGAGAAATACCTTAGCATATCTCCAAAAGACAAGAGATATTAGAGAAGAAAGATATTCAGCTATCAAATTCCATGGTTCATTGTTTTTTGAGGTAAGGCCTCTTTTTGTTTTTATTGATTTTTTCAAAGTTTGTCGCACCTTCATTCTCTTATTTTGGGCTTTGTTCTTATACATGGCATACATTTCTTCTCTCAACAATGATATCGCTAAAACTATATTTATTGTTGATCAACTTCTCTTTATGGATTTGTTTTTAAAGTTTGGTTCAAATATTGTCATACACTCTAAAATCTTTTTTAGTATGTTTGAAAGATAGATCCCTTATATACACTTACTTTTGATGATTTATTTTCATATTTGTAGCTAACTAATGTTTAGTTTACAAAGAAAATTGGAGTCTAGTCCACTTTAATGCTCAAGAGGTCATCCTTATGAATTCTTTTTCTAGAATTCATGGCATGGCAAAAATGTATGTCAATGGTTTTCTCGTAATTTTTTGTTTTCCCTTGCTTTCTAGTTTTGTTGTAGGTAGGTTCTTTAATGTTGGCTAACAAGTTTTCATTTGCAATGTGCTAGATTTGTTCCTATCCACTTGGACACTAGTTTTGAAGACATTGATGACTCTCAAAGACCTTTCAAGTTTCTCCTTCAACAAGTCTAGGTCCCAATGCAAAGTGATGCACACAACTGCAGATGGAGAGTCATTTCAAATGTTTATAGGTCAATAGATTCAAATTAGTTACTGAACACAGATGGGTATATAAGTCCTTTATCTTTTGCTTTTAGGTTAAAAGTCACTTGTGATTTCAACTCAATTGTTGTGTACTTTGTTTTGGTGTAAAGATTATCATGAGTCATACATGTGGTGGAGAAGGGAGAGGTGTATTGAGATGATTTTGGATAGGGAAATAACACTGGTGGACCCTGACTCCCCTATCATGAGCAAGAGACATGTGAAAGCTATGAGCAATGGTGATTTTGGATAGGGAAAGCCAAGAGACATGTGAAAGCTATGAGCAAGCGTAAAAGCACGACCAAGTCAACCACCAAAAATACTTTTGTTGCCTCTAGAAAGAAAGTTATGGTCAAGCTTTCTCCTTTGAAGTTTGATACATCTCCTTTGAAGCCTCAAGTGAAGAAGATGCTCATGAAATTCAAATTCTTCTAGAAAAAAAAAGGAGCTTATTGTAAGGAAACTAGCGATAATGAAGTGACAAAGAAGAAACATTGCCAAAGAAGGAGAAAAGCTCAAAGGAAGGAGAAACTAGAGATCAAATAGCTAAAAGCTAGCCTTGTATTTATCCCTTTGTACATTTGTGCTATAGTTACATTATCTTTTACATTTGAAACATCAATTTTGTAACCAAAATATAATGAAATTTTGGATCTTACTCACATGAAATGTATCTTTCTTTGTAGAATCGTATTAAATTTTAAAGTTCATGCCATGTATTTTTTATCTACAATGCTTATAAGTGTCTATTGAAGAATACATTTGGCAACAATGTTTGAAAGCAAGAACAAATTTGAAATTGTTTATATGTTGATAGTTCAAAATTCAAAATGCTAGGGGACAAATACCTCATACAAGAGAAAGAGCATTTAGGTCTTCTTCCAATTGTAGCACCATTGATCTTGAACTTATACCTAGGAGTTATATTGTCTAGAAACTCCAAGGTGCCTCTTAAGACTCTTATTAGAAGTTACATCAACCCTATTTCCTTCTTATCTACATACTTGCACCTCCAATTTTAAGGAAATACAATCAACATCAAAATCTAAAGGAACCCAAGCACCATATCTAAGTTTGTACCTCCTATAATCAAAACCCATAATAAGATATTATCAAAGCGATATTGTAAGATATTGCTAAATATGGATGCCATGTAAAATGGAAGCATATGTAATGTGCAAAGAAAGAAACTTGGAGAGGAAAGGTCAATGAAATCAAAGCAAATATCAACAAGTCTAATGAAAATACAATAGGCACCAAAAAGAACTTTCAAATGCCTCTCGAAAGATACAAAACAGATACTATTAATTGCATCTCATTTTTACTACTTTTTTGTCTAGCTTTAGAAGCCTTAGGCCTACCAAAAGATGTCAAATTTTAGAGATTTCGACTAAAAATGATGAGAAATTCATAAAATGGACTCTACTATCTCCAAAGAAAAGGAGATAATAATATCATATTCTTGCACATGTGGCAAAGTCCTTTTCTTAATATAATGATTAACAAAGTGCCATTTTGTCAAGAAGAGGACAGGAGAGAGAGAGAGAGAGAGAGAGTGCAAAAGAGAGAGAAATATTACAGGAAGAGAGAGAAAGAGAGTGATGAGGAGAGAGAAAGACTAGAAAATGAGAGAGAAAGACAGGAAGAGAGAGAAAGAAGCCATGAAAGCTTGGAGAGGGAGGTGAAGATGAAAGGAGACTTGTATTATTATCTGATGGTCAAAAATCAAGTCCCTAACACCTTATATACTAGCCAGTGTAGCTAGTATATCCCTCAAAAACAATTTGGGCACTTATGATAACTGGGCAGGGAATCTATTCTCACATGGAGTCTTCTACCTTGGGAGGAAGGCATCAGTAGAGAAGAGTTGTTGACTTTGCGCATATGGTAGCTAGAAAGAAGGTCTAAAGATGTTCAAGCAGCTATTGAGAGGCTAAAGATAGCAAGACTAAAGAACAAAAGAAGATTTGATAAGTGACATCGACTTCGGCCAAGAGCAATTCAAGAAAATGATTGGGTGCTTGTCTATGACAGCAGCCTAGACAATCAATATAGTGCTTCTAGGAAGATGGTAAAGCATTGGTTTGGCCCGTATGTGGTAAAGGTCATTCATGACAATGCCACATATTCATTGGCTGAATTGGATGGGACCAGCATAAAGATACCTGTAGCTGAAAAAAAATCAATCTCTTCAAACGAAGAGAAAGTTCAACATATGAGTTAGAAGACTTGAATATAATTCAAGAGCATGAAGACGTAGAGGAAGAAGAAGAGGTAGAAGATGAAGACATTGACATGGTAGAAGATACTTTTTCTGACACTGCAAATCCGTAAGACTTTGGCACATGCCAGAGGATGTCAGGTTAGGAGAGGGTGGATGTCGTGCCGCTATACGCACACCGTGTAAAAAAATCTAGAGTGTGGCTTCCTTTTAGATTTAGAGAGCCAATGCCACTTTAGGCATTAGTGTTAGTGTCCATGGTTCAAAATATTAGATTTGTTTTTTACAAGTTTTTAGCCAATTTTTGATATTCTAGATATTATCTCTTGTAAAAATCCATAAAACTATAGAAAAATTCTAAATTAGGATGACATGTAAAAGAAAGCATGTAGCTTTCAGCCAATTTGAGAGGATTTTATGTAAAAATAGAGATTGACGAAATCGCGCGATGCGCTATCGCTGTTTTCAGGCAGTGACTCCGAAGGGGGAGATGAAGGAGTGATCTGCGACAGAATTCTGGCCAAGTGTGTTGGTATTTTGCCCCCCTTTCTTTTAGAGCCAATGAAAGCATCAGATTGGCGATCTGAGCATCATAGAGGAAGCTATTATTTTATACACGTTTTTGTCTATTAGAGTTGTATCTTCTCATAATGCTGAAAGAAATTGACAGGCTTCATCTCTGTTAGTATTCTTCTACATTTTCTAATTCTTCTTTTGAGTATTCTTCTACATCTTCAATTTCTTCGAACCTCTTCTCTTCCATCTACTCCTCTCCCTGAATCTAGCTTCACCCTGTTGTCTCTTATCTTCAAGAACTTGGCTTGAAACCTTCAACCCTTCTCTTATCTCTACCATCTCCGGAGTCTAAGCTCTTGAACCCCCATACGTTCTTCTCTTGCCAAACCCCTGTGGTGACCTTCAACCCTACGTGCGACACCATTGAACTAGTATCACAAGGAGTAGTTAAGCAAGTGAAGGAGCCAGAAGTTTGGAATCACATCCAAGAGGAGCACTTTGGATTTGAAACATGTAATTGAAGTAATATCCTCAATCCCAAGTCTTACTCAATCACATAAGGTGCCTTCATATCAAATTAAATAAAATACAAAGAAAGAGATGTGACTCAACCATATAACCATGTAGAAATGGTCGATATTTAGCATATGGGGTTTGATTTCATGTAGATCAGAGTACTACTCTGCGACATTATTACAGGGGTAGTATACTAAGGAATGAAGAGGTATTATTGCATACGATGGGTCACTGGGGTATGTACATTACATGGGCCTCATTGGGGACTTATAAAAATAAATTTTTGACCCAAATATCTTGAGTAAATGTGAGCTGCAGACATTGGACAGCGAGTTGTTTACTACAGGGCCCTGTTGTAGTAAATCTATCATAACTTTCTGTAGGAGACTCCGATCGAGGTATGCCATATATCAAAATATAGCTCTTGAGGAGTACTTTCAGCCCATATATGATGTCCATTGTTGTCCATAGTACATAATAAAATCTATTTTGAAACAGAGAACTATTCTACATTCAAAATCTGAGAGAAAACGGGGCCATAGTTAGCTAGATTTCAGCCAAATTTGCTTCTGGTAGGTATGGGAACTCTTCCAAAACTGAAGCTGGCCTCCAAGAAGCTTCCTCAAGTGGTAAACCTTGCCACTTAATCAATTATTCCATGATAAAGCGAGAGCAAAACTTCTTTTCCCTTTGTCCTATGACTTGCTTGGGTATGTATCGAATGATGCCTTCTTCATCTATCGGTGGTAGCTCCTCAATAGAATCCACTAATTATCCAATGAAGGGCTTCAATTAACTCACATGGAAGACATTATAAATCTTCGTGGATGGGGGCAATGCCAACCGATATGCCAAGTCTCCCACTCTTTTGACAATCCCGTATGGTCCATAGAACCTCTGAGCTAACTTATAGCTAGACCCATCCTTAAGGGTGGTATATCTAAACTTGGGCACCTTCAAAAGCACCAAATCCCCTTCTTGGAACTCAACATCCCTTCTTTTGTCATCAACATAAAGCTTCATTTGATCATGAGCTTTCTTCAAGTTGACTTTACACTGCTAAAGTAAGGCCTGCATTCTATCCAACTCATCCTTGCTTTGTGGGTTTATTTTATCATTGAAGATAACCATGGGAAGGGGAACCTTATAGCCATACAATGCCTCAAAAGGTGAAAATCCAATGCTAGAGTGTGTAGAGTTATTATAGGCAAACTCAACCAAATGCAACCATGAGTCCCAAGCATGTTATACATCATGACAGAAATATCTCAAGTAAGTTTCCAGCCACTTGTTAACCCTCTCTGTCTGGCCATCGGTATGTGGATGGTAAGTAGTTGGAAGGGGCTAACTGAGTGCCTATAGAGCTAAAAATTGCATGCCAAAAGTTACTCATGAACTTAGCATCCCAGGCATGCACAATGACCTATGGTAAGCCATGTAATCTGAAAACATGTTCCATGAATTGGCTGGCTACTTGAGAAGCATTATATTGAGTCTTTGTAGGAATGAAATGGGCTACCTTGATGAGTCTGTCCACAACTACATAGATGATATTTCATCATTTTTTGGTCACCGGTAGGCTGGTAATAAAGTCCATAGTAATGTGTGTCCATTTGCCCTCGGGCATAAGCAATGGCTTAAGTAAACCAGCTGGTTTTAAGGTGATGTCCTTGTTTTGCTAACATAGCATGCAGCTCAAGACAAAATCTTTTACATCCTTCCATAGGCCCTTCCAATGAAAGCTCTTAGCAATCTTGCCATAGGTTTTAAATATGTCCAAAAAATGACCAGTTGTAGGCAAGGAATGCATCTCTTGCATAATCTTTTGCTTGAATGGAAAAGTATATGGGATGGAAATCCTCCATGAACTAGATCCACCACCTCTACCATGGGGTGATCTCCCCCTGCCTCTAAAGCCGCCAAACCGATGCTGGCCATGTGTATTTGTGCCATGTCAGACATTTTGCTGATGTTGTCCATACGTTTTTCGAGTGTTTCCTTGACCTCGAAAAGAGCCACGACCTTTACCGCCTCTGCCACACTGGCTAGAGTAAAGAACAATGTCTCTGCTTTGAGATGTACTAGAACCTGTATTCAGCCCAAGTTTAACTTCCTCATGTAGCAGCAAAGCAATTAGCTCATCCCAATCATGGGATTCAACTCTCACAGAAATAGACGTATTAAATGTTTTATACTCTTTGCCAAGTCCATTCAATGTTACTGTAATGATATCATCCTCAAACATTGAAGATCCAATGGTGGCAAGCTGATCTGCTATGTTCTTGATCTCTATAATGTAGACCTGAATGCTTCTACCATTCCTAGACATGTTATTGAACTGTTGCTTTAGCTGAATCTTTCTTGCATGTGTTACATTTCCATAATTCGTCATGAGTATGTCCGTGCATCGTTTGGAAAATTGCATCCAGTAATCTGTATAACCATAGCATTTGATATACATAAGGAAAACCAATGTAACACCTTGCATGCTCTCTCAGTCCATAGCTTATGAGCCCTTTTCTAATCATTTGTCGGATTCATTTCACGCATTTCAGGTTTAGCTTCATCACTTGTACATAAGTCCCAATAACCTCTACCAACTAAAAAATTCTTCATACGGAACTTTCATAAAGAAAATTTTGTGTTGTCCAACTTTTCTCCCATAATTTGAGTGATATTGTCAGTGCCTTGAGCATTTGCCATAGTTGTAGCTTAGGTATTCACTTATGTATACAACCTGTATGTATTTGACTCATTTTCCTACAGTTCATGACCAATTTCCTACTATTTAGAACAGTTTCTTGCAATTCATGACAGTTTTCCTAACAACCTGCTTGCTATAAACTATATTCCAACAATGAAAAAACACAGTCAACTGAGCATAAACCAAGCTCAAATCAGTTCAAAACATTCTATGGTAGTGGCAAAACATCCTAGCAACAAACTATATCCATACAAGTATTAATGTTTGTATTGTATGCAAGTAGCAGTACCAAATATAGCAAGCCCATTGCTATAATCAACAGTATTTTCTCTGTTAAAACAAGAGTATTGAGACCTCAAAACATCCCCAAAATAACTCATTCAGTTGCCACTCTGTGCAGGAGTTGATACATGTCCAACCGGTCAGAATATATTGCATGTATGTCAAGTGAAGATGATAGGTATCCTTCCTAGTATAACCAGTAACAAATCAGTCCAAATTTTGGACTTTTAGCACTCACAATATCCCAAAAAGCATCTACCACTCGAGTTATATGATCCAAGCATTTGTCAATAGTAAATAAGCATCACAGATACTTCAATCCTGTAGGTATATTGTTTCCAAATTCATGACAGCAACCAGTTCACTGTTTCTAGCCTACAAATAAGCTCCAAAACTAAGCATTTAACACTCCAATATCATGCTCAAATGCATGATAATAAGGGCATATACATTGTTAGGATGAAAGCCACCAATGCCTTGGAATCACATGCTATTTACTGCAGTAAATAGCTAGTCTACACAGGTCTATGCTGAATATCTCAAAATCTATGAGGAATTTGAAAAAACTTTCTTTTGCAAAGTTGTAGACCATGTCGAAACAATTAGGATTCATGGGTTGTTTATCCAAAAACCATTTTTGTAGCAAGATATAGCTTCTGCAAAGAGCGGGATACATGCACAGTCTCCTTTGATGACGTTTTCTTCAGATCTGATGTCTTGATGTCAAATGGCCACTGCCAAGCCTTTAGGATTCAAGCGTTCAAGCTCTAATACCATGTTGGAAGAGAGGAAGAGAGACAGAGTGGAGCGGAAGATGAGCCTCAGCTCATTGTTATTCTTCTTCCATTATTCTTCCATCATACTAACTAAAAGAGACTTACACACATAGGTATGACTAACCAAGACTAAATGTGGTTAAGTCATTGACTACACCGACTTATTGAATGTCACACACATACAGTTGTATCCAACTAATGTTAGTCACACACATAAAGATAGATTGACTGAAGAGTAACAGGAGCATGCTAAGGCATAGGTTCACAGCATGTTGGTATTTGAGGACTCAAAGGAGGACCCTGAGGATGCACGTGCTTTTATGATGTTTGCTGAAACAGATGATGTTGATGAAGAGTTTGGTCAAGAAGAGTTCTTTGACCCTGTTGACTCTTCTTCTTTTGACCCCGTGGTCGTGTATCATGGGATATGGGTGGAAAGAATGAACTACATGCTGAAATACATGCTGCCACTATTTATACCATATCTATGGGTTCTTAGACAAGATCCAAAAGCCTTAATACATTGAGTAGTCATGGATAGGCTGAAGTGTTTTCCCACTGATTTACAACAGCCATTGAAGGTGCAAGTGTCAAGAAGTGGATTGGAGAGAGAGAAAGAGGAGAGTGTGTGTGTAGAAGAGAGAGAAAGACTATAAGAATAGAGCTAAAGAGAGTGATAAGGAGAGAGAAAGACTAGAATTGGAGAGAGAAAGACATGAAAGAGAAAGAAGCCAGAGAAGCTGTGAGCAAGGAGAAATAAGAAGGACAGTAATTGTATTAATGTGTCAAAAGATAAGAAAAATTACATGTCCTCTCCTTTTATACCAATGTCAGTGTGACATGGCATAACATCAATATTATTTACACACTAAATCCTTATTCTTCCCAACTTCTTACAATTCATTCCGTCCCAAATGTTTTTGCCCTCAAAAACAAACTTAAAAGACTAGAAAAGGATGGATAGAACAGAGTACTACTCTGCTTTTATAGCTTTACAAATGAAAAAATGAATGAAAAATGACCGACATATGGACTAAAGTGGAAGAACAAGAGTAGGCCTCATCTATATACATGATCAGGAATGCTTCAAAAGTATATGGAGCCATAAGATCTTCAACTGATAAACTCAAAATGAAGTAGACAGCTTGCTAGGTAAACAGACCCTGTTGGACCAAATCTGCCATAACTTTTAGTAGAAGTGTCCAAATAAAGCATACCACATGTCAAAATGTAGCTCTGGAAGAGTACTTTGACCCTATGTAAGTGGCTGAATTCTAAAAATTAGGCATAATAAAAATTGTTCTAAAAAAACGTGCTGTCCTAACCTAGTCTACATCAAAACTAGCTCCATAATCAATAGGCTTTAGCCCCACTAATGTATCCCTTAAGAAAGGAAACTTATCCAATATAGAATCAGGCCTCCAAGAATCTTCCTCAGGTAGTAAACCTCTCCATTTGATCAAATATTCCATGATAGAATGAGATCAAAGCTTCTTCTCACACTGACCTATGACAACCTTTGGGATGTACTGAATAAGACCTTCTTCATCAATAGATAGTAGCTCATCAATTGTATCAACTGGATCACCATAGAAAGGCTTGAGCTGACTAACATGGAAGACATTATGAATCTTTGTAGAAGAGGGCAGCTCCAACCTATATGCCAAGTCTCCAATGTGCTTAAGGATCCGATAGGGACCATAAAATCTGTGAGCAAGCTTACTAGATCCATCTTTCAAAGTGGAATACCTAGACTTGGGCACCTTCAATAAGACCAAATCTCCTTCTTGGAGCTCTAAATTCCGCCTCTTCTCATCAGCATACATCTTCATTTGGTCGTGAGCTTTTCTCAAATTCATCTTACATTGCTGAAGAAGGGTTTGCATTCTTTCCAACTCTTCTTTTCCATGAGGATTGATTATTTCATTAAAGATGACTATGGGCAAGCGCATCTTATAACCATACATAGCCTCAAAGGGTGAAACTCCAATGCTAGCATCAGTAGAGTTGTTGTAGGAAAACTCAGCCAAGTGTAACCAAGAATCCCATGAATTTTGGACATCATAGCAAAAATAGTGAAGATAAGTCTCTAACCATTTATTTACCCTTTCTGTTTTTCCATCAGTTTGTGGATGATAGGCCATAGAAGGAGCCAATTTAGTACCCATATATGAACTTTGAGTCTCTATCATAAACAATCACTTGTGGTAATCCATGTAGTCTAAAGATCTACTCCATGAACTGACTGGCCACTTGTAAAGCAGTAAACTGGGTCTTGGTTGGAATGAAATGGGCTACCTTGGTGAGTCTATCCACCATTACATATATACTATTCTAGAGAGAGTGCAGAAGAGAGAGAAAGACTGCATGAAGAGAGAGAAAGAGAGTGACGAGGAGAGAGAAATATAGAAAAGAGAAAGAAGCCATAGAAGCTGTGAGCAAGGAGAGAGAAGAAGGACAGTAATTCTATTAATGTAACAAAAGATAAGAAAAATTACATGTCATCTCCTTTTATACCAATGTCAATGTAACATGGTATAACATCAATATTATTTGCACACTAAATCCTTATTCTTCCCAACTTCTTACAACAAGTTGCCAATGGGAATGAAGAAATTAGTACTCAAGTATGCCCTGTTGTTCATATTCAACTTGTTGAAATTTTTGGACAGCAAATAGATTTAATTGCATTGGAAATGGGGCCTATAGATGTTGTCTTGGGTTGTGATTGGCTGAAAACTTTGGGCACTATAACCATGGATTTTTCCTTGTTGTATATGGAGTTTGTCAGTGCGGGACAACTCATTCACTTGCAGGGAATTCAAAATAACAATGAATTTCAGCTCATTACCAGCAAACAACTCAAGAAAGAGTTGAAGAGACGGTCCCAAATCTTTATATTGTAGTTAAATAAAGAAAATTAATATCAATCCACTAAAATAGTAAAGAATTCAGCATTGAGAGCTCTTTTATAAGAGTACAAGGATCTCTTCCAAGTACCTACAATACTACCCCCTAATAGGACAGTTGATCATCCCATAGACCTGGAGCCTCAGTCAAAGCCTGTGAACAAGCCACCTTACAGATTGTCTAGGTGTGAAAGAGAAGAAGTTGCCAAACAAGTCAAAGAATTACTAGACATGGGATTTATTGAGCCTAGTTCTTCACCATATGCTTCCCCTGTGTTATTGGTAAAAAACAAAGATGGGTCTTTCAGGATGTGCATAGACTATAGGGATCTTAATAAGGTCACCGTGAAGAACAGGTACCCCATTCCACACATAGATGACTTGCTAGATGAGCTCAAGGGGGCTAAGTACTTTACAAAGATAGATTTGATCCGCATGAGGGCAAGAAATGAGGTCAAAACAACATTTCAGACTGATCGAGGGCTTTATCATTGCTTGGTTGTGACTTTTGGGTTAACTAATGCATCGGCCACCTTTCAAAGCTTAATGAACAAAATACTTCAGCCCTTTCTTTTCAGATTTGTGTTGGTTTTCTTTGATGACATCCTCATCTATAGTAGATCACTGAAGGGTCACCTTTGTCATATGAGACAAGTGTTTGATGTATTGAGGCAGCATAGACTCTTTGACAAGGAGACAAAATGTTATTTCATGCAAGCAGAAGTGGAATACTTGGGGCACATTGTTAGTGAAGATGGAATTAGGATTGATCCTAAGAAAGTGAAGTGTATAAAAGACTGGCCCACACCTGCAAATACCACTTCACTTAGAGGATTTCTTGGTCTCTCATCATTCTATCGCAAGTTCATTAGGCATTATGCCACTATTGTAGCTCCCTTGATTGATAGGCTTAAGAAAGAGGCCTTTTTGTGGGATGCCATAGCTGATAAGAGCTTTAATCAGCTCAAGGAATTACTTATCTCAACTCCCATCTTGGTATGCCCATATTTTTCAAAACAATTCATCATTCAGTGTGATGCCAGTGGCAGAGGCATAGGGGTTGTATTGTTATAGGATCATGGGGTTATAGCATTTGAGAGCCGCAAACCTGTTAAAAATGGGATGACCATGAATCTGTATGACCAACCTTCATGCCATTAAGAAATGGCACCACTACTTGTATAGCAACAGATTTAGGGTCAAGAGCGACCATAGGGTCCTCAAGTATTTCCTCTCTCCATCTAATCTTACCCCCAAACAATGCAGATGGGTAGCTACATTGCATAACTATGACTTTGACATTACACATACACGGGGAATAGACAATGTAGTTGTTGATTCCTTATCTAGAATGTGGGCCTATAAAGATTTAGCCATCATGGAGCTTCATAATGATTAGATAGAAGAGCTTTAGGAGGCCGATTTGTTAGATGCTGATTTCAGTCACATTTTTCAAAAATTACAGCAAGGACATGTGGAAGAAAACTCTCCATATCAGCTTAAGAACGGTCTCTTAAGCAGGTATACTTGGCTTTACATACTGAAACATAAGGATGATGTGTTTGATGCATTCAAGGATTTCAAGAAGCATGTTGAAAATGAGTTGAGCTGTAAAATTTCATGTCTTAGATCAGATGGAGGTGGAGAATATGTCTCTAATTACTTTGACAGGTACCTTGATAAATATGGGATCAGTTAACTTGCAGCTATACACCACATAAAAATGGTGTAGCAGAAAGGAAAAAGAGGGTACTGATGGAATCGGCAAGAGCTATGCTGAATCAGAAGAGTTTACCAAATGGTTATTGGGCTGAAGTAGTAGTGACTACTGTCTATGTGTTGAATAGAACCCCTGCATCAGGGATTCATGATGTACCTCCATATGAGAGATTGTATGGTCATAAGCCTAACATTTCACGCTTGAAGGTATTTGGCAGCATTGCATATGTGCATGTTCCTAATGAAAAGAGGAAGAAATTGGATCCTAAAGCTGTCAAGAGTGTGTTCCTTGGTTATGCATAAGACCGGAAAGCTCACAAGTGTTATGTACCGTCTACACATGAGACATTGATTAGCAGAGATGTTGTTTTGTATGAGCTGGCATCGTGGTATGGTAATCCTGTTGCAGTGGCTACTGATGGATCAACTAGCACTAGTAATGCTGAAAATACGCCTACAGTGACTACATCTATGAGTGGTCCTATAGGTGATGGGTCACCTATAGTAAGTCCTTGGTCAAGACGCTTGCAAATTCGTACTCCTACGTCCACTGACATAGATACGTCAGTGAGGGGGAGATTGGATAAGGGAAAAGAAAAGATGCTTGAGGATGTAACAGATCCACTTACAGAAGGTTATGAGTCATCCAACAGAAACAGTTTGGATAGTGAGTTGGGCATTCTGTCTATTATGACGCTTGGAGCAAGGCAGAGTCGTTATGTATCGCCTCATGAGAGGTAACCTCAAAGTGAGCCACAGTTATGGAGATCTGAAAGAGTCAAGAAACCAATTGACAGGTTTACACACACTGGTTATTCAACCCGCCATTATGCATATATGGCTAGTGTGAAAGGTTACAAAGAACCTACAAAGTTTGATGATGCATTTACAAATGATAACTGGTGTGCTGCCATGGATGAGGAGCATGCAGCCTTGGCTGAAAATGAGACATAGAAATTGGTTGAGTTTCTTGAAGGAAAAGTCCACATTGGCTACAAATGGGTGTACAAGGTTAAGTGCAAGTCAGATGGTTCATTAGAATGCTATAAGGCCAGGCTAGTTGCAAAAGGGTATGCATAGCAATATGGCCTTGACTATGAGGAGACTTTCAGTCCGGTGGCTAAAATGGCAACAATCAAAACTGTCACTGCTTTGACAGCATGCAAAGGCTAGAAATTATGGCAAATGGATGTCAAGAATGCTTTCTTGAACGGTGATTTGGTTGAGGAAGTATATATGGAGCAGCCTAAAGGCTATGTTCACCTGGACTTTCCTACACATGTATGTAAGCTGAAAAAGGCTTTATATTGACTGAAACAGGCACCTAGAGCATGGAATGCTCCGATCAACAGTTATTTACAACAACATAGATTTAGATTGGGTGATGCAAATCACAGTTTGTACATGAAGAAGACAAATTATGGATATGTGTTTCTAGTGGTTTATGTAGATGATCTTATTATCACTGGAGATGATGAAGAGGGCATTGCTGAAATTAAATAATATTTATAGGCTGAATTCAGAGTAAAAGACCTTGGTGAACTAAAGTATTTTCTTGGGATTGAGGTAGTCTCTACGCCTCAAGGTATATGGTTGCTACAGAAGCAGTATGCTCATGACATGTTACAGAAGTATGGTATGGTTCAATGCAAGCCTATGGAGACACCTCTTGATCAAAATGTCAAGCTATAGATTGATGTTGGGAATGACATAGAGAATGTGACCATGTATCGATAGATGGTGGGCAGCTTGATATACTTAACTATTACCCGTCCTGGCTTATGTTATGCAGTGGGGCTGATTAGTCAGTTCATGCAGAAGCCTCGCAAATCACATTTAGATGCAATCAAGAGGATCATGAGATATGTAAAGGGTACTGCAGATTATGGGTTGTTTTATGCATATAGAAAATCTCTTGACTTGACAGGGTTTACTGATGCTGATTGGGTTGGTTGTGCCTATGACAGGAGGTCAACCAGTGGTTATGCATTTGGATTGGGCAACAGTATGATCAGTTGGCGGAGTAAGAAGCAGCCTACTGTTGTATTGTCTAGTACATGAAGCTGAGTACAGAGGAGCTACCTTAACGGCTTGCGAAGTAATTTGATTAATGAAACTGCTGAAAGACTTGGGAATACAACTGGAATGCACAGTGAGATTGCATTGTGATAACCTCAGTAGTGTTATGTTGGCTAGCAATCCTGTCTACCATGCTAGGTCCAAACATATTAAGGTTCACTACCATTTTATCAAAGAAATGGTTCTTACAAGGCAAATTAACTTGATTCATGTGAAGATTGAAGATCAGGTAGCACACATATTTACCAAGTCACTTAGTTAAGAAAAGTTCATATACTTCAGACAGCTACTTGGAGTTTATCAGATGGTTTGAGCTTGAGGAGGAGTGTTAGAATATCAAGCTCCCATTACTCTTCAGTCAATCTATCTTTATGTGTGTGACCACTGGATACAGATGTACATGTGTGTGACATTCAATAAGTCGGTGTAGTCAGTGACTTAACCACAGTTAGTCTTGGTTAGTCATACCTATGTGTATAAGTCTCTTTTAGTTAGTATGATGGAAGAATAATGGAAGAAGAACTACAATGAGCTAAGACTCATCTTCCGCTCCACTCTGTCTCACTCCCTCTCTTCCAACAATCCTATGATACACGACCACCGGGGTCAAAAGGAAAAGAGTCAGCAGGGTCAATGAACTCTTCTTGACCAAACTCTTCATCAGCATCATCTATTTCAATAATCATCATAAAAGCATGTGCATCCTCAGGGTCCTCCTCTGAGTCCTCAAATACCAACATGCTGTGAACCCGTGCCTTAGCATTTCTAAAAGCACATTTTGAGGCATGATCAGCTGTATACTTCTCGCCACACTTAAGACAAAGCCCTTTTTTCTTTCTTTCTTTATACATATCCATGGGAATGGACTTTGGACTGCCAAAGGCTGAAGCATTTTTTTTCTTGCTGTCCACTTGCCTATTATCCATTCTCAGGATGTTTGTTGTCCTGAAATTACTTGGTGGTCTTGAGGCATTAAAAGTGGGGTATGTAGGGATCTTAGGAGGTCTTGCGACCCAAAATGTGACTACATAGGTCCTCTTTGTTGCCCAAACACTGGCTGAGATGCCCCTCTTTGCTGTCCATGCTGAAATGAAGCATCCCGACAATACTTACAAGAGTACCTCTCAGCCAACTCAATAGCTTTGAACAAATCCGATGGATTTTGAGTTGAAACATTAGCCGAGAGTTGGGGATATAGCCCATACACATACTTGTGTAACTTGGCATCATTACTAATCGACTCAATATACATGGTAAGGTTGAGGAACTGATTTGTATATTCTCTAACAGCAAGACCACATTGTTCAAGGCCATACCATTGGTGGGCAAGCTTTTCTTTCTCCACCGAGGAGACAAATACTTGCACCATGAGTGCCTTGAACGCTTCCCACGAGTCTACTCACTACACGGCAAGATATCAAAATAATCCTCAAGCTTGGAGAGCCACTCTTTGAGTTCAGCTGGAGATGACAATTGGCCATTGAATTTTGAGAAGATAATCTTGTCTCTCAGCTCTCTTTCATGATTAGGTGGCTATCCCATATATCCAAATTGAGGCTGATCCATGTGGCTATCTAAAAATGATCCATGTGGCTATCTAAAAACGATCCATTGTTAAAGTAATTTCTACCAAAAGATGGTTGAACTCACATAGATGGCATGGGCCCTTGTGATGGCTGGAAATTACCCCTCATTGCATTGTTCATGGGCTCCTCTTGCCTATGTGAAGGCTCTCCCTATTCAAAAGTGCTGTTAGAGGGATGCCCACTCTCCCCAAAATACCTTGGGAGTTCATATTTGCTGCATTCACTGATGGGCCAATCACTCTTTCAGCATGCATACCCGACCTATCCTCATGTTCCTTCCCTTTCATTTGGAATTCCATCCACTTAGTGAGCTAGACAGCAAGGGTGTCCATAGTGGTCTTCATTTGACCAATGCCTTCCATCAATTCTCTATGCCTCTCAGCATGTCTTGTCTCATGCGAACTAAGGGTGTTAGTGAGCGCGTTGAGGCTCCCCACGTCATGAGAGTAATCTTCATCTTCCACCTCAGGATTAGTTTTAGCCCTTGGGGCACGTACATCCCTTATTCATTTTGCTGGAGGTCATCATTTGCCTTAGTTTTTTCCTTATTCCCTACCATGGTTAGGTGCAGTCCCGTTAAACCCCTGCTCACTATTTTGCTCGTAACTTGAGCTAGGGAGCTCCGATTGACCTACTTTTTTGTTCAAGTCAAAGCCAAGGATGTCCTCTTTGAGCTGAGCATAAGCATGCTACTATAAGTTTAGTACATAAAATTTTGTAATAGAAAATCTGTAATTGTTTTATGCAGTCCTACACCTTGTTTGAGAGCAGTAGAGGACTGTTTTGGCCTGTAAGGGATGGATAGTGCCCAACTAAAGTGCCAAGCTGATAGGGGGTTAATGAGGTCTGCAAACACTCTTTGGGACCTGCTCTTCAGTGTTGGTACTCACTCTTTACCTCTATAACTAACTGAAAATGTCTACAACATTCACTATCATAACTGCGTACATGACTGCATGTGTATCTAAAGATACATTTTAGCATTGATTCTCAGTCATACATCATTGCAAGTACATCAGTGGTACATCAATATGCCATATACATCAGTGGCATAATCCCAAGTACACCAATGTGTCATAGACATCAATGGCATCATCATGGTATGCCAATTCTCACTGTTCATAGAATATCTTTGCACCTGCAAACAAGTTCAGGCTCCGGATCATTGGGAGGTGGGCAAAGTGCCCCCTAGGTTATGCAACCCTTCAGGGTCTTCGATGGCAAGGGGAGGTCACCCCTCTTTTTTCTTGTCACCTCGCCTGGCATCGAGCTTTTCCTCACCCGAAATATACATGGCAGACATTTATTAATTGAACACCCAACATGAGATGCATTCGGAAGTAGGAATCGAACATTTTCATAAAATGCATGGAACGGAAAATTGGGATCAAGGGTAGGGGCTTACCAAGCAGTGACTCGATGCTATCTCAACTCATTTACAATAGATTTCAAAGATTAGTTTATGCTCAAACAATCATCACAAGTCAAGAGATTAGGGTGAGGCAATCACTAAACAATAGCGAAAAATTTCAGCATAGAATGGTCCATTTTCAATTAAGAAAGCCTAAGAAATGACTGGGATTAAATTGGCAACATGTAAGCATTGAAACCTTCAATAAACTGCATGATTGACTACTTGAATCTCTCCCACCAATAGGCTTTTTGGCTTAACAACAGGATGGAAATAAAAGAAAGTTCAAGAGTCAATTACCTCTTTGATAATGAAGAAGGGCTGAGAATCAGTGGCCAACGTCCCAAGGTTGCTCTCCAATGCTCCAATTAGCTTCATGATGACAAAGCTTCAGCCAAGAATTGAGTCTTCAAGCTTGATTCTCCAATGGGAGAAGGAGGGGTTGAGCTTCAGTAGCTCCATCCCTCGGGGGGGGAAGGGAGGGGGGAGGGGGGGTTCACTATAGATGTTGTATGGTATCACATGAGTGTAAGGGAGGGGGGTTTTTGGAAGGAGACACTTAAGCGTATACATTAGACGTAGGCCCCTCTTAATTTCCTATATTAAACTAAAATTTAAGGAGGGGATAGAGGGAAAAAAGAAGGGGGGATGCATTTGATCACCTCTCTCCATAGATTGGTTTCTCCATGGCATACAAGAGACCTTGACAAGTAAGGTTAAAACCCTAAACCCTCACATAGTAGGGTTATTGAATTAATCATAGTGTGGGAGGGGGGGAGTTGGCACTCTCCCATGGTTTTGGTAGAGAGATTCAACTCCCCTTCTTCCAAAGAGAGCTTGGTGTCCACTTGGTGTAGTCGCTTTAAGTATAAAGGGGTTCGATTCTCCTATTCTCTCTCCTCATGTGGTAAGGAGGCACGAGCACTCAAAAACATTGCAATACATACTTCGATGGTGTCCAAGTGCCACTACATAAATCACTTTGCGATATGACCATTTTGATACTTTTAATTGCTTAGGATAATTCCAACTTTTAAAAAGAAAGTTAGTATATGTTCTGTGAAGACTTACATTTAAGAAAGGGGATACATAAAAAGTCATACATGTATGCTTGATTCCCACTTTTGCTTTGGTCATGATTCATCAAGCAAAAGGGGAGAAGAACGTACCAAAACTTTTATTTAGGGGAATAGACCTCAAAAAGATGACATGAATAAAGATACTGGGAGAGAAGGAAACTACAAGCCCAATTGAAATATAGAGGAACTTAGAGACAAGTGCAGAGATGAGGAAAGCAACATAATAATGATAATGGGGGTGGGGATGATGAAAACAATGGAGATGGTGATCGAAATGAAGACCATGGTGATGGGGGAAAGAGGTTGAAAGTAGAGGAGATAGAGTATGTTAACCCCAACAAGTATGCAGTGTGCAACATGCAAGCAAGTGCAAGAAAGGAACCTAATTTTTGGAATCAATCTTTCACCACAACTTAGTGTGCATGAAGCGCTTGCATCCTTGAATTTTCAGAAGGCTACAACAATTGTATTGATTTATCATGTAAATCCATAAGCCAGAGACTTGATCCCGTGCAGCTTGTAATGATAATATAGGCTCCCAAAGAAAAACCACAAAGGTTCTAGTTTGTTCTCACCATAGGAAAAGCATGTAATAAGATATGACTGGTCTTGAGGCCCAAAATATGGGATGGATGCCCAAGAGGAATGAGAAAATGCTCCACCCTAAAATTCATGTATAAAAAGGATGAGAATGAATAGAGCAAGCTATTCATATGTATGAAAACTTTGTGCACTTGCCTTCCTACTTTCATTATGAGAGAGTGAGTGAGGGTGAGAGTGAAAGATTGAGAGTAAGGAGTGAGAGACTGAGGGTGAAGGACCAAGAGGGCGAATCTCTATTCATCTTCTCTCCAAGCACTCTCTCTTGCCCTACCCATACTTCTCTTTGGCATGTGAAGGTCGTAGAGGGTTGAGAGTCAAAGGATCACTCACTTGGATAATAGTGTGTAAAGCGTATCCTAGGAAGGCCATGTTGATCACTACAAATGAATGCTTGCATTCATGTGCGAGAGACTATATAAGATTTGGTTGGCGATTCTCATGCATCAAAGGTCTTAACGGAATAAGGGTGTGTCCAACATGTCGATATGTAGAGCTCATGTAGCACAACATTTTGGTTCCATTTTCGAGACCAAGGACATGTCGATCACCTGTGCCTATATTGCAACATGCAGAATAGGGGGCATCATGATGCTAGCCCTAAAACTCTTAGGAAAGTAGCTAGGATTTGAGTTTTTTGTTGGATTATTAAGTGTGTCTATTTGTGCTAACATTGGAAAAAAAATCATTTTACATGTTCTAGTATGGATATGACCATATTTTTTATTCTTGTTTATTTCTTTCCCATAAAAACCCTTTATTTTTATCAATGTCAGTTGGGGTGCTTTTGCCTTGGATATCACAGCTGTATGGTTTTAAATTTGGAAAATTTTTTGTGGTAATGCAAATGGTACACACTATTTAGAATTAGAGGAAAATGTAGAGAAAAAGAAGGAGGAGAAGGAGAAGAAGAAGAAGGGGAAAAAAGAGGAGGAAGGAAAGGGGGGGGGAGAGGGACCACCCATTGACCCCCACCCAAAAGAGAAAAAAAGAGGTTAGGGTTGAAAGGGCCACGCACATCCCGCCCCGCGCCCCCGCCGGCCCCCCCCCGCCCCCCTTTAGTCTATTGCCGCCCCCAAGGACCGCCACGCCCCTGCGATGGATCCCACCACTACACAGCGTGTGAACTCTCATCCATTCGCTCTGCGCACTCCCGTCGCACTCCCGTCAATGGATGACACTTCACTATATGTGAGCACCTTAGGTGCACATAGTACACAGTAAGCATCCATTCACACACACATATTGCATCTGTGGAGCACTCCACTGTGTATTTTGCATGCACATACATCCATTGCACCTTACACACACACACACATGCGCATTACGTCATTGTCATACATACGTCTAAATCCCTAGTCGTGCACACTACACCTAGTGCACCCATTCTAGCACGCTCATACGCACCCTAGGACACTTGTATGCGTTCAAGGCACTAGCACACCTGTTCGCACTAGAAACCTTTCACACACACATAGTGCGCTTGTGCACCAATTGTCTCTCTTGCATTAGTACATTGGACCCCCGCCTAGGAACATTTCTTGCTTGAGCACCTCATTCCTTTGTCATGCACACACTTAGATGAACCTCATATTAGTACTCATAGGGTAGGCACAAAATTAAGTTCACCAACATTTAGGAACATCTTGGATCTTGCATAGCTTGCATTGCATTTAGGGTATGCACATATAAGTGCACATTCACACGTGCACATAAGGACATTAGTGCATTTTTAGTGCACTTTTGCACTACCCATACACATATACCTAGAGCATGTACCTTCATTCATGTGCATTGAGCGCAAACATCACCATAAAAACCCTAGGATACTAGGATGCACAATAAACCACACGCACACATACTAACCCACGCATCCACCCTAGGACCCATGCATATATGCATTCACATTGCACCACTTGCCCACATGCACCTAGGACCAAGGCACATAGGTTAGATTGCACCATTGCACGTGTGAACCTCATTGTGTAATGAACCTTGAGGCACAGATACTAAACATAAAGTGGAACTACAAAGAGTTAAGCAAAGCAAGATCAAAGATACGAGAAGCTCAAAGACATAGGAATCGAATGGCCAAGACTAGAAGTTGAAGAGTCAATAAGAACAAAAGGTACCACAATCCTTAAATATCGTTGTTGACTTACGGTTACCTTATTCAAAGTGTTGCAAGCTTTTAAGAATTCACAAGTAGTTGAAAAGAAAGAAAGTTTGCTTGTGTGCACACTATGCACTTGCACAGATTTAAAATCAAAGAAAGCACTTTTTTTTGCTCATGGTAGTCACCATGTGATTGTGAAAATTAGAACCCAAAGAAACAGAAAGTCTAGGGACTGATAAAAGGGAATGAATCGGACATCCAAGAGTGCTTAAACATTGAAAACAAACCTAGGACATAACTTTCTTCTTCTATTCAACTCCTTGCCTTTATCACACGCCAAAACCCCTAGTGCCAACAAAAACTCTTGAATTACTGTGTAAATACACTGGATCCTTCTCAACACACTTTGATATCGGAATTCTCCATGATGACCTCAAGAACTACAAGGCTAAATGATGAAGCGGACATCCCAAAAAGTCATAAGGTTGAGAACCTTTCCATTGACACAAATAAAAGCACCAACATAGTCGGCTTAAATCAAACAACCCTTTATTTTTCCAATGATGGAAACTTGAAAAGAGAAAACATGCTTAGAAACGCCAAACTTCTTCTTCAACTCCACAACATGACAACCCAACTACAAGATAAAATGCAAAGTATATGAGCCCAATTGAGACAAAATCCAAGTTCCATGCAATTTCTCATGACCCACCCCATACATCATCTACCACACAGCCTCACAAGCCTAGCACTTGTTGGAAATGCCATCATTCAAGCTTTGTGGCCTGCTACTGGCCAAAGCAAAGAACTAATGCTAAGGACCTACAATGAATTGGATTCATCTCCATGTGTCACAAATGTTCGGAGCACACAATATCCAATAGCAACTTCAATACTCTTATTGCCCTAAAATTTATACTCGCATGGTAAAGGCTATCCCCATTGACCTTGAAAACAATGACCTAATCCCACATGCCTATCTTAGGTCAAATTAATGCGAAAAGAGAGCACATCATTGAAGCTCTCATTGATGACCGAACTGGTTATAATATCCTCACCTATAATGATTCAACTTGCCTATTATGAAAACCCAAACTAGTGCCTATAGATGCTACAATCACTTCTTATGAAGGACCACCATATTCTCTTTTAGGCAAATGTAAGATCCTTGTCAACTATGAGGATGTCAAGAAGGAAATCCTACTTGATAGGCCTTTCAAACAGAACTAAGTGCAATGGGGACTACAAGGCACAATGAATACAATTAACCCTACCTAGTGTCAAGATCATCAGGATCTTTAGCAAAAGCAACCTAATTACCCAAGAGAAGGGTGAGTAATCAATAGTTGAACTACAATAAAACTCCAACAAAGAGAGCCATGAAACTCTTAGAGAACTACTAAAGGCACATGACCGAAAGCAGATGCCCCTCAATACGAAGTTCCCTAGTCTTACCAAGAAAATCCAAGCATGTCATGCTCCAATACCATTCCTAATATTGCCAAAAATAGACCCTTGTGCAAGAAGAGATGAAGATCTTGGGGATACCACCACAAATGTTTGCTTGTAGTAGTCTCTCCACACACCAAAAGTAGATTTAGAAAAAGAGTTTTTGGATTGTTCTTGAACAATGTGAGGGAGATTATCTTTAGAGCCCAAAAAAAACCCTCTCAATTTGTTCAAACACATCCCTAAGACACCTCCAAAACATTTTCTTTTAAGTACTTTTTCTTCTATAGCCCCCCCCCCAAAGTTGTTCAACAATATAGCCCCCTTCGAACAACCTTTTTTCGTCATTTTTACCTCATCTAAACTCCATTTTCAAAAGCTTTTTTTGAGGTGTTTGGCCATGGTTAACACATCAATGAGGCAAAATTTGGCACATCATGGCTTCCTGCCTTGCACACACTATTAGCATGTTTCTAGATAAAGTCCACATAACAAATAGAGTCTATGATAGAAATAATGACTTAAAAGAACGTGTTTCGGAGATGCTTTGTGGGTGTTTTCTGACAACATGAGAGGGGGTTATTTTGGGTGCAAGAAACTCCTCCTTGCTTTGTTCAAGATTTATCCCACATTAGTCCTTTTGACTACTTTTAATGTGAAAAGATCACTAGAAACACTTGTTTTAATAGAAAACTGAACTTATGGAATTTTTTACCCTATGGATGATTTCCCATAATAAATGGAGTGAAGAAAAAGTGATTAAAATTTTGAACAATATAAGAGGGAGGCTCTTTCAGGAGACACATGCCTTTACTCAACAATACTTCAATAGTGTGAGGGGATGTTTTTTTTAATATTCAATGGCTTCTCCTCATACTATTTGGGCACATGCTCAATCATGACGACCCCAATATCATGAGGAGGCTTCATTTTACATTGAGATTAAGATCCCTTTGCATTATTGGCATAGTGGTGTTTCTGTATGTGTGTCCAAACAAGGGTTGTTTCTTGTGCACAATGTCTTGTCTTCATGATATCTAGGCACACTCAAGAGTACCCCAATGGAACCTCATTTTATATTTCAAATGGGGTCCCTTCATGCTATTGAGATAGACATGTTTATAGTATGTGTAGACCATGTTGAAAAACATGGATCTAGAGTATGGCAACTATGGAGGTTGGAAGATGAAGAGCAGATTCATAATGACATAGATTAGATAGAACAACTATTACTCAAGTGAATTAGGTGGTTCCAAGATGGAAGCTTGGGCTCATAAACACAATCTTAAGTATGATACAGACTATGACTAAAAGGACAAAGTACAATTGTATTCCATTATTAAATGATAAGAAGGTTCATCACTTTATAGGCTCATGATGGTTCTCTTTTCCTCCACTATGCATATGGGATCCAGGACATCTCTTCCTGGAGCATACATCATTTGTCATATCTTTCAACACCCCCCCTCAAATGATGAGTTCCTACACTTGTTGGCATTTTCCCCCCTACACGATGACATGGCCCGAGAGACTAGCTCATAGGCAGCCTAGTCAAGTTCAAGCTTGAAACATTACATCTTTGGTAAGGGGTTTGTTTACAAAGAAAATCCACTAAGGGAAACTAAATTTACTATGGGAAAACATAAGATCCACTATGGGAAAGATAATGACTTCAAAACAATGTGACAGAGTTGTTGTTGATAGTGGAAGCATCTTCTTCTTCTTCTCTTTCATTCATAAACTAATTATGGTGGTTACCATTTTGCACCTGTTGTACTCTTTTACGATGGAAACATTTATTGGCTATATGGCCAGTCTTACCACAATAATGACATATCATCCGATCTTTGTTGTCAGAGTTGAATCCTCGGCCTCGGGCTTTTGCTCCAACAGCTCCTTTAGCGTATAAGAGATTTTCCCTAGATGATGGGACACCATCTTTTGCATTCTTGTTCTTTTGTTTATTCTCTTCATCAAGAAGAGAGTACTCAATATCTTTCTGTGAAAGATTAGGTACATTGCTGAGAGTAGAGACAAGATTTTCATAAGGATCCTGGTTTACACTAGCAAGGAGTACAACAATGGCTTCATCTTCACCTATTGTTTTTTTCAAAGTGGCAAGTTGAGTTTTTAGACTTTTGAATTTGTTAATATGCATAGTCATTGAAGTGTTGTTTTTTATGTCAAGCTTATAGAACTGTATTAACAACTTGACCTTAGATTTTTTGGCTTGACTTCCAAAGATCTTATCAAGCTCATCCCAAGCCTTTTTAGCATCTCTGATGCCAGAGATATGGTGCAATACATCATCAGATAGTCCCCAGGCAATAATGCCTAGAGCCTTGTTGTTCATCTTTTTCCACTCCTTTGTCTTGAGCTGGTCTTCTTCAATGAACCCGCCTTCATCATCTTCCTTCTTGCTATCTGCATCATCCTCAAATAGGTCCTAGAAGTCCTTCCACATAAGGTGGTACATGGTCTTCTCCTTCCAAGCATGAAAGCCTTCTCCATTGAAATTGGCTATTTGATCAAGTTCAGACATTTTGAAGGAGGTCTTACCATGAGTATACTTGGGCAATGTCTATCCTTTTACAATGAGATTGATGCTTACAAGGGATTTAATCAATTGGACATTCCACATTAAAAATATTCATGTTTGTCATTGCAAGAACGGAAGAAAAACCAGCAAATGAATTGTTCTTGGATGTGCCAAGAAACAAAGGTGCCAAGAAGCACTAGGTTAGTATCAAGAGATTCTAGCTTGATTTCAAGCTTGATGTTGCTTGATTTCAAGTGGTCTTCTTGATCTTCAGGTGGATTGCTCCAAATCTTATTCTTGAAGTTCGCACCTATTGGAACTACTCAGATATGAATGATAGGCACTCCGGTTGATTCAGAAGGATGAAAATTTGAAGAGATTTTTTAGCTTGAAGTTCAAGGCTATGGAGTCTTTGTTTTAGGGTTTTTTGCAGATCTGATTTTTTGCTTGTAGCAAGAGCTACAGTGGATCATTTACCACAATATTTATGTGAGAGATAGCTTATGTATAGTTCTTCAAAAGCCCTATATGAGTAGGGTGAATTGTGGCGCGTAGAGGTAGATCAGGCCACCGTACGACAAGAATAAAATGCAAAGTTACAGAGAGAAAAAAATCATGCAATCTTGGCTACTCCATGCATCAATCGGCTCAATTTTTGTTATGGGATGAAGGATCTTGAATTGTAGAGCAACTTTCTAGAAGAAATCAAGTTGAGATATGGCTTGTAGAGAGAGTTATGAAGAATCCAAGTGCTGCAAGTCCAATCTGGCTATGGCTGCCAAACAATGAGTGTGAGATTCAAGTGAGAAACTAAAGTCATGCATTCAAACTGGGCTAACCTGAGGTTGAGCAAAGTTGAGAGGAGTGAGAGTTGAGCCATGATTGACTGAGCTTTAATACCATGTTGAAAAACATGGATCTAGAGCATGGCAACTATGGAGGTTGGAAGATGAAGACCATATTCATAATGGCATATATTAGATAGACCAACTATTACTCAAGTGAATTAGGTTCCAAGATGGAAGCTTGGACTCACAAACACAATCTTGAGTATGACACTAATTATGACTGAAAGGAAAAGTATAGTTGTATTCCATCATCGAATGATAAGAAGGTACATCACTTTATAGGCTCATGACAATTCCCTTTTTCTCCACTGTGCATATGGGATTCAGGACATCTCTTCCTAGAACATATATCATTTGTCATATCTTTCAACAAACCCAAGTACTAGGTGGGAGATTGTTTCTCGTAAACAATGGCCTCCCCTCACCCTATTTGGACACATTTTCAACACCACATATGAGTGCCCCACTCGTGCCCCATTAGTGTGAAGGGACCTCATTTTCTATTTGAAATGGGGTCCCTTCTCACTATTAGGGTAAGCATATTTCTAATGTGTATAACCTTGAATAATCTTGTACACAATGGCCTCCCCTCACACTATGTGCACCTCATTTTGCATTTTTAAAATGAAGTTCCTTTGCGTTATTGGAATAGAGGAATTTCAATAGGGATTTTTTTTTCCTCCTTTTTTTTTGGGGGGGGGGGGGGGGGGCGGGGGCGGGGGCGGCTTCCTCTTGCACAATGGCCTCCCATTGTGCTATTTGGGCACACACTCCAACCACATAGGAGTCTCCCAATAGGATAAGGGGACCTCATTTTGAATTTAGAATGGGTTCCCTTCATTCAATTTGGGTAGAGGTGTTCCTATGGTGTGGGGAGAATGTTTTTCATCCACAATGGCCTCCGCCTCCACTATTTGGACACATGCTCAGCACCACATAAGAGTGCTCCAATGACACAAGGGGACATCATTTTACATTTACAAAAAGGAGATTATTTCTCATGTCCGATGGTCTCCCCCCATGCTATTTGTACATATGCTCAATACCACACATAGGAGTGCTCTAATAGTGTGAGGGGACATCATTTAATAGGGTCCCTTTTCACTGTTAGGGTAGTGGTGTTTCTAGTGTATGTATGGTTGAATAGTGCAAGGGAATATTGTTTCTGGTGCACAATGGCCTCCCCTCATGCTATGTGGACACACGCTCAATGCCATATAGGAGTGCCCCATTAGCATAAAGAGGCCTCATTTTGCATTTAGAATAGCATGCATTTGCACTATTGGGACAAATTTATTTCAAGTATGTGTACAATAGAGTAGTATGAAGGGATATTATTTCTCTTGCACTATGGCCTCCCCCTACCACTATTTGGACACACACTCAACACCACATAGAAGTGCCTTGATGGTGCTCGGGGACCTCATTTTGCATTTAGAATGGGGTCTCTTCACACTATTGAGATAGAGGTGTTTCTAGCATGTATAAGTTGGAATAGTGTGAGGGGAGGGACAACCCTTCCATCAATAGTATCAAGCCGTTTGATCAAGGATATAAAGGGTGCTTTCAAAGTCACAAACTAAATCAAATCAAATAGTTGAGAGATCATTCTATAGGTGACCTCCTTCAAGCATAAGGTGAGATGCCAAAACATTTGTTTAAGTTCTTTGAAAGTTGTTCCCTCTCTAAACTGATGACACTCAACAATGAGAATATAACAAAATTTGGTTATTGTCTAGCATGTTAGTTAAGAGCACCCAATACAACATTATCACACTTTTGATGCTTGAATTTCAACCATCATGCCTAATATTTCAACTATTGAGTATACATGCTTAATGAGGATCTAGAGGGAAGTTGTGTAGGGGAAATGAAGACCACCAAAGGTGAGATGGCAAAAGTTGATTGAGAGAAATACAAGGATCACCATTGAGAATAAGGAAGAATGGATGCAACCCACAAGTGCAAGATCCAACACCTTTGATGTTGAGGCTTGAGGGTTGATTCAAGGCCCATTTTCACAAAAAAATGAGGCTTAAGTGTTAAGTGAATTGGTAATCTTGAAAATAAAACATTGAAGTTCTTAGATAGGTTTTTGAATTTTAGAATCTAGGATCATTTTAGTTATAATTTGACCAAAAAAACTACAAAATCTAAGAGAAATTTGCAAATTCAAGGTTGAAGGTTTTTGTATCAGCTCGGAAAAATGTTTTCCATGGAGAGTGCTCAAGATGAGGCTAAGAAAGAAAGTCTATTATTCTCATATTAGTGGCATTGATTTTGTTAAAGGAGATTCCAAAGATTGAGGGATCTACCTTAGGCTTCAAACCTCTTAAAACTACTACTTAGGGACTTCTAAGTGGTAGCTATGAAGGAATACCCTAACATAGAAACATAAATGAAAGCATACAACAAAGCAAAAACTCAACAAAATACAGTTAGGGTTAGGGTAACTCAGAGACAATGAACACAATGAAGATCTCAATGAATGAATACTGAATATACATTGCTTATGTAGCAAACAAACTGTGCAAGGAATGAAAATTGTACCCCCAACTCTCATGTTTCAAGGACCAAGGTAAATGTAATGAGTGAGAGAGTGTGTCATACTCCTAATAGATCCCAAAACCTTGCAAGGAAGCCTCCAAGATGTCGAACAACAACAAATGCAACATACAGTGGTGCCACGACATGCAGAAGAGGGACAAATCTGCAAACACTAACCATCAGAGAGACAAATATTTCCAAGCAGTAGCTATAGCAACCAAACATAGCCTATAGATGGCTTATCAAGGGGGCTGGTAGCAAAAAATAGCAACAAACAAAGGGAGGCTAGTCACCAACTGACTAAAGATACATTAGGGCAGTAAATGTAGGCAACAAATTGCTGCCATCTGCAAATGCAACCTATAGATGGCTAGCAATAGTAGAGATAGTAGCAGTAGGCTCAAGCAGCAAGGTGAAGGCTAGAAATAGGCCTCAGATGGGTGTGGACAAGGTTGGACATCTTTGACTAAGATATCCTCCGCAAATTGGGGTGTGGGTAGTGAAGCAAAAACAAGATTGAGTTGGATGAAGGACAACCTACCATTTATAGTATGTTTTGGGACCTCGAACCTCTCCCCATTTTAAACTCTTGAACCATGCTATGTTTTAGGGTTTTCATTCATTAAGCATTTAGGGGACTATTTAAGACACTAATTCAACATGTAATACTTATTTTAGTTCATACCCCTTCTTAGGCCCAAAAATTGAGCTAGAAAGGAAGGCGAACCCAAAGTTTTATTGATTTTGGTGTTTTATCCCAAGGCTTCCCACCAAGCAACCAAGGCATCGTACAAAGGGTGCACGGTGTAGCCTACCAAGACTACAAAGGCGATGGTTATCTTACTAAGGGAGTACAAGTGATCACCCGAGAGAGGCTAGGGCATTGGACAAAGGGTGCATGTCCATTGCCTAGTGGCCTGCCAAGTCCTACAAAGGCGGATGGAACCATAGTGAACCTTTTTTTAAGTTTTTTTTTTCAAAAAATGTGGATTGTGATCGATTAAGTAACTGACAAGAGACTAAGGGGAAGACCCAAAGGCTTTCACAAAATAAGCAAGCTATGGCTACCACTGCTAGGTGTTGACGACAAAGGAATAGGCAAAGGGGTGTGAAGCAAATATGATGGGTATATGGAGAGGTAAAAAAGATGTGCAGAAAGCAAGCTAGAGAAGCTAAGCAAGCAAGGGAGATTGCCTCAAAGACTACCATGTGCAATGCCACAATAATTGTATCTAGAGTCGACCACTCCAAAATATTGAAAAGGGATAAGTACACACAGATGTGTGTTCACAGAATAAAATGCCAATGCACTAGAATTATTCAAGAGGCAATGCATGTGTGATCATGTTCATGCAAAATGCTATGCAATGGTGCCATATGGATAGTGCCCTTGTAGGGGAATCGTTCACTTGTCCAAGCACCCTTTTATAATCATGCCATCCTAATTATGCAAATGAAGATACAAAGTACAATATACATAATGTCTAAAAAAGGAAACTCTAAACAATATATTGTCACCACCAAGAGAAAAAAAGCCACCCCCCCTCCCCAAAGTGGAAGGAAAGCTAGAGAGACCTACCCTCTCCTAGTCAATTTGAAGTAGGGAAGGGTGTACCTAAGCCAATCCTAAGTAGCAAGTACTAAAGCACTAGCCTATTGACTCTATCTGATGAAGGCACAAACTCTAAGTAGATGGTGCCTAGCTCAACCTGCTCTTTGGTGAAGTGGAGCTGGACTCCCAAATGTCGCGTCCATATGGTGTACTGATCAGATTTTCCACAAGGGCAATGGCACTCTAGTTGTCTCAATAGACAACGGTAGGAGAGTCATATGGAAACTAAAGTACAGCTAGTAAGCTTCTCAAGCAGATAGCCTCAATGGTACCTCAGAAAGAGACCTATACACAAAATGGAAGTATTTTCTCAATAGCATATTAAGAAACAATGTGACATGACCGTCTGAGGACTTAAGAGTCCCCCATGGTAGAGAACTTGGCCAGAAGGCACCAATACTCAACCAATTTGACTTTCAAGTCATCCTTGTCAATGATTTTAAAGTTTTGGGGCTTGTCATCCAAATTGGTGCAATGGGTCCTATCCCAAGCCACATAGCTATCAATTAAGTGTGCCCACCAACACTTGAATGCTAAGTCAAAATGATGAAGCTATGAATGAAATTCAAGTAATAGACCTTACATCAACTTGACAATAGCAGAGGTATTTCTAGCCTTCCATGAGTGGACAGCATCGTATGAAACAAGTGTGGGATTAGGTTAGGATTCCAACCCTTGCATAAGATTCCATATTCTGTGAATCAATAACATGTTTCATCATGTTTGATCAAGTAGTAAAGTTTGATCCGTTACAATGAGTCCTATTATTAAAGGCATCTTTGGATGATGAGGAGGAAGAACCATGAGGTGTCAGATAAGTGGAATAAGATGGATAAGAAGGAGGTGCTCGAGGGGAGATAAGTAGAAGATAGAGGAGGTAGGTAGGTATGTAGAAATAGGTTGAAAGTGACCAATGGGTGCCGATTGATATGGAGGCACTAGAGCATAAATGTTTTCATAAAGTCCTGGTGGAGGTAAAGGCACTAGGATATGTAAGCCTTGTGAGGCTTGGAACATAATTTTTTTCATGAAGTGCTAGTGGAGGTGGAGGCACTAGGACATGTAAGCTGTGTCCAAAGGTTGGCAAGGGCATAGCATAATGACCAGAAGGACCACTAAGTAATGCCATGGAGGCAAACTATGGTGCCAGTTGATCCACACTCAAATGATGGTTGGGTGGCATTCCCTGTCAAGATTGTGAGAGAGAAGGAAGGAGTCTCACTTGTAGCTTTCTTGCTTGCACAATGGGGGAATACACACAAGGGTGGAGGCTGAAAACAGTTTTTCTCTTCTTAGTTGTGTAAGCCAAAAGAACTCAAGTACAAAGAAATAGAAGAACCCTATATATGGGTCTCAAACCAAACTCAACTAACTAAGGTGGCATACTAACTGAGCCACAAACTAGAGTAGATAAGGATAGCTATCATGTAGCTATTATTCATGGGCGGTGTACCAACCGCGTCTGCAACTGACAAGTCGGTGACATAAATACACAATGGTCACCCTGGCGTATCACGAGTGGAGCTCGATATCTCAACACTCCCCCTCGAGCTCAATCCCAATTCCTGCACACCAAGCAGGTCTCTGAACTTGCGCAGCTTCTCTGCGCCCAATGCCTTCATGAATATGTCAGCTACCTGATTCTCTGTGCTGACACAAACTAGATCAATAAGACCTAGTAAAACCCTCTCCCGCACATAGTGATAATGCACCTCAATGTGCTTTGTTCTAGCATGATAGACTGGGTTATTTGCCAAGTGTATACTACTCATGTTGTCACAATAAATGACAACTGGCCCATCTGTAGGCTGATGCATATCATAAAGTAGCTTATGCAACCAAGCTACCTCACATGCAGCCATTGCTGCACCCCTGTACTCAGCCTCTGTGCTGGACAAGGCAACTGTAGGCTGTTTCTTGCTGCTCCAAGTGACTACAGCACTCCCAAAAGAGAATACATATCCACTGGTAGATCGTCTATCAGAAATGCTACCAGCCCAATCAGCATCAGTGTATCCATGCAACTGTATCTGAACCCCAGTCTCATAAAATAGTCCATACTGCAATGTGGACTTCACATACCTGAGTATGCGTCTAGCCGCATCCAAATGCGGTTTCCTTGGAGCCTGCATAAACTGACTTACCAATCCAACAACATAGCTCAAATCTGGCCTGGTAATAGTCATATAAATCAAGCTTCCTACTATGCGTCTGTACATAGTAGGGTCTTCCAGAAGCTCACCTGCATCTGCGCTCAGCTTCACATTCTGCTCCAAAGGAACTGAAATAGGCTTACAGCCTGTCATCCCATATTTGGACAGCATGTCCAATCCATACTGCCTCTGCAAGAGCTGTATCCCACTTGGTGATCTAATCACCTCAATGCCCAAGAAATAACGCAGCTCTCCCAAATCCTTCATCTCAAACTTCTACTTCAATAGCATTTTCACATGAAGGATATCTTCATCACTATCACCTGTCATAATCAAATCATCAACATAAATGACAAGTAGCATAATACCTTTCTCTGTTTTTCTCACATAAAGTGAGAAATCTGCCTTGGAAATCTGAAAACCAATAGTGACAAGATACTGTCCTATCTTATCAGACCATGCTCTAGGTGCTTGCTTCAAGCCATACAAGGCTTTCTTCAACCTGCAAACAAACTCAGGATGAACATCATGCACATAACCTGGTGGCTGCTCCATATAGACCTCTTCTTGCAAATCACCATGCAAGAAGGCATTCTTTACATCCATCTGATGTAAAGACCATCCCTTTGATGCAGCCATAGCAATGACTGCTCTTACGGTTGCCATCCTTGCAACCGGACTGAATGTTTCTTCATAGTCAATGCCATATGTTTGTGCATACCCCTTGACTACTAATCTTGCCTTGTATCTGTTCACAGAACCATCTGCATTGTGCTTCACCTTATAAACCCACTTACAGCCAATTGCATTCTTATCTTTAGGCAAAGGTACTAACTCCCATGTAGCATTTGCTTCTAAGGCATCCATTTCTTCATCCATGGCTTTCTCCCATTTTTCTTTTCCCATGGCTTCCTCAAAAGAAGTGGGTTCTGGTTCCTGTATCACTTTAACCATATATGCATAGTGAATGGCTGTAAATCCATCATATTTCAGCCTATCCACAGGATACCTAGCTCTCGTAGACCTGCGCAAAGTAGGTTCACTCCCAGGTGCTCTCAAAACATCCCTGGTCTTCCTTACTTCAGGTGTAACAATAGAAGGAATACCCAACTCATCATCAATGCTATGTTCTGAGCCACTGGATTCACCATCCACATAAGAGTGACCTGCATTCACATCAAACATGGGCTGATCAACCTTCTCTTTTCCTTTTCGTGATACCTGCATACCACTATCTGCATTGCTTTTAGAAGATTCTCCTGATCTCAATCTGCCTGTCCATGGCGAAGAATGTGAACCACTGCTAGAGGACACTCCAGGTCCACTAATATTTTGTGACTGCTGCTGTGAATTCTGTGCAGCATTACCATTTTGTGCATCTACATCATCAATCACATTTACTGGTTTATACCAGCTACTCATCTCATCAAAAACAACATCTCTGCTCACTGTAAACTTACGAGTAGAAGGGTTATAGCATCTATACCCTTTTTGCTGCAGAGAGTAACCAATAAAGATGCACTTCTCAGCTTTTGGATCCAACTTGGATCTCAACTCATCTGGCACATGTACATAGGCAATGCAACCAAAAATTTTTAAATGAGAAATATTTGGTTTCCTACCAGTATACCTCTCCTCTGGAGTCATTCCATGTATTGCTGCAGTGGGAGTCCTGTTCATTATGTAGACTGCTGTAGCAACTGCTTCATCCTAATAAAAATCTGGCAAGTCTTTTTCATTGAGCATGGCACGAGATACCTCTCCAATATGCCTGTTTTTCCTTTCTGCAATTCCATTTTGTTGTGGGGTATAACTGCATGAATATTGCTGCTTTATGCCATGCTCCTGCAGGAACCTTGCAAACTCATTTGAGAGGTACTCTCCCCCTCCATCTGACCTTAGGCATTTTATCTGCATGCCTGTTTCTTTTTCAACCATAGCTTTAAGAGTTTTGAAGTGCCCAAAAACTTCACTTTTCTTTTTCATAAAATACACCCAAACTTTTCTGCTATAGTCATCAATAAAAGTGACAAAATAATGACAGCCTCCAAGAGATGCAGCTTTAGTAGTCCACACATCAGAGTGGATTAATTCCAATGGCTTCTTACTCTCTTAAACATGTCTAGGAAATGGTTTCCTTGCCTGTTTTCCAAACTGACAGGCTTCACATACCTTGTGCATTTCTGCAACCTTGAATTTGGGTAATCCTGCAACAATATTTTGGGCCTGCATTGATTTAAGTCGCTGTACATTAACATGACCAATGCGTTTATGCCAGATATAAATATCTACAACTACACCAGTCCCATGTGCAAACATTGCTGCACTCAATTCAGGCATGTCTGCATCCAATGTAAACATTCTGCCCTTCTTCTTTCCTTTTGCTATCAAGCGACCTTTATTTTTCATATCCTCAACAAAGCATCCATGAGGATTAAATCTGACCTGCAAGCCCTGCTCAACCATTTGACCAACAGAAACCAGATTCTTGGTGATATTCGGGACATGAAATACATTGGACAGGTATTTCGTTTTCCCATCCTGCATAGACAAAGGAATTTTTCCAATCTGCACAATAGGATGTGCAGTATCATCACCAGTCTCCACAAATCCTGGTTTTTTCATTTTCCTTGCATCCTCCATCCATTCTGCACGACCTGTCATGTGGTTTGATGCACCTGAGTCAACATACCATACATCGTTGCTTTCTTCTGCACTTGTCACAGAATTGTTCATGTGCTGCACCATAAACAGATGCTCATTTCTGTCATCACCCTGTCTACTAGAAGATGCATAATTCCCTTGTTGCAGTTTTCCATTCATGATGTCATTCTGCTTTTTATAGCAGTCTTTAGCCATATGACCCATTTTACCACAGTAGTAGCATTCAACATTACTGTTTGCATTTTGGCCTCTTTGCCATCCACCACGACCTCTTTGGCTCCCCCTGCCTCTAGAGTTACCACGTCCTCCTCCATAGGACTGGTTTTCTTGAGTTTGATGCATATTCTGATTTCTACCATGGCCTCCAAATCGGCCTCCTCTACCTCTGCCTCTACCTCTTCCAGCATTTGAGTAGAAGACAGCTTCTTTTGAAGTTCCTCCTGAAGAAGATGCACCACCATTTCTTTGCTCCTCAGAAATTAGAAGAGCAATCAGCTCCTCAAAATCAGGAAATCTTTCACGAACTAAAATGGATGTCCGAAACTGTGCATAATCCTTTCCTAGACCATTCAAGGTCACAGAAACTAAATCATCATCTTCCACTGGCGACCCAATGGAAGCAAGTGCATCTGCAATCTTCTTCACCTTCATGTGGTAGTCATTGATGCTCATATTTTCTCTTTGCACATTATGCAACTCTTGCTTGAGCTGCATTTTCCTGGCTTGCGTATTTGTGCTATACATTTTTGACAAAGTATCCCATGCCTCCTTTGGCGTACTTGCATCTTGAATATGCACAATCATAGAGTCTGAAATGCTAATAGACAGCCAGTACATAACTTTCCTAGCTCTCTCATGCCATGCTTTAAATGCCTGCATTTACTGTTGATTGGAAACATCAGGAAGAACTGGTTCTTCTTCATTTCCTACAACAAATTCCCAATATCCTTTTCCCATAAGGAAATTCGTCATTCTAAACTTCCATGCTTGGAAGTTGTTCTTGTCAAGCTTTTCAGTGACAATCTGAGAGAGAGAATCAGACGCCATTACAGAACATTGCAAAAAATTCTGTCACTGTAGAACAGTGGTCGCACAGCATAAAACTGGGCCTTTTCCTGAGTGCGTGTAGAAAACTTCCGCCTCCAAAACAGGCCCCGAAATGGCCTCAAATCAAAAAAACAGGGTCGCCAAGGGCTAAAGCCCTTACCCGCAGCATATACTGTCCTCTTGCTTTACCGCGAAGGGCGTCTCAACCTGAGACAATGCACTCTTGCAATTTCCGGCTGTGCTGCCTGCAGAGATCTGCTCCCAAAACAGAAAATGCAAGCAACACTGCTCCTCTTACCAGAACACCGCGAGCTTGGCTTGCTTTCTTGAGCTCCTTACCACGAACAAGGCTCTGATACCATGTCAAGATTGTGGGAGAGAAGGAAGGAGTCTCACTTGTAGCTTTCTTGCTTGCACAATGGGGGAATACACACAAGGGTGGAGGCTGAAAACGGTTTTCATCTTCTTAGTTGTGTAAGCCAAAAGAACTCAAGTACAAAGAAATAGAAGAACCCTATATATGGGTCTCAAACCAAACTCAACTAACTAAGGTGGCATACTAACTGAGCCACAAACTAGAGTAGATAAGGATAGCTATCATGTAGCTATTATTCATGGGCGGTGTACCAACCGCGTCTGCAACTGACAAGTCGGTGACATAAATACACAACGGTCACCCTGGCGTATCACGAGTGGAGCTCGATATCTCAACATTCCCAAGCCATGAAAAACTTGGAAGTGTATGCCATGGAGGCAAACTATGGTGCCTGTTGATCCACACTCAATGATGGTTGGGTGGCATTCCCAAGCCATGAAAAACTTGAAAGTGTATGAATGGGAGGATGAGCCTCCATCATAAAGACACCACCCAGCCAAGGAAAAGAGGTCCTAAAGGGCATGCCTAAAGGTGAAGGATCACCTGATGTGATGTGTGAAGCCAAGTAAGGTACACTTAATGGAGGCTAAAAGGAAGGTGCAACGAAACTAGTGGGTGGGATGGATGGGAGATTAAACGGATTTGTCATTTGTGTAGTAGTGGTAAGTGAGTTAGATTCCTTTTGTTCATTAAATGCAAATTAAAAAAAAAAAAGATGATTCACCAAAATAAAATTGACCATGAGATGTAAAAGCTAAAGGAAAAGATGATAAAGGAGCACTCACCAATGAATCTTGCACCTTTTGCTTACCTTTTCTTGAGTTCAAATGAAAAAACGTATCCTCTTTCGAGATTATGAATTAATACTTGGTATAAAGAGTTCCTTCGTCCTAAGCATCACCAATATCTTGCAGAAAAGAGAAAGTAAATTCAAAAGATTGAGAAGTATTGATATGTGTACCTAGCATAAGAGTGAATGAAGGTGGAGAAGTGTATGGAAAATGAAAAAGAGGTACAGATGGAGATGATTGTGATAGAGAGCAAAATGGTTTGTACTCCATGCCAAACTCCACATCAAAGTGATATGTTCTTTGTGGAGCTTCTGTCCTTCCTACAAAATCATTAGACCAGTGCACCGAATCTAAAGGAAAATACTCAAATTTACCTTCAATCTTTTGCTGAGATTGATACATGAGAATGAGATCATATTCAGCTTGTGTGATCTCATATGGTCTATGGACTCCATAGGAATCTAAAGTCTCTTTGACCATGTCAGAAGTAGGAGAAGCAAGTTGCAAGGCCCACTCCATCTCATGTCTGAATGTGCTAGGCTTAGGAGTATCATGATGATGTGGTGAAGATGTGTTCGAAGTCATCTTGCCCTCTTGTTGTTCCTACTTCTTGAGAAGAGCTTTCAAATCAAAGGCCAAGGTTTCATCAAAGAAAACCTTGCTCTAATACCATGTGAACAAACACCTAACACAGAAACATAAATGAAACTATACGACAAAGCATAATCTCAATAGAGCACAATTAAGGTTAGGGTAAACTTAGAGACAATGAACATAATGAAGATCTAAATGAATGAATAAATATTGAATATACAATGCTCATGTAGCAAACAAACCGTGCAAGGAATGAAAATTTTATCCCAAACTCTCGTGTCTCAAGGACCGAGGCAGAGGTAATGAGTGGAAGAGTGTTGTAATCTTGACAGATCCTAAAATGTAGCAAGGTATCCTCCAAGATGTCAGATAGCAACAAATGCGGTAGACAATGTCAACGACGAATAGGCATAAGAGGGAGAAATCTACAAACACAACTAACATAGAAGTTAGGACTACCAAGCGATAGTTGGCACAACCAAACACAACCTATAGATGGTTGTAATAAATGCATGCAGCAAATTGCCACCAACTGCAAACATAGCCTATACAAGCTTGGTGGCAATAGTAGACACAATAATAGTAGGGTCATGCAACAAGGTGAAGGCTATCCAAATGGGTGTGCACAAGGTTGGGCAACGTTAACTGAGATGCCTTATGTAAACAGGGTGTGAGCAACAAAGCTAGAAGACTTGAAACCTGCAAATACGAGATTGAGCTGAATGGAGAATAATCTATGTATTTTTAAAAAACTTTCAAGGCCTTTAATTTCTTCCCATTTTAAACTCTCTCGAATCACACCCCATTTTAGGATTTTCATCAATTAAGCATTTTTTGGGCTGTTTAAGAGGCTAATTCAACATGTAATGCTTATTTTATCTCATCCATCAAGAAAAACAATGAAACCATAGAAACCAAGAGAAACCATGGAGAAGTAGTATATTTACTTACCAACATCATCATTGCTCCCTATAAATCAACCCCAACACAAAATGACTTTAACTAATTAGTCATTATTTCCCTCCTGAAAATGGCCACATTTGCTACCTAGTATTGTACTTATTTTAACTTTCTTTTCAAAAAAAAGTCTAGTTGACCTTTTGGCTTTCTTTTGTACCTTCAAGAATTTTGTTGCTTGGCCCTTATTAGATTGAGGTTCAAGAGCAAGAAGAAAATGGAGATGAGGGAGAAAGGGTTTAAAAGGCCATCACACAAGCCCAAAAAAAGATGATAAAATATCAACTTACATTAGCTACTCTAAATGTGAAGAGACTCAATGGAAGCATGAAGAAGAGCTTTCTATAGAAGTGGGTAGTAAAATGGGACTTCAGGTCATCTTAATACAAGGACATAGACTCCATCCATGGCTAGAGTGGTGCAAAGTTTCAACATGGAGTACACCTGTAGTAGGATGAGAAAATAGGAGTTGCAATGGCCCACCATAGGTAGGACAATAAGAAAGTATGACAAGCAAGATGGAAAGAACTTTTGTATTCTCAAAGGAGGACAGAATGAGTATGATAAGTGCATACAAGCACAACACCATAGTTAGGACAAGTAGAGAGCCATAAGGCTGGATAAATATGATAAGTGTATATAGGCACAAACACCATAGTTAGGACAAGTGGAGAGCTAATAAGAAACTAAATTCCCAGCTATCCAATGTGAGATTGTGTACCAATCATTTTGGGATGAAGTCAATGGAGTTGCACAAAATACGAGGGCAAGAATGGCTAATAGCAAACAAGCGGCACCTCAAACAAGCAAAGCATTCAATTGCATGATTAAAAGGTGCAACCAATCAATTGGAAGAAATCAACATTGTTAGAATTCATGGATAGTCATTCAAAGATGAAGACAATCCGGACGAGCGAAGCAACAAATCGTAATTTCAGGTGAAAATGGCACAAAAGGACACAATAATAATCAAAGCTCGAGAAAAACATCTAGTCACAAGCTTGGCATGAATGCCCCAAAGAGAGTGAAATGTACTTGGCAAATGCTACGATATCACAAAGCAAACCAATGGATGAAGTCAACACCCAAAACATATACACTTTTGATGAAGCTAAGAACAAATGGAACATCCTTGCCTCAAGGAAATTAAGTTGGGCAATGGCTGCCCATAAATGCACTGGATTCAAGATAGCAAACAACATGGATAGGGGTGGGGAGATACCCCCCTTCCTCAATTTCAATGGAAATTTATGATGAACGCATTTAGGAATTCAAGTGGAGCTAAGTTAAAGAGGGTGGAAAAGGATCAATGTTTGATGCTAAATGAGAGCAATCTAGTTTTAGTATTTGCACCAAAGAGGATGTGTAGACAATACAAATGTATAAGAACATAAAAGAGCAAGATGATCATGAGGCTCTCCCCACTTTAAAGATGATAAAAACTTGGTGCTAAATAGACAAATTGATCAATATGGCACCCCCCTCACTATAGCGATGGCAATGACTTGGTGCTAAATAAACAAAATCAATCAAAAATCGTGTGCCTAAACTTTTGTTGCTTGATTCCATACACAATGTACAGCTTTACTATTGCTACTTTTGATAGAATGTATCAACAACGCTGAAATTCTTGCTCATCAAATCAAAAACATTTATTTGGACAAATGCAATTCAATCATTCTTGCTATGCTTTGCAATTCATTTCATGTGAGTGCCAACTTTGTTGTTACTATTTTTGTCAAAATTTACAACACATGTTGACATCATTGAAAATCGGACTCTACACATCAAAAGAGTTTTATGCAAGATTGTTGGCCAAGTGCATATTTGCTTAATAGGATATAAGGGTACGATACAAAACACATATATTATCTCAATTGTGGTTGCAAAAAACAAGAAACATGGACAACCGAGTGTTGCAAATTAGCTTACTCATAAGCATGAGAGACAATGCATGTACAGCCCAAACTATACACATACAGTACACACCAGTAAATGGTATAATGTATAATTGCCCACAGGATGCCAACCTAGTAATGTTAAATGGCGGTGTATGAATGCATGGTCAACTAAATGAAGCCTTATGACCACTATTAAGGGCACTCCCCCTTGGAAAACCTTGTCATCATCAAAACATAAAGCCTTTTCATCGCAGATATAAAGAAGGCCCTTGAAAATCCAAGCTCAATAAGATGAAACAGTTTGTGATGTGCATCTACTCACAAGGTCAAGTGATATGTCAAACAAGCTAACGTCATTAAAAGAGGCTGCACACAATGATAAAGGAAACTGGAAGACTGGTGCTTTTGAATACACCAAAGGGTGATTGAATGCATGCCCATTTTCCAATGGAAACTTGCCAATGCTTCAACCCACCCGAAGAATATGATACATGCAATCACTGGAAGAACAAATGAGAAGCTTAGTGAGTGAATTGTTGATGACAACTCAACAATAAGCAAAAAGTCATATCATCTTTAGACCAAAGGTCTGAGCCAGTCACTATCAAAATAACAGACCTAGAACCTGTTAGCTTTGGTTCCTGCCAGATGCCATGGAGGGTGAAGTTTGACACCTGGCGCCACCAAAAAAACCCATGGTCTACTCAGAGTCGAAGATTTCTGTGAACATCTGTTGGAATTCTTCAAAAGTTGTTTCCTTCTCAAACTGACAACAATCAAAACAAGTATACAACAAAACTCTGTTACACTTACACTCCTGCATGCAGTTAAGAATACCCTGTATAAAGAAACAAATGATAAGAACAATCTCTCACCTCTGATGCTGGCATTTTAGCAATGATGTCTGACATTTCCTTAATTATGCTGTTCATACCCTGCCAGTTTAATGATTATGAGAGTGAATATACTACAATCCTCTAAATTTTGAGTCAATCAGTGAATAAGACCTAGCAATCCACATAAATCATGGCCCAGTAGTTTACAAGAACTCTGAAATTTTTCATGCCTCCATATCTTAAGGGGTTAGCTCACCTCTATCTCATCTTCATCATCTGTTGGGTCATACAGTCCAAGGCCATACAGTACTTTCTTCCGAGGATCCGACAGCACTAAAGGAAGCATTCAAACATCATGCAGTGGCAAATGGACAAGGTTCCAAGACATAACTCTAAGTTTACCAAATACACACCAACCTTCATAAGCTTCCTGAACATGTTGAAACTTGACCTTTGCATCCAGCTGATCTTTGCTGCAGCATTTGTCAGGGTGCCATTTCTGCCCAAAAAAGAAAAAAGAACACCAAACAGATCAGAATCGCTTGTAGAAAGTCCTTTGGATGTTTACTGGAATTTACAAGTAATCTTTGGATGTTTATTGGGATTCTTTTAAGGCAAAATACAGTTTAAACTGCCTCCCCTGTTTAAGTAAAGCAAGCAGCAACTCAGATAATGTTTTTCTCATGCTTCCAGACAAAGTTAAGATACTCATCTAGTTTCCTCTAACATGATAACAAATGAAGTCAGGATACTCGACCAATTTCCTAGCTATTCAAAAGATCCTCCAAATAATTTTCAGTGCTTGAGAAACTCCCAATACTCCATCCTTATGTGGTTAGGATGAAGGCTATTTCTTACCTAAAAGAAAAGGAGTGTTCCGTCTTTATGTGAACCCTTTACCAAACTGGTTCCACCTTATAAACTACCTGCCTTCAAGATACATACATGCTCTGATAATTTCAATCCCTGCACCCACATTTCAAGTTGCATCATCTATTTCGCACATTGCAACTGTGATTTCCAACCTAATCGAAGGATTTGAGTGTTTGATGCATGTTAGAGCAGCCAATTTCTTGAATCCGTAGGATGAATCCATCATTTAGCCGGATCATGCGGATCCATACACAGTAGGATGTGATATCCTGATTGAAAAAAAAGTACTCAGGAGGGTTGGCAATTCAAGTACCAGCCTAATTGCACGAATTATTGACCTAATTGCAGACTTAAGGTTTCAGCAGCTTACAAGAACTAGTTCAGTAAGTTTCGTCAAGCATGAATCACCAGTGTTATGGCCTAATTGCGGGCTTTTGTGGTAACGCTTCAATTTTACAATCGCTAATTCAGAAAGCTACAGGTATATGAGAAGTTTCATCATGTTACAGGAACTAGTACAGTAAGTTTAGTCGATACAATACCATACACCTTTGATATCAGATTCTCTTTAGCCATGGAATGAACCATACAATACCAAAAGAATTTCAGTCTCTACAAAGATAGAAGCACAGAGTAACACATGGCCTTGCAATGACCAGCTGGATTTCAGTAGAAAGCCACAATGGATGCAAGGGAAAAAAAAAAGCCAAACTCACCATAGCCAGAGTGACATATGCGGTGCGGATTGCTGATGCTGAGGCATTGGACTGCAAGCCGAGGGTGCGATAATAGCCCCTATGATCGAGGGAGGCCATGGCGGGCGACTGTGTACTGGTGGGCGGGGAGGGACCTCACAAGAGCCAGAACGTTTCCTGGCGAAGGAGCGAGCGAGCAAGCGACGGAGCAGCCTGCGAGGATCCCCAATATATACATATATATATATATATATGGAGGGGTACCGTCGCAGAAGATATAGGATTCTCTGGCTCCCTCTCTCTCTCTCTCAGATTTGTAGGAGGGGGCGCCATCGCAGCAGAGATACGATTCTCTCTCTCTCTCTCTCTCTCTCTCTCTCTCTGTGTTTGCTGTGCCAAGAGGCTTCCTTGCTTAAGCCAGCTGTGGGTTCGGAAAGTCCTCAAGGACGTCACAAGACAATCGTATCGGTCCGTTTTTTTTCCCAATCGTGGACACTTTTGAGCGGGGATCTCCCCCACGCAACATTTTTCTTGTGCCCACTAATTGGATGCCAAGACCTTCAATATTTAAAAATTCTCTTGCATTTGATAGGACTAGTGTTCCTTATCCCACTTTGCGGCAGCGAGGATGCAACAGGGAAGCGAAGCTCCCATGCAAACTTAGCCATCCTTGAGTGTAAAAACACCATATAATTCGCTTCCAATTGCACAACCATAGCATGAATACATATTCTTCTTTTGCGTCCTCGAACATAAGAGGTTGCATGCGTACTCACTATTTTCTCTTTTTTTCTGCTATTTATTGCCAATCTCTCTCTCTCTCCCCACCTTTTTCACGCCTTTCCTCTTTGTGAATTTTCTCACATATATGTTACCTCTCTGTCTCTCTCTCACCTTCTCCCCTCTCTCTCCCTCTCCCTTTTTATCTCTCTCCTCTCTCTACAACACCCATCACTTCCTCTCTCCCCTCCTTTCCACCTCTCCCTTCCTCCCCTTGTTTATCCCTCTCCTCTATTTGCAGCCCCTCACACCACTTTTGCATCTCTCTCTCTCTCTCTCTCTCTCTCTCTCTCTCTCTCTCTCTCTCGTATGCATGCACAAAAGGATAGACATGTACTTGCATTTAGATATATAGAGACTCGTAATGTATACAACACCTCTTATTATGCACCAGACCTGTAAATTTTACCCATACTTACTTTGCATGTTACAATTAGAAATAACATTGCACCTCACCATAAACAAAAGACATACCAAATGCATATTTTATCTTCTCTCTATCTTGAATCTCTCTTACAATTTTTTTTCATCTCTCCCTACCCCTTTTCACCCCCCGTCTCTCTCTATGACTCCTCTCATATATTTGTTACCTCTTATTATAGAGACTCGTAATGTATACAACACCTCTTATTATGCATCAGACCTGTAAATTTTACCCATACTTACTTTGCATGTTACAATTAGAAATAACATTGTACCTCACCATAAACAAAAAACATACCAAATGCATATTTTATCTTCTCTCTATCTTGAATCTCTCTTACAATTTTTTTTCATCTCTCCCTACCCCTTTTCACCCCCCGTCTCTCTCTGTGACTCCTCTCATATATTTGTTACCTCTCTCTCTCTCTCTCTCTCTCTCTCTCTCTCTCTCTCTCTCTTTTATATATCTCCTCCTCGTTCCCTCCCTCCTCCCTTTTCATCTCTCTTCTCCCTCTGCAACCTCTATGTCTTCCTTCCGCCCCCTGTTTCACCTCTCCCCCTCCCTCCCCTTTCATACCCCTCTCCTTTACCCCCAACCCCTCCATCTCTCACCCTTTTTAAATCTCTCCCCTCTCCTTTCACACACACACTCTCTCTCTCTCTCTCTCTCTCTCTCTCTCTCTCTCTCTCTCTCTCTCTCTCTCTCTCTCTCTCTCGTATATGCATGTATAAAAGGCTAAAAATACATTTGTGCGTAGGTGTGCAAACACTTGTATATATGTACAATGACCATGCACCAAACTTGTAAACTTGTATCCATACTTGCTTTGCGCAATAGTTAGAAGTACCTCTATATTATCCTTGGATGTCACAATTACAAAGTCTAAGTGTATCCAAGCATTAAAAAAAACTCTCTGTATTAATAATACACATAGATGAAGTAGAGCCTAAAACCAAAGTTTGTTCTAAAGATTGTGCCAATGCGAACAAAAAATAAAAAATTTCATAGAGAGCCTAACCAAAACAAAGCTTTCTTTTCTTTGAGGAAACACGTGAAAATGCTTCACTTTCCAACACAACATGGTTAGGTGAAGCAAGTCCTGTTGCCACTCCTCGCCTTCGTGATGCTATAGGAGACATGACAGCCTTTCCTCTCTTGCTTGCACCTAAAATTTTAGAAAGCCACCATGTAAAGATAAACACATCTAATAATTGGTGCGCATATCGGTCGCAGTATGCTCACGTAGTGAATCCCGGAAGGTCCCCAAGAACAATGAACTCTACCTTTTTGCACAAAAAACAATGTAAAAGCATGAACGACAAGAGCAAGAGACCAATTGGGTTCAATCTCCCCCCATGCCTTGTGTGAACGCTTCACAAAGCATGTATTTTATGTATATTTCCATCTTCATGCTCAATAATAGCCCAATTTACAAAAATATGACAAGCTTTTAGCTTTTAAGTTTGCTTTTACAAAAATAGGAAATAAAGCTAATGGACGGTGCTCGTAGAGTCTGGCACGCCCAACACAATGTCCAAATAGAAATAACATATCCGTGCGCATAGGCGCATACAAAATAATAAATAATAATCGATGCCTCAATAGACATGACAAAATATAGACGTGGCACCTATCAAAATATAATCCATAGGTCGAATACTCGCTAGACTCCAATGCTTTCCTCCGCCACTGCTGTTATCTCTACACGTCAACTGAAGCATTCACAATCGTTAGTAAAATAATACAATTAAACCGGCAAAAGTGAATACCTAGCAGTCTTCAGCTACATAAATAAATCAACTGGTTAAAAATAAATCCTAACCTTAATTTATTACGAGTGCGCACTCTAAACTCATAAACGTTTATTAATTTAATATGCATTTTGCGGAATCACCCGCTATGGAATCACCCATGTACACACTAAATTAATGAAACGCCCGAAAAGGATAGGCGTCCCCATCAACTTCTCACACAAAGAATCCTCTTTGTGTATGAGCCCTGGTCATCTAAGTTTACGGAATCCACCGTAAAGCCTCACGGAATCCACCGTGGCATATGCCTCCTGGCATCATACCCCCGGGGTGGGATAGCAATTGACCTCAATTGCTATTAGCTCAATGTGGAGCTAACAGAGTGGGGAAAGCATTTAAGTCTCTAGCGTGCATCCATTGTGCTTCCTCTACAGGATGGTTCTTAAATTTTACTAGATATCTAGAATACCTTCAGCCGGTTCTAGTGGTCATATAATCAGTGTCTATGATAGCTTCTGGTTCAAGTATTTCAGTCTCTTCCTCTAATAAAGGTGGGTTTTCATAAATAGGGTGGATAGGTAATTGGCCTCTAAATGGTCTCAATAAACTAATGTGAAATGTATTGTGAATTTTCCAATGAGATGGTAATTCTAACTTGAATGCATTATCATTAATTTTATGAATGATTCTAAATGGTCCATAGAATCTAGGAGCTAGTTTGACAACTGGATGTCTATCTACACTTTGCAGTCTACGTTTTTCTATTCTTAGCCAAACATAATCATCAACTTTGAAATTCATGGCTTGTCTTTTCTTGTTGGCTTGTTTGGTATATGATTGGTGGGCTTTAGCAATCATATCCTTAACCTCATCAAAAATATTGTTATGCATACTGGCAATATCATCAGCACTCTGAATTCTATTAGACAAAGATGCAACAGGTGTAGATAATCTATATCCATAAATGACTTCAAAAGGTGCTTTCTTTGTAGATGTGTGCGGTGTATTGTTATATGCAAACTGTAATAAATGCAAATGAGTGTCCCATGTCTGAGGTTTAGAGATAGTATATGCACGTAAAAGATCTAGAATGATGCTGTTTGTGGCTTCTGTTTGTCCATTTGTTTCTGGATGAAATGCAGATGAGAAATCAATCTTTGTGCCTAGATTAGCAAAGAGAGTAATCCAAAAATTGTTACAAAATCTAGAATCACGATCTGAAATAATCACTTTTGGCAATCCATGGTTAGTAAAAACAGTTTTCAAAAATAACTGTGCTGCTTGTGATGCTGTTAAAGTTTTCTTACATGGAATGAAATATGCTTGCTTACTAAATCTATTTACAACTGTCCAAATCATATCATGGTTAGATTTAGTATTTGGTAAACCTGGTGCGCAGATCGGTCGCAGATAGCTCACGTGGTGAATCCCGGAAGGTCCCCAAGAACAAAGTACTCTACTTTTTAGCACAAAAACCCATGTAAAAGCAAGCACGACAAGAGGCAAGAGACAAATTGGGTTCAATCTCCCCCATGCCTTGTGTGAGCGCTTCACAAAGCATGTATTTTATGTATATTTCCAATCTTCATGCTCAATAATAGCCCAATTACAAAAATATGACAAGCTTTTAGCTTTTGAGTTTGCTTTCTACAAAAATAGTAAAATAAAGCTAATGGACGGTGCCCATAGTGTCTGGCACGCCCAATCTCAATGTCCAAATAGAAATAACATATCCAGGCGCATAAGCGCATACAAAATAATAATAAATAATCAATGTCTCAATAGACATAACAAAATATAGGCGTGGTGCCTATCAAAATCTAATCCAAAAGTCGAAAACCCGCTAGACTCCAATGCTTTCCTCCGCCACTGCTGCTATCTCTACACATCAACTGAAGCATTCACAATCGTTAGTAAAATAATACAATTAAACCGACAAAAGTGAATACCTAGCAGTCTTCAGCTACATAAATAAATCAACTGGTTAGAAATAAATCCTAACCTTAATTTATTACGAGTGCGCACTCTAAACTCATAAATGTTTATTAATTTAATATGCATTTTGCGGAATCACCCGCTATGGAATCACCCATGTACACACTAAATTAATGAAACGCCCGAAAAGGACAGGCATCCCCATCAACTTCTCGCACAAAGAATCCTCTTTGCATATGAGCCCCGGTCATCTAAGTTTACGGAATCCACCGTAAAACCTCACGGAATCCACCGTGGAATATGCCTCCTGGCATCATACCCCCGGGGTGGGATAGCAATTGACCTCAATTGCTATTAGCTCAATGTGGAGCTAACAGAGTGGGGAAAGCATTTAAGTCTCTAGCGTGCATCCATTGTGCTTTCTCTACAGGATGGTTCTTAAATTTCACTAGATATCTAGAATACCTTCGGCCAATTCTAGTGGTCATGTAGTCAGTGTCTATAATGGCTTCTGGTTCAAGTATTTCAGTCTCTTCTTCTAGTAAAGGTGGGTTTTCATAAACAGGGTGGATAGGTAATTGGCTTCTAAATGGTCTCAATAAACTAATATGAAATGTATTTTGAATTTTCCAATGAGATGGCAGTTCTAACTTGAATGCATTGTCATTAATCTTATGAATGATTCTAAATGGTCCGTAGAATCTAGGAGCTAATTTGACAACTGGATGTCTATCTACACTTTGCAGTCTACGCTTTTCTATTCTAAGCCAAACATAATCATCAACTTTGAAATTCATGGCTTGTCTTTTCTTGTTGGCTTGTTTGGTATATGATTATTGGGCTTTAGCAATCATATCCTTTACCTCATCAAAAATAGTGTTATGCATAATAGCAATATCATCAGCACTTTGTATTCTATTAGACAAAGATGCAACAGGTGTAGATAATCTATATTCATAAATAACTTCAAAAGGTGCTTTCTTTGTAGATGTGTGCAGTGTATTGTTATATGCAAACTGTAATAAATGTAAATGAGTATCCCATGTCTGAGGTTTAGAGATAGTGTATGCACGTAAAAGATCTAGAATGGTGCTATTTGTGGCTTCTGTTTGTCCATTTGTTTCTGGATGAAATGCAGATGAGAAATCAATCTTTGTGCCTAGATTTGCAAACAGTGTAATCCAAAAATTATTACAAAATCTAGAATCTCTATCTGAAATAATGACTTTCGGCAATCCATGGTTAGTAAAATCAGTTTTCAAAAATAACTGTGCTGCTTGTGATGCTGTTAAAGTTTTCTTACATGCAATGAAATATGCTTGCTTACTAAATCTATCTACAATTGTCCAAATCATGTCATGGTTAGATTTAGTATTTGGTAAGCCAGTAATGAAATCCATAGATATATGTTCCCAAGGTTTAGATGGAATAGACAAAGGCATTAATAATCCATACTGTTTACCATGATGTCTCTTTATTCTTTGACAAATCAAACGTTCAAAAACAAAATTAGATACATCTGCATCCATATGCGGCCAATAAAAATCTTCAGTTAACATGCGTAATGTAGAAATGATACCTCTATGACCTTGATATGGGGGACAATGAATTTCATTCAAAACAAAAGATCGGAATGGAATAGTAACACACAGTCTCTTTTCAAAGAACATGAATCCATCATTATATGACAATGAATCAACAGGAATGAAGTTATTTTGAACTAATTTTTGCCAATCAGAATGAAAAGTAATATCCTGGTGATATGTGTCTTTCATAGCAATCAAAGAATCAAAAGATATGATAGAAATGTTATGAATTGCAGGTCTTCTACTCAATGCATCAGCAACTACATTTTCTTTTCCAGGTTGGTATTGAATGATAGGATGGAAACTTTGAATGAATGAAGCCCATTTGATATGACGGTCAGAAATTTGGGGTTGGCTAAGTAGATGTCTAATGCTTTGCTGGTCGGTCTTTATCATGAATTCTGAACCCATTAAATAATGCTTCCATTGTTTTAATGCTTGGACAACTGCTAAGAGTTCCTTGTCATAAGTGGAATATTTAAGCTCAGAGGGTTTCAGCTTAGAACTAGAATATGCTATTGGATGGTTGTCTTGCATTAGCACGGCTCCTATTCCTGATCCGCTAGCATCGGTCACAACTAAAAAGAATGGTCTGTTAAAGTCAGGCAATTGTAGAACAGGGGCATTGGTTAATGCACGTTTGAGTAAGTCAAAGGATTTCTGCTAGTTTTCAGTCCATTGATAAACAATGCCTTTCTTAAGAAGTTTGGTCAATGGTAAAGCAAGTACTGAGAAATTACGTACAAACTTCCTATAGAAACTAGCAAGACCAAGGAATGAGCGTAATTCATGTACATTTTTAGGAACAGGCCAATGCAATATTGCATCAATTTTCTTAGGATCAACTTTTATTCCTTCTTTTGATACAATATGACCTAGATATTCTATTTCTGTCTTAAAGAATTCACTCTTGTCAGGATTTGCAAACAATTGATTTTCTTTCAGTAATTGAAAAACTAATGATAAATGCTCATAATGCTCTTTTTCACTTTGGCTGAATACTAAAATATCATCAAAGAAAACAATCACACAATATTGATATTTTAGAAAAATACGGTTCATCATTCTACTGAAAGTAGCAGGTGCATTAGTTAATCCGAATGGCATGACTAAGAATTCGTAATGGCCAAACTGTGTCCTGAATGCAGTCTTAAATATATCGGATCTATCTAGCCTCACCTGATGATATCCAGACTTAAGGTCAATTTTACTAAATATAGAAGATCCTTGCAGTTTGTCCATAAGGTCATCAACTCTAGGTATAGGATACCTATTCTTTACAGTGATCTTATTTAATGCTCGGTAGTCAATACACATCCGATAAGTATTATTCTTTTTCTTGACTAAGAGCACAGGTGCACCGAATGGAGAACTGCTAGGTCGAATTAAGCCTCTATTTAGTAATTCTTCAACTTGACTCTGGATTTCTTTTTGCTCTATTTGATTGTGCCTATATGGGGCTTTGCAAGGTGGTTGTGTGCCAGGTATTAGATCAATCTTATGGTCTTCTGGACGTGATGGTGGTAAACCTGGTGGTAGATCTTCTGCAAAACAGTCCTTAAAATATGCAAGAAATTCCTTATGCCTAGGGTGCATATGATTTTCCTTTGCATGCAATTCATTCACCCAAATGAGATATGATTTAGTATTCTTGCGTAGTGCACGTTTTGCTTGAGTATCCGAAAGCAGTGGAAACATATGAGATGCATGCATACCAAATAATGTAATAGATTTTCCTTGAAAATTTATATTCATTGTGTGTGTGGAATAATCTATATTGGGATTATGTTGGTGTCTCCATGGCATTCCTAGAATAATGTCGCTAGACTGTAATGGGACAACTTAAAAATTTCTTCTTTCAATACATGGACCAATTTGAATTTCTAAATCTTGAACTTCTTGTGTGCCATTGTACCTAGTGCCTAAAAATGCAGCTTTTATGCGATAGTGCGTAGGTACTGTATGCAATTTCAATTCCTTTACCAATTTTGCTGAAATAAAGTCATGGGTACTACCGTCATCATGCAATATAGTTCTTTCTTTTCCATGCACCATACATTTCATAGTCAACAATGAATGTGAAGTAGGCATACCTGGTAAAGTGTCGGAAGTAGTAGTAGGATCATCCTCATCTTCAATGAAATCCGGCATATCCTTATGCTCATCTTCGTCCATAGCTCCAAGGTAGTTGATATGTGCTGATGGCTTCTTTGAATGACAATTTACTGCAAGATGCCCTAGCTGGTGACACTTGTAGCATACGATGGGCTTGGCTTTGGTCACATTATTTGCAATGGCTGGGAGTCTGGGTATATTTGGATTTGCTTGTGGAATAGGCTTAGGATTTGGATTGACAGTGGATGGTAATGCAGGTGGTTTAGGCCAATTCTTGCGGAAAGATGGTGATGAGAAACGACCTAGATTAAACCTTCTGAAATTGGAATTGAATTATTTAGATCCATAATTATCGTTTGCTTGGAATGGCTGTGGTCGTCGATCTCTTCCGCGTAACTTATCTTCAGTGTCGTGGGCTAACGAGATGGCGTCTTCAAGGGTAGCAGGCTTGAACATGTTTACTTCAGCGTAGTAATGTCCAAGAAGTCCAGACATATACTTCCGCTTATGTGTCGTCTCTGGTACGTCTTCAAGCATGCGTAACTGTAGGAATGCATTCCAAAAACGCTCTGTATACTGTGGAATAGACTCACGATCACGCTGTTGAAGTAAATCCCATTGCTTGATAGCCTTCTCATGAAATTGCGGTGGTAGGAAATTTTGCATGAACTTCTTCTTGAAATCTTCCCATGTAGCAGGACATTCTATGCTCTTGCGGACTACAGTCCACCAAAGTGATGCTCTGTCTATCAGATGATTAGTAACACACTTGATTTTATCTTTCTCGGGATAAGTTTCCTCATGGAAATAGTCATCAAACTGGCTAATGAATGATAAAACAGTCTTTCCTTCTCTTATGCCATTGAAAGTGCGAAACTTGAAACTTCGTTTACTTATCTTGGATTCCTTACGAATGGTTTGTGCTTCAAGAGTGGCGTTGATGGTACGGCGAATCAAATCTTCAGCTTGGGGTTCTTCTTTGTCAGTGGACGCTCCTTGTAGCTTTGTCAATTGCGCTTGCAAGGCTTGCCTAGCTCTTCGCTCTTCTTCCAATTGCAGCATGATAAGATCCAGCTTTTGTTCCATGGTAGGCTCGGGTAGGTCGTCTTCAGCCATAGGATCATCCATATGTGGGGTAGTCATCCTGTAAGACTCAACAAACATTTCTCACTTAAAATCAGTTAGCGGGATGAGCGTAGCTCAAATTTGGGGTTACAAGGCTATGTATTTTTGGGTATTTTCTTCTTCAATTTTCAGAAATTCTGCAATATTTCTGTCTCTGTTTACTGAAAGTACTTCAATGAACTTGTAGATAGGTAGAACAGCTTGCTGCGAACAACTTTCCAGTTCAGAGTTTTTGCATACGAACAAGTCTTCTATGAGTTTTAAGCACTAGTCAGTTCTGATTTAGTCTGACTTGCAGAGTTGCAGACTTATCAGACTTGCAGAGTTGTTGACTTGCTGGACTTAAGCCGACTTGCAGAACTTGCAGAACTTGATTTCTGTCGACTTACGGAACTTGACTTCAGAAGTGCGAGACCCGGAGTTACTGAACTTGTTTGCCCAGTGTGACTTGCAGAGGATTGTGTGACTTGAAGAAAGCTTAGTGATTTAAGCTTTGACTTAAGGATTAAGAGAGCTTAATGGTGAAGTACAGGCCGCCGTTTTTTTTTTCGTGGGGGGGGGGGGGTCGTTTTTTGGCCGCGCGTGATTTTCGGGGCGTCTTCTGATAGCACGATGATAAATTTTGGAAGCTTAAAAGCTTCTCAAGCTTCTTCTAAGCTTAACTTAAGATTAACTTATGAGAGATGAAAGATATTAATTTTGTTTTCTCACTGTTTCTTCACAACTTGTATGTGAGGATGTAGGAGTGGTCCTCCGCCTGCAGAGCCTAGTCCTTTGCGATCTGACAGTGGAAACAGGGATTCTTGATCGCCAAAAGTCTGCCTGTATCGACAGTTCGCGTCGAGATTGACTGTAGAGGCCGTTTGTTCCTGGAGCTCCACCTTCGCCCGAGATTGGTAGCGATTGGAAGATCTTGATCTCTGCTCCGCTCTGATACCACTGGTGCGTAGATCGGTCGCAGATAGCTCACGTGGTGAATCTCGGAAGGTCCCCAAGAATAAAGTACTCTACTTTTTAGCACAAAAACCCATGTAAAAGCAAGCACGACAAGAGGCAAGAGACAAATTGGGTTCAATCTCCCCCATGCCTTGTGTGAGCGCTTCACAAAGCATGTATTTTATGTATATTTCCAATCTTCATGCTCAATAATAGCCCAATTACAAAAATATGACAAGCTTTTAGCTTTTGAGTTTGCTTTCTACAAAAATAGTAAAATAAAGCTAATGGACGGTGCCCATAGTGTCTGGCACGCCCAATCTCAATGTCCAAATAGAAATAACATATCCAGGCGCATAAGCGCATACAAAATAATAATAAATAATCGATGTCTCAATAGACATAACAAAATATAGGCGTGGCGCCTATCAAAATCTAATCCAAAAGTCGAAAACCCGCTAGACTCCAATGCTTTCCTCCGCCACTGTTGCTATCTCTACACATCAACTGAAGCATTCACAATCGTTAGTAAAATAATACAATTAAACCGACAAAAGTGAATACCTAGCAGTCTTCAGCTACATAAATAAATCAACTGGTTAGAAATAAATCCTAACCTTAATTTATTACGAGTGCGCACTCTAAACTCATAAATGTTTATTAATTTAATATGCATTTTGCGGAATCACCCATGTACACACTAAATTAATGAAACGCCCGAAAAGGACAGGCGTCCCCATCAACTTCTCGCACAAAGAATCCTCTTTGCGTATGAGCCCCGGTCATCTAAGTTTACGGAATCCACCGTAAAACCTAACGGAATCCACCGTGGAATATGCCTCCTGGCATCAAAACCAGTAATGAAATCCATAGAAATGTGTTCCCAAGGTTTAGATGGAATAGACAAAGGCATGAGTAATCCATACTGTTTACCATGATGTCTCTTAACTCTTTGACAAATCAAACATTCAAAAACAAAATTAGATACATCTGCATCCATATGCGGCCAATAAAAATCTTCAGTTAACATACGTAATGTAGATATGATACCTCTATGACCTTGATATGGGGACAATGAATTTCATTCAAAACAAAAGATCGGAATGGAATAGTAACACACGGTCTCTTTTCATAAAACATAAATCCATCATTATATGACAATGAATCAACAGGAATGAAATTATTTTGAACTAATTTATTCCAATCAAAATGAAAAGTAATATCCTGGTGATATGTATCTTTCATAGCAATCAAAGAATCAAAAGATATGACAAAAATATTATGAATTGCAGGTCTTCTACTCAATGCATCAGCAACTACATTTTCTTTTCCAGGTTGATATTGAATGATAGGATGAAAACTTTGAATGAAGGAAGCCCATTTGATATGACGGTCAGAAATTTGAGGTTGGCTAAGTAAATGTCTAATGCTTTGCTGGTCGGTCTTTATCATAAATTCTAAACCCATTAAGTAGTGTTTCCACTGTCTTGATGCTTGTACTACTGCTAATAGTTCTTTGTCATATGTGGAATATTTCAGCTCAGAGGGTTTCAGCTTACAACTAGAATATGCTATTGGATGATTGTCTTGCATTAGTATGGCTCCTATTCCTGATCCGCTAGCATCAGTCACAACTAGAAAGAATGGTCTATTAAAGTCAGGCAACTGTAAAACAGGGGCATTGGTTAATACATGTTTCAGTAAGTCAAAGGATTTCTGGTGATTTTCAGTCCATTGATAAACAATTCCTTTCTTGAGAAGTTTTGTTAATGGTAAAGCAAGTAATGAAAAATTACGTACAAACTTCCTATAGAAACTAGCAAGACCAAGGAATGAGCGTAACTCATGCACGTTTTTAGGAACAGGCCAATGCAATATTGCATCAATTTTCTTAGGATCAACTTTAATTCCTTCAGATGATACAATATGACCTAAATACTCAATTTCTGTCTTAAAGAATTCACTCTTTTCAGGATTTGCAAACAATTGATTTTCTTTCAATAATTGAAAAACTAATGACAAATGCTCATAATGCTCTTTCTCATTTTGACTAAACACCAAAATATCATCAAAGAAAACAATCACACAATACTAATATTTCAAAAAGATACGGTTCATCATTCTACTGAAGGTGGCAGGTGCATTAGTCAATCCGAATGGCATGACTAAAAATTCGTAATGGCCAAACTGTGTTCTGAATGCAGTCTTAAATATGTCAGATTTATCTAGCCTCACCTGATGATAACCAGACTTAAGGTCAATTTTACTAAATATAGAAGATCCTTGCAGTTTGTCCATAAGGTCATCAACTCTAGGTATATGATACCTATTCTTTACAGTGATCTTATTTAAAGCTCGGTAGTCAATACACATACGATAGGTATTATTCTTTTTCTTGACTAACAATACAGGTGCATCGAATGGAGAACTGCTAGGTCGAATTAAACCTCTATTTAGTAATTCTTCAACTTGACTCTCGATTTCTTTTTGCTCTATTTGGTTGTGCCTATATGGTGCTTTGCAAGGTGGTTGTGTGCCAGGTATCAAATCAATCTTATGGTCTTCTGGACGTGAAGGAGGTAAACCTGGTGGTAGGTCTTCTGCAAAACAGTCCTTAAAATATGCAAGAAATTCCTTATGCCTAGGGTGCATATGATTTTCCTTTGCTTGCAATTCATTCACCCAAATGAGATATGATTTACTACTCTTGCGTAATGCACGTTTTGCTTGAGTATGCGAAAGCAATGGAAAAACATTAGATGCATGCATACCATATAATGTAACTCGACTATAATGGAACAACTAAGAAATTTCTTCTTTCAGTGTATGAACCAATTTGAATCTCTAAATCTTGCACTTCTTGTGTACCATTATACCTAGTGCCTAAAAATGCAGCTTTTATGCGATAATGCGTAGGTACAGTCTGTAATTTCAATTCCTTTACCAATTTTACTGAAATAAAGTCATGAGTACTACCGTCATCATGCAAAATAGTCTTTTCCTTTCCATGCACCAAACATTTCATAGTCAATAATGAATGTGGAGTAGGCATACCTGGTAAAGTGTCGGAAGTAGTAGTAGTGTCATCCTCATCTTCAGTGAAATCAGGCATATCCTCATGTTTATCTTCGTCCATGGCTCCAAGATAGTTGATATGTGCTGGTGGCTTCTTTGAATGACAATTTGCTGCGAGATGTCCAGGCTGGTGACATTTATAGCATACTATTAGCTTGGCTTTGGTTACATTATTTGCAATGGCAGGAAGTCTAGGTACATTTGGATTTGCTTGTGGAATAGGCTTAGGATTTGGATTGACATTGGATGGTAATGCAGGTGGTTTAGCCCAATTCTTGCGAAAAGATGGTGAAGAGAAACGACCTGGATTAAACCTTCTAAAATTGGAATTGAATTGTTTAGATCCATAATTACCATTGGCTTGGAATTGCTGTGGTCGTCTGTCTCTACCGCATAACTTATCTTCAGTGTCGTGAGCTAGTGAAATGGCGTCTTCAAGGGTACCAGGCTTGAACATGTTCACTTCAGCGTAGTAATGTCCAAGAAGTCCAGACATATACTTCCGCTTATGTGTCGTCTCTGGTACGTCTTCAAGCATGCGTAGTTGTAGGAGTGCATTCCAAAAACGCTCTGTATACTGAGGAATAGGCTCACGATCCCGTTGTTGAAGTAGATCCCATTGCTTGATAGCCTTCTTATGAAATTGTGGTGGTAAGAAATTCTGCATGAACTTCTTCTTGAAATCTTCCCAAGTAGCAGGACATTCTATGCTCTTGCGTACTACAGTCCACCAAAGTGATGCTCTGTCTACCAAATGATTAGTAACACACTTGATTTTATCTTTTTCTGGATATGTTTCCTCATGGAAATAGTCATCAAACTGACTAATGAATGATAAAACAGTCTTTCCTTCTCGTATGCCATTGAAAGTGCGAAATTTGAAACTTTGTTTACTTATCTTTGATTCCTTGCGAATGGTTTGAGCTTTAAGAGTGGCGTCGATGGTACGTCGAATCAAATCTTCAGTTTGAGGTTCTTCTTTGTCGGTAGATGCTCTTTGTAATTTTGCCAATTGCGCTTGCAATGCTTGCCTGGCCTTTCGTTCTTCTTCCAATTGCATCATGATTAGATCCAGCTTTTGTTCCATGGTAGGCTCGGGTAGGTCGTCTTCAGCCATAGGATCATCCATATGTGGGGTAGTCATCCTGTAAAACTCAACAAACCTTTCTCACTCAAAATCAAGTTAGCGGGATGAGCGTAGCTCAAATTCGGGGTTACAAGGCTATGTGTTTTTTGGGTATTTCTTTCTCAATTTTCAGTAAATCTGCAATATTTCCTTTTTCATATGCTGAAAATACTTCAGCGAACCTGCGTATGGGTAGAATACCTTGCCACGAACAAGTTTGCAGTTCGGAGTTTCTGCGCAGGAACAACCCTTCTAGGAGTTTTGAGCACTAGTCAGTTCTGACTCCAGTTGACTAGTCTGACTTGCAGAGTTGCAGACTTAGCCGACTTGCAGAGTTGCAGACTTAGCCGACTTAGTGAACTTGCAGGACTTGATCACAGTCGACTTGCAAGACTTGATTTCGGAAGTGCAGGACCTGAAGTTTGTCACTTGCTTGTCTTGTCCAACTTGATTAAGCTTAGTGATTTAAGCTTAGTAGCTTAAGCTTATGGAGAGGGGTAATTCTTTGAAAAACGGCGCAATACATGAGGATGTGGGCAGCCGTTTGCTGCCATCGCGCAAATTTCGGGCCCCCTCTTATACCTCGATGGCAGATATTGAAGCTTATGAGGCTTCCCTTAAGCTTTTAAGCTATCTTACTAAGCTTTTGAAGAAGGTAGATATGGAAGATCTTACTGTATATCCACGACTTGTTTATGGAGATGATGGAGTGGTCCTCCGACTATACAGCCTGGTCCTTCACGATCTGAGAGTAGAAACAAGGGTTCTTGATCGCCACAAGTCTGCCTGTATCGACGGTTCGCGACGAGATTGACTGTAGAGCCCGATCGTTCCAGGAGCTCCGCCTTCGCCCGAGATGGGTAGCGATTGGAAGCTCTTGATCTCAGCTCCGCTCTGATACCACTGGTGCGCAGATCGGTCGCAGTATGCTCACGTAGTGAATCCCGGAAGGTCCCCAAGAACAATGAACTCTACCTTTTTGCACAAAAAACAATGTAAAAGCATGAACGACAAGAGCAAGAGACCAATTGGGTTCAATCTCCCCCCATGCCTTGTGTGAGCACTTCACAAAGCATGTATTTTATGTATATTTCCATCTTCATGCTCAATAATAGCCCAATTTACAAAAATATGACAAGCTTTTAGCTTTTGAGTTTGCTTTTACAAAAATAGGAAATAAAGCTAATGGACGGTGCCCATAGAGTCTGGCACACCCAACACAATGTCCAAATAGAAATAACATATCCGTGCGCATAGGCACATACAAAATAATAAATAATAATTGATGCCTCAATAGACATGACAAAATATAGGCCTGGCGCCTATCAAAATATAATCCATAGGTCGAATACTCGCTAGACTCCAATGCTTTCCTCCGCCACTGTTGCTATCTCTACACATCAACTGAAGCATTCACAATCGTTAGTAAAATAATACAATTAAACCGACAAAAGTGAATACCTAGCAGTCTTCAGCTACATAAATAAATCAACTGGTTAGAAATAAATCCTAACCTTAATTTATTACGAGTGCGCACTCTAAACTCATAAACATTTATTAATTTAATATGCATTTTGCGGAATCACCCGCTATGGAATCACCCATGTACACACTAAATTAATGAAACGCCCGAAAAGGATAGGCGTCCCCATCAACTTCTCGCACAAAGAATCCTCTTTGTGTATGAGCCCCGGTCATCTAAGTTTACGGAATCCGCCGTAAAACCTCACGGAATCCACCGTGGCATATGCCTCCTGGCATCAATAATTGATAAAGATTACTTAACTTTAGAATAACAATACCTGGCCTAACACCTGCAAACCACTCAGCACGCATTATCATAGCTTGATGTAGCATCACAAAGCAACTGAGGTCTTCCACCCCCTTGGTATTCTATCAGTGTGAGATCGTCGAAACCTCTTATCATGTTCAGCTTCACCCATATGCACTCGAAAACACTGAGTATATCTACAACGCACCACCTCAATAAAATCTGGAAGTAAAATCTCTATATTGGCATCATCATATAAATGCTCAATGAGCCTTGCAAGCGTTCTTCTTATAATATCATGTGTTATTACTGCACGCAAGATACATTACAGTTCCTTCTGATACTTAGAAGCTAGATAATAGCCCCAACATGGAGTAGGCATCTGCAAAAGTGAAGTAAACACTTAAATATAGTGTAGGAAATAATTAGTTACTACTGAGTATATACCAACCGAACGTGGCATAAAGGCCATTTCACATATGAGCCAAGCAATGACTACGAAGCTATCAAATTTCAATGGATACATCCTTGCAAAAAAGCAAGCATACCATTGCACCCTCCAAAAAAACACATATTTGCATGCATCCTTGCAAAAAAGCAATACACCTTATTGCATCTTCTAAAGCACATCCCTGTATACAATGTTCGCTGTGACATTCACATTGCTCTCATTTTCATCCAGCAAGACTCACACACCACGTGAGGATTTCACCCTTGAAAATGCAACATACAACTGTCCATGTGTAAATATCGGTGTCTCCAAGTAAAGACCAACAATAGATAAAGCCTGGCCCTATGACTTATTAATGGCCATAGCAAATGCCAATTGACTAGGAAACTACCCCCACCTCATAGTAAATGGAAATTGCAAAGTGCTAGGAATAAAAGTGATCCTAGGAATGAAAACCCGTTCCCCTATATTTGTTACTATTATTATCTCAGCATCTATCACCTTTCTATTGAATGCCTTACATATCAATTGTGTACCATTACACATACCTTTTCCCAAATTTAAGTTCCTAAGAAAAATAATAGGTGCATTCATCTTTAGCAGCAATAGATGGGGAGGAAACCCACCTCCAAGATCTAGTGTATTTAGATACTCTACTACAGAGTACAAAAATGAGCTACCATCTATCTCTGCAATTGAATTCGCACTATAGTACTATGTAACCTCTCCATGCATCAATTGCAATGCATGATGATTCAAAGAAGCCACCTCTATATTTCGCGTTGCAAGTATAGCACGCTCACTGAAATATGTTCCAAAGTTTGTCACAGTTGATACTTCATTGTACACATTATCAACCAAGGTTTTAATAGAGTGTCCTTTTAATACCATGCCAAATGGATATATGTAACTTATCACAATTCTCTATAATACCCACTCCATCCCCTATCCTTTGAATCCAACCAATAAACCCATTATCGATTACATCACCAACGATTGACATCCGCATATTCCCAGACAACCTTAGCACCTTAACACACTGCCATAAATGAGAGTAACATAGTGTCGCATTAACAATATCTTCACAGGAGCCCTTCATCACAATAGGAAGGATTTGTCTAAAATCACTTGCAAGTAAAGCGACCTTTCCACCAAATGGTTTATCACAACTCATAATATCCCTTAAAGTTCTATCAACTGCCTCAAATGCATACCTATGCATCGTCTCAATAGTTGAGCAAGATCGCTCTGAACATGAATATTGTTGATAAACACGGATCTAGAGCTAGTTAGCTATGGTGGATGCAAATCAAACACACGATACATTATCAGATTGAGAGATTGTAACTCAAGTGAATTAGGTTCCAAGATAGATTAGCTTGGACTCATAAAGACAGTCTTGAGTAACTCAAATTGATAGTTCCATATATGAAATGAGTGTCAAGTACATGCTTATATAGCTTTTGGGGATAGTACCATTGTACTCACTGTGCATATGGGATTTTGGACATCTCTTCTTAGAGCTTCTAGAGCATACATCTTTGTCATATCTCCTAGCCTCTTTAGGGCATTCATTCAGCCTCTATGGCCAAGCATCATTTGTCATTCTCAACACCCCCCCTCAAATGATGAGTTCCTACCCTTGCTGGCTTTTGCCCCCCCTGCATGCAAACATGGACTAGGAGACTAGCTCTTTGGCAGCCTAGTCAAGTTAAGGCTTGAAACTTTACATCTTGGTAGGGTTTTTACATCCACTATGGGAAACAAGATCCACTAAGGGAGATCCACTATGGGACATTCTTTGTTGTTAGCAGCGGAAATTTCTTTATCTTCTTCTTGCTACTTTGACATCCTTTGGTCTTCTCGATCTTCTGGGTCTTCTTAGTTGTCTTTGTCTTTATGCTCTTTTCCTTTGTTGTGTTCTTTATCCCTTTTGTTGATGCATGGTACATGCTTTTTGCTCCAGCCTTCTTGACACGATCTTTGTACTTTATAGGTACATGGCTTTCTCTTGACAAGCTTTCTTTGCCATACATAGGATTGGCCTTTGGCTTAGCATGGATGTTGCAATGTTTTTGGCATACAAGATGAACATATTTCTCTTTGGATATCTGTCGGATTTGGGGTACATGGCTTGACATGGAATGATATAAGCAAATCATTTTGATTTTGGGATATGGGAAGGTCTTACCACGAGTATACTCGAGCAGTGTCTAATCCCTTACAAGAAAAGAAATTCTAATCACAAGTAACCTCTTAGGATTTTTGATAACTAATTGTCAAGCGTATTAACTATCCGTTCTTTTAGTTCAAGCCAAGTCTAGACAAAGGATAGTGTGTGAATAGGGGTACTTGGACCACTTTAGAGAGCAATGGTGTGAACACACAAAAACTTAGCTTGAGTGTGAAAAAGGAGATTTAGTTAGGTCAACCTAAAGCCTTAGAATTTAGAGAAAAAAAAACAGGATAATAGAAACTAAAAATACGTTGCTATAACAACTTGTCGGCGGCCTCTTCATGCCCGTGTGCAGATCTCTTATTCTCCATTCGTCTTCTTCCTCTAATTTTGAATTGGTAACCGAGACAAGAAGCAATGGCATCCTCGCCCCCTCGTGAGGGAAATGAAAAAGCTATTGGCCAGAGCGTCAGATCTATCCTTGGGTCGGATTTAGCAAGGCTTACGAATTTCAAGGAGTCCTGAGTGGATCTGCTCGCGTGTGTGCAAAGGCAATGATCTGTTTCTTCGCTTGGTGGTGTTGCAAGAGGAGCCACAGGTGGCCGTCAGCCTCGTTGCTTTGTTCTCCTTTTCTTCTTCTGCTCGATGGAGGAGATGACATTCGATCACAGGGACCTCTGCTCCCTCTCCATCGCCAATGCTGTCCTTCACTACCTTACCTATTGTGATGTTGGTTGTCAAAATTTTTGTGTCTACTCTTTTTCCTTCTGTGACCGGCTATCTATGGACAGCTGTGGCAGCTGTCGATTCTTCATCTCCCCTTCTTCACCATGCCCATCAACAGAGAACATTAGCAACAGATCCAATCTCGCTGAGTGCTTCGGTAAGATTGCAAACTAGATCAGGCCGTGCAAAGCAGCTATTCGATCTTGCTCAGTGCTTTTTATTGTTCGCTTATGTTGCAGCCACACCACTGGTACCATTCAATTGAAAATAGAGCTCTAAGCTCTCTACAGCACCCACTTCTTCTTCCTCTTCTCTCTGTCAAACCAAGAAACACACCCTTTCCTTTTTCCTCAGCGCAAAAGCCCTTGCTTGCAATTGAAAGCAAGCCCTTAGCTTGGTCTTAAGAAGGGCCCTCTTCTTCTTCTTCCAAATGACAGCTTCTGAAATGGGAAATGAACCTTAATACCTCTAATGTGAACTCCAAACCGAGCTTCTTGAGCAACACCTTCTTTCTTGGGCTTCACCTCATACACAACACTAGATGTTGGCTTGAAAAATTGGAATAGGCACAGGCATGTACAAGGAGAAGAACGAGATGGAAAGGGTTTAGAATATGCAAGGAAGAAGGCAATGTTAGGAATCTAGAACTATCTAGCTCAGCCATGGCTCTGATACCATGTTGATAAACACGGATCTAGAGCTAGTTAGCTATGGTGGATGCAAATCAAACACACGATACATTATCAGATTGAGAGATTGTAACTCAAGTGAATTAGGTTCCAAGATAGATTAGCTTGGACTCATAAAGACAGTCTTGAGTAACTCAAATTGATAGTTCCATATATGAAATGAGTGTCAAGTACATGCTTATATAGCTTTTGGGGATAGTACCATTGTACTCACTATGCATATGGGATTTTGGACATCTCTTCTTAGAGCTTCTAGAGCATACATCTTTGTCATATCTCCTAGCCTCTTTAGGGCATTCATTCAGCCTCTATGGCCAAGCATCATTTGTCATTCTCAATAAATATTACAGGTGGATCGATTAATTAGATCTAATGGAATTTTAAACCTTGAGTGAGTGGTATGACCACCCTATAGAAGCAAAGTAGCAATGCTAGATGATGACATTGCCAATGCTATATGACGATCATTGCGTAGCCTAGCAAGAAAACACTTATAAAGAAATGTCTTCCCAGGCCCATCGGGATCATCCAAAAAAAAACATCCCCAAAGTTTGCACCAATAGCATCCATAACTACAGTACATGCAACTCTCTGTCCGTCATTCAACATTGCCTCAATAGGAAGACAAACTCTACGTTGCTCTATTATATCATATGCATATTCATTGTCTAAAAGAGGGTTAGCACACAACTGAGAATTTGTTCGATGAGGCTCTAGCAATCCATCAAAGTCAAACAATCTTTGACCATGCTGCTGTAAAAGGTCCTGAAGATGCAATAAAGCCTTGTTTGATGCCTCTTGGTGTAGAATTGCAAAAGATACATGTGTATGCTCTAGCTGCAATTTATACAAAATATCCTCTACCATTGGTGCCATAAAACTATCCCAAAGCTGACCAGGCTAAGCAGGCTCACAAAAGACCAAAATTGCTGCAAACAAAGCACGTAAGTGGGCACCAATCTGCACAGAGGCAGCTTCTCCCAAGCACATTGCACACTCATCATCACCCTCTAACACACCCTTTGTAATGCAAGCTTCCTTAAAAGTATTGTACATCACATTGCCAACAGTACGCAAATCCTCAAAAGACATACATCCGTGAGACACTTTTAAGAGCATTCGCAAGTAATAATGCTCACCACATGTAGGCAACACAAAGTATATTCGACCACATGTATTTCCACGCTTTCTCTTTGTCCACACCTTTCACTATGCATTCCACACCCAGTACACTGGGAAGTCTTGATAGCGAATAGCTCAAGCCTTTGGATGAACACAATTGCATGCAAACCACTTTGTAAGAGTGGTTTTCTTAAGATCTTCATTTTGCATAACATTTTATATATTGTCTGTATCCTAAAACACCACACAATTCTCACCAGGAAAGTGCACCTGCAACCACTGTATATTAGGCTTCTCATTGTGCAATGCATAGTCATATATTTGCCAACACGCTTCTGAAGCAGAAACATATCATGCATCTAAATAACTCTCAATCTCATCCACTTCATGGATGCTCATACCATTCAACCCTGAGCTTCCAACATAAAGATTAATGGTTGCACGATCATGTCCCTTGTATATATACTTATACAAATACTTAACAACTGCCACTATTGAGCATACCTCAACATGTATATGTGCATTATATTTCTTACTCAAGTAAGGATTGTATGAAACAATCCATTATCAATAGTATTACCCTTTATTGTGACTGTGTTTTCATCATCACGTCTTCTATAAATAGGATAGCCAAAGCTATCAACAGTTGTCACATTCACAAACCTCCGAGGAAAATTTTTAGTGCATTGACCATCACGCATGCAAGGGCTCTTGGGAGTCAACGCATTGCAAGGACCATGGACATTGCACTTTGAGATAGTTTCAAACAAAGTTGAAAACCTTGCTTTATCAGGAAACTCAACACAAACAACCATATCATAATGGCATGCTTTAGAGGGCGCTCCAAAATCAACAAAGTATGAGAATGTGGCAACCCTTGCTTTTGAAACTCAATCACACTAACATAGCATGCAACATTTCCATCATAGTAGCATGTTGTTTATGAAAGACCCGAGCGGTCAAATTAGGACGATCATAAGTAGTCTGTCCAGGCAACAAAGCATTAGTTATCTCTGACCACTTTGGATTACATGTCCTTGTTATAAAGAGATCTGGTTTTCCCTTACTCTGCACTATAGCCATGGCATCTTGATACAACTAATACTTATGCCTTGGCCCACCAGTAAAATAAGATGGCAAATCCACCCTTTTACCAACATAAGCACCAACAACCTGTATTGGCCCATTATCCACCATCAATCCCATCATATATGCCAAACCTTTATAAACTTCCAAGCGTAAAACTGATTGATTCTGACGACACCAATCCAACCCACATTGCTCTACACTACAATAAGCATCAACAATAAATTGTTGCAACAATTGACCGCCACGCAACATGCAAACCTCAGTGTCCTCATGCACTTGTAGTTGAAATGCATAAAATTGCATTTGAGTAACATAGTCCTTATTAGAAAATCATGTACATTAACTGGAATATTAACATTACTATAAGGCACCTTTACATGCCAACCATCATCACCCATAGGAAAAAGAAGAACATATGATACTGAGTAAATTTGGAAATAAATTAGGCATAATACCCAATCACTCACATAACTCATGCTCAGTATCATAAACATAAAGTTGTGCAAATCTTGGTCGTTCCCTGTCATTGCACATTAGGAAGTAGAGGGCCTATATGATGATAAATGGAGCCATGAACTCTAAAGGTATAAGAATTCTCCGCAATAGATAAAAACTCATCAACATTGGCACCAAGTGACACAAATGCAAGACCACTATTATACGCCCGTATATTATTCTCAAATACTATACTTTGAGGATGCATACCATGCAACAAATCATGCAATAGCTGCGGTGGATGTTGCAATGGTGGCAACATTACTTTTCCATTCCGACAACAATGTTTACCAAACAAAACTGATCCTTGCACTTGAGTCTCACATCTCCACAATTTAGCCGAACATCCAAACACATCTTAGAAAGACTTCCCATGGAATGCACAATGGGTCTGGAAATAGCAATATTGTAGTTGCAGGATGAATATCCATTGCAGGCAAGGCTTGCAAAATGGAACAAAAACCTCCATTTTGAGGGCTAAAGGTTGGACCATTATTGACATGTGACTCATTAATCATGATATTTCCTAGATTTTTGCTATTTTCAATATTGCAATTATATTTCATAGCAAAAGAAAATTGTTGCTCAATTAATTCACCATTCTCATCTAGAACCACCATGCGAGAAGGCATATTTTGCATACTATGCAAGGTACTCTGAACTCCCTCATGGATTACACTATCATGATCTAGAGCTTCTCTCTGTGAAATGTTTTGGCACCCAACCATAGAAAAATACATCTCTTCGTGCCCCCTTTGACCATGTTTTGTTTGTAGCCGAATCATTTGAATCCTAAGCCTAGCAACTTGTCGTCATCTATGCCGCGTAGAGTTGAGTTTATGCCTATGAATATGTAACACATAATCTCTGCTAGTTGACCGATGTGAAAATCCCATATTGATTGGATTCTCACAAAGCCTGCATGCAAAGAGAGACCATGCATTCTTTCAAGAAGAGACTTGATTAGGATTAGTATTTTCAAAAAGACTTAGGAGTAGAACCAATCTAGAATCACATAATTCAAAAAACTGTAGTAAATTATTTAAATCAACACAATGTTACATTCAAGGAACGCTAGTACTCAAAATAAAATTTATATATTTTTATATTCCATATATAATTAGATATCTTATCCAAAGAGAGACAAAGAAAATTTCTATCTTACCAGCAAGCGATCCCCCAAGCTTATAACTCAAACCCAAATATATCATTCAACATGAATCTTCTTCTATCTCATCCCATATTTTCATGATTCTCTCCTTCAACTCTTTTCCTAGTCTAGCATCATTGAACTATGAGGGTTTGGTTGATTCTTGTTGGGGTTGGGGTTTGGTTGATCCTCCCTCTCTTCTTTCTTCTCCTCTTCTAATTCCTCTCTCCTTTCTTTTTCTTCACCTACATCATCATCTATAGTAGAAGTGTTGGCTCCATGTAGAGGATGCCTTGCCCCAGGTGCTTTTGCCCTTCCATTCTCATCTATCTCTATCTCATCATCTACTTCTTCATCTTCTTCTTTATTTGTTTTTATTTTTGTTTTTTGAGTCGGGTGCCTAGTCAGACTCAAAGGCGGAACCCTATGCCACTAGCTTATGATTGTGCTACTTCCTTCAGGACCAAGATCCTTGGAAGACTCCTCCCAAGGGTGGAGCATGGGTAGATACCTAGCACCCCGGTTCAGGGGTCTAGGTAGTGTTGGACTCTCACTAGCTAAAATCACCGATCCCGACAGGTTCCCTTAAAGGGATGCCATACCTAAGGTTGGGCGTCGGCTCAAAGGAGGTGTCCCATCTCACCCAAGAAAACACTGCCTCTCGACATCATTCACTTGCTTGGGTGAGGTGGTGCCATCATTGGTACAAGTACGAGCTTGCACACAAGTTTGCAAAGGGAGGATATCGTCATTTCCCTACCCGTCGCGCGGTGGGTAGGAATCATGCATATAATGATCCCAAGTACCTCGACATTGCCTCACCGAGGAATGCTGCCACGAGGCGATGCCCAAGACCACATTTCTTGAGTGCGGATGAGTGCTCACCCAGTTGGGTAAACACACCCCACCAACCTCCCCACCAAGGAGTAGCATAGCTTCATCCTCTAAGGTACACCCTACAGGAGAGCAGGATGTGTGCATAAGAGGTTCCTACTTTGTGGGAGCCGCATAGGGGACAGGTTTGTCATCGAGAGTGACGATAGCTATCCGCCATCTTCACACCGCTAACTTGTGCCAGGCACAAAAATCGTTCCTCTAAAGCCTTGACATTCTCCAATAGATTTGTGCAAAAGAGGTAGTTCCTTGAGCATTCAAACTTGTTCTCATTATAGCAGGAGATCCTCATGCACTCGTGCTACCATTCCCATTTCTTCTAGACATGATATCTTACACCGAGTAGAGGTGCTTCAGGGACATTCTTTTCCAGCCAATGCATGGTCTTGGAAGACCAGGTCCACTTGTGGACTTTCTTAGTACATGATAGTGATTTTGAAAGCTCTCAAATCCACATCTTGACCCCGGGGTACTTCTCAAAAGCACATGCATGTTGCCTGCCGCAAAATGCTGGAATGGGGGGATATTGAATTCCTTATGTAGTGTAGCTGCACCGACTGTTGTAGACTTGGCCCCCTTGCCTAGGATCCACTTCATCCCCATGACTGTCATTGTCTCTAATGGTCGAAGGAGTGTCTGATGGTGTCCTCTCATAATCTTAGCTCCATACTTAAGTACTGGAAGCATGCACGTCTTGAAGACATTGAGTCTAGTCCAGATCGAGCGGGAAGAGAGGAAGGCCTAGTAGGTGTGAAGGATCTTACGACCTTTCTCAGTCCTCTCCTGAATTACTGTTTCAATTGAGAATTCACTATCCAAGATGATGCCAAGGTAAGTGTACCTCTCATAGACTTCAATCCGTTTGGTCCCCAAGTAGAGTGGTTGATCCCTCCTCAGAGCTTGCAAGTTCTCAAAGAAAACCATGGTTGATCCCCAAGTAGAGTGGTTGATCCCTCCTTAGAGCTTGGAAGTTCTCAAAGAAAACCATGGTGTTGCATTTTGATAGACCAAAGCTCATTCCCCACTTGGGAGCCCACTCAATCAGCCAATTTAATGCCGCTTGCAGCTCCTCAACGGATTTTACAAGTAGAATTAAGTCATATGCAAAAAGCAACACCTAGATTTTCTCTCAAAGACCGGAAACACTAACTCCGAATCGATCACCCTCATTTATGATACCATTGATAAATATGTTAAAGAGGGTGGGGGATCTGGGGCACCCTTGGCATATGCCTTGCTTTAGTGATATGGCTTCAGATAGGAGGTCTCCCACCCTCACCCTTATCTTAGAAGCTTGCTATAGACCCTCTATGAATCGTATACAATGTCCTTCCACTTCGCAAGCACGCAGTTTGCAAAACAAGGCTCAGTGCAACACTGTGTCGTATGCCTTTTTGAAATCAATGAAGGCGACGTACGTGGGTTTGTGCCCTCCACACACCGATGCTTCACAATCTCTTTGAGGCATGCAACTTGTCCGATACACTCCTCGTGTTCACGGAATCTAGCCTGTGCTTTGAGGAAGAACTTGCAGCTTTCTAAGGCCTTATAGATCCTAGAGACTATATTCAACATTAGCATCTTGAGCAGTAGTGATATTAGAGATATGCCGTGATAATTGTCGGGGTTGGTAAGTTCACCCTTCTTCGGAATGGACACCACAATAGATGATTCCAACACCTCTAGAATCTTACTAGTCTCAAAAAGCGCATTCAATACCTTTAGCATCACTAGCCCATAGGGGGACTTTTGGATCTCCCTCTATCCACGACATCCATTATCTTTGTATGTGATCTTGAACACTTCTGGGGGGATGCCGTCTATGCCTACAGCTTTGTGTCTTTTACGTTTCTTGAGCACATGTTGGACTTCATACCATGTAGGTCCTTAATATGGGGCCTTAGATGCAAGCCTATATCCATTTGCTTCCAGTGGTCGGCATTGTTACTTGTTCCAAGGGGGTCGTCATACACCTTAGAGTAGTGGCTCTCCCATATCTTCATGAGTTCAGGGGGTTTCGTCTATAGAGTCCTAGTCGTGTCTTTGAGGGGTTGAGCCTTCTATCACCCAGATTCCTAACTCCCACAATGCCTTTTTGGAGCTTCCAGCATTTTTAAGCCAACTTGGCTTGTTGTAGGCCTTTTCCCTTGGCAATTATACAAGAGAAGCTCTGGTTCTCGCTATCACGACAGGCTTGTTCGGCTCATTTTCGAATCTGAGCGTACTCTTCAAAGGTCTCAGGGTGAGATTTGAGTCACTTCCAAGCCTTCCTTTTCAGGTTGATAGCATGATGTGCATTGGGGTTAAGCCTAAAACGATTCTTGGGTGGTGGTGGGGGTCTAACTAACATGATTCAGTTTTCTTACGGTGAAGGCTTTCGCCAATCAATTTGGGAGCGGGTCCTCTCCCTCTACCTCCTCATTGAGGTTGGACAATGCTACCCATCTATTGCTAGACAGGAAAGCGCTTGCCGTTGTGTCTACCCTACTCACATTGATGTAGGGCACATGTGGAGTAGCAAGGTTTAGGCTTGTTATCACATCGTCCACCGCCTACATCTTGCAGGTGACATGCTAGTGGTTGAAAATGTCAGTCACTCTAAATACATGATCTATTGAGAGTCTAGAAATTGCAGTGTCATTCCCGATGTAGAAGTCGAGATCTGACTTTCCGTGGCCCATCTTGGAGTGGTATGTAAGCTCGGAACCAATGGTGCGTGGCACAAAGAATTTGAGGAAGTGTGCCTCCAAATACCGACTTAATATTCTTTGCTTGCAATTCCAATCACCTCCGACTATGATTGGAATACCTTTTCGATGCAAGGTCCTCATTCTCTGACCACATGTCTTTTAGTACTTCTCTTCTTGTTGCGCATAATTATTTCTGAGGGATATACACATTCCCATGGATCCATGGCCCTTGCTTCCTTGCATCGCAGGGAAAAAAAATGCACTAGTATAGGCAGTTGGGAGTCGATTGACATAACACAAATGCTCTATAATCCCATGAAATTATGGTGACCAATCCTCTCTCACTGGGTTTATTCAAACCCATGCGTTGGAATGAGTCGTAGCTGTATATTTGTAGAAGCCATCCGCCTTGGAAAATTTGTGTCTCTTGCAGTCCAATCACACATCAGTGTTCTTTCCGGGCCAGCATATCGAGTTCACCCCGCTTGGAGCAGAGTGAGTTGATATTGAGACTCGCTACCCCCACAATAGTACCCTTGATTGCGGGTTAATGCACTTGTCTCGTTTGTCTCACTCGGCAATGGTATAAAGACGGGACCAGGTTGGTCTGCATTCCTTCTATTTCGCGGGGTCATTAGGGTAACGACGATGGTTGGGTACTCAGGACTACCATTCTGATCCTAGTACTCCTGGGGATTAGGGTTTCCACCCTCTCTGTTGCCCTGGTTTAAAGTCCCGACTGGTACAACTAAATTAAAAGGGCTAGGAACACTTTCATTTGGGGGGGGGCGGGGGGGTGATTTTTTTAGGAAATCCTACCCGTAGGCCATTTTCCTCACCCGACTCCAGGTTTTCTCTTTTTAGTTTAAGGACTGGTGAGTAGGCTATGTCCAGTCTGTCACCTCGGAGCATCGTCACCTCTTAGGGGCCAACGCCCCCTCACAATGGGAACCAGGGCCTTGTGTTCCCGACACGTTGAATGCATACTGCCCTTGAATCGACCCCAGATCAAGTCATTTCATCTCGGGTTTCAACAAAGCCACACCCGAGACCTTGAACTCATTACAAGAACCAACACCCACCTGCTCATGTGTCCAAATCTATACAAACACACAAGTAGAGTTTGGGTCCAGGTAGCGAGTGAGCAGCGTCTTGTTTCAATTGGGCTGTGACTTGTGGGTGGAGTGGTTCATTCTTCTAACATGTCTACCTTTCTTCCTCTTCTTTTCTATATCCTTACTCCCTCATGATATTTTCTACCTTTGAACTCACATCTATTTTCCATCCTTCTCCCTTCACATAATACTCCATCATTTCTTTCTTTTCTAGAACTTCTTCGGTTTGGCATTCTTTGGGATAGGGATAGTCGTGGTGTAGAGGTATTCTCCTTGTGGGTTATAGTCGATGGGAGCAGTATCCATCTCCTTCAAGAGGGTATTTGTAGTTGAAGTATTGATCTTCAAGGTAGCCTTCTAGGTAATAGTCTTCTAGGTAGTAGTCGAGGTAGTAGCCGTCAGCTTCTTCTTGGGGGCGAGGTGTTCCAAGATCGGTGTTGAGCTCATCCTCCCCCTTTTCTTCATCTTCATCTTTGTTTAACCATACTTCTTCTTCTTCTTTCACATGTTTCTACTTCTCTTGGCTCTTTACTTCTTCTTTGGTTGGCTTCGCTCCATTCTTCAGTTCTTGGACTCTTTCAGCTTGCATTTGCTTCAAGTATGGTTCAGCCCTCTCTTTGGCTTCTTCAGATCTAGAGGGAGTCTCCCAATCCCACCTCAGCATGATTTTCTCTTGTAACTCCATGTCGAGGTCTTAGGCCATCTTCACTTGCCACAGTCTGGCTCTCTCTCACACCATGATCAACTAGTAGTCAACCTCTTCCAGGTCTTCAACCTTCTCTTCGAGATCACATAGCACATCTTCTCCTTGTTGGGTATTCTTTAGCATCTTGATGGTCTTCTTTGTCTGCTCAATCATTTTGAGCTATAACTCTTTCTTCTTGTATGTGATTTTGAGCCGCTGACATAGCTCATCTTCCTCTTCAAAGAAAGTGTCCTCCCACAGCCTCAGCTCTCTCCAAGTCATTTTTAAATGGTATGATGCATGTCCCTATCACGCTACAACTCCCTCGCAACTTTGTTGGCACATCTTTGTATGGCACACAAGATATATCAATAAGGAATCTTTGTATTCATGATATTGAAATATACAACATTGAGGCACATCTCAGGACTACACCCTCGTGATGCCGCACATGTGAGGGTTCACCGCTGTGAGTATAGGGAATCACACGTAGAGTGGAAACCGAGCTTAAAGTCACGGCTACTCCCTATATAGGTGTTTCTGGCTCCTATGCCATGGTATAGCTACAAAGCCCATACCCTTACGCTAAGGAATCTTTGTATTCATGATATCAAAGGATACAACATTGAGGCACATCTCAGGACTACACCCTCATGACGCCACACCTATGAGGGTTCACCATTGAGCATAGGGAATCACACATAGAGTGGAAACCAAGTTGAGCTCAAAGTCACTACTACTCTCTATATAGGTGTGCTCCTACGCCATGGTATAGCTACAAACCCCATACCCTTACATAGGGGGCTGCGAGAGGGGGGGGGGGGGGGGACTTGTCTTTTCCCTACCTTTTCTTCTCTTTGCCATTGCTCACAGGCAACTTGTCGATGCCACCGTCTTGTGGCCACCAAACCAATATTCATCATGAGACAGGGTAGGAGTGGCCATGTTCCTTGCCACTGCCGCCACCATGCACTATAATAGTAGCTAATTGCCCTATCAATCTCATAGCAACCTATGCTACTTGCCGCACAGCTGCTCGATGCCATCTCCAGCACTATTCTGCCATATTGTTGTCCTCTTGTAGGAGTTGCTAGACCCTTGTTGATGTCGACCTTGCTACTGGATCCATCTCTTGACTGCCACAAGATTCACTAGTAGCCTGGGCCGCCTACGGAGATGATCAGTTGACTAGGGCCATTGCCTAAACATATGCATAGCTACCTACATGGCCTATCCACATCACTATCATATGCATTCAATTTGTTGCCTGGGGGCCTGCTCATTTGTGCTAGTCCACCTCTCTCTTCAACCAAAACACACTCTCTATATCAATCCCTTTCCACTCACATCCAATCACCACTATTTAGTTGATGGTGGAAGGACAAAAAACAAACATGGCAATTACTTCCTCTAAGCCATCAAGGGAGGAGGCTAAGGAGGAGGACGTAGTGCAACAAGGCTTGCATCAATCAATAGTGCTAGAATTTAAAATCATGTGCTTCTAATAATTGTAGAGTGCTAGGTTGACATTGATAATTAATCGGGAGAGGGTAGTGCTTCATTAAGGGAAGAGTGTGGAAGGGAAGGCTGCCCTAATGCCTGGCTCCTTCGACACCCATTGTGTTCCCAAGGGGGTGGAGAGAGAAGATTTAATGGAAATAAGGTGACCTAATTGCAATTGGTGATTTCCTATCACACTAATTTTAAATGTGTTGTCAATTAATTAAGGTTGTTCAAGCTAAGGGACATTTAATTCTTTTGGCTGTCTATGGATCTACATTTGGGGACAATGCACAGTGCACAATGCACACATACACTGGTGCACATGCATACGTGCACAGGTGTACATTAACCACTGCACACCCATGCATACTCTAGATCTTCTTTCCTCTTTCCTTTGTCTGCCTAACACTATCTTTTTGTCAAGGGGGAACAAGGGGAAGAAGGAGAAAGAAAAGAAACATTTACTAGTGTTCAATCCTATGCACTACATTCCTACACAATACATAATGCACACACATACATGCATAGTGTACATTACACCTCTTCACACACCATCCACATAACATCTTGCACTTAGCATAGCATAACTTTCATGTACTTGTTGGGTCTCTCCTACTTTTCTCTATCTTTCTTCTAATGCTACCCTATTCGCAAGGGGGGATGAAGGGGAAGAAAGGAAAGGAAGGTCATACCTCATAGCGCACTCCACATTAGTGCACAATGCATATAGATTGGTACTACACATTGTACATATGCACAACACCCCACATTAGAATACATCACCTATCCCATTGAGCACACTAAGTATTGCATTGCATTAATTCACCCTAGAGGTGTAGACACATGTACAGACATAGATCCACTTATATACACTAGGGTGCTCATTATATCTCCTCTTTTCTTTTGATCAATGCCTAGCCTATTCACAAGGGAGGGTTGGATAGATAGGATAAAGATAGAACAAGGCACCCCATAGTGTCGTATGTGCAATCCTAAAACCTTGCACTTAGCCACTAGCACAAGGACTACACCCTAGTGCATATACCCTATGCACCAAGCCCACCACAATGCACTCCATCCTAGTGCAATGTATCCCCACATGTCCACATGCCCAAATTTCACTACAAATAGATCATTGCACTTAGTACATAGGTCCACTGTTGAATCATACTTCATCATCCACCACTTCATCATTCACTAGTGCACTACACAATGCACTAGTGCTCCCATCGACACATAGTGTGCTAGTGCACCCAATAAGTTCACATAGTGCATAGTGCACATACAATGATGCACACCTATTGGTGCACACATGCACTAGTGCACCCACACACGCACTAGTGCACCCACATACAAGTAACCATTAGTGCACCTGTCTACCTTCACACCCATAATCTAGCCTATTATGATATTAGCTTGCTTGCATAGCACCCACGCACGAGCCCTCACTCATTGCACAGTGCATAGCATATGGTGCATGGTGCATAGTGCATAGTGTATCTGCATAGCATACACTAGCACACACCACCCAAGTGCAAGAAAACATGTGCACACTTACGCACCTACTAGTTGCCTCATTTTTTACTATCACTCAATTGACACTCATCCTATTCACAAGGGGGAGCCAAGGGGAGTGTAGAAGGGAAAATGAGCATGTTGTCTTGCATTGATGTACACCCCCATAGCACATAGGTAACCCATTGCATTATTTCTTACATCTAGCTTAGATTAACCTACACCCCATTGTTACATCACCATAGTCTTCCATTGGTGCACTAGTACATACACCAATGCTTGCATAGTGTATAGTGCACAAACACACACTGCATATGTGCATAAGGGTGCAGAGTGCACATATCCATCAAGCACTTCCATTTGCACCCATCACCCTCACCACCTAGTACAAATATTGTGCATTACACCTTGCAATGTAAGCTTTCAATACCCCACACACCATCTAGTACATAGTGCACATTGTATTGCGCATGATGCATGGTGTATAGTGCACCATGCACATGTGCACACATGCACATGTACACCTCACATCCAACCCACCTAGTGCATAACCACACTCTATCATCCCTCTCCACACACTGCACCCTAGTGCACTAACTCATCATGTCAATGTACACTACACAATGTTGCAAGGTGCATTTTTACATTAGAGACCTCTAATCTAAAGGGATTTTTGGACCATGAAAATACTTCAATCATTGACCTAATAAACCTTGTCATTGAGTTAGCAAACCTAGAGATTATGGATAACCTATTAGACACAATGGAGGAGGAAACCATCAATACTAGGAAAGACAAATTTCAAGCCACCATCAACACCTTTCAATACACCATCAATTTTGGTGTCTCTAACATGTCTCTAGAATCCATGGAACAAAAGCTCATCAAGCTTCACGACCAAGGCACTAGCACTCTAAACTAGTTGTTGAATATCAATAATGGCATGAGACAATAGCTAGCAACCACGCATGCTAAAATGGAAGGCATTTAAAGAATATTGGTAAATGCTAGAGCAATCTAGAGACCAAGCCAAAATTCCCCTTGTAGCCAAAAAATTGGACGAGTACCATGATGGGGAAAATCCTTATATATTTGTGGAACAATTTGAACAAGTTTATGAACCAAAAAGCCTTATGGGTGATGCTAGGCAAGCACAAGCATCTAGACTGTGTCTAGGTGAAAATGATTGAATTTCATTAATTGGAGTTGATGCTATATAGAAGGCCTCATTTATGTTGCTCATGGATCTCTTTATTAAATGCTTTGTAGAAGCCATTTACAATGATAACCTCATTGCCCAAGTGATCAACATTGAGTAGCAAGAAGGAAGCATGTAGGACTACATCTCAAAAGTAAGAAGCCTTTTCAGGAAAATCCCAATTGCAAAATGAATAATTGCCAAGGTTGTAAACAAAAGCTTTCATTAGAGGTAGCCACAATGAAGGATTTTACAAAACCATGGCATGAAACTCAAGCCTTAAACACTCTAATATCTATAATGTGCTAAATGGAGCCACCCCACATCGACGATGTGCATAGGGAAAGAAACAAAGACAAGAAACCCTAGGCCCTCAATAAGAACTTCAATCAAGAGAAGGAAAAAGTCTGGTCAACAAAGCATAGAACCTTATAATTGATGTCATGAAGAAATAGTGAAGAGCTACCAAAAATGATTGAATCCTTTAAGTTGCCCCAACCCTATCATCAAATGTGTAATACATACATTGTGGTGGAGACCATCTCCCATTGAAGAGTTACAAGCTTGCACACGTTTGCATGAACCACGAATGTGTTGGGCATGACACCACATATTGCATAGCTCCTCGAAGGCTCCTAGAACCTAATCTAAATTATGGCTACTTACAATTTAGTCATGGTCTCAACTACTCAAGGCAACCCCAATAAGTGCAGCAACTACCTTTACCAACCCCACCCAATCAAGGACCAATTGGCCCTAGAGCCAAAATCAATCCATCAAGAATACCCAAGCCTCCAAGCCCCATTGTAACATCCCTCCCTAGTAACTCTCCAACATGTTTGATAGAAGAGTTGTGCAATGAAAAAGGATATGTGAATACTAATGTGGCATATGATGAGAAATGCAATACAGTCCTCATGAATCACTGCCATGTTCCCATCATGACAATAGGACACGAGAGAGGAAAATGAACAAACTATCCAAGGCCAACACTAGAGTGCTAGAATTGCCATTAACTAGGGCACATGTCAAATGACTACCCAAGAAAGTAAGAACCTTAAATTGAAAATCAAGAAGACTTGAGATGGAGTGACTGCAATATTACTCACATGTATTGCAATTTCCCTAAACACCAAACATCAAGTAGCATACCCATTGGGTCTGTAGGATATAATATCTTGATTAGAATGGTCAAGGTTATAGTCACTAACATTGAAGGTGAAGAACTAATTTGACCTACCTATCTTAAGGTCAAACTAATAGCAAAGAGAGAGTGCATCATTGAAACTCTCATTAATGGAGAAGTGGATTATAGTATCCTTATCTACAATGCATGGCACAACCCAAACTTGTGCTTACTAATGCAATAACCAACCCATACAGGTGATCTCCATATTGTCTCCCAAAAAATGTAAAGACCTTAAATATTGAAATCTTGCAAATTATGTTTTACATGGTTCCAAATTGAGAGGATATAGGGAAGGAAATTCTACTTGGAAGACCTTCCAAGCACACAACCAAATGTGAAGTGTATTATGAATCATATCACATACACTTGACACTATCCGATGTCAAGATAATCGTATATTTCTACAAAGGTAAACTTACCAATCTTCAAGGGAAGGGCATGCATCCTATCTCTAGGTTGGAAGGAAACCCTAAAGAGGAGAGTCACCAAGTCTTGAAGAAATTGCTCAAGGCACAAGGACAAAAGTAAATTCCACTCAATAAGAATTCCCCTTATTTGAGTAAGGAATTCAAATCCATTAATGGTCCCAACCCAACTTCTATGTGATCAGTCTCACACTTTGTCGCCCTTTTGAAGGGTCTTCCTAGGAGGGTTTCCTTTCCACAATTAGCACTATTTGGAGGATCATGGAATAGGATAGGCAAGCTTTCTATTTCAATAGTTATAAGGATTTTGCACTTCCCTATAAGTAGTTGTGGGTGTCCCCCATAAGGCTTAAGAGTTGCATCAGTTGGTGTGAGCTCTGGTTGGCCTAGTAGGGTCCATATTTCATAGGCTAAGATGTTAAAATTAGCTCCTTCATTTATAAGAGCATTGATAAAGTGCTCTCCTTTTGCAGTGAGTTTGACCCTAAAATAAGCATGCAGTACTATGTTTTCATCTTCTGTTGGCTTATAAATTTAAGCCTTCTAATACATGCCCTTGAGTTCCCAACTGCACAACTAGATGTGGGTTCTCTACTGATGTCTTGGGTCATCTGTGCAGTGCCATTCAAGGTGCATCTATTGTCAGGTCTGTCATGTTTAGTCATCTTTGCAGTTGTAGCTTGATGTTGTTGCAGTCTGAATGCAACCTATATGTGTTCTTGTGGTGTGGCATTTTTTCCCTTGTTGGCTAGATTGGCCCATTAAGGCTATAGGGTTAAGGCTATAGGGTCTTTGTTTGTCTTTGTTCAGGTCTGGGCTTTTGGTTGGTGTTTTGCAAGTGAGAATCTATGCTTGTGCAGAGCCACTACTACCTTAGGATCTAATTTGGAGGGCAATCATGCACTTGCCATTTACTCTACAGAGCTACATGAACAGGCTAAGGGTTTATATAATGTTGTGTGTGAGACAAAGCACACCCATAGTGTTCTTCAACAAGTCTCGAGTGGTTTGGGTGTTGAAGTAAGGGAACTTTTGACAATTGTCTCTAAGACAAGCAGGTTGATGAATTTATTGGTGAATGATATGTGGGCATCATTTTGGGGGATTGGAGATAACCACAAGCCTGTGATTTTCCAAAGAGGTTGTCGACTACCATTCTTGTATTTTCAAATGAATGTTAATAGGTTTAATGCCTTGCTACAACAATTGAGTCGTCAAATGAACGGTCACAACTAAGGGGGAAGACTTGCTCATGATCAAGCTTATCATCCGTTCCATATTGTTTTTAAGTGCTTAGGCCACCACTTTTTTGTGGTGATGTGTGCTTCCTTTTTTTGGGGCCTACATTGGTTTTGATATGACAAAGCTAAACTAAGTAAAATGTATTGGGTACTTGCAATGTGATGTGATACCTCTTTCTTGAGGTTTCATCTATAGGAAGAGGCATTGTCTCTTGCAATCTAGATAGAACTTTGTTGATTTTTGCAATGTGATGCATATGAGAGTAATAATATCTATAGAATGTTTGGTATTTGGTCTAATTATAATATTTTATTAAATTTAAATGTTCATGTCTCTCCCTCCCTCCCACCCTCTCTCTCTCTCTCTCTCTCTCTCTCTCTCTCTCTCTCTCTCTCTCTCTCTCTCTCTCTCTCTCTCTCTCTCTCTCTCTCTCTCTCTTTCGCTCTCTTAAGGTTTATAGGGAAAACTTATTGTCTTGCAATCTAGAGAGAAAACTTAATTGATTTTTGCATTTAAATGTTCATGTCTCTCCCTCCCTCCTCTCTCTCTCTCTCTCTCTCTCTCTCTCTCTCTCTCTCTCTCTCTCTCTCTCTAATGTTTGGTTCAATGTATAAGGACTTGGATTAGATCACATTTTTTATTTTAAGTATGTATCTATCCCTCCCTCCCTCCCTCCCATCTCTCTCTCTCTCTCTCTCTCTCTCTCTCTCTCTCTCTCTCTCTCTCTCTCTCTCTCTCTCTCTCTCTCTCTCTCTCTCTCTCTCTCTCTCTCTCTCTCTAATGTTTGGTTCAATGTATAAGGACTTGGATTAGATCACATTTTTTATTTTAAGTATGTATCTATCCCTCCCTCCCTCTCTCTCTCTCTCTCTCTCTCTCTCTCTCTCTCTCTCTCTCTCTCTCTCTCTCTCTCTCTCTCTCTCTAATGTTTGGTTCAATGTATAAGGACTTGGATTAGATCACATTTTTTATTTTAAGTATGTATCTATCCCTCCCTCCCTCCTCTCTCTCTCTCTCTCTCTCTCTCTCTCTCTCTCTCTCTCTCTCTAATGTTTGGTTCAATGTATAAGGACTTGGATTAGATCACATTTTTTATTTTAAGTATGTATCTATCCCTCCCTCCCTCCCTCCTCTCTCTCTCTCTCTCTCTCTCTCTCTCTCTCTCTCTCTCTCTCTCTCTCTCTCTCTCTCTCTCTCTCTCTCTCTCTCTCTCTCTCTCCCCAATATTTGGTTCAATGTATAAGGACTTGGATTAGATCACATTTTTTATTTTATGTATCTGTTGCTCGGGATGAAATTTATAAGCTACTGTTGTCTTGCTTATTGTAAAGTGCCTGGACCACCACTTTCTTATGGTGATATATGCTTCCTTTTTGTGAAACCTGCATCGGTTTTGAAGTGTAATGGGTACATACAATGTGATGCCTATTTCTTAAGGTTTAGAGAGAAAATTTATTGTCTTGCAATCTAGAGAGAAAACTTAATTGATTTTCGCAATGCAATACATATGAGAGAGTGATATTTGGATATACATCTCTCTCTCTCTCTCTCTCTCTCTCTCTCTCTCTCTCTCTCTCTCTCATTAGTTATGGCCTTTATAGGCCTTTTTAAACTTGCGTTTGGGCTAATTTTGATTTTGACTACTAGCATTTTAAAATGCATTGACACATGTTTTTTATACTAGTAAGACCAAAATTCTAACCAAGTACAGGGCATACTAATTTTGATTTTGACTACTAGCATTTTAAAATGCATTGACACATGTTTTTTATAATGTTGTATGCTTTCTTTTAGTGAAGTTGCATTTCATGGATTGAGAAATTATGCAACAACGCTTTTTATGTGACAAACTTAAACTAAGCTAGACTAGATGTATCAAGTTTAAATATTAACTTATAAAAAAAATTATTATCTCTTGCAATTTGTGAAGAGATAACTCTGCTACTATTTTCGTCATGGCAAAGGTAGTTCTTGAATCTTCATCAAGTCTCTACTAAGTACTGTCATAGTTTCATGATTGTTGGTGTTGGTAATGATTTAAGAATCTTAATGTTTTATAGGAAAGAAGAAGAAAGAGAGTTATTAGATGGAGCCATAGAGAATATCAAGGAAAAGATGAGACAAGAGAATAAAAGAAAAGAGATAGAAGAGCAAGTAGAGTTAGCTATAGGAAGGATCTAGAAGAGAAAGAAAAGCTAGACAATGATAGGAGAAAACAAGTAGAAGAAAACAAGAAGAAGAAAGTTAGAAAAAAGATCGAGCAAGAAGAAAAAGATGAAGAAAGCAAGTTGAAAGAACAAGTATGGAGAGCTAGGAAGCTAAAGGAAGAAGATAGGCTAGAGCAAGGAGAGAAAGAAAAGATAGATCAACCATGAAACAACACTTGCACCCAAGGTAAAGCAATAACCTATTGTGGACCTCCTGTGGTCCACATCTCCAGCCCAATCTAAATTGCTACATGTAATCACAATATCTAAACTATCTATACATGTTGGATACAAGATCCCTAGACCAAGGTTCCCCCTCAAGAATAGAAAAATCCTCATAACAGCTTGACAATGTACCTTCTTAGGTTCCAATCATGAACCCAGCCAACAAACCTACAACATAGCACAGATCAATACGAGTGTTTAGAAGCCAAATCGGAGACCCAATAAGCTGCATGTAATGGGTAGCATCCACCAAAGGTGAATCAACATGGGTTGTGGCCTTCTAGTTCGAATCCATAGGAGTCGATATGGGCTTGCATCCCTCCATCTCAAATGTAGTCAAGAGCTCTTGGGACCTGCACATACTGCTGCTAGGGGATGAAGATCCCCATTTGAGTCTGATAGATCTCATGCCCTAAGAAGAAATGAAGAAGTCCCATGTCTGTCATCTCAAACTTCTCATGAAGTGTTGCCTTGGTTTCCTTGACCATCTGTACATGATCACCTACCAAAATCAAAATCCACATAGAGCACAAACAAGGCACGTGCCCCCTCTGAAATGTGGACATAAAGCTGTGGATAGAATTCATATTTCCTTGTGTTTGTATATATAGGTTTTTTTCACTGGAAATTCAATACTTCTTGAAAACTCACCACAAGATGTTATTAGACCTTGAATATAGCAGGATAAGGGGACAAAGTTGCACTAAAAGGATGACCAAGTCGAAAACACTATTTTCCAAAGAAGAAGCAACTGACTACAAGCTGAATAAAAAAGTTAAAGGATATCACCACTTGTGATACAAATAAATGCACAACCTGAAAGAAGTGGCTAATAAAAATCCAGATGCCAAAGAATTAGTAGATCCATGTGAATTGCACAAGTACATGGAAGAATTTGAAGGGGAGATAAATTTAGAATAGTGTACAAAATTTCTCACAACCTACAATCCTAACAGGCATAGTGGATTAATTACAACTATCAACATCGATGGATAGGAACAAGTGGAGATCCTTTAACTTTTGTATTCAAAGCTTTGGGCCTACCAAATAAGTAGGAGAAATGACCAAACAAGAAAGTCTATGATGCAATATTAGGGATGGAAAAGTAGAAGGTTTTCACCAACAACAATGACATCAACTCTGGAGGACATCTCAAAATCCTCAATGAAGCTTCAATCTAAATTGATACATGCCTTATTTTTGGGAGACAAGTACAACTCCTTGATGAGTAGAATCCATGTTGCAATGCTGGAAAGTATGGATACATATGGAAAAGGTATTGAGCTCTAGCACACAAGAGTTCAAAAAAAAGGACCCATGTTAGTAGAGTAAGTAGAGAGGCAAATAGGAGGAAGGCAGCAACCAGGGCCACTTTGGTAGGATTCAGTGGGGTACTAATAGCCATTATACAAGAAGTCACCAAAGAATCACATCCATGAGCAAAACTATCAGCACAACAACCATGAGGCATAGCAATGCAAGAAGTGTCATCCACATGGACTAAAACTCTATGGCAAGGACCCTCAAAGGAGCAAGAGAAAGATAAAGTCTTGAGATTTTAGCAAGGTAGAGGAGACTACAAGAAGCCTTGCTACCACATGGAAAAAGCTCCAAACCAGGAAAGCACCTAGTAAAAATGATGCAACTGAAGCCCCTATGACAAGCTCAATTGGAGAATAGGAAGAAACTCAGCATGGGCAAATAATAGCTAACATTCAGGATCAATCCATGGCACTACAGTGACCACCTGAATTGAGGAGCAAGAGGTCCCAAGATTTGTAGTACAAGAGGTTAGAAACCTAGCAGCAGCAAATAAAAGTCACAATTCATATCTGTCAAAAGAAAAGAAGGGGAAATTTTTATCATCAAGGTGTCAATCAAACAAGAGCAAGCATGAGGGATAAGGAGAAGAACTTGAAAAAGAAATGTACGCCTCAAAAAGAGAGGAAGAGGAACAAAGGCAAAAACAACAAGAGGAGGAGGAGAAGCACATTAGAAAGGAAGAGAAGGATTACATAGCCTTAGCAATTAGAAGATCATTAGAGCACCTCAAGAGTTAAAGAGATGACTCTAATGAACCTCAACCTAGGAGGGCCTAAAAGGCATGCACCAATGTAACAAGAACTATAGGTAGCCACGAATTATCCTGGGCAAAGGTAAGGCTCCCCTAGAAGTGCCTTTCCCCTTCACTTGTAGCCACAACACCATCCCTCCTAGACCCCACAATGGACAATTTGGCAAGGAGTAGATTGAAGAGCATGGTCTATCAGCTTGCTACACAAGTTGTTTCTCTCTCATAGACATGATTAGAAGAAGCCATGACCACTTGTATCAAATGGATGGCAGTCACAGATTATGGTCAAAAGGTGCCTAAAATGCAAAGTGTGGTGTCCTCAACTTCTCTACCAATGACCACTCTAATTCTAGCACCAAGTTTTGAAGAGCTGCTAAAAGAGCTAGAAGAGCAAAGTGATTAGTTAGATGAGGAGAGAAAGTCCATCTTGGAAATGTTAGAAAAGGAAAAGAGAGTTCATGCCATTTACCGACAATGAAAAACAAGGTAGATTTTCACTCTAAAGAAACAATTGGCTATAGTAAGGGAGGGCAATGACAGTGAAAAAGAACATGAAGAGTTGAAGAAACAATGTGAAGTGGAAAGAGAAAACCATGTGCAACTCCAAGGCTAGTATGCTCAATTCATGAAAGACAAAGTTAATTTAGAGGTAGAACTAGAGGAGATGAAGCACCTCTATCGGCAATGAATAAGGGAGATGAAGGAGGCAAAGCTAGCCAAAGAGGAGGCCCAGCAAAAGATAGCTACTAGAGTTGAAAAATGATATACGAAATATTTGCACATAACTATGTCCAACTCCAAAAGCAATTAGCCAATGAATTGCAACAAAGAAGCATCCTTGCCTAAACCTAGCAAGAATAGCAAACCACATTGAAATTCCTTGCTACATGGCAAACCAAGGGCTAGAGATAGCAAAGAAGAGGGTGATCCATGGAAAGTAAAGAATGTAGACACGTTGTAGAACATGGCTACCCATTTAGTGCAAGCAAAATGTGAAAGAAGCCTCTAAGGATAGCAAGAGCTAAGGCAATTTAGGTAGTGATGCAAGTTTAGCAGCAAGGCTTCATTAACATACTACTTGAGATGTGGCATCCATGTGAGGATGACACAATGGAAAACCTCAAGAAGAAGCTACAACTCGCTAGGCAAGAACTCAAGCACAGTCTTGTGGTGACAATTCCCCAATGAGAGTATAGCATGATGAAGGAAGAGCATGTACAAAGGCTTAGGAAATGCAGCTCTCCACAAATAAACTCAAAATAGTTGGAATAGCCATCACTAAAGAACTTTCCCAAACCATGGAACCACCTTCATCATCACCCCTTTTTCTTGAAGCAAACTAGAAATAGGAAGAACATGAGTAACAGTATCCTCACCACCGAAAACTTCCATAGAAACAAAAGGAGCAGTCACCCCTCTAGGAAATGTTACAGAAGCCTTGTGAAGAAGAAGAGAATGGGCGAAAAGAAGTAGAAGGAAGCTCACTACCACTATTCAACTAGTGCCAAACATACCCTTTTCGTAGAGAGACAAGTCCTCAACAACTAGGATAGAGAACTCATCACTTGGGAACAATGGGAGTCTCAAGAATCACTTATGCAATTTACGTTTAACTTTTCATGTGGCCTTAGGAAGGAGCTACATTTGGCAATTATGCAAAATGTAATTCAAGTGTCATTAAGGTTAGGGAAAAGATAATTGGAGCAAAAGTTTTAGGACCCTAGATTGTGGCAATGCAAATTAGCAGATCATTGGCATGACAAGATGTTTGAGGTGCCGCACCATAAAAGGTTATTAGTCTCAGCCTACCTAGAGAAGGAACATCTTGGATGAAAACATGGAAGTATGGGTATCCTTTTGTAGCTCACTACCAAAAGAGAGAACCCCACTTACATGCCTTATCCTAGGTGACATGGAGTTGACTACAACTTTGAAAGCCATGGTAGGGTTGACTTAACAATGACAATGCAAAAAGGCCGAAAGAAAATATCAAGTTTTGAGTGAAGTACTTGATCCCTTCAAAATATTAGTAGAAGATTTTTCTTCCTGCCTAGATCCTCCTTTCATTATGACATGCAATTGTTTACGATTGCTTCTTCAATTATTCAATCAAAAGAAGGTGATAGAAGAGGAGGGACTCTGTCCATTTTTCTTTGATGTGAATGCAAGAATAGGCAGGTTGCCATGGTGAGATTATTCTTTCGTGCTACACTACTATTGACATACTATTTTGAGCTACTAGAAGAAATGAATGCCAGCTAGTTCACCAATCGTAACCATTCTTTTCTCCAACAACGCCCTTGGTAGCAAGATCTGCGCTAAAGATCTATAAGATGAGCAAAGGATACCTAGAAAGATTGTTGTGGCAACTACCTCGAGCAGCACCCAGGGATCATAGAGGGCCCCAATGAAGTCATCCTCATTTACTTGTACACAATGCTTTGCAAAAGAACTGAGAGAGAGAGAGAGAGAGAGAGAAGAAAAGAAAAGAAAAGAAAAGAAAAAGATCAAGAACCACGCACAGTCATAGCATAGCAACTAGGGGACCATAACCCCTAGCCCTTCCCCACTTCACTTAATTCAAGGCATATTAAGGGCAAGATATCCCAAGAATGTCAATAGACCTGTCTCCTTGAGTTTTACACTGCACTTCTGCCCAACACTAACTGGGTCCTCAAGTGTGAGACAACACTCTGGGCTTTGACTCATCTCCCACTTATACATGCACATGCACAAAAGCCATAGCACGATGAGAGAGACATCCCCTAGTTAGTCCACACACCCTTCTATGGTGAGAACACACTCTGAAGAGTAGTTCGAGAAAACCAAAAATATCGGTGGCCCACATCATCTTGATCCTTCCCTCTTCCACCTCGATAGGGAGTCTATCCTCAAATATGAAATCTAAAGCTAATTCCACTTATACATGCACATGCAGAAAAGTCACAACACAGTGAGGTAGATACCCCCTAGGTAGTGCACACACCCTTCTATGGTGAGAACACAAACTAAAGAGCAGTTCGACAAAACTAGCAACATTGGTGACCCATGTCACCTTGATCCTTCCCTCTTCTACCTCAAAAATAAGCCTATCTTCAAGGAAGAATCTAAAGCTAATTCCATTCCCACCACAGACTGGCCTAAAGCATAAGGATACTAGTAGTACTCTCTACACCTCCAAACCGGCACTAATTGTACATGGATCCCATTGAACCTCAAAATGCCATGGGACTAGAACTTGACTAGGAGGGGGTAATGCTAACCCCTTTTAGAATAAAAGTAGAAAAAAATGCAATAAAAATTGAATTTTTCTAAGCACTTGTGAGTGTAAGAGCAAGAGTTTGAATGGGACCAAATAAGGAAAATAATTCAAGTTGTACGAGCACCACACTCCCTAATGTGCAAGTTGTAAAATCAAAGAGTTTAGAGATCACAACAACATATATAATAATTTGTGCTTTGTAGGCTTAGAAAGATTACAAGACATGTATTGAGAAAGGACCAATATTGGACCAAAGAATGGGTGGATGGCCAAAAAAAGGACATGTATCTAAGCCAAAAAATTAGAGAATGAGCTCATTCTCGGAGTGTGCAAACTTGTGGCTCTCTTCTTGTTCTTGTGTCTATCTTGTTATGTGTGAGAGTGTGCAAACTAAGAGTGAGGGACCAGCTTAGAGAAGCTCTTGCTTCTCTTCTTCTTCTTCTTCTTCTTCTTCTTCTTCTTCTTCTTCTTCTTCTTCTTCTTCTTCTTCTTCTTCTTCTTCTTCTTCTTTCTCCACATCATCAACCCTAGGAACTAGAAGAGGTCTCTCCACAAGGGACCACACAATGTGGCCAACAACATCATGATCAAAATCAAATGAGTAGCACGTAAATGCCTAGAAGCCATACATGCATGCATCAATGGGGCTATATCACAACATAGGAGGACACAATGGATGCAAAAACCTTTGTATAAAGCTGAAACCTTATTGTGCATTGGCTCTAAAGTAAGACTCCTAGCTAGCCTTGATCATTCTACTTGTGTCCATTAGCAAGTTGTATTGAAGTATGTGCCACCCAAAATCTACACCTTGCCTCTGTATGCATGTTGAGGACTCCAAAAGCCATACTAAAGCTAGGCCTTTGTGACATTGAAGTGCATAGAGAAGAAACACATCCATCTACCATGCAACCCTGACATAAACATCAAACACTCGAACGTAGCCACATGATGATAAAATTACAAAGTGTAAAGGCATCACACAACAAAAAATCACCTGAATAGAAATACCATCAACCATCATCTCCCCCGTGGGAAAAATGTCCTCCACAATGAACCTACTTATAGCCTCCAAATCTAAAAGGGGTGCATCCCTCTTAATCCATAAAGGAGAAGTGTCTAGGATGCACAAGATAGAAGACCAAATGTGATTAGTAGGGGGAAAAAAGGCAAGATACTTAAACAACCCAAAAATGCACGTGAGATAGATGCAATAAAAACTTAGTTAAGGCTTTGTATGACCATCATCCTTCTTCCTAGTCAATTTGTTCTAGTCACTTATTCCAATTGCAATTACCTCCTTTCAGGCCTCTTTCTCTTAGAGGCCATTGAATTCAACCCACGTGAAAACAAAAATAGTTGTCAATCCATAGCTAAGGACTACAAATAACATGTAGGCATATCATATTTGTACAAACAATCAACAAAAGCACATAGAGCATCCAAGAAATATAATGGTCCCTCAACCCCTCCCCCCACCCAATATCTATCAAATCGTGTATAGAAAAACTTCTCCCTCTCCCTCTCCCTCTCCCTCTCCCTCTCCCTCTCCCTCTCCCTCTCCCTCTCTCTCTCTCTCTCTCTCTCTCTCTCTCTCTCTCTCTCTCTCTCTCTCTCTCTCTCTCTCTCTCTCTCTCTCTCTCTCTCTCTCTCTCTCTCTCTCTCTCTCTCTCTCTCTCTCTCTCTCTCTCTCTCTCTCTCTCTCTCTCTCTCTCTCTCTCTCTCTCTCTCTCTCTCTCTCTCAAACTCTAGAGGTGAAATAAACCAATAGCCATGCTCATCTAAGAGGTGCAATATACCAACATCCATGATATAACTTGCAAGAGGCCCTTGACTATGAGATTAGATGTCACCACATCATAGTTGAGAGAATATGAACCTAACTCTCAATAGTAATTAAGAGGAAGCTACCAAGGTAGTAAAGAAGAGGATAAAGGAGAGAAAAGATAGAAAAATGTAATATTCCGGCCATAACACTTCATATCAAGAAACAAATTCGGGATTGTTGTTTTAAAAATTACTCGTCAAGCTATCACATAAGTGACCGCACGTAATTTTCTTAATATTGAGTCTTGCATTAAAACAATTCCGCAATCCGACACGAGAAGATGCCTCAATGTTCCCAACCAACAAGAAGCAAAGACGCCTCGTAAATAATATTACAACGGCTTGATCATAATTTTTCCCGCATTATATTTTATTTAGTATTCGCAATTCCATTTAATGTGTCAAAGATCACATTGATTTTGTAATCGCAAGACAAATCACAAAAGCCTTAATTGGTAGATAAATACCGCACAAGAACGAGCATGATATTGAGTAAGTAAGTATCAAAGACTATGGCATGGCTTTATAAACTAGATAAATCATGAGGTAACTTGATCAAAAATCACCAAATGAAGTCATTTTGAAGGAAAAAATATGTTTTTTTTAAAGGCAAAAAATCATGACTTTTTTACGCCTGGAAGAAGGAGAGAAAGTATTTTAAAATCATCCCTGTGTCACCATCCAACAGGTAGGCAATCAAAATGTATTTTTAATAAATCTCACTTGGCTCTTAATAAGTAGCCAAAAGAATTAGTTGAGTGCATACTCCCCCTCATGGCTATAAATACACCACCTCTCCTTCACAAAGAAAGCAAGAAGGAAGACCTCTTGATTATGGAAAATTTTCTCTACTTCTCTTTTCCATTGTAGCTTGAGCCTTGAAGGAGGAAAATACCCCTCTTCTACCTCATTTCCATTTTCTCTACGCCCTGTTACACCTTCCTCCCATACAACCATATCGCTAAGCAAAATGCTTGCAAAATTTTTCTGGACAACCACCAACTCTCCATGAACTACCATGTCGATTTTGTCTGGCATCCATGGCTCCATGAGGTCGTAGAAATTCAAAAAGCCCATTTGAAGCAAGGGAAGTAAAGAACGCGGCCGATGGAGAAGATGACGTGGTAGAAATTGGCGAAACCCCCATTACAGCAAACCTAAGAGAGGTAACATCTCGTTAGTTTGGAAAAAAATAATGTTTCTTTAAGCTTATTGCTATGTTTGCCTTTAAACAATTACAAACGCATTCTAAAGAAAATACATATGAATTGTTGCTTAGGAAAATAGCCTAAGTAATATAATAATTAACTATTCAGTGAAAAGACTCTTTCACTTGGAAAATGATTATATACCTTTCATTAAGAAAATATCTTAATTATGATTTATTTCATGATATTTATTATCATTTCATTAATGATGCATGTGATTATAATAACAGAAAAAAGGTAGACAATGTTAGGAAAGGGAATTAGTATATTTTAGATATTTTAGATACTATTTATTGTAAATATCCTAAAAAGCTATGAAATTTTCTAGAACAAGATGTCATGTAAAAAAAAGCAAGTGGCTTTTTTAAGCCAATTTTGGATATTTAATACAAAAAAGAAGGATTGGCAAAATCGCGTGCATCGTGATCGCAGTTTACAGGTAGTAAACAACACTTCGAACAGGCAGCAGCAGAAGGAGTGATCTAGAAGATTTCTAAGCAAGTGTCTTGGAGATTTACCCCCTTTTCGGAGCCAACGGAACCATCGGATTTGTGATTTGAGTATCAGATTGTATCTTAGAAGTTTTAGATCACTGATTTTGTCAAGATCCCCTCCACAAAGAGCTCTTCTTCTCAACCACAACCCTTCTTCTCTAATTTAGCTATAAATATGAGGCATGGGGAGCAGTTTATAGAAGCATAAGGAGACCCCGAGAGGCTGTGAGAGAGAGGTAGAGAGAGGGAGGTAGAAGGATACCTGTTGAAAGTGGAAAAAGACTGAATTTTTGACTGATTTTTGTTGTTTTTGAGGTCTGAATGGTTGATTTTTTATGGATTTAGAGTGATGTATGGTTGTTAATGGAAGTGTTTGAGAGTGTTTTGAATAATATTGATTATGTTTTGGAAGTTCATGATGATTCTTAGTGGAAATATGAAGCTCTGTGATGTTCTGATAGGTTCTGTTAAGGTTCTAATACCTTCTACATAGCTTCTGTTTTGTTTTGATTTTCTTCTGTATGAAGCATGGATTGATGATTGATGAAGGTTGAAATATTTTGAAAGCTTATTGAATAGTTTTTTATAGTTTGGAATGGTTTTAGTATGAGTTATGAGGTTCTAATATTCTCTGATGACCTTCTGTAACCCTCTGTAAACCTTCTGTAGAGCCTTTATCTCTGCTCTGTTCCTATTCTGTTCTATTCTGTAGAATGTATGTGTGACTTTGGAAAAGTTTTCTAACTTTTGGAAAGGATGAATCTTAGTTCAAAATAGCTAAAACAAATAGAAGAAGCAGCTGCCCTATTGAAGACTGAAGAGAAGACTGGAGTGACACAAACATAAGTGAGCTATGAAGAGAGAATGTAGTAGCTCTGGTGCCTCTTCGACATAGACATACCTCTTGGGAGGTGCAGCCACGACATAAGAAGGATTATTGAGAATCATTATTGAGTATTGTAGTGAGAAGATAATGTATTATTGAGAGAGTGTGTGAGAGAAAGCCAGAGATGGCCAATTCTATCAAAACAATGTATCTACTATGAGATATTGAAAGAGAAAACTATGAAGACATTGAAGATGAATACTATGTGATTGTTTTCCATTAAAAAGTGGTGTACTCTTTTATAGTCCTTGTTCTATTGATGGATTCTATGAAGAAATTGAAGATTATGGTTGATTCTATTAAATCCGTGGGAGATATCTACTATGATACTGTGTGAAGAATTATTGTTTTCTTGGTTCTGGTCATTAAAAGAATGAAATAAAAGCTTGTTGATGTTACAACATAGATTTTCTTGCAATAGAATCCGCTTTTCCTGGTGTCTCTCTTGGGGCTCCATATTTTTGGTGTGCAGCCAGGAAAAGTTGCCATCAATAAGCATCAAAAGAGGCTGAAAATGAAAGAAATGGCATTGCCAAGAAGAAAAGAATTCAATGGATGTTTACAAAGTTTCTTCTTCCATTGAAGAGTTAGAGATTCTTATTGCCAAAGCCATTTTCCACAAGAATTTCATACCACAATGGTGGACTATTTCCTCTTCCTATTGAGGCAACAGATTCTTATTGCCAAAGCCATTTTCCACAAGAATTTCATACCACAATGGTGGAAACATATTACCATCATGATGCAAGTTCTATAGGGTGGACTATTTCCTCTTCCTATTGAGGCAACAGAGACGTGCATCTTGGTGAAACAAACTGAAGGGTAGAAACAGAGAGAATGACCATTCATGGAAGATTTGGCATTTAGACATCATCAAGTGGGAGATCATGAAGAAGCTTCAGGATTCGTGGTCTATGGAGGTTCACGAAAACAAGAAGGAAAAGAGTTGGAACTCGTTCGTGGATGCTCAACAGCAAGATACATGGGATGCTTGGTGCACTGACAATCTTCTGTTTGTCCAATCAGCAACCCACTGGAAGTTGGTAGACAGAGTGATTTTCACAACATACACTGTTGAAACCCTTAGAAGTTGGCATTATTATAATGATGGCACAACAACGATCCTAAGAAGAATAAGTTTTGATACTTTCAAAACAAATATCTCCCCCTCCGTAGTGGTTTGAAAGCCGAATTGAGAGATGTTGAAAAGAAGGAAGTAGAAGAGATGTTGGTAGAGAATCCCCCAGATACTAAAGCCCTCTCTGATTCTATTCTCTTGAGTACTGAACAACTGGCTAGAGCCAAGCCCTTGATGAATGACGCAATCAAGAGGCAAGCATTAGAACAAGTCTAGAGGTACGTGAGAAGAGAGAAGGCAAGAATCAAGGCTGAGAACGAGCTCGCAGTAGCAGAAGCCTTCTTTGATGCCCTAAAAGCACTCTTTACAAAAGTCCCCATGGTGACTCAAGGTCCCCTTCCTAGTCAGATTCGTCCTGGAAATATTGATGATAGGCCAGCAAATGTAGTCCCATGCCAATTTTTAAGGGAGAGTACAATGAAGACCATGATCTTCATGTAGCAGAGTTTATGGTAGCATGTGTGGCTAACAATGCCAGAACCCCTGAGCATTGGTTAGCAATATTTCCTGCTACTTTCAAGGATGCGGCATTTCAGTGGTATGAGAGACAAGCAATAGGAACTTTTGGCACATGGGACGATCTGAAGTTAGCCTTCCTCACTAAATTCAAGTATGAAGGTTTTGAAGAGCGGATGCAAGAGGAGTTCATGAACCTAAGTTGGTCCTCGGGAGAAAGAGTAGAAGCCTATGTCTCACGAATGGAATCCATCCTGAAGAGATGGACTAACCATCATTTGGACGAAGGTATCTAGAAAGGAGTGTTTCTCAGATGCCTACAACCAAAAGTTCGCAAGTTTGTGGAATTGAGAAGACCAATTGATCTGCAAGTGGAAGGTGCAAGATTGTATGACGAAGTTGAAGCAAGGTTGTCAATGACTCCAGGAAGAGGAGTCTTACCTCCTCCCATGCTAGGAATGGTATACCCACCAAATGCAGTCCCAGGGACAGTTCCCTACCCCTATCCCCAGATGCAAACAATGCCGCAGTATAATGCACCTAATCCACAGTGGTCACCGCAGATGAGAGTGCCTCAAATGATGGTTCAACCACAACGACAGTGGCCTCAAACAATTCCTCCAATGGTGACTCAATAATAGTGGAACCCTACCAACTGGAATCAACAATCCCAAGTCTCAATAGAAGCTCTGAATCAAAACCAGAACAGAGGACCCTCTGGATCAACCCAACCAGTGTATGCAGTAATTACATAAGCTTCACAAAATCCTACTACAAGTACTTCAGGAGGTGAAAATCTGAAGGACTACTTATCCAACTCAGTTGCAAGTATCAAGAAAGAGCTTATGGATGTGATTACAGAGTAGCTACAGATGTTGAAGGTGAATACCGCCAATATATCCACCCCTATGGAAGCTGGGAGAGATGTGATGCGTTCTAATACATGGTGCGGAAAGTGTCATCAAGCGGGACATTTAGCCACTAAATGTACCCAAAAACCAACCATTTCGGGAGCCTTTTGTTCTTATTGTTTGCGGAAGAACCATACAGAGATGCAGAATGAAGACAGAAAGATGAAAATCCAAGATTTAGGATATTTGCTCTATGAAAGAGATGCACGAACGAAGACAGAAAGATGAAAATGCAAGATTCAACTTGCTAGAATCCAAAATGACAACACATGATATTGGACCAAAGCCTAGGGATTTTGGTCCTAATTTTAATCCAAGGAGGTTTCTCTCTCAAAGTTACAAAGGATGACAGTCTGGTGGTGGTCAAAGATCAGAGGTGGAATGTTATAGGTGTGGAGAAAAGGGTCATGTCTCCTTGAATTGTCCAAACCCTAAACGATATGTGGATTACAAGCCCTTATGCAGCCGATGCAAAGGAGAAGGCCACACTACAAAGGACTGTCCAAGTCCAGCCCCTATCCAGGCCAATGCCACTAATAGCCAACAGAAGGTACAAGAGCCTGCCTCAATTTGGTAGAGTTTGAAGTTGCCGCTATCATGTGCACCAAGAAGAAGGAACCAGTTGTCCAGAAAGAGAACAACTCTCCTACCAATTCTGTGAAGTTCAACCTGCCAACAGAGGGACAGAGCAGTACAGGATATAACAGTGCAGTACAGAGCACAGTAGTGCCATAGAGAGTCACAGAGAGTGTCCCAGAAACAGGACCAGAGGTCCAGGAGATAGACGATACAAAAGCACCTCTAGAAATAGAGGGAGTGCTGATGTTGCCATTGCTAGAAGAAAAAAGAAAGATGAAAATGGGTGTAGCCCCATTCCCCATGAGGCTGGAGAAGCTTGTGGATCCTATCAAAGAATATGACTTGGTAAAAGACATAGACACTTTTAAGCCAAACTTAACATTCCGACTATTGTTGATGCTGTCTCCCAACTATCAAAAGAAATACAAAAGCATCTTGACTCGAAGACGTGGATTAAGGATTGCTCCTTCAATAGCAACTAAGACTAATAAGGCCCCAAAGCATGTAAAGGAAGTAGATGTGGCTAACGCCTTCCTAGATCCTGGAAACCCAGAGATTAGTGTATGGATCGAAGGATGCTTTATTTCAGATGCATTGATTGATGGAGGCTCATCAATAAACATAATGATGGATGTGACAATGAAGGACTTAGGGTTGCAAGGAATTCAACCTACACAGTGGCTTATTAGATTGGCAGACCAAAGCAGAATTAAACCGTTGGGCATCCTCCCATACCTAAAAACAACCCTTGCAGGAAAAGATTACTCGCTAACCTATTTGGTGGTTAAATCAAATTCTTATGGGACCTCATACCCTCTGCTGTTGGGAAGACCTTGGCTTTTTGAAGCGAGAGCTAGGACGGACTGGTTCAAAGGAACCCTAACCCTAGGCAAAGGATCCAACAAAGTGGTGTTGAAATTATATGGATCGCAAAAAAGCAATGGATCCACATCCATCGAAGTCATAACTGAATCCTCCAATGAAGCAACAGATGGTACATCAGGAGACGAAGAGGCTATTAAACAGATCTTTCCCAAGAAAATAGAGGCACATTCCCTAACAGTGGGCACTGTAAGCCAACTATCAAAGGAAGCAAAGTCTTTGTCCATGGAAGAATACCTCCTGCCTCAACTAGAATTAACTTCTGAAATCACCTCTGACATCGAGATAGAAGCATGGATGTATTGTTCTCCCTATTACATGCAAACAGTGGGCACTGTAAGCCAACTATCAAAGGAAGCAAAGTCTTTGTCCATGGAAGAATACCTCCTGCCTCAACTAGAATTAACTTCTGAAATCACCTCTGACATCGAGATAGAAGCATGGATGTATTGTTCTCCCTATTACATGCACAGAGACAGTAACAGAGACAAAGCTAGAGACAGAGCCAGAGACAGAGGTAGAAGCAGAAACAGACACAGAGGTGGAGGATCTGTTATTATCTTACAAAGCCTCTACAAAAGTAGAGACAGAGCCTCCAAAGGAAGAGGATGAAAATGATGAGGAAGAAAATGAAGCAGGATATAAAAGTGCAAATGAAGAAGTTCCACTGATAGCGAACGATCTTGTTGATGTCCCTACAGAGACCTCAGAGGCCGAAGATCTCGGGGTGTTGGATGGAATGACCATGGTTCCATTTGGGTTGACCAATGGACCACAAAGTATGCAGAATCTGCATAAGCAATGGATCAAAGGCATAAAAATTAAGCTTACCAATGGTTCCTGTAGCCCTGACCATTCATTTTGGAGAAAAGATGATGATGATGATGTCCCCTTGTCAACAGAAGCCAAAACCATCAAAGCCACGGATTCTAGAAGGTCCATGCTATGTGACATTCCTAGACGTATCCTCTGAAGATGAATCCCTAAGTCCAAAAGAAATCACCACTCACACAAAAGCAAACAAAGCTCTGATACCCTTCCATCAATCTAAACAGACAAATGAGCCATTTGTTCAGAAAGGAGGACATTGGTTCTAGTGGCACATCAAACGAGAACACTACTTCCTTGAAAGAGTCAGACCTCTATCCAAAAGCAATCCATGGGACATTTATCCGTGAAGTGGAAGGTGAAAGGCAAGTGACGTTCCTGGATATTTACGGTACTGAACGTCACTTGGAAGTGGTTCTCAATCTTCCAGAAGAAGAACTAGTGGTCCTGCGAGATCTACTAAATGAGAACTTAGACGTGTTTGCTTGGTCGTACAAAGACCTAAAGGGGATTTATCCCACAGTATGCCAACATCACATTGACCTAGATCCTGATGCCAAACCTATAAGGCAAAGACAAAGACGTGTGAATCCTAATTATTCTGCTCTGGTGAAGGCTGAATTATTGAAACTTCTTGAAGCCGAGTTCATTTATCCCGTGGCTAACAGTGAATGGGTTTCGCCCATTGTGGTTGTACCCAAGAAGAACGGGAAACTTCGAATATGTGTGGACTTTCGGAAGTTGAACTCAAAAACAAAGAAGGATCATTTCCCTATCCCTTTTATAGAGCAACTATTGGACACAGTGGCAGGCCATGAGCTGTATTCCCTCTTGGATGGATTCAACGGATATAGCCAAGTCCAAATTGCAGAAGAGGACCAATCCAAAACAACCTTCACCACAGAATGGGGGGCCTATGCTTACAGAGTGATGTTGTTTGGGCTCTGTAATGCTCCTGCTACCTTCCAATGGATAATGATGGCTGCCTTCCAGAATCATCTACGTGATTTCATTGAGGTGTATCTTGATGACTTCTGTGTCTATAGTTTAATCTGTGAGCACTGGGGACACCTAGAGCAATGTTTTGACAGATGTTGAGAGTATGGGATTTCTCTCAACCCCGAAAAATATGTCTTTGGCGTTTCATTTGGAGTTCTTTTGGGCCATATTGTCTCTACACAAGGGATTGCAACAGACCCAGCAAAGATTGAGAAGTTTGCCACCTTGGCAGCACCAACAAACCTCAAGCAATTGAGAGAATTTCTTGGCCATGTGGGCCACTACAGAAGATTTATTCCACATTTTGCAACCAAGGTAGCCCCTCTGCACAAGCTCCTAAGGAAAGATGTGGATTTCCTTTGGACTGATGATTGCGAAGGAGCATTTAATACCCTAAAACATTGCCTTGTCCAAGCACCTATCTTGCAGCCTCCTGACTGGACGAAGGAGTTTCACATGCACACATATGCATCAGTCGAAAGGCTAGGTATTGTCCTATGTCAAAAGGGCCCCTCCCGATATATTATGCAAGCCAAAAGGTCACGATAGGAAACAGAACTATACAGTGATAGAGCTTGAGTGCTTGGAAATGGTGTTTGCACTCGAGAAGTGTCGACACTATCTATTGTCAACGCATTTCAAGTTCTACGTGGATCATAAAGCCCTATCCTTCCTGATGAACAAAGCATATATTAAAGAACGACTGATGAGATGGTTACTCTTGTTCCAGGAGTTCGATTTTGAAGTGGTCACTAAGCCTGGCCGTTCCCATGTCCTAATTGATCATCTATTACGAATTCCTCAAACTATAGAAGAGGAACAGGATGATCCAGACCTTCCTGATGCTTCCTTGTTTCTAGTTGAAATAGTTAGTCCCTGATATGCAAACATAGCCAAACTCCTGGCAACTCAATAGTATCCTCCTGGCATCTCAAGCCGTGAGAAGAAGAAGCTTCTGTTAGAATCAGCACCCTATACTTTGCTAGGCGGTGCACTCTACAAGAGAGGCAAAGATGAAGTATTGCGAAGATGTGTTGCAGGAGATGAAATCGGCATAGTATTGAAAGCATGCCATGACGAACCATGTGGTGGACATTTCGCAGAAGAAGCAACAGCCAGGAAGGCTCTGTTGGCAGGATACTGGTGGCCGACCCTCCACAAGGATGCACATGACTACTGCAAGAGATGTGATGCTTGTCAGTGAATGGGAAAACCTACCAAAACAAGTGCCATGCCACTGCAGCCTATTCTTTCCCTAAAGCCGTTCGAGAAGTGGGGGATTGATTTTGTGGGTCCCATTGATCCACCCACCAGACGAAAGCAGAACACATACATCTTAGTATGTATGGATTATGTCACAAAGTGGTGTGAAGCTAAAGCTCTAAAGCAGGACGATGGTAACAGCGTAGCTCTGTTCATGTACAAAAATATTATCACCCGTTTTGGTAGTTTTCTCAAGCTAGTAAGTGATAGAGGTACTCATTTCCTTAACAAAATCATGGAGAAGCTGACGGAGCTGTATAAGATCCGCCATCGCAAGTCCACTCCTTACTACCCCATAGCCAATGGCCAAGTTGAAGTCACCAATCGCATCCTTTGCTTGATCCTGATAAGAATGATTGCCATACATTATCGGGACTGGAACGATCGACTTACAGAGGCCCTCTGGGCATACAGAACCTCCCATAAGGCAGCTACAGGACAGACCCCTTTCCAGTTAGTGTATGGTACCTTACACTAAGCCGTCTTTCTTGTTGAACTGGAATTGCTCTCTTTGCGAGTGGCAGTTAAAGAACGCTTGGGATATGATGAGTCACTGCGACGCTGCCTCCTACACTTGGAATGTTTGGATGAGATTCGGCGGATGGCCCTACAATGTATGGAAACCACTCAAGCGCGACGCAAGGCCTATCATGACAGTTTCATCAAGCACAACGAGTTCCAAGAAGGTGATCTTGTCCTAGCCTATGATTCGAGATTTGGCAAGTTTCCTGGCAAGCTTCAACAATGGTGGATGGGCCCGTACAAGGTACTTGTTGTCAATCCTAATGGCTCGGTTCAGGTGCAGACCGTTGATGCCTCTGATGATCCTTTTCTAATCAATGGCTATCATCTGAAGAAATACTTCCCTCCTTGGGGATCTTGACAATCACAGTTGACCTACCCTCCCCCTTTTGGGCGTCGCACTGTCATTCTCTTCGTGCTTCTGATAGCCCTTATGATTCTCCTCATGAGGCGGTCTCGTTCTGCTAGCCCCTCACAGATACCTCTCAACCCTACCTTGTTCTCTTCTCTTCTGATCCAACAACGGTGGCGAGGTTGGTCCTAACACATAGTATTTCTACCATTCTCTTTATTAATGAAAAAAAAAAGAAAAAAAACAAAACATACAAAACTGTTATGGGAGAAAATGAAGAAATTTCCTATCATAACAGGCCTCGTTCCAAGAAAAGGTGGAAACATCCTTGGGCGGGAAGCTGACTATGGAAAAGGTGGTAATACCCCGTAGTTCAGGATAGCTGACTCACCAACAGCACCTTTCCAGCAAGTAATTTGAAGCCACCTCCCTTGGTGCATTGTCTCTGCAATATTAGTCTATTTGCCCTTCTTAACAGATGAGCTTTCTTACAAATTATTGAAGTACAAGACTTGTTGGCTGCCTCCCTCGGTACGCCTCGTCTTCAACATCCTGATGACAACAACAGATAAAGTGATCTTCATCACCAACGCCCTGAGTGATGTAAGCTTTCATCCTAACAGGATGGGGACGTAAGTATGGGATGCCATCTGTATATATCAGTGAGAGTGAGACAGAGGGTGGGCTGAGTGACCAGTCTTTCCCTTCAAATAAAATGAGAGGCGAGATGTGTGAATGGAGTGTTGCACACATGGGTTGGGCCTCTCAACGCACAACGCATGATCTGTTCCTGTGCACTGCACCATAAGGCTCCCTGGCCTTCCTTCTTGCACTGTATGCCGGCATAGGGCGAGATGCATTGTTGCACCATCAAATGCACACAAGGCATACAACCTTTGCACAAGTGACAGTGAGGATTATATCAATGGGTTTCAAGAACGGGTTGCCCTCCTATATCTATCAATAGAGTGTGAGATAGAGGGTGGGTTGAGTGTGATTGATGTTTCTCCTCAATCAATTCCGAGAGGTGAGATTGAGGGACGTTACGACCATTGGAGTTAGGTACGTTCTTGTTTCCCTATGCATCCACAGGATGGGTCTCTGCCATCATCACAAGACACACCACTCTGTTCTAGGCACTGCACTACAAGGCTCCCTGGCCTTCCTCCTTGCACCTATGCCAGACGGGTTGGACACACTGATGCACCATCAACTGTACACCTTGGCATACTCCCTCTACACCACCCCCTTGTCGATTCCTAAACTGAGTGTGAGATCTCGGTTTCCATCAATATTACCTCGAGTAATGTAAGTTATGGGGCGAGTGACTGTTCTCTCATTCCATTTGAGTGCCCGTGAGTTGAGTGACTATCCTTCGTCAATGACACCTACCCCAATGGGCTTCATCAACTAGCTACTTCATTGGGTGCTGCTACATGGTCCGTGCCATGCTGGTTGAATGCTGGAGCGAGTCCTTGTACCTCTTGCAGCCGACTTCAATCCTTCTGTAGCAGTGGCGGTTCCTTCGACCATACGCAAACCAGGCCAAGTTTTTCTAACCTTATCCTTATGATTGCAAGTATACGTTACATTTTAAGTGTGGGGATGCTAAAGTCCAGTCGGGTGACAAGTCCTAGGTTGTGTTGCTGCATTTAATCCTGTCTGTTAAGGTTTTAAGTGTGGGGACACATCGCTGTGCGTCTATGATGCATACCCCCTACATATGGCTCACTTTAAATCATGCATGTATGCCATGACCTGTTTTTACCCTGATGGGGTCCCTTCCCCACCCCCATGTCCTCCCTGTTTAACCCACCCTTGGGGCCGTTCCTTCTGTTTTTCCCTTTATCCCTTATTGTGACGATTTTATATGTGAATATATCCTACATTTACCGAGACCCCCATCCAGCCTTATAGCCCTGTTCGTCCCTTTGACCTGACTATTTTTCCTTTTTACCAACCCCTGTTCTGGTCAACGGCTCTTGAGTTATTAATCTATGACGTATTTCTCGTAAATTGAACGATTTTTCATGTGAACGCACCTTTATTACTTCCAAGCAACAATCAAGCATGACAACCCTGTCCTTCATCTTTCTCTTGACATTTTTTCTTTTTTCTCCATGTCCTTCAGACGCACGGTTTATCCGATATTAATTTTTACGCGTTTTTGAGTCATTTTCGAGCATCTTTTTAATATTTTTCCATGTGAACATGCCCCATTTTCATCGGAGTTCCAGTTTCATTTGACTGTTGTGTCTTGCCAGCATTTCCTTACCTTTTTCCTTTTTTCTCCACCCTATTTCGAGTGCTAGATTTTCCATTATTAATTTTCCAATCTATTTTCGGTTTTTTTTATGTTTTTTATATTTTTTGTATGTGAATCCCTTCTAACTTCACTAGAAGTGCATTTTGACATGACAACCCTGTGCATCCCCTTCCTACGGACATTTTTCCTTTTTACTGCCCTTCATTTCACTGCTCGGTTCTTTCTGTATTCATATTTGAGCCCATTCTCGGGTTCTTTTTTGGGTTTTTTCCATGTGAACACATCCTTGCTCAATCGGAACCGTGTTTTGACATGATAGGTTTGTTGGGCACATTATTTGGCACAATTTTCCTTCTGTTTGTCCCTCGTTCCGATGTGCTGATTTTCCAATATTAATCCCTATATGTATTTTTGGTGTCATTTTTCGTGTTTTTCCCAGGGGAATGCCCTAATTTGATCCCGGCCACCCCATTCTATTTTTTCATTGTCTCTCCCTTACCTTTCGTCCCAATCTTCCTTTTTATCGCATTGCGTTCCGACGAACGGTTTGCGAGTTATTAATTTTTCTTTGTTTTGCCATGTCCTTGTGCACCTTGTCTTGCGTGTGAATGCACGTGTTTTTGAATTTATGCGCCTCGACATGCCTCGTTCTCTTCGTGCCCTTTTGTCCCGACATCCTAGCCCTGTTGTTTCTCATCCCTGCAAATTTTTATAAACCCCGCCCCGCACATGCGCGCCGGACGGGATCGACTCCCCATTCTTTCTTTTTTTAATATTTTAAAAAAACAAAAAAAACATTTATTTTTTTAAAAAAAAACAGCAACACAACCCCCCCACCAAGACAAATTTTTAAAAAAAACAACAAGAAAAGCACATAAGAAAGAAGAAAAAAAATTAAAACAAAATAAATTTAAAAAAACATAAAAACAAAACCCACAAACCAAAAAAACAAAAACAAAAACAAAAAAAATCAAACAAACAAACAAACAAAGCAAATAAAAGAAAAAAAATAACAAACCCCACCCCCCCCCCCCCCCCCGACGGTTTCCCTTTCCTCCCTCCTTCCCTCTCTTCTTCTTTCTCTCTCTCCCTGTCCTCTCTCTCCCCATTCTCCTCCTTCCATTCTTCCTCCTTCCTCCCTCTCCCCCTCCTCCATTCTTCTCCTCCCTCCTCCTTCCCCCCTCGTCTTCTCTTTCTTCCTCCCTCCTCCCTTCTCCTTCTTTATTCCTCCTCCTTCCCTTCCTGCTCTTCTTCCTCTCCTCCCTCCCTTCCCCCACCTTCTTCCTCCTCCCTTTCTCCTTCTCCCCCCCCCCCCCCCCCCCCCCTGCCATTGTTCCTTCCTCCCCTCCCGTCATCTTTCTCCCCCCCCCCCCCACCATTGTTCTCCCTTCCCCGCCATTGTTCCTTCCCACCCCCGCCATTGTTCCTCCCCCCCCCCCCCCCCTTCCTTTTTATCCCCTACCATTTTTACCCCCGTCCCCCAAATTAAAACCCCCCACCCCCAAATTTCACCCCCTCCTAAATTTTAACCCCTCCCCTCCAAATTTAAACACCCCACCCCCAAATTTCACCCCCCCCCCCTTAATTTGACCCCCTCCCCAAATTTACCCCCTCCCCCCCTTCTCTCAATTTACCTCACCCCCACCTAAGCCCCCTATCCCACCCCCCCAACCTCCATCCTTTACCCTTTATCCCTTGTTCGCCCCCCTTCACGTGCTGTGGTCGACGTTTTGGTGTCGGTGGATGTTCGCATGCATTCACGTGCAAGGGCACGCGTCCGCCTTGTTCGAGCGGTAGGGTCTTGCAGAGCCATTTGTACGAAGTCACAGTCATCAGCAGCCATTCATATGCAATCACGGGTATTTCGAATCCCGAAATCTCTAAAAACACATACAAAATTCAAATATTCATTAAAATTTAATTAAAATCCAAAAAATTTACCAAAAAAATCCTTAAAAATAACCTATACTTCTGCAAACAATTGAAATATTTTTCAAATAGGAAATCTCAAAAAAAAATTACAAAATTTTCGAAAATTAAAAATTCTTTTCAAAAACATTTAAAAACTAGCCAAAATTCATTAAAATTTGATAAAATACCAACCTAATTTCAAAAAAAATCAAAATTTTTCATAAACTCCCTTGTACACTTTGAGAATATTTGACCAATTGAAAATGCTCCCCTAAGTGGCCCAAATATTATTTGAAGGCAAAACCCTAATTTTGATGCCCAAATTCATACAAAATTCATTTTAAATCTTAAAAATGAGCTGAAAAATGTGAATTAAATCTGATTACCTTATTGACACTGAATGATCATGTTTGATTTGCTGAAATCTCATTTTTATATTATTATTATTTTAACAACAAAACCAAAATACCCTATAAAAATAAAAAACAAAACAAAACAAAACCACAAACTTTCCACACATTGATATTGCAACTGCAACATGTTTTCTCATTTGGTTTGTTGTTTCAATACACATCAACAAGGACCACTATATTTCCCTTCATTTTATTTTTCGCATTTTTGTCCTTTAAACAAAAAGTTTTTTTAAAAACTCACAAATAAACAAACACCAAAACCATAACAAATAAAACCCAATCAAAACAAAATCCCAACATATCCATCATTTTATTTTATTTTGGTCATATGTATCATTTGTTTTATTATTTGTGGTCAATGTATTAGTTGTTTTTTTCGTTTTTCTATACGACAGGACAACTAGTTTTAGTCGACCGTTTGTCCATTGTGTGGAATATTTGTGGATTACGCCTTTCCTTTTTTTTTAGGATGTGGTATCATACTTTGTCGACAGCCCCACCCATTGCCAGTTTTTTTTCTCTTTTTTCCTCTCTCACATTGCACCGTAACACACATGTAATTGTAATAAAATCAACCGACCGTTGCACCCACCAAATAAACAGAATGCACTTCATTAATTTTTAATTTAAAAGGAATCCGATTGTTAATTGCAAAAGGAACCTCGCTTTTGAACAAGCACATGGCACAACAACCCACATAATTTTCTAAAAATAAATCCACAGTGCACGCACACACGTGCTTCAAACACAATTTATTTGTAATTAAAATGAACCCCCGCCGTCACGCATGAATGCGCTTTGCGCCACAAATCACGTAAGTTGTAACAATGAATTGCATTTTAGAGATCCCCAGTCAATCAAGTCAGTCTAAGTAGGGGTTGGGATTGCAAAATCGATTCACTATGCATTAATGGTTAATTAATTAATAACGAACTGCAATCTAATTTGTACATGGTTAAAATGAATTTGATAGTGTTCACCCATCGACGTTCACTGCACCATAGGTTTACGCAATGCGTTTACGGGGATTGGGATTTGTGAAGTCCGAGATGTCAATCTTATTCATCTCTCTTTATTCTATTGATCCAAGTCTTGGATTCTGTTTGAGTTTTGTCATTGCCTGGGGTACGGTGTGTTTGCATTTTTATTATTGATTGCTTGATTACACAGGGTCTTGGGTGCCTGCTTGTTGCATAGCATGAAGCTTTCGGTCACATGAGTACGTAGGTCATGTCAAAATTTTTACGTAGGATGTGGATTGTTTGGGGAAGTCTAGTCCAGTCGGGTCTGGTCGTCTGTCCTTTGTTTTGATATTCTTCTCAGTGTTGATTTGTCTAGGTTTTGCAAGAAATTTTTCATCTTTTTCCTTGGTTGTGTATGTGGGTTTTTGTTGTAGTCTGAATGGCATCTGCCTTTATTCCTCCTATTGTCATCCAGCATGTGCCATTGCCGGTGCATGACTATGCTTTTCTCCTGGGAGGCGGATTGCATTCGTCGTGCTGGTCTTCGTCCTTTTGTGGCTTTGAAGTTTCTGCCAGTGGACAACACAATTTGCTACTCCTTCCTGGCATCCTACTAGAACCAGTCTGTCTTGGTTTATAACTGATGCTTTTTCTTATCCACAGCCAATATCAGTTATGCATTGTGTTTGCCCCTTTCAGCGTCTTTCGTCCCTAGTCGAAATCAATTATTGATAGGTGAGGAGATCCGTTCTCTCCTACACAAAGAAACCTCTACTCCTTTAGTCTCCACCAAAGTTATCACCAGTTCTGGGTTTTCTGTAGCTCACATCTCCTCCCCGGTATGGAAACAACTTTGCCAGTTTCTACAAGACAGGTTCATGTCAGAGAAGCTTGCTTCCAAATGTCTCTCCAAGGAGCTGTTCACTGCTTTTGTTTTTAGGATCCTGGAGAGAGCCAAGTTCAATTGGGCAACATTCATGCTCGCAAAGATGGATCATCATTTTCAGAGAGTTCGGAAGGGTCAGGGCAGTAATGTCTCCTACGGTGTTTTTCTTCTAAGATTATCTCCCTTGCACCTCCTCCTGGTGGTGTGCCAGTTCTTGATCCTGCTCCTCTTCCGAAGCAGCCTCCACCTTCTGTTCCAATGCCTCCTCCATTATAGCCCAATTCTGATTCGGAGGATGAGTCCCCTGCCAGATTCTCTCGTAGTAAAAGATTACGTACTAAAGAGCCCCTTAGTCTTGTTTCTATTTTAGTTTCTGATTCTCCTGTTGCACATGACTCCATTCCTCTATTTCTACCAGTTCCCTTCCTTCATTCTTGTCATGTCCTAATCTATTTGCAGCACAAAGGGATGGGCAGTTGGATAAACAGATCCATGCTTCCTTACAAACAATGTTAGCTGGACCTTTGCTTCCTCAGGTAGTTTCTAGTGTCCATGCTACATTGGAGACTTCACTGACGACTTGTCTTCAGTCTATTTACATAGGGGTATATACTTCCTTGCAGGACAAAGTGAATTCCCTAACTAGTCAATTGAGTAAGGCTCTGGAAGATCTAGCATCTAAGAAAGCCGCCGTAACAGATATTCACAAACAAATGACTGAAGCTACTACCCTAATGGATTCCCAGAAGGCCACCATTCAAAAGTTAGAAGCTCAAGTAGTTACCCTGGAAGCAGAGAATGCGTCTTTGACTAAAGAGAAGAATTATGCCCTTGAGGAGATGATCGACTTAGCTAGTAGGCTGGGTACTTGTGAGGGTCAGCTACAGTCTTCTCACGAAACTATTGAGGGTCAGCTACAGACTTGTGAGGGTCAACTACAGTCTTCTCAGGAAACTATTGAGTCACAAAAGAAGATGACTGCAGAGCTTAATCAAAAGATTATTACTCTTTCTATTCCTCCACCTCTTGTGGTTTCTTTAGTAGTATCTTCCAACGAGGAGCTTGACTAGTTACGGCAGAAGGCGAAGTTGTGTAATGGTTTTTCTGCTAAGTTCGAATGCCTTCAACAACGTATGAACTGTGTGCAGCAGGATGATTTTACTAGTTATGATGAGCTGGTGTCACCCCCACCACCTTTTTGAATCAAGTATAATCAGTAGCATTTTGCCTTGTATATCTCTTTGAGCAATGTGGATTTAGAACCTCCAAAGGATGGGTGGTAGAATTTGTGGTCTGCAAATTTGCTAAAGTCTGTGTTTGAAAGATTTGTTGTGATTTCGCATGAAGTACAGTTAATGTCCTTCATGTAGCTTACGAGGCATTTACAGATTCTTGATGAGGAGTATTTGAATGTTTATGTGGGAGATGTGATCTTACAGGTTGTGATGTATGTACATTTAGTGGAGCTTCTTTTAGCTGAAGGGTTAAAAACTTATCATGAGCAGACGTCTTGGTGTAGAGGACATGCTTGGCATCTACCTTTGGAGGATGTTGCTTTGGAGCCTCGTCGTCTCAGGGGTGTATTCCACAAATCTGATATCCAGCCTTTGCAAACTCAATTGTTGTGTTATATTGCTGATCATCCATTATTCATTGATTCTTTTTTCCAAGATCTTGCTTATCGTTGTTCATTTTATCCATTAGATCCCACTGATCTTTTGTCTTATTACGTCCTATCGTTTTCTGTTGTATATTTCCCTCCTTACTTCCAACCCTGACACTATTCCTATGTTATGTTTTATCTTCTAATTCCCCTCACATTCCTATTTTTACTTTTTTTCCTTTCATTGCTGATCCGACATCATCGCCTACCCCTTTTGAACCTCCTCCTGTAGTTCCTCCTATTTCTTCTGTTTTCTCAGCATATTCCCTTCATAAGTTTTTGCTGAATTTTCCATCTCTTCCATCTTCCTTATCTTTTCATTTCCCTTCTTTCTTTTCATGATTTATCCTATCCTCCTTTACAATGCTCTCCTCTTATTCCATTCCCCTCTACTTTCAATTACATTAACCTTCCTCCTCAATCCGTGCTGGATAGGGTATGATAGTGACATACTTTGTCAACGACAATGGACACTGCATGATTCTGTGACAGGACCGGTGTCTAACTGGCCTTTCATTCTAGGGTAATGGGATACCTCTGCAACATGTTCAAACTCTTACCTTCATTTTTCTCGGGTGCATGCTCATTCTGAGGATACCTCTGTACATCTTGCAGCTCGTTTTTGCTAGTACCTTGCTTTTCTGCATCAACAGTCTAATCTGAACACTCACAAGTGTATCCCCCGTTTGATCATCAATCCAAATGTGGATGTGACTGCTGCTCAGATGGATATTCTGTATTATTTCTCACAAGCTTTTCCTACCAGGTTTCTTATTTTTCTGGAAAGGATGTGTTGTATACAATTCCTCCAGAATGTGCCTTTGCATTTTGTAGATGAGAGTAAAACTCTGGAGTATCTCAAGTCTAGCATGCAGTTTAAGAAGAAGTGTCTGCATCTTGCTTAGCAGTGGAGTTCTTTTTGGATGTATTAGTTCTTTTTCTTTAATGGAAATCTTTTTCTATGCTCTCCATTTTTTTGGGGCGTGTGCCATTTCGATTACATGGTGTTGTGTCTGTGTGAGTTGTATATGTGGTATGTATATATTGTTTATCTTTGTTGAATGGAGCTAAAGTTGAAGATGGATTGATGAAGAAGATGTTGGACTATAAGCTAGCAAAAGATTATGCCGATTCAAAGAAAACTCTTATATCCTTTATGACTTTGTGATTGCTAACAATTTTTTTAAAAATGGAGATAATATCCAAACGGGTGTTTTCCTTTCATTGTAGTGTTTCCTAGATATACAGGTGATAAGTTGGGGTCGTGGTTTGGGGTGATTATTGAAGATACTAAAGAAGATCAAATTGAGCTCTTTACTGAACTTACATTCTTCTTTTCCTTAGGTCGCAAGTACCCTTCCTTTCTAAGTGTGGGGATATGTTGAGAGTGAAAAAAGACTGAATTTTTGACTAATTTTTATTGTTTTTGAGGTTTGAATGGTTGCTTTTTTATGGATTTAGAGTGATGTATGGTTGTTAATGGAAGTGTTTGAGAGTGTTTTGGATGATATTGATTATGTTTTGGAATTTCATAATGATTCTTAGTGGAAATATGAAGCTTTGTGATGTTCTGATAGGTTTTGTTAAGGTTCTGATTGGTTCTGATACCTTTTGTATAGCTTCTATTTTGTTCTGATTTTCTTCTATATGAAGCATGGATTGATGATTGATGACATTTGAAATCTTTTCAAAGATTATTGAATAGTTTTTTATAGTTTGGAATGGTTTTAGTATGAGTTATGAGGTTCTGATGTTCTCTGATGACCTTCTGTAGAGCCTATGTCTCTGCTATGTCTCTGCTCTGTCTCTGCTCTATCTCTGCTCTGTCTCTGCTCTGTTCCTGTTCTGTTCTGTTCTGTAGATCTTCTGTAAGTGTTCTGTAGAATGTATGTGTGGCTTTGGAAAAGTTTTCTAACTTTTGGAAAGGATGAATCTAAGTTCAAAAGAGCTAAAACAAATAGAAGAAGCACCTGCTGAAGACTGAAGAGAAGACTGGAGTGATGCAGACAAAAGTGAACTATGAAGAGACACTGTAGTCGCTTTGGTGCCTCTTTGACACAAATAAACCTCTTGGGAAGTGCATCCATGACCTAAGAAGGATTATTGAGAGTCATTATTGAGTATTGTAGTGAGGAGATGATGTATTATTGAGAGAGTGTGTGAGAGAAAGCCAGAGATAGCGAATTCTATCAAAACAATGTATCTACTATAAGAGATTGAAAGAGAAAACTATGAAGACATTGAAGATGAATACTATGTGATTGTTTTCCATTCAAAAGTGGTGTATTCTTTTATATTCCTTGTTCTATTTATGGATTCTATGAAGAAATTGAATATTATGGTTGATTTTATCAAATCTGTGGGAGATATCTACTATGATACTGCGTGAAGAATTGTTGTTTTCTTTGTTTTGGTCATTAAAAGAATGAAATAAAAGCTTGCTGATGCTACAAGATAGATTTTCTTTCAGTAGAATCCCCTTTTCCTTGGTGTCTCTCTTGGGGTTCAAATACCCATCGAAGAGGCTACGAGAAGGAGCTTGAGAAAGAGAGGGAGAGAGAGAGCATTTATCTTGAGAGGCTACAAAGGAGAGAGTTAGCTCTATTCCCCCTGTCTCGGTCTTCAACTAGGCCATCTTCTCTTATGCTCTCCCATCTAAAATTTATTTTGCCTATCCTATCTCTTGAACATGCTCCTAGACAATGGCTCCAAAGCACTGAGGTGGAATGACCATGAGAACCACCGCAACGGTCAAAGAACGCGTATTGCCAAAGATACGAGGGTGCCTGAGGTTATCGGAGTTGCCACTACCAATGGAACATCAGGTGTGGCAAATGCAAGTGCGAGCCAAGATGGAATTCCCAATGTCATCATGCTAAACCAAGTTATTCATTACTAGGTTATTATTTCACCACATAAAATAATTACATAAAATATGAGCTTCTATATTTTACACTTACACAAATTGATAGTTTCATCTAGAAAGCATAAGAGTACACACATAAACAATTAATCACTATGAATTATAACTAGATTAATTGAGATTCTAAATCGTAGAATCATGTTGAAAATAATTTCCAAAGGTAATAGCACATATGTCTTTATGCGCATTTGATATAGTTATGGTCAAATGCGACAAGGTTAAGTGTTGACTAATGCTTAAAAAGTGAAACTCTATTTAAAGGATCTGTAAGTCATCTTGTTGAGTTATTGGCACAATATATTTCTTTAAGGAATTTCACTTATGTTGGGTAAGATAGCCCAAACGGAAAATTCGTGCCTTGTTTAACATGTTGTAAGAGATGTACTCAACACTTCTTTATGGGGAGGAGAATCCTCATTAGAATGTAAGGTTACCTTAGGATAAGGTCTACCTTGGCTATGAAAGTTGTGAGCTACATGATGGTGTGATTGACATTGCGTCATTTGATATACATTTGAAAGGACTATTTTTGTTTGCTAGAATCTATATCTCTAATTGAAAATATTGACAAATAAGATAAAATGAAAGATCGCACTAGGCTACCCCCAAGCTAGCTACAAGACCCTACTCGAAGGGGATCTTGATTGTCACTTCGAGAGGCTTAGACCGGCTCCATAGTGAAAGGTCTGTCCATAGGGAGAGTCTCAGGCAGCAGTAGGAAATGTGGGTGCCAAGAGAGGCTTTGGCCATAAAGCCTGCATTTTTCCTAGAATCTGACGAGCCCCTTCATGACCCAGGATGGGATCCTAGAACCCTAAATAGTAGTTACAAGGGTGGAACCTTGGTGGGCAGAATACCCTCATAGAATTCTGTGTATCTTCTGCAGGGTCAAAAATATGGAAATCGTAATAAACTTCCAATATAATACAAAAACTATTTTACTCAAGAGTTGTTTGAATTGTATGCATGTCCATGAGATAAATTACATGAACGAATGTGCAATTTAATGGACTAATTAAGGAAGTTGGTTGTATATATTGCAATAAATTTTTTGTAGGTAATTAAAAAACTAAAGATGATTTCGTCATCAAAGGAAAGCGGGTGGGTGTAATGCCCGACGGGTCCGTCCAACGATAGGGTGGTCCGGGTTAGCTCTAGAAGCTTTTTTAAATCAGCGATAGAAATAGGAAAACAATAAATTAACTAACTAGTCATTAGGTAGAACTGACTTGCATTGTTTTAGGGGGCCGGAATGGGATTTTTCCTTATGGGTATGAGGGTTGATATACCGTACTCCCCTCCATCTCCCATTCTCTTTGAACCAAGTGCAATGGCAAGTCCACTTCAAATCGAGTAATCCTATAGAAGTGGAAACTCAAATTTTCTGACACTAGTTGGCTGCTAGAAGACCCGTCTGACTTTAGGAACCCAAAAATTCAGGTCGATTCTAGTGGGTTCAATAAGAACATTTCCATTGCGATGTAGACTCAGTGAGGTCTAAGTGACAAGCCCCGTGATGTTCCAAGGGAGTGCTAGGCGATGTCATTTGGAAAACCTACTAATGTACACACCTCACACATATGCCATTATGACTACAAAGAAAAGATGAACAGACTATTGTAATAACAATAAATCGGCCCAAAACTAAATACAAGAGGTAGGGTGTAACACAATGTATGGTTGTCCACAAAATAAATGCATTAGAGTGTGAAAGATGGAGCAAGAGTGAGAGCACAAGTGGAAGTAAGAGCTATGGAGTCTCAAGCAAGAAAGAAAGCAAGACAATATAAGGAAACTCTAATAGGCACAATATGTGACATACCATAACACATGTACATATCTACAATGTGTTTAAGATATCTCATGATATCCTTCATGGCATCCCAATGTCACTGATTGGGTGTTGCCATATAACAAGCCACAATTCCCACTACAAATGCTATGACAATTCTAGTGGCTATCATGGCATACATCAAGCTGCTCATTGTAGATGCATATAGAAACTTGGCCATCTCGGCCTTCTCATCATCCAACTATAAAAATTTTCCTAACTGACCTTCACATGAGAAGGTAGCAGCTAGCCAATATGGAATCACTCAAGTACTTGGTGGATGTACTCCTTCTAGGATGAGTAAAGAGGCTCCTTCGAGAGATTATACGTAATACACACACCAACTATGTGAGAGGCAAGCCCCTTGAGCATCTCAAAGCTCTTTTTAAGCTAAGTCTTCAAAGCATCCAACTTAGTATAAGCACTCCCAACAATTAGCATATCATTAACATATAGTGGCAAAATGATAATGCTGCCATCACATGCCTTCTTAGTGTAAAGATAGATCCATATCATTATGGGATAACCTTACAAATGCATAAAACCATCAAACTTTCCCTAGCTGCATGGTTAAGTCCATAGAGACTATTTCTCAACTTACATACTAAGTGTTTCCTACCCTTTTCCACAAAGTCCTTAGGCTACTACTTATAATATTCTCATGTAGGTCCCCATATAAGAAAGCCATTTTCACATCAATCTAATAAAGCTTCAAATCTAACTATGCAATGAATGCCAAAAGTAAGTGCAATGTGGTCATCTTGACCACAAGGGAGAAAATATCATCAAAGTCAACTCCATTTTCTTATTTAAAACCCTTTGCAACCAAACAGGCCATGTATGCTAACTTAGGGAAACCAAGGTTGCTCTTCAACTTATACACCCACTTGCATAGCAATGCATGTTTACCATTTGGCAAGGAAACCAAGGAAACCACGTCTTGCGTATGATTTTTTTATAGTGAATCAAACTCATATTGCATGGCCCTCTACCAAGAGTAATGATCACCTCTATGCATAGCCTCCTCATAAGTAAGAGACTCATCAATCTATCACCAAGACATAATGCATAGAGGGCTCGAAGCAATCAAGAGAATGTGGGGCTCTAGTAAAGTGTCTCAAAGTTTGCTATGGGACTTGTATGATCTATCCTCTCTGACTAACATCATGATCTTGCATAACATGCATATCTTGGGCCATTATACCATCAGTATCTACAAGCTATCTAACCAAGTTTGGTTAATAGGACACTCCTCCTAAAAGATCACACTCTGTACCTCAACCATTTACTTTAGTTGATTATGCATCTTCTACTCATGAAACATAACATCATGGCCGCAAATAACCTTTTGAGCTTGCAAATCCCAAAGGTGATAGCCAATCTCACATTTATTACCATATCCAAAAGAAAGATATATTTGATAAACTTTGGATCCAACTTGTTGCATTTGTCTTTGAAAATATAGCAAGGCCTCACATCCAAAGACTTGCAAGTGTGCGTACAAGGGAGGTTTACCAAACCATACCTCCTTTGTAACTCTACCACCAAGAGTAGTAAATGGGGATCTATAATCAAATGAATTACAATAGTAACTACCTCAACCCAAAAATGTTGTGCTAACCCGGGCTGATTAAGTATATTGTGAAATCTTTCTTTCTTGAATAGTCCTTTTCATGTGCTTTGCAACACCATTTTGAGATGGGTTGTAAGGGGCAATCACAACTGATACTTAATACCCCTCTCATCACAAAAATGTTCAAATAACTTAGACACATATTCAGCCCCATTATCAAATTATAGGCATTTTAGCCTATGTCTAGACTGGTTCTCAATAGCATTTTAGCCTATGTCTAGATTAGTTCTCAACCATAGGCAAGAAATCACTAAAACGTAGGAAAAACTTCTTACTTCTACTTTATGGGATTGGATCAAAAATTATGAAGTAATCATCAATGAATGTAACAAGACTGATAAGGCATGGGATCATAGACATCTAAATGCACAAGAGCCAATGGCTCACCTATGCATGTAGAACTAGACTTTTTATGCAAGTTATGAGTTTATTTTTCATAGAACAATGATCATATTAATCAAAACATGAGTAGTCAAGATGGAATAAATACTAAAAATGATTCAGAACTTTCATTCCTTTACAGAACGTACACCCAAGATGGCAATGCCAAAGAGATACATGTGATAAATCGGTCATTGCCAAAACATGATCAATAGATCTAGATACAAGTAGGGGATACAAGCTACCAACGTTGACAACTCTAGAAAAAATGAGGTTTTCACATGTAATATTCCATGTAAAATCACCAAAAGATACGTAATCCATGTTATCATCCCACTGTCACTAAGATAAGGCTTCTAGTCAAAGCCAAGACATGACGTACAACATGCAAAACACAAATGAAGTATTAGTACCAAACTATAGTCTCACATCACCTATGACAACAGTATCACATATATAATCATCATCTAGTCTAAATAAGTCTATAATAGTATGGTAGGTATAAAACCAATGATGATGTGGAGTCACATAAAAGGAAGCCCTTGAATCAAGAAGCCATCATTAAGAGTAAGAGGATTGAACATCAATCCACTAATAAGCATCAAGTGAAGAATAGAAAGTATGTAAACATCTGAACTATACTCCAATGCATTTATCTCCTTAATCTTAATAGTGGAATTATGAACAATGTAATTATCAAAATACTTGGCATTATCTTGCACTTTTCCTTTTCCTTTTTCATACCTACCATTGTGGATTTTTTGGAAATGTGGCCTTATGTGACCTTGTTGCTTACAACGATGATAAGTGTGAGAGGACTTAGGACCATGGGATTTATTGCGTGATTGCCCAAAGACTTAGATTTGCCTCTATTGGGATATGAGACTCTACTACAATGGTTATTATTCTCTTTACCATTATGTCTACCTCTAATTGTACGTGCATGAGAACTATAGGTTGCATCTATGTTCTTCATATTCACTTCTTCTATAAAGAAAGACCCCTCTACATCGGAGCATTTAAAACCATCCTGTCTTGGCCCTGATGTTCCACCTACTCCCTTAGGATGGCCTACTAATGGAGTGTTGCATGGAGTTGATTATGCAACTCCACCATCTTCTTCATGGCCTCTTCATATTTTTGGGTCTTTGTAGCATGTAGCTCTTGTCTCAAATCCTCTCTCTGCCTCTTCAACTCCTTGTTTTCTAACCCCAAACATCTATTTTCCTTGGATTTTAAGGCACACAGTTGCTCTAAATCCATGCAACTTTCCCTTTCTTCCTCATATAGGTCCTTCAAATTTTCTTCACCCTATCTTGCCTTCAAGGCCTCTTTCAAAGCTATCACCTCCCTAGTGTATATCATCATTTGCCTTGTTTTTTCCAATCGAAAGGCTATGAAAGCCTCCTTTTCTACTTTTAGCTCGGCAACTAGCACAACTTTTTGTTCCTCGTCCATTCTCTCGCACTAGCTCTAGAGCTATTTCACTAGCTCATCATATTCTCCTGTGTTGAATGCTGCCAAGCGGTGGATACTTCAAGTCTTGGCACCTTTTGACCTTGGTGGGTTTCCACATCTGCCTGTTGGTCTCTTGGCTCCTATCATTGGGGCCCCTTTTGATGGTACTGGTGCCAACTCATGGGCTTTTCCCATTAAGTATTGCACCCGTGCCATCATGTTACTCTCATTTATCACTGCTTTTGTGGCTCTTTGTGTTGGGGTATTTGTGCTAGCCGTGTTTGATGGTATTGTGTGCATGGGGGACTTTCCGTTGCCTTCCACCACTGGTCTTTGTTGAACCTCCTCTATAGTAGTACTTATGCTAGGTACATCCTCACGTGTAGGGCTCATCATGGCTAGCTCTTGAGATCGAGAGGGTTGTTCCATTGATCTTCTGATAGAAATGGCCACCTACTCCTCCTTCTCTTCTTGTCTCCTTTTATATTCCTCTTCAGGCTTTCTTTACTCTTCTTTAACCCTCTACAATTCTCTACTTTCATCAATTGTGGATCTAGTTCTCTTAATGGGAATCTTTAGCATGATTCTTCACCTATCCCCCTAGCTAGATGGTGCTACATCTTGTTGCCCCTACTCACTCACCCTTCTCTTGCTTGAGGTTTGTAGTTGTTGAGGTTGATGGTCAATTTCCCTTTTCTTAGCTACTTGCTCTGCTTCTTCTTGTTGAACCTTGTTAGCTTCTTTTCTCCAAGGTTCTCTATAGAGTATGAGATGGGAGGGCTCACTAGAATGGGTGAGTGGAGCTCATGGATAGGTGACTATTCTAGCACTTCCTCCCTTTGCTCTTCTCTATCCATTTCTCCCATAGCCTCTTGGATTAGTGCTATTATCACTCCTTCAAAACCCATGTTTGATGCCTTGGATGAGGAGTTCAAGTTTACTTCATCCAAGGTCTTGCTTGCAATGCTCTTGGGTAGAAGTGCCCATGTTCTATTTGTGAGTGCATTGTACCTATGGCACAAAAAGAGAGCATCCACCATCTTGGCTTGCAACCTCACAATAGGCTCGAGGATGTTTGCTTTGTTGCTTCCATCATTTGTGTACACTTGCTACTTATTCATCCCCAGCATATTGTATACATCTCTCTTTGGCCTCTTTTCTGGCTTGTCCACCAACCTTAGAGATTTCTCCACCAACTCCGGAGCTGAGCATCACTTCCACGATCCTAGTTACGTCTCCTTGTTTAATCGTCTCACTATGCAATTGTTCTTCATGACATCTAAGGATACCATATTGCATTGCTCAATAATCTGTATGGTTGCATCCTCAGTTTCCACAAGCTCTTCTAGGTTGTGTATGCTTCGATATTGCAATTGGTTGAACACTTGCATTTCCATGGTTAGGTGACATTTGTTTTGTTCTTCCTTGGTAAACAGTAGGCTTGCCATTTGGATTCCTAATAACACAATAGCTCACAATGAGTTTTCTTTGAATGACAATTTTTGCTTAAAAGAAAAGTAGTTAGAAGGAAACATTATGAAATAGTAAAAAATAAAAGCCAAGGAATGAAAATTTTTCATGACAATCAATACATACATTCCACACAAGAACTTCGTGAAGGAATTCTTACTAAATGAAAAGTCTCCTTAAATAAAAGTTCAGCTTCTCCTTCCCTCCCCTCCCCTTTTGGAACGATGAGAATCCTTCCTAGGATTGGAGGATGAAAGGAATAAGGGCATTTGGGATGCTCTTGATGGGCTCTAGTGTTGCAAGAGCCAATAATAAAAGTTAAGGTTATACTCCAATGTAGCCTAACAATCCATGTCTTGTGGTCGAATACCCACATGTGTGATATAGGTCAAGACATCGGTCAAGAGACCACTTGAATTCATTTTGTAGCAATATGAAGTTCTCCCTCTATCAAGATCCTATCTAATTATGGATTCAACATGATATTTTCCTCTAATGGTTTGTTTTGTGTCAAGACCAGGACTCTAAACAAAGTTGTAGCCTTGTAGGTGGGGTCATATTCAGATGTCTTAATGGTGCATCTTTGCTCTATATTGGTCATAATTTGACAACCCACATGTTCCAATTGTATGCAAAGAGAGTATCATTTTCGTAGGAAATTGGACTCAAATTTAGCTAGCCTTTTAAGCTCATCCAATTCATCGAGCAACAATGGAACTTTGCTTTTCTTAAATGACATGATTAGCCATTGGTTTAAGGCTTTTCTCAAAAGATTTTAGTGGCAATCAGCTCCTTTGCAATCGTGGAAGTTTTTTTGAATATGAATTCAAATTCCTCTCGAGAAAAAGACAAAGAGCATACATCATTTATTAAGTGTTCTTTAAGTAGACTTAGGTCTAAACATTCATAGATTCTAGCAAATAGTGTGAAAGTTGAGTCCAATTTTTTGATACAAGCCACTAAGTCATCTCCCGTGTTCACGGCCATATCATATGCCAATTCAAGAATTGATTGGTGTTGATAAGATGGTTTAACGCCTATTGGTGGTTTGGGTTTGACTAGATGACTGCTGAGCTATGGTGGCCTTTGCTATGAGTTGGTCATTGGAGTGTTTGTAATTTTTTGCTTCTGATGGAGCTTGCCATTTAGGGGCCATGTGGATCTCTATTTGTGTAGTGGGTGGTGAAACGAATCCAGCATAAAACTTGTTTATTTTCTCTTTCATAACATGAGCATGCTTTGGATTCATTGCATACAATCTTTGTTTGACTAGCATCATGTTGTGGATCATAAGAATGTTGGAGTCACAATACTCAAGTTGATTCCTTTTAGCTCTTCTAAGTACCAAGCAAAAACATCCACATAACTCTGGTAAGAGATTAATGAGACTATGCTCCTCCTGCCCTCAGTTAAGTTGTCGAATATATATACGGGTCGAGGCTTGTCCCTTTCCCTTGCCAAGTTGATTTTCTCAACTTTAGTGTGTCCTTCAATGGGTTCACTAGCCTGTCCTACTCATTTGGCTCCCATTAGCACCACTATCCAGTTGCCCTTCTTATACTTGGTGAAGCATTTGGGTAGGTCATGTGGTTTTCTTTGTCATTCAGTTTCAAAGACTTTCTTCTTTGAGTCTCTTCTTACACCTTAAATGGACCGAGAGGTCCTATTTGGTGCGTTTAGCCTTAGATAGTCATGGGATTTATGGATCACTTTCAAAGCTAACCTCTAACTCAAAGTTGAACTCATATCCTTCACTAGAAGGAGTTTCCCTAGTGGTCGTAGCTTCGAGACTAATTCCACTCTAAGCAGTGGTATAGCACCTGATTGCACTGATCCAACTTGCTCATGATTCACTATGTCTAAATTCTCTGTCTAGGAATGATCACAATTGACCTTGATAGCTTCTCTTTCTACTCTAAGAGCACTGGCCTCTTGGGCTTTAGAGTCCACTCTTATCTACCCAATCACTCATCCCTCTATGTCATATTCTACAGCTTTGGTATCTTCCTCATTGTCCTCAACCCCCACTGGAGTCGTAGTCTTCATACTCATCACACCCAAATCCTCATACTCAGGCTGTTCATCATTCCCATATCTTCCATTCATATTACTTTTCTCATTCGCAATGAGGACCCAGTTGTACAACAAATTTAGATCATGCACCTTAGCCCATTGCCACTCCGGATTCTCCATGATATCCTTAAGAGATTCAAAGTTTGTAGCTAGGTTACCAGCTAGATCTCTCATTAGGTACTCAAGAATTCCATGGAGTTCTAGCTTATTAGTCAATACATTGTAGGTGATAGGTAGTGGTAAAATGGTGGAACTCTTGGCCATCATGCAGAGAGGTACTGATGATGTGGCATCATTCTTAGGTAATTCAGAAGCTAGACTCCGTTGGGTTTGCTAGCTACTTCTATAGCTTGCAACTGATAGTGATCCTCATCATCTAAGAATGAAAAGTCAATGATTGCCAATACATGCATCCAATCACGCTCATCCTTAGGATAAGGAATGTACTTAGTTAAGGTTCCATGTTCACACTTTCCTTCTAAGTCACCCTTTAGCATTGTAGAGATAGCAACAAGGTCAACTGGTGAGGTCTTCCAAGTGTCCATCTCTACTCAAATGACTTCTATTCTATTGCCCAAGAATATCAAGCCATTACCCCAATCCTCCATCACTCAAGCATTTCTCATCCATGGCCTTTCTAATAGAATATCATAGTCCATCCCCGTCATGACTGTAAAGTTAAATGAGAATCAAGTTATTGCCATCTTTAGTCTTTAGAGGCCACTCTTTTAGAACTCTAAATGGTCTGACTTTTATTCCATTCGCTAGCGTAACATTAAATCGTGTAGTTTCCACTAGTGGGTTTCCTTAGGCTTGTAGAACTATGTGGCTAAGCACACCAACTCCTACTCTTGTATTTACAATTCCTTTCCGTGGCATCACCTAATGCAACAACAAGTAAGACTATGTGTATTATTGAGCCCTCCTAGAAGGCATTCACTTGTAAAGGTTTAGATACATGCCCTCAAGTCCTTCTACCCACTATTTCAATACTTGCCATAGCATGGGTGTCAGGAATCGTGTGATAAGGGGACTTAATTGAGCAGTTGCATCAAACACACATTGTATACACAAGAAGAAGCTTACTCAAGAACACAACAAGAGAGATGGAGTCCAAAACATTTTCTTTTCAGATTCTTCTTCTTCTTTCATACACAATACAATGTATACAAAGTATAGATAAGATACAACATAAAGAAAAGTGGCCTACTAAGTCAAACAGTGCATAACTAACTATACTAATCGAATGGCGCAATATCTATTCCAACTATAGGTAGGTGTAACAAACTAAATATAATAAGTGATCATTCAATGGCCATGTGAGGATCATAATGGCCACCTATGTGCTAAGTGTAGACATGTGGACCCATCTAGCTAGGTGGTCCATTATCAATGGCTGCACATGTTGAGTTGCCACCTCAACACTCCCCCTCAAACTCACTTCTATCTCTGCAATTCCAAGTAAGCTTTGAAAGTTTCAAAGCTTCTCTACATCCAATGCCTTTGTGAAAATGTCAATTATATGATCATGTTGTGTGCTGACATGTACCAAGTCAATCTCTCTTGCAACGTACCTTCTCTCTCACAAAGTGGTAGTGTACCTCAATGTGTTTTGTCCTAGCATGGAACATTGGGTTTCTGGCTAGTTGTATGCTACTCATATTGTCACGATGAAAGACAACTAGACCATCTCCATGTACATCCAAATCACCTAATAACTTTTGCAGCCATACCACCTCACATGCTACCATAGCAGCATCTCTATACTCAGCCTCTATACTTGATAAAGCAACTATAGGTTGTTTTTTTTTCTCTATATAATTGTTGCACTACCAAGGGAAAACATGAAGCCACTGGTAGATCTTTTGTCTGACATGCTACCAACCCAATCTGCATTTGTGTATCCAAACATATGTGCATCCTTACCTACCTCATAAAAAAGTCCATAATGTAAAGTGGACTTCACCTATCTCAATATACGTCTAACTACATCCAAATGAGGATTTCTCGGCATCTACACTAACTGACAAGGCCAACATCATATCTCAAGTCTAGCCTTGTGATAGTCATGTAAATCAGACTCCCTACTATCCTCCTAAACACAGTAGGATCTTTTATCTCATCCCCAACGTCAACACTCAACTTCACATTTTGCTCCAATGGTACTTAAAAAGGCTTACATGCTCTAATACCATACTTGGATAACATATCCAAGTCACACTGCCTTTGGGATATCTATATACCATCATCACATCTTATCAGCTCAATACCAAAAAAGTATCTTTGCTCACATAAATCTTTCATCTCAAACTTCTTCTTCAAGAAGTCCTTAACTTCAGTAATCACATTGTCACTACCACCTGTAATAATCAAGTCATCCACATAGATAACTATGATGACCAAATCACCTAATAACTTTTGCAACCATACCATCTCACATGCTACCATAGTAACACCTCTATACTCAGCCTCTATACTTGATAAAGCAATTGTAGGCTGCTTTTTGTTGCTCCATATAATTGTTACACTACCAAGGGAAAACATGAAGCTACTGGTAAATCTTTTGTCTAACATGCTACCAACCCAATCTGCATTTGTGTATCCAAACATATGTACATCCTTACCTACCTCATAAAAAAGTCCATAATGTAAAGTGGACTTCACCTATCTCAATATACGTCTAACTATATCCAAACGAGGATTTCTCGGCATCTACACTAACTGACAAGGCCAACATCATATCTCAAGTCTGGCCTTGTGATAGTCATGTAAATCAGAATCCCTACTATCCTCCTAAACACAGTAGGATCTTTTATCTCATCCCCAACATCAACACTCAACTTCACATTTTGCTCCAATGGTACTAAAAAAGGCTTACATGCTCTAATACCATACTCGGATAACATATCTAAGTCACACTGCCTTTGGGATATCTATATACCATCATCACATCTTATCAGCTCAATACCAAAAAAGTATCTCTGCTCACATAAATATTTCATCTCAAACTTCTTCTTCAAGAAGTCCTTAACTTCAGCAATCACATTGTCACTACCACCTGTAATAATCAAGTCATCCACATAGATAACTATGATGACCAAATCACCTAATAACTTTTGCAGCCATACCACCTCACATGCTACCATAGCAACACCTCTATACTCAGCCTCTATACTTGATAAAGCAATTGTAGGCTGCTTTTTGTTGCTCCATATAATTGTTGCACTACCAAGGGAAAACATGAAGCCACTGGTAGATCTTTTGTCTGACATGCTACCAACCCAATCTGCATTTGTGTATCCAAACACCTATACATCGTTACATGCCTCATAAAAAAGTCCATAATGTAAAGTGTACTTCACATATCTCAATATACGTCTAACTACATCCAAATAAGGATTTCTAGGCGTCTACACTAACTAACAAGGCCAACATCATATCTCAAGTCTGGCCTTGTGATAGTCATGTAAATCAGGCTCCCTACTTTCCTCCTAAATACAGTAGGATCTTCTATCTCATCCCCAACGTCAACACTCAACTTCACATTGTGCTCCAATGGTACTGAGAAAGGCTTACATGCCCTAATACCATACTTGGATAACATATCCAAGCCATACTGCCTTTGGGATAGCCATATACCATCATCACTTCTTATCAGCTCAATACCAAGAAAGCATCTCTGCTCACATAAATCCTTCATCTCAAACTTCTTCTTCAAGAAGTCCTTAACTTCAGCAATCCCATTGTCACTGTCACCTGTAATAATCAAGTCATCCACATAGATAACTATAATGACCAAACTTGCATCTCCCCTTCTCACATAAAGTGAGTGATCAACATTGGAAATATAAAAGCCAATATTGACAAGATACTCTCCAATCTTGTCTGACCATGCTCTAGGTGCTTGCTTCACTCCATAGAGCACCATCTTTAACTTACACACATAGATTGGATGCTCTAAATCCTCATAACCTGCTAGCTGCTCTATATACACCTCTTCTTGCAATTTGCCATGCAAGAAGGCATTCTTAACATCCATTTGCTACAAAGTCTATTGATTGTTGCCAAGGCAATCATGCATCTAATAGTTGCCATCCTAGCAACTAGATTGAATGTCTCTTCATAATATATGCCATATTTTTACGCATATCCTTTTGCAACCAACCTAGCCTTATACTTACTAACCAAACCATCTGCATTATGCTTGACTTTGTAAACCCACTTATAGCCAATAGCTTTCTTGCCCTTAGGCAAAGGTACCAAATCCCTAGTCTTATTGGCTTCTAATGCAGCCATCTTCTCATCCATTGCTACATCCCAATGAGCATGACCAACAGCATCCTCAAAACAAGTGGGCTCCAAATGACTAGTAGATGCATCATTCCCATCCAACACTTTTTTATTTACTTTGTCTTTACTACCTACAACACTTGTAGATCCACTTGAAGATGTGGTGCTAATCCTTAGTCTCCCAGTCCAAGGGCTAATTGTAGATGTAGTACCAGATGATGTTTCCAGTCCACTAAGGCTCCGTGATTCTTGATTTTCTTTCTGCACATAGCTATCATGATCATTATTATCATCTAATGCATCACTAGTAGATGCATACCAACTGCTCATCTCATCAAAAGTAACATCCCTACTCACTTTGAACTCACCTGTGACATGGTTATAACAACGATACCCTTTTTGCTCTAAAGAGTTTCCAATAAAAATACATTTTTCAACCTTCAGATCAAGCTTCTTTTGCAGCTCATCTGGCACATGAACATATGCAATACAACCAAACACTTTTAAGTGTGACACATCAAGCTTCTTGCCTGTAAAGCATTCTTTGGGGGTCATCCCATGAACTACAATTATGGGAGTTCTGTTCATAATATAGACAATAGTATGAACAGCTTCACACCAAAAATGTTTTGGTATATTCTTTTCAGCCATCAATGCCCGCATAACTTCTACAATATGCCTATTTTTTCTTTCTACAACCCCATTTTGATGTGGGGTATACCTAAAAGTAAACTATCTCTTTATCCCATGAGACCTCAAGAAGCCACGAAACTCATTAGACAGATACTCTCCCCCTCCATCTAATCTAAGGCACTTAACATTCAAACATATTGTTGTTTCAACATCTTCCTTGAAAGATTTGAAGTGCTCAAATTCATCACCCTTTTTCTTCATGAAATATATCCATAGCTTCCTTGAACAATCATCAATAAATGTGACAAAGTATTTGCTGCCACCAAGAGATACATTCTGTGTAGGCCCCCAAACATCTGTTTGCATGACATCAAGTATAGTTCCACTCACATCTCTATCATGCAAAAAGGGTTGTCTTGCCTACTTACCAAATTGACATGCTTCACACACTTTATGAAATCATGCAACTCTAAAAGAAGGCAACCCTATAACCAATCCTTTGGACTGCATTAATGTTAACCTTTGCACATTTGCATGTCCAATACATTTATGCCATATTTCAATGTATGTAACCATTCATTTTCCTTTAGCACACATAACAGCATTCATTGCAGGAATTCCAGCATCTAAAGTGAACATGTGGCCAATTGTACTTCCTTTTGCGATCGACCTACACTTATCATTAAAGTCTTCTGCAAAACAACCTTTTGCATTAAATCAAACCTGCAACCCTTGCTCTATCTTTTGGCCAACAGGCACTAAATTCTTCATGATTGATGGCACATGTAATACATCTATTAGACTCTTTGTCTAGCAATCATGCAAGAACAAGGGAACCTTTTCAATGTGTGAAATTGGGTAGCATGAATCATCACCCACCTACACATAACCTAGATTTTGTAAGTCCTGCATCTCTCCAAACCATTCAACATGACTGGTCATATGATTAGATGCACCTAAATTAACATGCCATACATCATCATGTGTTTCCTTTCTTGTAGTAGCATTCATCATATGCTAAATAGCAAAGAAACACTCATTTTTGTCTTCATTCTATCATGAAGACGATGCATAGTTTCCTTACTACAATTTACCATTGCAGATATCATCCTTCTTAGCATAACAATGGGCTATAATATGACTTGTCTTGCCACAATAATGGCAAACAATAGCAAACTTTATAAAATCTATGTTCTGCCATTCCACCTCTTCCTCTAGAGATCCCCCTACCTCTAAAGGTTCCACGGCCTCCTGAAATCTGTATTTCACCAAATTACTAATTTAACCTATTTTTCTAGTTATCACCAGTATGTCCCATACCACAACCTCTCAAAGAGGATTTGCCACATCCCCTTCCCAAACTTGAGTAGAATGCTTGAAGCTGTTCACCGTTTCTTTCATATGAGTCACCCTGCATATTGATCTCTTTGGTAATTATGAGAGAGACCAACTCATCAAAATCTCAAAATGGCTTCCGTACATATACAGAAGTGAAAAATGATTTCTAAGCCTTCTCATTATTGAGGCCACCCAAAGTAGATGAAACCAAATCATCATCATCAAGCATTGCATCAATCGTTGTTAAAGCATCTGCAATGCTAACCTTCAAAATATACTCATTGACAGTCATTTTTCCTTTCTTCAATGTATTCAACTCTTGCTTGAGTTGAATATTTCAATTCTTTGTATTTACTGAAAACATATTCTTAAAATTTTTCCAAGCTGCATGTGAAGTTTTTGCATTCTTGATATGTCCTAACATAGTATTATCAATGACTGCAGATAGCCCATACATCACCTTTTTGTCTTTTGCATTCCATTCTTTCCACGCCTTCAATTCATCTAGTGTCGCGGGGATACTCAGCTCCCACTCCTTTTTTTCACCTGCAACGAACTCATATACGCCCTTTCCAATGGGGAAGCTCGTCACACGGAACTTCCATGAAGGGTAGTTATTCTTGTCTAGCTTCTCAATGATGGGATTTCCACTATTCTCTACCATAATCACAAAAATGATATAAAACAACAAGCAATTCTTATGCAACCTTTCACAACAAGTGCACATCAATACACCAACCTTTTTCACTGATTGCTCAATAATATATGTAATCAACAACCTATTTGTAGATAAGACTTATGTTTGCTTTCCTAGCAAATACCTCAAAAATTACAAATTTGAAATCTGCAACTTGTGCACCCACTTTCAATTGTTGATACAACTGAAAGTCCAGTGTATACCCTAAAATTGTTGCCACTAATGTTACGACTCTAAAATGGGGCCCAAAACAAACCTCAGATGCCAAAAAAAAGAAGCATTCAAGCCCTAAAGGGCTTATGTGCAAAATATACAGTGCTCACTTGCACACCAAATCTCATAGCAATCTAAGATTTTCAAAACTAGCCTCTCTCAATGGTGCCACTCTGATACCATGTCACGAATCGCATGATAGGGGGACTTGCTTGAACTGCTACACCAAACACACACTGTATACACAAGAGGAAGCTCACTCAAGAACACAAGAAGAGAGATAGAGGCCAAAACGTTTTCTTGCTAATTTTTTCTTATTCTTCCACACACAATATAATGTACACAAAGTGTAGATAAGGTACAACATAGAGGAAAGTGGCCTACTAAGTCAAACAGTGCATAACTGATTACACTAATCGGCTAGTGCTATATATATGCCAGTTATAGGTAGGTGTAGCAAACTAAATATAATAAGTGATAAGCTAGTGGCCATGTGAGGATCATAATGACCACTGACATGCTAAGTGTAGACATGCATACCCATCTAGCTAGGCGGTCCATCATCAATGTCCGCACGTGTTGAGCTTGCCATCTCAACAATGGGGTTTTTCCTAAGCAAGTCTCCTAAGTGCAAGGTTACACGAATTGATATCAGTGTTGTAAGAAAATTGCCAACATTTTCCTTTTCTTCTAACTCAAGGCTTTTCTGCCCAATACTATTGGGCAGTTTGTCTATTTATGGCACCTACATTTTGCTTGTGCAGTATTACATGGGGCATTGATGTGCCTCTTGATCTCAAATGCATAGGGGAGACCAGTGGACTCATGCTAGATAGCTCATTAATCTCATTCTCCATGATGAGCCTTACATCCTACAAGTGTGCTTAAGCTTCTTTCACCCACTCCTCGACTTTGTCCACAACTTTTAATTGGTGTTTCAGGTCAAGGTATTCTCCAACCTTTGCACTTTCCTTTTCCAATGTCTTAGGAGTAAATGTTTTTGCATTTGCATTTGTAACCCATATTCCTTTGGTAATTGTAGTGGCACTATCAATTTCAAGTGTTATCTTGGCATCCACCCTCTTCCTTCTCCTTCTCCGACTCTTTTTTCCCTCAGATGTTGCATCTAAGTTGCTAGGTTTAGGTAATGAGATATCATCCTGCTTCATTTGAGCTTGGGTCATGACATTGAGTGGGATTGGTGTGACTTCATCATCAAGTGTTTCAACACTAAAAAGTCCAAGTGGTACTAATGGCATAATTGTTGTACTAGTGGAGGGTTTCCTTCTAGGGCAATCAACATACAAATGTGTAACTCCACACACTGGACATCTCAAGTTGGCCTTATCCCTATTTTCTTGCTCCTTTTTAGGGCAACGGGATCAAATGTGCCTGGGATGTGACCATAGGTCCAACATGCTAGTGGCTCTTAGTTTGGGCCCCTCCTAGACCTCTGCATCTTCCCCTGCTTACCTAAAGCCATAACCGGTGCACTGGTCTAAAGTCCAACAATATAGAATTACCCTCCTCATCATAGGAAACATAGGGTTTCATATAAGCTTCATCCTCCAATGGCACCTCTACAAAGTGTATCAGAGCATCATTCAATGGATAGATCACTATGGATCCAAGTGGTCTTGGGATTCCCATGGGGTTGATGTCCATTCTAGGGCTGAGGGCTAGCTTCAAGTCATTGGGCACTAGTAGAGCTAATGGAGCTCCCCTTCCAAAGTTGGGCTTCCTATTTCCTAGATACTAGGGCTGAGTATAGGGTTGTGGTGGGTATGGGAGCCTTTTTAGCAACCGGTAGTTGCAACGCATCATGTCCAAACCTAATGTAGTTAGCATGAAGGTGATTCCCACCACAATACACACACTACACATGGGGTCGCACTGCCCTTCTCAACATCTCTTGTAGGTTGGCCAAGTCTGACTTCAAGTTAGCTACTTCTTGGTTTCAGTCAATGTTTTTTCCCTTATCTCGCATGCCATGGCTTGACCAACCACTAAGCCTTGTGGTTCTCTTGATATTCCTAGAGGTAATGTTCTCTTATAGTGTGACTCTTGAGCTTCTCTCTCTCAAAAAGTCATCCACACATATTGCCTCTTCAAAGACCTTGGCTAACACGTCCTTTGTAGGTTTGAGTTACTAGCTAAGGCCTTATAGAGTTCTTCATTTCAAATTCCATTGATAAACATGTTGGAGACTGCTCTCTCATTGGGTCACTCTGTCTCACTGGGATCCTCTTGTAGAGACTTCTCACATAAGTGACATAATCTCAGATTTTCTCCTTGTCTCTTTGGCTGACATTCATCAACCTGACAATGAGGTTTTCTAAGTTTCCTACTTCAAAAAAACTTTTAATGAAAAGATCCTTTAGGATATTGAAGTTGTTGTGCATTTCGTTGTCTAGGCTAGTAAACCAAGTTCATCCCTTCTCTCCTAGGCAAAGTCCAAAATCTTATGCACGCTGAGCGGGGTCCATGAGGCTATTTTCCTCGTGCGCCTGCTCAAACTACTCAATGAAGCTATAAGGATTGTTACATGTCTAATACTTCTCAAGTTGCTTTTTAACTATAAGTATCTTGGTCTGGCTTCTAGTGTTTGGGATGATTCCCAGTCCCGCTAGCAACAAAGTTGCTAGGGCATCTCCACTCTACTTTGCAATAGTGTTATCTAACAATAGCTTTGTTAGGAGCTCACTCAGTGTAAGATCGGCCTTTAACACTCTCTGTCTATCAACGTTTCCTCCAGCTCTATTCCTACCCTGCGATGGCCTGAATCTCATTGGACGTCGTTGAGCTCTATCTCCTGGCATAGCCTTTGAGCATGTTGCTCTTGGTTGTAGCTGGCTAAGCATTGCAAGGTAACTCTTCCTAGCCTCCTCTCCTCCTCGAGATCACCTATGATTTCATCTATGGATGTCCTGTGGTGTGCTATTTTCATTTGATAGTTGTATCATGATATGAGTTGTTGTACGTCAACTAGAAAATCACCTAAGTTGAGGTCTTGGTTACCTATGTCCGTGCTAGTACTTGCCATGTCAATAGTCTCTTGAACCACTAAGGTGTCAAATGAGGGTGATTAGGTTGGCTAAGGACACATTTCTAATTATGGTTCGTCCCTCTCTTCACTTGGTTCTCAGGTGGTTTGAGGTTCTTCACTCCTCAGTGATGGGTTTCTTGGTCTGCTTCCATAACCCTAGGGGTGTTGCAAGTCCTATTGGTGGGTTTGTTTCTCAGCTTAATTCCCCTTTAGTGTGTTCCTTCATAATGAAATTATTTCACCAATTTATGCCTACTCATGCACTTGAATGGTGCCATGCAAGGTGAGTCGTGCGCAATCAGGCTTTCAACTTTCAATGCAAAGGTGAGCAAGGTGAGTTGTGCACAATCAAGCTTTCCACTTTTCTCATGCATCTAAGTGCCTACAATGAAATGTGCAACCTTCAATGAAATCATTCACACACCACCAGGTAATCAAACAATATCTCTATTACTTATCAAGCTGCAAGTGATCAACCGATTTGGTCAATTCTTTGGCCTATTACGACAAATTTTGATGTTGGTCAACTCTATGGTCACACTTGCAAGTTTGGCATCCAACTAGGGTCGCTTAGTATTTAGCTCACAGCCTTTGATATGTTTGGGGGGTCTAGATAGTCCCTAAGAAAGTATTCTCAGTCATGTATTCTTCCAACTTAGATGTTTGAGTTGTAGGTCTTTGACTGTCCAAGTCCCGAATTAAGTCATCCGAGTGGTGAGTTTGGCTTGTCCAAATGGTCAAGTCCAACGTGGAGACAAGGGTGCCTATTTGAGTCCAAAAAAAAGGTGTTTGAGTGGACAATTCAGCTATCTGAGGTTGTCCAAGAGTGGCATATCCAAGTGGACTAAAGTGACTCCATTGCCCGAGTCTGAGTGGGTGATGTCCAAGTGGACTAAAGTGACTCGGCCATCCCAGTACCGGTTAGGATTTAGTCATCTGAGGTTTGGGGGACTTCATCCAGCGGCGAAAAAACATATCGAATGACAAAAATTCGATGCCAATGATTCTCTTAATCACACATTCATCAATCTTAGCAAGGAGGATTCTGAGCATACTTGGAACCACCAAGGACAAGGACACGGATTTCCACTACTACATTGGCATGTTGCTCTCTCTCTCTCTCTCTCTCTCTCTCTCTCTCTCTCTCTCTCTCTCTCTCTCTCTCTCTCTCTCTCTCTCTCTCTCTCTCTCTCTCTCTCTCTCTCTCTCTCTCTCTCTCTCTCTCTCTCTCTCTCTCTCTCTCTCTCTCTCTCTCTCTCTCTCTCTCTCTCACAACTCAAATGAGCTCTTCCCCCCCTTTCTTTCCTTTTCAAGCTCTTTCTCTTTCTTCCCTTACTATTTGTTTTCCTTCCCAAATATTCAGAATCTCTTTTCTTTTTTATCTCTACTCCCCTATTTCCCGATTGTTACAAAGACTTATCTTTTCCTTCTTCTTTTTTATTTTTCAAACCTTAATACATCCTATTAATGAAAAACAACATACCACCAATCTAACTAATGCTCCTAAATCTTTCAACACTTAAACTATCAAGCAAAGGAGATTGAACACCCTTCAACTCCCTCGCTTCCTACCTAAACCAAGCATCATCTCGAAGACGAACTCCTACTATGTCACTCCATTTGGAGCATGCAAGCACTCAAGCTTGAATTCGTTTTTTCAAAAACGAAGTAAAATGTCGTCGCTTTCATTAGCAATCGTCGAGACTCTACGGATTGCTTATCAAGTCAAGTGTTTCAAGCGACTGGCAATGGCTACCTCTCACATAATCATGCATGCTCTCACTCAAGGATGTAGTAATCTTATTGTTAAATCCTATCATTGTAGTCCTCTTCCTCAAATCCTTCAATGGCTCCACGATTCAAGGTGCTTGCTCAAGCAAGCTCCATTTCCAAGATCCAAGCTCCAAGCTTCAACCTCCATAGCCATGCATGTGAGAAAAGAGAAGAGATGAAGGAGGAGAAGAAGAGCTTCTCCACAGTTCCTCACTCTTACACTCTCCCTCTCTCACACTCCCTCACTCATGTACAAGAAGAAAGAAAGAGCAAGAACAAGAGAAGAGCTAGTTTGCACCAACACCAAGAATGAGCTTATCCATTCACTTTTTGACTTTTATACATGCCCTTTTTCCCTTGGGCACCCAACCTTTTTCCATGACTGGCCATCTGGCCTTGATTCCCTTTTCCACTTTCTTTCATATTCCTTTCCTATTCCCATGGCTCTTTTACATGCACCTTTTTATTTACAACTTGTATAGGAGGGAGCCTGGCACTCTTTTACAAGGGACTAAAAATGTGCTTTATTTCTTGCATGTCTTGTTCTTAACTTTTTTCAATTTTCCTGTGCTTCTTGGTCTTCTTTTTCCAACAAGCTATCTTTTCATGCTCCTTCATAAGTCTCTTTACACCTTGTGTTATTCCAAGGGTTAACAACAATCATGATCTCTCTCTCCACTCAAGCTAAATGGCTCCATGATAGAGCCACTCTCAGATCACCCAAATGAAAACACCCGAGTGTTATGGACATTCACAGGACTTCAAGTTGAAACTAAAAAAATAGAACAAAAATGGCACATTAGAATAGGGCATAGAATGTATCGATAAGGAAATGTTTTATTATTCAATAAAAGGGTACAATACATAAAGCATGCTTTGGACTACACCCTCATGGTGCTGCACAAGTGAGGGTTCACTACAAAGTATGGATATCACTTGTAGGATTTCTTGCTTGCGCACACTACCTCCACGTAGGTGCATATTGATCCAACAACAAAGCATACTTATAAGGCCCCAAAGTGGGGAAGGGGGGAGAGGGGAACTCATCAAGGGGAGAGGTTGGGGTGTTGCATGACATAAATTAATAAAAGCACTTGATTTTCCTATTAATGGAAGGCTTGTTTTTGCCTAAGTCTATCCCTTTATGCTATTTTCCCAAAACCTCGGGACCAAACATTGCCCTATCTCTATTCCTTTAGTGACTTCCCTTATATTATGGTTCAAGGAACTAGTTTAGGCTCAACAACTTAGGATTTTTTGAAGAGAGCACTTGTAAATTCTAGAATGATTATGTTTGTATATTAATGCAACTACACTACTTCTTTTTCTTCATTTGGTTACCATAGATCTCTTTTAATATTATTATTTTTTCTCCAGTTTGAGCTAGGTTGCATTTTTATCACTTACATTCACATTTATATATAGAGAATTTTACAAAGGACCTAGTAAATTATTTTTATTCAATAGAATTTGAATCAAAAATTTGTTAAACTTAATGCAAGTCACTTGAAATTTGAGTTGTTTGATGAGTTAGGTTTTATTTTTATCACTTACATTCATCTTTAGCTATATAGAAGTTTACAAAGGATTTAGCAAATTATTTTTGTTCGATAGAAATTTGAACTAAAAAACTCTTAAAATTAATTTAAGTAAATTGGAATATGCACCTTTACCTAAGTAAAAGAGTAATATAATGGTACGTTACATCGCTCTGACAACTCTCCATTAACTCATTGGAAAGTTGTCCAACTTATAGGGTCCATCTAGCCTTAAAATCAGATCTTCAAAGTTAGATTCACCAACTTTTCACACACACACTCAAATATTCTCTAAATGGCTAAGTATTCTATGCTACCAAACTATACAACATAAAATGTAGGTTCCTTTAATACTTGTTACACAAAGTTACTTTATGATCCCATAGCATAACATAATAAATTCTTTAGCAATCATGTTTACTAGAAGTGATATATTATATAAGATCTCGCTCTTCCAAGAGTAGAAATACTCTCGCTTTCCAGCATGGGACCTTCAAATCCCATAAAGTTAGAATATCCATGAAGGACATTTGCTTCTCACAGCCCCATTGAGCTTCTTTGCACCTCAAGAGCCATACCAAACCACCATCAAGTTTTTGTCTAAGAATTATGAATTTCCCTCTAGTACTTTTGGCAATTGTTTCCTAATTTTAACTATTTTTTAGTTACTCTACAAAGCTATAAAATTTTGGGGTTATATTTCTTATACTATCTATCTAGCCATGTTTGGTCTAATTTTCCTACTAATTTTGAATGACTAAATTCAATGCAAATTTAACCATAAATCTAGAAATCTCATTCATGTTGATCTCTTCGCTTAATTAGCATGAGAGGATATGCCACCATCCTTTTTACATGATGGAGGAGGAGCATTGATGATGGAGATGAGGGTTATGATGTGATGAGGAAGATAATTTATGTAGAGGACAATTACTCTCTCTCTCTCTCTCTCTCTCTCTCTCTCTCTCTCTCTCTCTCTCTCTCTCTCTCTCTCTCTCTCTCTCTCTCTCTCTCTCTCTCTCTCTCTCTCTCTCTCTCTCTCTCTCTCTCTCTCTCTCTCTCTCTCTCTCTCTCTCTCTCTCTCTCTCTCTCTCTCTCTCTCTCTCTCTCTCTCTCTCTCTCTCTCTCTGTGTGTGTGTGTGTGTGTGTGTGTGTGTGTGTGTGTGTGTGTGTGTGTGTGTGTGTGCGTGTGTGTGTGTGTGCGTGTGTGTGCGCGTGCGTGCGCGTGCGTGCGTGTGCGTGTGCGTGTGCGTGTGCGTGTGCGTGTGCGTGTGCGTGTGCGTGCGTGCGTGCGTGCGTGCGTGCGTGCGTGCGTGCGTGTGTGTGTGTGTGTGTGTGTGTGTGTGTGTGTGTGTGTGTGTGTGTGTGTGTGTGTGTGTGTGTGTGTGTTGGGGGGAAGGGGAAGAGGAGGCATGCAAAGGTACAACTCCTTAAACCTTAAGTGCTTTTTCTGAGAATACAAAGTCACAATTTTCACATGCTTATCCTTGCTTTGCATTACATGAAAGTTCCTAAAAGCATGGGGATTTGTGATTTTCAGTTAATTATTGTATTGCATGCTTTAATTTATCTATTGGTAATGCAAGGATGCTTAGAATGAGTTCTTCAAGTCCAATTGTGTCATAAAATTCTAGAGTGCTCTATCTTTTGACTTGGTTGTGACTTTTGAATTATTTTTTCCTGGTTCTTGAGTCTCTAAACTCTAAAATACTTTGGATTGTATCATCTTTGACTTGAAGTTAATATTAAATTGTCTTCATAGTGTCAAATATAATTTATCTAAAATCTTTTCTAGATTTAACAAACTAAGTTTCCTTGTCTCAAACTTAGTTTAATACTTTTTGGGACTAAAATTACTTAGACTTTTGTGTGTAAAATAGGTACATTACATCCTTCTCCCCTCAAAAAAAGTTGTCCTCATCTAGATAAGAACTAGGGGTACAGTTTTACAAAGGTGGATTCCTTTATATATGTAGCATCTTCTTCTAGGTAGTCCTTCACTAAATAATACTTTTGCAAAGATTGTGAGACTAGTATCTTCTTCTACACAATCCTTCCAATGAATAATATTTTCACAAACATTGTGAGACTAGCATCTAAGATATTTTTTGGTTGCATTTCAATATTTGCTTGGGCTTGCATTGCAATTTTTCATCATCAAAGACATGATTAGGATTGGCAACATAAGATTTTTAATAGGTTGACATGAATATATTATAGATGTTGAGATACTGAGGTAGCATACAATCTAAAATATTTTGAAGCATGCTTCTTGTATTTTCCAGTGAGAAGAAACTCTTTTCTAGTCTTCTCCTTAGGAAAACCATATCACCTTCTTTGAATGGTCTCCCAGGCTTCAAGGGTCCAACTAAAGCCTTTTGTCTATCTTGTGTTGCCTCAATATCTTAATGAATGGCATTGAATTTCTTATCCATCTCTTCTAGCACAATTGTGAAAATGTGAGCTAGATTTGAGAAGTTCAATTGTGATGAGCATTTTTTGTCATATAGGGCTTGGAATGATGTTTCTATTTGCCTTTTTGAGTGTTATTGTCACAAGGGATGCCAAAATGAGAGTTGATGGTCGAAAATTTTAGGACAACAAGGATGCAAACCTTCTTGGCCATTGTGAGCAATGTAATGCTATAAAGCATGATCATGGATTCTACATAAGATAGATCATGGAGATCAAAGAGGGGCAAAGTTGACATTAGTGGCTATGTATGGAGGCATTATTGGTGCCAAGAGCAAGCTAAAAGTTGGCTTGAGGAAGAGAGGTGGAAAACCGTGACATAATGGAGAAGTATGAGATGGAGATTATAGCATGACATGGAGATCCATAGGAGTGGAAGCAACATCATAGTGGCAAAGTTGGCCGATGATTGAAGTGGCCGATAATTGTTTGTGTCCAAAGCCCAATAATCATTGTGAAGTGTTCATAGACATGTGGAGTTTGCTCAAGTTGTTGATGGAGATTTCAAATTTGAAGTCTCCCTAATGAACAAAGAGCTTCTACCTTCCCACTACTCTAGGTGTGATTGCAAAGGATTGTGATACTAATGTTGTTAGTTTATGAGCCATCAATCAAGAGTAATGTAGAACGATTATCTACGTATGAAGAAGGAGCTATTATGTATAATGATGAGACTTCCTTTCTTTTATGTTATTTGAGTTTATGCATATTCTTAAGAGTCTCCCTCGCAACATTACAAATGTCCATTCCATCTTTGAGTGAGTTGTATCATAAGCATGCCCATATACATCATATTTCACTCAATTGTGTAAGAATGTGATATTATAACCATCTTTGACCTATATTATGGTTGTACTTTCTATTCTACATGAGCATCAAAGACCTTGAGCTACTAACCAAGGCTATAGTGTGGTGTGTTCTTCTTTGAATTGGGGCTATTTGTTGTTGGTAGTGCCCTTGGGCTATGCTCAAATTATATTCATTTTATAGGCCACATCCCAACCAAATATCCTTTTGCAAGATTTAGGTAAATGTGAGATAGCATCCTTAATGAGCGAATTGGAGAGAGCATACTTAATGAGATAGCATGTATAATGAGCGAATTGGAGAGAGCATACTAGCTTCATATCATTTACAATAAAATCAATGGTGTGGCTAGAGAATGGTTAATGGATTAAGTGTCCCAATAGGCTATCCAATAGCTAGCAATAGATGTGGACTATGAAAACATAAAGGTGGCTTTTATTCGTAGATTTTCCAAGATAAAAGATGCAAACATGCATGCTAGGAACTCTTACTCTATAAGCATATTGAACATAAGATTGTGGAACAATTACTGAAAGAGTTGAGACACTTTGGAATTGATGTATAAAGGCACTAGAAGAAGAAAGCGCATCCTTGATGCTAAAGAAGGACCAAATCATAACCAACTTGAGATCTCCCCTTCATCTTAAGGTGGAATTGAGAAAATATGGATAGTATGAGGTGGCCTTAAAGATTGCCAATGAGGAGTGTAAAATGCTTAGATTTGGATAGTTAAATGCTAAAAAAACCCCTAAGTTCCCTTCTACAATATATGCTGCTTAGATTGGAACAATTAACAAGTAGAGCAAATGACTATGCTATAAAGATTGACCCAATGCTATTAAGGCAAAAGATGACGATAAGAGTGTAGTAAATCTAACAAGAAGCTACAATTGCCCTACTCTAAAGAGCTAGTAAAAATAACAAAGAGAAACAATGAAGTTCTCTAAGGTGGAAAGCGATGAGGTGGGATCCTTTGGTATAAAAGGAGGAGTGTGAGAAAGTGTTATTGTAAGTAAAGGAAATGTTAAGGACCTTAAACAGCTTACAACCTCTTGATTGGGACAATTTTTTTTGTGTGAACCCTTCATTTAGAACAAATGCAACTAGAGCAATTCTATTTTAGAAGCAAAAGTCTTCTAAGTATATGAGGCCAATTTATTTGACTAGCAAGGTGATGACCAAGGCAAAGAGAATTTTTTCTAAAGTGGAACATATCATGGTTTGTATGATGTTTTATTGGCAATGATTTTGAGCTTCAGGTCATTTGTTATCTTAACAAGTTATTCAGTATTGCTACAATTGATAAGCAATACCAAGTTGTCAAAGAGATTGATTAAATGGGTAGGAGAATTGAAAGAGTTTCAATTTTCTTTTCCAGTAGAGAAGAGCACCAAAGAAACCTTGGCAATGATGCTTACCTACAGGGAGAATCCAAGGATGGTCAAGGAAATGGAACTACCAAACCACCTAGCATTTAGGATTATTTTCCTTGTTCTTTGATGGGTTATATAGAAGGATGCATTAGGACATTTCAAGAGGACTTACATTATACCCCCTTGATGGCAAAGAGAAATTTTTATAAAGCAAAGCATATCATGTTTAATGTGATGTTTTCTTGTCGAAGGCGTTGAGTTTATCCCTTGCCCAAGCCATTCCTTGTCTTGACAAGTTACTCTTTATTGTTGCAATTGATAAACAATATCAAGATGTCAACGAGATTGATTAAGTGGGCAGTAAAATTGGAAGAGTTTTGTTTTCTTTCGCAGTAAGGACAACACTAGAGAGACCTTGGTGAACATGCTTACCTACATGGAGAATCCAAGAATGATCAAGGAAAGGGAAGTGCAAAAACCACCAACCCAAACCGCCTAATGTTTAGGAGTATTTACCTTGTTCTTTGATTGGTTCTATAGAAGGAAGTATTAGAATGCTTCAAGAGCCATTGCGTTATACAACCCTAATGGGAAGTTGATAAGAAACAAGTATTTAAGATAGAATAGCAAGATAACAATGAGGCATATGCTAGAAAGGGCATTATCATTGGTTCGCCACATTGAAAGAAAGAGGTTAAAGAGCAAACAAGATGTTTTGATAGTTATGAAGTAGGTTTTGGTGCTATGGCAAGTGAAAAAATGTTGTTTGAAATTGAGATGTAACATGATAAGAAGACATTTGAAAATTTTTGAAGCCTAGAGCCTAAGGTAAATTGATAGAAAGGATAATGTAATTGCTCATGGCACTCCATAGGAGGTTATTACAATCATATTTGTGGCTTCAATAGAAGTTCCTTTGTATCAAGGGAGAGAGTCATTAGCCTCATAGAAGTATTTCCTTATTATATGTGTGGTCGTTAAAATAGTGGAGAAGGAGAAGAAGTGTCATTTATCTAGAAGGCTAGAAAGCATCTCATAGAAAATGACAACTTATTCATGAGAGAAGTAGATTTGTTTTGAGAAGACTACGATGCAAAGAGGAAATCTACAAGATTTTGGAGGAGGACCATGAGCTAAAATCACGCTTCAAAAGATTTTACAATAAGGATATGTGTGGCCTAGTCTATAAAAGGACATTAACCATTGGTGCAAGTCATGTCTACAATGTGAAAGGGCAGGTATAGGAGGTTTTGAAATGTAAGCTCAAGAGTTCTATATTGGCTTATGATATCTTTGAGAAGTGGGGCATTGATCCTTTCAAACCCCTATCCACTATAGTCTGAAAGAGGGTATATATACTTATGACAACATATTATATTTCTAGATGGGTGGAGGCTATAGTCACTATTGGCGATACGAAGAAAGGAATTGAAAACTTATGTATGAGGATATATGTTGTAAGTTTGGGGTACCTGTAGAAATTCCATTTAAGAGAGGGCCTAGTTTTTCAGGGAATTTGGTAGATCACTTATGTGAGAAGATGAAGATCAACACAAGCATATTACTCCTTTCTACCCCATGTAATAATCACAAGTATATTACTCCTTACTATCCTCTGTAGTATAATGGCATGAATGAGAGATTCAATGGAGAGTTGATTTGTATCTTGCCCAAAATTACCATGGAGAAGAAGAAGTCTTGGGACTTGGGTTACCAAGTGCATTGTGGACCTAAAAAACTACTATGAAGAGTGGCTCAAATTGGTATTTGGTAAGGAGGCTCTCCTTCCCATCAAAATTTTGATTCCCTCTTTGAGATTTTTGATGAAGATCCACAAAGGGACCAACGATGCATATTAAGAGAGACTTTTGCAACTATAAGAGATGTAGACTGATGAAGACTAGTCTTAGAGCATTATGAGAAGGTGCAAAACAAGAGGAAAGAAGGGATGCATTAGGGATATGAGGACAAAGGTTTCAAGGAGGGCAATTCAATGATGAGGTATAACAACAAGTTCAATCCTACCTTCGAGAAAGTCTTCTTGTTGAACTAGTGTGCTTTATTTGCATGTCTTTTAAGTGAAGCCCTTGAGATCAATGGTATGATTTTCTATTGTTGTTTTGGTTCGTTATAAATATGTTGCATTGTATGCAATGGGTGACAATCTAGTCAATATTGGAGACAACCATTATGGTAAAAGAACATGATATTACTTTCTATGTGTAGTCAACTTTGATGGACAAGAGTGGGTTGTTAGAAGAATGTTTCAGACTTGGGATTGTTCCATACTCCAACAATTGCTCAATATAAGTATAGTTACATGTTGTGGATAAATACCTCTTAATTAACGTGAGCTTTGATATAACGTGATTGCACTCTCAGTGGTGGTTTGAAAATACTGCTATTGAACCTAGTACAAGCATATGTTATACGAGTTAGTGAACACTATTTCATTAGTATCATTACAATGATATTATAATGGTCTCTGGAAGTATGTAGTCAATGTTGGCACTACCTATAGTCTGTTGTCATCTAGATCTAAGTTTCAAGACACCCTTCTTGAAAATATATTTGTTCATGAAGTGAATGTTGGATTTGTGCTTGAAGAACCTAGTTGTGCCTATTGTTGGTGAATATACATGCCCTCAAACAAGAATCGATTCTTGCTTTAGGTCCAAGGTATTAAACTAAATGTAGCAATTTTTGTATTTATTGTGAGCTCATGTTGCACCAACTCTTGATCAATAGATACCAACTATTGTAATGAATGATGCATATGTTGGACTTTGGGTAGGAGATTCAATGGAGATTACATTATACTAAAACAATTCTTATCGACAAGCAACAATAGTGCACTCACTTGCACTAGAAGGTACACAATAAAACCTCTTAAACACAAAAACACAATTGGTATATAGCAATATAAAGCTCTAGCACTGTGGAATCCAATGACATTCGACATTCACACATAATGGTATAGTAAATAGAATATTGATGGCTTTCACCTATTCAAGCTACACTAGAACAAAAATGCACCTAAGGTAAAAGAAATGTTAAAATGAAAAAACTTGTGATGGTGTTGCCTTTGCACAGCTCCATTGCAACAAGAATCTAAAATGTCCTTATATCAAAAGGAATTTTGTTGAATATCATCTAAGCCAATCTCCTTAGATCCATATAAAAAACATTAGTATTCATAACATCACTAGTCACTTTCACCAGAAAAGAACATAATCAATTGTATTTGCACATATCATAATTATGTGAATGTGATTGTCTCGTGTTTTGGCATATCCTCAAGTGTAGCACTATTGTCTTATTCTTTTTTATTGTTTGTTAGACTCATTGGTGGAACACACATAATAGCAGCCGTTCGCCAACAATTTGAGTCATTATTACCACCATTGTCATAAATTAATGTGCAAGTACTCCTAGTATAATCATCGGAAATATCATATGCAGGTCAAAGTAAAATTGAAAAGTACAAATGAGGAGGCTGAAGTGAAGTGGCTGAAGGAAAAGATAGGCAGCATTATCGACCTGCTCATATGACTATCATTATAATGTGGAGGTCTGTGGGAACAAGGTTCAACAATAACATTGTGTGCACATAGTGCTGCTGGATTTGCTTGTAGAATTGACATGCTATTCTAGAAAGTTAGTTCCAAATAGACACAATTAGAAATTAGTAGGTTGACGCACAAGCTTCTTCCTTGCAAGTTCTGGTTTTTTTTATCTAAGCTATTTCACAATTTTCATCTCATAGATTCTATGTCTCTCGTTCAGTGTGTTTTTTCTCATAAGCAGTTTTTTGTTACTTCCTTGGTCAAGTTTGGAACTACAAGCTATGACTGAGATCACCCTACCCTAAGTCCTCCACCGGTACCATAGTTATGCTCTCCCACTGTCAAGATGGTCCACCACCCTTGGACATTCCCCTGGCAGGATCACCAAAGGTAGAAAGTGTGATGAAATGGGACTGCAAAGTGCTGGCCATCAACTCAGGTGGGTTAGTGCCTTGAATATCACACTGACAATGACACTAACTGTTGAGCATAGTGTAATCTATAACACACAGAGATGGACATAAATAAATGAAACAAAATGGAGGCAGAAACCATGCAGCATGTAAATATGTAAAGAATAATACAAGAAGCGAGCTCCAATGATTCCAAGGGCTTTAGATCAGGGTGGAGTCCAAAAATCTCCTAACCCAGACTAAGTACAGTGGAAGTGATGATGCTTGAAGTTCAAAGACCCAAGGCTCAAGCCCAGAATAGCTCCCAGAGAAATTGTGCTAGGCTGAAACCCACCAACTATGGAAGTTCTAAGGTGAAGGTTACATAAACCTTGGTTTCACTGAACTGCTTTTTGGCACGCATGGACGCCATTATAGTCAACCATTTTAAGTGAAGCTGATAAGCAAACTGTTCCTTTAAAAAGTAGTTTCCAACGTTTATTTTTGAAATAAAGCTCACACGTGGACATACTTTACCTGTCAACCATGGTTTAAGGTACTAACACAAGAATTCCCCACAGTTATCGGGGCAGGTCCAGTAGACTGGCAATTCCAGAATATTTTTCGTCCATGTCAGCATTCAAATGACCATGGTAAGTTCTCACAAGACCATGGTTGGTCATGTGTGCACATTATGAATATTGTGCTCAGGCTCCGTCTAACCTCGATGTATGCTAGATCATGTGGCAATCCCATTTAAAAAAAGGGGGGCCCTTTACTAGTATTGCACTGTTCCACACTCCCAAGGGTTGCTTTGGGCTTCTTGGCTTTGAACTCTCTTCTTGGCACTGCCACTCGTCATGATATCTATTGGCTTAGCCGCTACTGCTTGGTTACTTCCAACTTCTGTTGTTGTCACCCACCCACTTGATTCTGGTTGTCTGCCTTCTGGTCCTTGGCCTCAGCCCTCATCAATCAACCCTTCATTCTAAGTGGCAAGATTTTCTTGCGACATGTCTATCGCCTCTGCATGAACCTACCTGAAGGAAGGAGAGCATCAAAGAAAACAAAAGCTCAATAATGGCCAAAGAAATCCGTAACTTCAAGGATATTTCCTATCCTTTGCCTTTGATGACAGAACCTCGACCATAAAAATACATTAATGCAAGAACCCTTAATGTGGCCGCCCAAATCCTTTTGTGAATCACAGTTAAAACCACCCATACAAATGTGTCCAATACCATTGTGTTGCCACATACCAAATTTTACATAATTCCAGTCCAGCCCAAATTGTTGTGCTTATAGTTCCACCCTTATGGCCGGACTGACAAGGAATACACAGTTTGCAGTTGCTATGGCTGTGTAACCACTCAATTTGAGTATTGACAAACTGAATCATGCAAATCGCCCTTGTGAGCCTGTTTCAAGCCTTGCCATCATCCTGCAGAAGTACTCCCTGCACCTTAACAAAACTCTCAAATAATGCCATGAAACCCCAGTGTTATGATCACTTGTCCCACCTGCAAAAAGCATACATGTGACACAATTAAAGAAAACAAACAAGAAATTGAAGGCCATGAGAGAAATTAGACTGAGAGAGAGTTCATCTGTGAGAACTAGACTCAGGGAGAAGTTCATCTTCCTTTATTTCCCTTGGTTGCCATTAAAGCTATCTGTGACAATCTGTTCAGACTCCTTGTCACTACTGCCCCACTCCAAAGTGAAGCAATTACTGGTGTGAACAAGCAAAAATGGAATGTTACCTGAGGGTTGAGATGATAGGTTTTCATAGAGAAAACGTCCACACTCCATGTTTCCCACTCCTTGCATTCATTTAGACACGAGCCTGTTCCATCTTGCCAGAAGCAAGCAAAAATGGAATGTTACCTGAGGGTTGAGATGATAGGTTTTCATAGAGAAAACGTCCACACTCCATGTTTCCCACTCCTTGCATTCATTTAGACACGAGCCTGTTCCATCTTGCCAGAAGCAAGCCCTTGCTTAGCCTTCCTAAGTTTCTCAATGATCAAAGCATCCCGCTCCCTGCCAGCTGAACTGTAAATGCTAGCTAGCAGCTTATAAGCTTCATCATTCTTATAATCCAGGTCCAATACCCTTTCTGCAGCTCGTTCTCCTCGGTCTACATCGCCCCACAATTTGCAGGCATTCAGCATGGTCATCCAAACAAAAGCACTTGGTTCAGACGGCATTTCATTGATATGGTGCTCTGCCTCCTCCAGCCGGCCAGCTCTACTAAGGAGATCAACCATGCAGCTATGATGCTCTGCAATTGGGTTGATACCATACTTCAATTTCATCAAATCAAAATACTGGATACCTTCATCGACTAGATTTGCATGGCTACATGCAGAAAGAACATGGACAAATGTGACTTGGTTTGGCTTCACTGACGACTGCTCACACATCTTTTCAAAATGCTGAAGGGCTTCATTGCTTTTACCGAACTGAATGTGCGCTGCAATCACCGAATTCCATAAGTGGACATCTGGTTCGGAAATTTTGCTGAAGACTGTCTGCACATCTTGCAGACTCCCGCACGTGATGTACATATTGATCAGTGACAATCCTATGGTGGCATCAGATTCATGCCTACTATCAATGATCTTTTTGTGAATCATCTTTCCATCTTCTAACATTGCATATTTGGTGCATGCATCAACAATTGTGGCAAAAGTTACCTGATTTGGCTGCACACCTTCTGTACACATGTTATTGAAAAGCTGTAGTGCCTCTTTATAATTGTCATCCCTCAAGTAAGCTGCTATCATTGCAGTCCAAGCAATAACATCCCTCTTGGGAAACTTATCAAGCATCTTACGAGCAACATTCAAGCAACCACACCGCGCGTACATGTTTATGAGTGCAGTTCTTACAACATTGTTGGTCTCATAACCCTCATCTTTTAGGCAACGATGAATCTGCACCCCTTTTGACAAAGCAGCAGGACTGGCACATGCAGAGAGAGCAGTTACATATGTCAGTTGGTCAGGTTTCACTCCATGATACTCCATTCTCTCCAGCAGGTCAAAAGCCCCCTGAAAATCACCTCTGCGACAATACAACGCAATCATTTTTGTCCATAACACAACGTCTTTCTCATCAGATTCCTCAAAAAGCCATCGTGCTTCGAAAAGACATGCACATCTAGCATACATATCAATGAGGGCAGTGTTCACCACGACATTACTCTCTACCCCATAATCAGCAGCCTGGGAGTGAATCAGATGACCAGCTGAGAGCTCTGAACTAGCAATACCATCAATAACAGTACTAAATGTAAACTCAGTCGGCTTGGTGCCTGCATACTGCATCTGTTTAAATAGTCTGACAGCCTCTTTCGCATTACCATTTTGAATATGCACTTTGATAATCAGGGACCATGAGAGAGAGTCTTGCTCAGACATTTTATCGAAAACCTTAAGTGCATCATCAGCACATCTGCTTCTGCTATACATCAGGATAAGAGCATTACAAATGCTTACAATCACCTCTAACTTACTCTCAATGATTAGAGAATGGACAATCTTGCCATTTTCTAAACAACCCATTTTGGTCAAAGCATCTAAAACTTTAGTAAAGATAGCAGTGTTTGGCTCCAGTCCTTCATCACATATTTGTCTAAACAAACCTATAGCAACCTCACACTTTCCATTTTGAACACAAGTAGATATCAATGATGACCAGCATGAAACATTCTTAGTACGCCTCCTTTCAAACACTTTGACTGCCTCATCAATAAAGCCACATCTGCCATACATGTCAATAATCACACTTGCAATCTCTGATTGTGACTCAAGATTTTTACATACAATGTACGCATGAACCAATCTGCCCTCCTCAACAGCAACCGGGCTATCAAATGCTTTCAAAAGGCTAAAATATGTGCTCTTTGTTGGCAGCCACTTCCGTTTGAAGACCATCTTCTCAAAGAGTTCAAACGCTTGTTTACTGCATCCATGTTTGGCATAAGCTGCGATCATGGCATTCCAAGAAACAACATTTTGAGAAGGTGCTGCATCAAACACCTTTCTTGCATCCTCCACGGTCCCCAATTCTGCATGTGCTGAAATCATGACATTCCAGTTGATGACATGGGAATGTGCCTGTGTATTGAAGACAAACACTGCATCCTGTAGACTTCGGCATTTTATGTACATGGTAATGATATAGTGGCTCAAATACTTAGATGATCCACTCTCTGTGATATGCTGGTGTATACGTTTTGCTTCTTTGAGCGACCCTACACTGCTGCAACATTCTATGAGACATCGGTATGTCTTGTTGCTTGTATAAGTGCTTTTTGGGTCAATAGCATACAAATGATAGACAGCTTTTTTTAACTGGTTTTGCCTACAAAGTTCATCAATTTTGGAGTGAATAAGGCTTGGAATATCCCCCCAGACATTTGTAACTGTAGTCAGTCTGCAATGCCCTAGAAAAGGCTGCTGCAAACGTTCCATCCATCCTGAGAAGAAGATGTCGATAGAAAACTGAAAACCTAGAAAGCAGCCTATATGTGGCAGTCAAACAACAACATCAAGCCAAAAAAGGAAGTGTGCATACTTGTCTGAGTGGTTCTCAGAAAGATGTAGGAGTACATGCTTGCTCTAGTGATGCAGACATTTCAGCCTCTTGACATTGAATCGGCGAGAACATCCTTGCTCAACCAATGCAGACATTTCAGCCTCTTGCCACTGAATCAGCGATGTGAGGCTCCAATAAACTGCAAATAGACTTCTGGAACTGACTCAACATCCTGCATAGGGAAAAAGGGGAGGCTCAGAAACCACATTGAACCTTGCAAAATAAATGCTGATCCAATTCGGTACAGATTCAGATACAACAGTACCTGCCAGTATAACAGAATCCATGCTTCTCAAATCAGAGATGAATGTGAGTAGCAAGGGGCTTATGAGATATTCTGATAACAGCTGCAAATGCCTGCAGATAGATGAAGGGATGCATGAACGTCTGCAGGGCTCGATTGACTTATTTAATATTCAATTACTAACCAAGCAGTTCACCGATTATTAAGACCTGGCATGGAAAAGCCCAGGCCAAACAGAGCCGTTCACAAGGGGTACCTCTACACAGATGCAGAGTCCCCTGCTTGATTCCAGAAGTTGATACTGCATTATTTGCTGCCGGTGATCTTTTCACGAGTGCAGGGTACCTGCTAGTATAACAGAATCCATGCTTGTCGAAATCAGAGACAAATATGTGTAACAAGGAGCTTATAAGAATTCTGGTAACAGCTGCAAATGCCTGCAAATAGATCAATGGGATGCGTGAACGTCTGCAGGCCTAGATTAAATTAATTAAGGTTAAATTGCTGATCAAAAAGTTAACCGATTACTGAGACCTCGCATGGGAAGCAACCCTAGGCCAAACAGAGCCGTTCACAAGGGGTACCTGTATACAGATGCAGGGTCCCCTGCTTGATTCCAGAGATTGGTACTAAATTCTTTGCTACTGATGGCCTTTTCACGAGTGCAGAGCTGCCATGGCCAGTATTATGAAGCCTGCCAAACGGGGAAGAATCAGACAGAGGAGCCATGACTTGCTACACCCTCCTCTGTTCTTCATAAACTTCAGTCAATTTTGGAGCCATGTCCATCTAGGACTTACAAAACCAAATAAATCAAGATTGTCAGGACGCTGTATCAAGGTTTGTAAGCGTCACTTGGGGTTATAATTGCATGTTGATGATGCTTTCTTTTTTATGGAGAACCACTCTTCTTGTACTCTATTGATGATGCTTTCTTTACAAGAACCCATCGGAATGGTCTGTTTTACTAAGTGAGAGTTAGGCTGGTTATAGACTAGGGCATCAGACATTGGGCCATTGTAGCCTTTGTCCGTCAAACTAAAATACATAATGACGGGCTTCTTTTCACATGTCCAGATGGTGGATTGGTAAGGTACAGGTTCTGTAATCCCTGAAGTCAAAGGTCCAAACCTTGCACATGCAAATGTTTGCAAAAGTAGGTCATCTTACTGGCAAAGCTTGCAGACAAGGGTTTTGCCCAAGAGGGGACAAGGCCACCCGAAAATGTGGTGGGCCTGGATGGGAAAACACTATCCATATCAACCTCAAACCATGCAACCGTCCGGATATGTGTGAATGCACGAGCCTCTTTTTGTGGAACATGATTGGTCTCCTTGGCGAGGGAAAAGTTTGGCTACCCAAGTGTGTAACACACTTAGGGTGATCCTTTTTCAACCCTCGAGTTACCTAGGTCCCTAAACGAGGTGCTTAGTGTCTATTCCCGCTATTGTAATGCTGATCTTCCTAGAGGTATCAAGCAAAGGAAATGGAAATAAGAAGCATAGTCTAACAAAACTAGAGGCTTAAGAGCTTGGCCCTATGATAGTGTGTGCACGACCTAGTCATGCATACCCAACTCACAAAACAAAACAAAACCATTCTTCATGAAAAACATTTTCGGTAGCAGAAAACCTTTAACTCAAAATTTTAGAAGGATTTTTAAATTGGATTACACATGTTTAGCATTTGGTTAACTAAAAATTTCTCAATGTTTAAGGTTTTAAACCTTCTTCTGTAAATCTTGAGGTGTTTTTCTAAACTTTTGCAATTCATTTTATATCAAACCTTAATTTTGGGTGAACGCTATGGAGAAGTTTGAAACTCGTTGTTCTTAGGAGTTGTGCTCACGAGAGTTGAAATCAGTAGAGCCAGTTTCATCAAGGGTCAAGATTCTAGTTTTACATTGATTGAGTGCATCTAGTTTGAAGGTGTTTGTGAGGCTTTTGCATGGCTACGTAGTGGATGGATGCATATACATGGAAAGGGACTACAAGGATATCTAACCAAAAATGTAGTAAGTAAGGGCTTGGCCCTATGATAGTGTGTGCACGACCTAGTCATGCATATCCAACTCACAAAACAAAACAAAACCACTCTTCATGAAAAACATTTTCAGTAGAGCAGAAAACCTTTAATTCAATATTTTAGAGGGATTTTTAAATTGGATTACACATGTTTATCATTTGGTTAACTAAAAATCTCTCAATGTTTTAGGTTTTAAACCTTCTTCTATAAATATTGAGGTGTTTTTCTAAACTTTTGCAATTCATTTTATATCAAACCTTAATTTTGGGTGAACACTATGGAGAAGTTTGAAACTCATTGTTCTTAGGAGTTGTTCTCACGAGAGTTGAAACCAGTAGAGCCGGTTTCATCAGGGGGCAAGATTCTAGTTTTACATTGATTGAGTACATCTAGTTTGAAGGTGTTTGTGAGGCTTTTGCATGGCTACGCAGTGGATGGATGCATATACATGGAGAGGGACTACAAGGATATCTATCCAGAAATGTAGTAAGTAAAAGTGGGATTCCCCTTAGAATGTTTTGCTTTTAAAAGGAAGAATTACGATTTGGGGGACATAAAGAGAGATACTCTCATGGGTGTGTCCCAAAGATCTTTGAGTCATTTGCTTATGATAGGTATTGGATGTGACCCAAGAAGGAGGAAGTTCATCTCAAAGGAAAAGGAATGGGAAGGATCCAAATTTCACAAGACCAATTCCCCAAGGAACCAAGATGTAACACTCTTTACAACCAAGTGAAAAGAAACAAAGGATTAGATTTGAGTAGCCAATTTTTTCAAGCTCAATGCCTTTCATTGCAATCCCCCACTTGAAAGGGACAAAATCAATGATTTAGTAAAGATTTAAGAGAGGGGAAGAGAAAAAGCAAGGTGTTATCCTATTAAGAAAAGGCACAAGTTTTTTTATATTTTAAACAAGTGGACATCATACTTTAATTGAATTACTTTTTAAATGAAAGTTGTCACTAAATTGAATACTTATTATGCATTCTCTATTTGATAAATTTATGTCAATAAATTAATGACTCGCTTTTCTTTAAGTGTTGATGATGATCTAGCATGGCCATGAGGCCATTTAGAGACCAGTATTCCTAGTGCATCACTTAATGGGGTGATCAAAGCACTGTGACGGGGATATCTGGTACAGGCATTACAACTTATGAAGGGGGAAAAGAAGTATTTGCCGAGTGTAAGAGTGTACACAAGAACCAAGGAGTTACACATAAATGAAGATGGATTGAGTTCTAAGAAAAGGAAGTGCATTAACATTGTGTATATGTATCTATGTGTGCATATGGGGATGCCTGGGAACGTCTACTTGTGTGTAATGAACATTGCATTCATTTGGGGTCATCCTCTCCCTTACAAGTCAAGGTTTAAGGTCTTTTCTTTCATTAAGAAAGACGAGAGAGGTAATTCTCTCACTAAGAAAGACGAGAGACATGATCCTCTAGAAGTGAGGAGAGAAGTGATTTTCTCTTCCTAAGGTCTAAAATGACACAAGCTTTTGTGTGGAATTCAATCTTAAGGTTGAGGCCCAAGGCAATCTAATGAACTCTCCTTATCTATGGCTCAAGGTGGTTGCATGGACCACAAGTTAAGAGTATAGTTTGAAAAGCTGTTTTTTTTTTTTAAATAGACATGGTGAATCCATTTTTAAAATATATTGTGATAGAAAGATGATCTCTAAAAACGGCCCGCTAGAAGTTATCGGAAACAATAAGATCTACAACTTTTGTGTTGGACGTTTTTTCATCCAATAGAGACATATCTCGAAATTGGTGCTGTAGAGTAGGTCTTGGAACAGCCACATATTGCATGAAGATCAACCTTTCCAATCTTGGCACTCAAGTCTCTCTCCAAGAAGAGAAGCTCTTGAAAGCCTATAAAAGAGAAGGCTCTCCTTTGGGTGTGGGGGAGATGAAGGAAGCATCACTTTGCATGCATCCAAGAGGAGAAGAGAATATGCAAGTGTTGTGGAAGCCCTGCTGAAATCAAGTGTTACGAAAGCTCTGCTAAAATCAAGTTCCAAGAGGAGAAGACAAGGTGCAAGAGCTACGGAAGCTTTGCTGAAATCAAGCTCCAAGAGGAGAGCCCTACACATATTGTGTAGGAGAGAAGGAGACTCAAGAAAGATTGAGAGGTACCAACTTCCAAGTTGTGCAAGTGTTAGCCGGTTGTATACAGTGCAAGAAACCATGATCTTGTTTCCAAGATCTATAAGTAAGAACTGGCTTATGTGTAATGGAGGAGCTTGCTCCTTGTCAATAATATAACTCCATAAAGGGGGGGACTGGCCCATCTTCCAGTCCCTAGTGTGTTCTCTCTCTCTCTCTCTCTCTCTCTCTCTCTCTCTCTCTCTCTCTCTCTCTCTCTCTCTCTCTCTCTCTCTCTCTCTCTCTCTCTCTCTCTCTCTCTCTCATATGTTCTCTCTCTGCGTCAGCATAATATTCACCATATATTTTTTAAGTATATAAGAAAGTCGAGCATGTATCTCGGATCTTATACTAAAAGTAATAATATGTTAATTAAAGAAACGCAAAGCTCACAAGACATAGAAATGTTTTATAAATTGAAACTAGAAACTAGTTTTGAAACCAATTACATGTTTCTAACATCGAGTGAATCAATCCTTGCATATTGCATATGACTTGCAACTATGTACATGTATCATGAGGGTTTGCCATGTACCTAGTGTGTCAACACCATTCCAACCATATTGGCACCTTGTCCATTAGGGCATCAAAGTGACACTAGTGGGTTCCTTCCCTTGTGCGGCATGTGAAGCCCATGAGAATGAGTTGTCTCAATTTGACCAAGCTAAAGGTTAAGTCTAATGATTAAGTACCCAAAAATATGAAGGTGTGTATGACAGCATGATCTTCAAGCCAAAAAAGTGTTGTGCATCAAATGATAGGAGCATCATCTTAATACATGCAAATTGCCAACATCAAATGCTCTTTGTGTGGAGTAAAAAATGGTAGCCTAATAGTCAAATAAGTTGCTGCAAAATTTGTCATGTTGTTGTTACCTGCATGCTAGCACACTTTTTTGAGGAGAACACTTGATTTCATATCCCTTCTAGTAAATTATGTATCTATGAGAAACTTGTGTGCAATAGTACAGATTTTAATGGAATCATGTGGATGCAAAATACTTTACAACCAATGTATGTTGAAGCATAAAACACACTATGCTTGTTAATCTACCTTCATTGAGGCCTTTATGTTTGTAAAGAGAAGGTTAAAACTCAAATATTTGAGAATTTGGAAAAAAAGTGTCAACTAGTTTATTCTCCATTCACTTTTCAAAGGAAAGGACTTCCAACCATGAAAGCTTGATGAAGGGAGGGTTGAAGCTTCTTGGCATCTTCAAGGGTTGTCTGTGGACTCTCAAGAAGAGTTTTGGGACTAGTTTGAAGAATATATATACTATCTTAAAGAGGGTATGACTACTAAATTCAATTTTCTTCATTATCTACAAGGTTCTCCGAGCTTGAACAAGTAAGAATAGAATAGATTACTCTTTTGACATTGAAGGAAGGGTTTTAGGTCATCAAAAAGGGACTTTTGTGGCTTCTTTGACCTAGAATACATAGGGTTTTATCTAGGTATATAGAAGGGAGATAACCATACATCAAAACGGTGAAAATGGAGACTAAAGTGCTTGATGATGGTTCTATATGTGCTTGTGTTAGGAGTAGAGATGGTAGAAGAGTACTACAGTTTTTGACCATGTGTATCAAGTATGTACAAAAACAAAGATACTCTCAGGGATTACCAAGTGTAGTTAGATGTAAAAGGATTTCAAGGTTTTTAGAAGGCACTACTGGAATGGGAGGCTATGGTAGTGCTGCGAAGTGGATGGCTGAAATTACTATCATAATTAATGCAAAAAACATGGTCGAAATTTATATCTTATAGGTATGGACCTTGGATATATTTGGTCATTAAAATTTTTTATCAAAAAGAATGTAAATTTTAGCCAGAATGGGTTGAAGCACTTATGGAGACAAAGTACAAAATAGTGAACAAAAAGATTATGCCAATTGCTACACCTTTACCCCCTAACAGTGATGGGATGTATGAGATAGTGTCAAAATAGCTAGATCTAAGAGAACCAAGGGGTGTTGGACACAAGTTCCAACAGATAGGGATTGTTTTATGCAAATGTTATCAAAACACGGGAAGGCTTTCACATTTCAACCTATTAAAATTGGTTGTGTTGAATCGAGGGTTGTGGCCCCAATGGTGATTTTTACAATGTCGCATGTTCCATGGAATTTGAGGTCAATTTGTAAGCCGCATGCATACTTAGCTAAGCTGATGGAGATGTGAAATGAGAAGATCGGGATGAAAATTTTGGAGCCATCCTTAACTCCATATTCAAATTGTTGGTTTATTATACCCAAGAAAAATGGTGCATTGTGGTTCATTCAAGATATGTAGCCAATCAACAAAGTGACAATATAGAATGTTGATGTAGAGGCTATAGTAAATGAGTTTGCAGAGGCATTTGGTTGGAAGGGCTATTTATTCATTGGGGGACTTGTACTCGAGTTATGATCAGTTCCAATTGGAAGTGGAAAGTAGAGATATCACTACCATGAAGATGCCATTAGGATTAGTTCGAATGTGTACCCTTCCGTAAGGAGATATAAACTCTCTAGCCCACATGATGAATGTAATGAATAAGGTTTTGAGAGACTATATATCACAACTTACAATGACATTTCTTAATGATGTGCCAATTAAGGGTTCTGCAGAATGAGGAGTTGGATGAAAATGGTTGCAGGTTGTTTATTGTAGGCATATTGCTAGTTGTGAAAAGATTGTGGCTCTATTAGTAGAGGAAGTTCATTTAACTTTATTGACTCAAAAGTCTGTATTTGGTGTTGAGGAGGTGTTGATTATTGGGCACATCTGTGGACCTTATGGTAGATATCCTTCACCGACAAAGATTGATGGTATTGATAGGTTGCAAAATACTTGCTCTAGTGTGTCAAAGGTTAAGAGGTTTTTAGGTGCATAAGTTTTTTATCTCAAATAGATTCCTCGTTTTGCACATGTGGCTGATGATATCTATCAATTATTGAGGAAAGAGCAGAAGTTCCATTAGGAAAAGAAGCACAATAAAGCTATCAAGAAGTTGAAGAGGTTGTTGAAGTCTACACCAACTTTGAGGAAGGCCGATTATTTTAAAGGAAGACCTATTATCCTTACAATTGACACAAGCCCAATTGGGTGGGCAATTGGATAGGATGATGAAGAGGGTAATATGTATGCTATCAAGTTTGGTGTGCAACAATACTAAATGAGAGGCAAAGAAGGTACCCACAAGTAAAAGGAGAGTTATGGGGGGTTGCAACAACCCTCAAGTGTGATCAAGAGTACTTTATCGGTGCCCTCATAGTTATAAACATATTGCTTACCATTATTATGGATGATTGTTAATTGTACAACTCCCTGTATTGCTAATTGTACAAGTTCGAATATTGCTATGCTATGGTGAATTGCTTACATAAAGTCACGTAATCATGAATTGCAGGGTGATTTTGCTATGAAAAATCATAGATGCAAATATAGTTGTCATAAATGTAGGGATAGCATTAGATATAGCAGGTACAATAAGTAGATTGATGGGGATGTTATTGCAATAGTGAATTCAATAGTAAATAAAGTGTATTTAGCACTTGATAGAGCTTGGACAGTAGAAAAAAAACATTTTAGGTGTTATGTTTCAACCGTGGAGGTGTTTTTAGAGAGCTTATATATAGGAGAATGGCTAAAAATAGGATAGTATCTCGACATGCTATCCAAGAAAAATGAGTGGTCAAAAGAGGAGTAGAAAAGGATTAAAAGAAAGGCATATGGGTTCTTCCTAAAAGATGGATATCTTTGGAAGCATGCAAAGAAGAAGAAAGGAGCTCCACTGTGAGTCATTCAGTGATAGAGCTACTCAATCGTTGTGAGTAATGCATAAGTTTCATGAGATTCTATGAGCTAGCCATTGAGGTGTTTGGTGCACATTTGAGAAGATCAAGGAAAGATATTGGTGAAGGGGATGTACAAGGATATTGTATACTTTGGGGAGAAAATCTCTACGCACTAATACTTCATAGGCTATATGTAGGTTTCTCTTGGAAGAGGTTTTTGCTTATATAAATGTGTTTGCAAGATTACTGCTGACAAAGGGGAATTGGATGTAGATGAGGCTCATGAGTTCTTCTCATACTTGGGGATAAAAGTCCCATTAACTTCAACTTATAATCTTGAAGAAAATGGGAAGAGTGAGAGGGGACACCCACCTATCATTAAGGCATTAGCAAAGTCAAGTAGAGGAAAGATAAAGGAATGGCCATGGTTGTTATTGTACAGATTATGGGCTAACAAGACAACACAGTGTAGTACAAGTTTTATGCCCATCTCGCTGAGTTCATGTATAGTTAGGAACCTACTATGCCAATTGAGGAGGTGGTTGTCACATGGAGTGTGTTGCCTTGGGAAGGAGGGTTGAGTAGACAAATATTGACTCTGCACATTAGACAATTAAAGAGCAGACTAGATAATACTAAAAAGAAAGTAGTTTCAAGGTTGCAAACAGCAAGGCTTCAAAATAAGAAAAGGTTTGACAAGAAGCACAAGCTCAAGCAAAGGGCAGTACAAGAGGGTGATTGGGTGCTAATTTATGATAGTAGTTTAGAAAATCAACATAGTGCTATTTAGAAGATTTCTAAGCAATGGTTTCATCCATATGCGGTAAGATATGTACACGACAATGTTATCTATTCTCTCTATCAATTGGATGGGACAGCATTGAGGATTCCTATAGTGGAAAAACAAATCGAACTCTTTAAGAAATGGGAGTCTAATGCATTCAAGATACATGAGCTGGATGCAGATACTACTCCTTATAGTGTGGAAGAGGAAGAAGATGATGACATGGAGATGGATGATGAGGGCTTTGAAACTATTAATTGGTACTCTAGCACATGCTGGAGGATGTGCAGGTTTGGAGGGGGTAAATGCCGTGGCATTGCGCATCCACTCATGAAAAACTTGAGAGTATCATAGTTTCATACGATTTCAATGTCCTTAGTGAGTGCCATGTTAACCTATTGTTTTGCTATTCTGCAATTCCTATAACTGCTTGTTTCTAAGATATGATGGTAAAAGACTCAGTGTAGGTGATTCTAACTCAAGGTGGTGTAAGTGGTAGTGTCCAGAGACTATCCAACAAGGCCAAAGGTAGAAGAAAATGTTTGAAGATACATGATAGTGTGAAAGGACATAAGTTTGTGGGCTACCCATGATCAAAGGGGCCCAAAATAAGAACTAAATCCCATGAGTAACTAGGATTAAGAGGACTTTTTGAAAAATAATTATTGTGGGTAGCAAACATAGGGTTTTTTGTGCATGTTTTCAACATGATGATGGCCGCTTACATGCTGACTAGAAGGGAGGAAAACTAAAGCAAAAAGGAAAGAACTTGCAACAGTAAAAGCTTGATGAAGCAAGGGCTGAAGCTTCTTGACATCTTCAAGGGTGGTTTGTGGATTGAAGAAGAGTTTGGGGACTGATGTGAAGAAGATAGCTATCATGAAGTGGGTATGATGATGGTCGCTTACATGTTGACTAGAAGGGAGGAGAACTAAAGCAAAAAGGAAAGAACTTGCAACCATAAAAGCTTGATGAAGCAAGGGCTGAAGCTTCTTGACATCTTCAAGGGTGGTTTGTGGATTGAAGAAGAGTTTTGGGACCAATGTGAAGAAGATAGCTGCCATGAAGAGGGTATGACTACTAAATTCAATTTTATTCATTCTCTATAAGGTTCTCCAAGCTTGAACAACTAAGAACAGGGTTGATTACTCTTTGACATTGAGGGAAGGGCTTTGAATCATCAAAAAGGAAATTGGTGTCTTCTTTGGGCTAGAATACACAAGATTTTGATAGGGTATACAATAGGGTACTACTGTACACAAAGGTTTTTGAAGCATCTGTCTCATTCATTCTAGGGTCTTGGCTTGAAGCATCTATCTCTCTACAATAGGTAGAGGGTTTGAGCTATCCAAGGTGACATTTTCTATGGGATATGGAGTTGATTTAGTGGGTTATTTTACTCCTATTCATAATAGTAAATAACAGGGCTGCAATGAAGAACAAAGGCCTATACAACGTTTTCATTAGAGTCTGTGCATACCAACTCTTGGTCTTATGCATGGATGTCGATAGCTTCTTAATTTACCATGTTTTCTTGGATTGGGCATTTATTTTAAGGTGCTTAGCATTGGATACTGTTTATGTATAGTAGAGTCTTGAATTGTATGAGGGTATTTATTGAGCTATAGTCTTAGAGCATTTTGGGCAATCATCCCAAGTGGTGTTCATGCTTATCCACTAGATAAAAGTATTGGATGTAAGGGAGTTACTCTAATAAACTATACATGAAAAAATGCATCTTGATTGCACCTCTATCCATGTCTCTTGAATGTGTAACCCTCTGCAACCTTCTTAATTGAAACCCCATAGTTAAGGCCATCTTCCCTAAACACCCCAACAATGTGCAACAAGTCATGTTCAATAAATAACCACAAACAAAATCCACATAAAATATAATAATCAAGTCACTTACTCAAATCAACTAAATCAATAATCATAACATATCTCGAGGATAGAAAAGCAACTATCCTTATATGATAAAAGAAATAAATAACATGGGTGATTAACCGTGTTGGAATGCTACCTCATGCAATGAATCTACAGTAAGTCAACTAAAAAGTGGTACAAATAAAACCCTAATAAATAGATGCAAATGATAATAAGTAATTGTGCTATCTCATGTGATGAATTGACACAATGACCATCAAAATAAATGGCAGAATATTACAAACATTGCCTCATGCAAGGGGATATATGATCTCAGGGATTAAATTTCAATGCCCCCCTCAAGCAATGGACATCAACCAACTGAAGCAATAGGCAATTGCCTTTAAAGGGTTTTAACAAACTAATTTGCATATTTGCCAATGAGGCAAAATACCTAAATGAAAAGCCTTATCATTAATCTTATGAGCAATTCAGGAAGGTCCATAATATCTTGAAGCTAGTTTAATTTTGCAATACCATTCAATAGATTTTCATATCTATCTCTCAATTTGAAAACAAACTAAATCATTTTCTTAGAATGCAATAGATTTTCTCTGAGGTGTAGTTAGTCAGGGTGGTATGATGGAGGTGGTATAGTGCAAATGAAGCAACATGGATGTGTTCTAATCAAGGTAAAAAAATTCAATCAATGTGAATAATTAATTAAGGTGATGGGAAATTTTAGTTAAGGTGAACAATGCTCAAGTGCCTAGACTACTTATTTTGACCTCCAAGAATGACAAGCAGTGCCTAGAGTATGACCCCTAAAGATGTTCATTGTGGTTTGCAAGAAGCAAGCCTTTTCTAGCAAGGTTTTTGAGCATAAACTTGTGTTGTGAAGGCAATTAACAAGGAAATAATTGAGTTGATGCTTCCAACTTCCATTTTGGGCTTAAACTTCAAACAGTCTTTTTGATATAGACATTGTAGAAAGTGGTCGTCTTGCCAATAGTCCTAATAAGTGCTCTAAGTCCCCCAAAAGTGTATTGTGATGATTTCTTATGGCTTTAAAGTATGCAATTGAGGTGATGACTACTTTCATTCAAGGGGAATATGTGGGCACTCTTGGAATTGAGATAAAAACAATGTTTGGGCCTCAAATCAACTATCATGTGTGCACCCCATAGTCTATGAATGTTGGCAAAACCTTGAGCACTTTAGAGCATGAAATAAGTGAAGATTTTAACCGAAAATATAATAGTCAAGGAGATCAGAATTGTAGTAAAGATGATGATGATTATACCTAAAATCTTGACCTCAACCTTGTCAAACTGTCACATTTCTCAAATCACTACTAGACCTTGATGCTTAAATGTTACACATGTGATTTCCAATTTATATGATTTTTATTGTAGTTGAGGTGATGTTGTTTTCCTTTCAAACTTAACACCAAGCAAGCATAAAATCCTATAGCAATGACTTAAGCAACCCGAGTGAAGAATGCAACATGGCCAAGGCTGAGGAGTGGTGTGGAGAAGAGTAGTACTCTTCATAGGAGGGGGAGGCAAAAGTGGAATCCTAGCAAGTAATTGATTTGGATGCTCAATCTCCTACTTGGGATATGAAGCCGTTTTTCTACCACTTATGTACTCAAAATGAGCATGAGAAATGATATATGAAATGCCCACAACCTATATGCTTCATTTGTGCTCTACAAGCAAGAAGATATGTCTTAAATTGCTTCAACTCATGTCAGTAAGCAAAATAATGGATGAATAAGCATGATAAATTATATATGAAATTCCCACAACCTATATGCTTCCATTTGTGCTCTACAAGCAATATATGTCTTGAAGTGTTTCAATTCATGCAAGTAAGCAAAGCAAGGGTATTCATGATTCCTAGCGTAACATACTATTCAATGTGAATATTTCGATTATTTTTATGGTTTTTAAGGTTAAAGGGGAAAAGAAAGAAATACTATGTTGTCCTACTCTCTAATCATTCTTGTGCAAGCTAGTTTCATTCCAAGTTAGCCTTCTTACTCTAATTTACGTGTGTTTTGAAAAGATCATCTAGTCAAAAAGTACAGGCTCTATCATTGTGTCAAGCCAAATCTCCTAACCTACTACCACTATAGTTGTCTTGAACTAGTGTATATCTTTCAAATTAGCCATATCTTCTCTATTCAAATATAAAATGACTCAACCCTTTTGAGCCCTCATGGTCTCCTATTCCTACATATGGTGAGACTTTGGGCAATCATTGTGAAGAGAGATTTCCATTATTGGTCCTGGTACTGGAACCAAATGTGTTGGCCTTATGTAAAATGATGTGACTTTCAATGTACTCATTCATTCAAGAGTTGCCCTTCTTGAAATGGTTTAAGGCTATCTCTTGCATATCTGACTCATACTCTAGCCCCAAGTAGTCTATTCCCTTTTCAATAAATAATAGCATGATTGCAAGAAATCAATAGGTATCAAAACTTTGTAGTAGACTCACCAACACTCACCTTCTCTTTGTAGTCTACCACCACCAAAAGAGAGCTTGATGACCTCACAATTCAAATGTGGCTCCTGTTTGCTACAACCACTCATGCACTTCACTCCAAGCACTCGATGATGCCAGGAGGCATATTTCACGGTGGATTCCGTGAGGTTTTACGGTGGATTCCGTAAACTTTTGTTTACCGAGGCTCATACACAAAGTGGATTCTTTGTGCGAGAAGTCGATGGGGACGCCTATCCTTTTCGGGCGTTTCGTTAATTTAGTGTGTACATAGGTGATTCCATAGCGGGTGATTCCGTAAAATACATATTAAATTAATAAGCGTTTATGAGTTTAGAGTGCGCACTCATGATAAATTAAGGTTAGGATTGATTTCTAACCAATTGATTTATTTATGCAGCTGAAGATTGCTAGGTATTCACTTTTGTCGATTTAATTATATTATTTTACTAACGATTATGAATGCTTCAGTTGATGTGTAGAGATAGCAGCAGTGGCGGAGGAAAGCATTGGAGGATAGCGTGTATTCGAGTTATCACTTATATTTTGATGGGCGCATACCTTAGGCATGGCGCCTATATTTTGTCGTGCCTATTTATCAAGGCCTTGGATATTTATTTATTATTTTTGTATGCGCATGGATGCACGATTATGATATTTGTATTTGGACATTGTATTGGGTATGCCTGACTTCTTGGGCGCCCGCCCATTAGCTTTATTTCTATATGGCACTAAAGCAAACTCAAAAGCCAAAAGTGTGCTATTTTGTAATTTGGACTATTATTTGAGCTTGAAGATGATTAATACATAAAATACATGCTTTGTGGAGCGCTCACACAAGGCATGGGGGGAGATTGCACCCAATTGGTCTCTTGTTCATGTCGTGCATGCTTTCTACCTTGAGTTTTGTGCAAAAAGTAGAGTTATTTTGTTCTTGGGGACCTTCCGGCGCTCACTACACGAGCATACACCATCCAATCTATGCACCAGTGGTATCAGAGCGAAGCTGAGATCGAGAGCTTCCAATCGCTACACATCTTGCGCGAAGGCAGAGCTCCTAGAACGATCGAGCTCCACAATCAGTTTCATCGCGAACGGTTGATATGGGTGGATTCCTAGCAGTCAAGAACCTTTGTCTACAGCCTCTAATCGGGAAGGACTGGCCTGAGGAAGCGGAGCACCACGTCAATATCTCCTTCAACAAGACATTTTTTTCACAGTGAACAGAGATAAGCTCATATCTTTCAAAGAAAGCTTAAAAGCTTTAATTACTATTAAGCTTAATAATAAAGCTTAAAGCCTACAAACTCGTCGTCTGCTAACTCGACACCTTCTCAACGGATTCGACGGCGGAAAAATCGCCCCCCCCCCCAGATTTCGACGATTCATTAGTTGGCTTAAGTTGTTTTAAGCCTAAGTCATTTAAGTTTCACAAAACTTCAATCATACAAGTTCTGCAAGTCTACAACTTCTGCAAGTTTTGCAAGTCAGCAGAGATCAAAACTGACTTATTCCAAAAACTTCTATAAGGACTGTTCCTGCGCAAAAGCACAGAACTGCAAAGTTGTTCCCTGGAAGACTCTGTTCACATATGCAGACTTGCTGAACCAGTTTCAGCACACGCAGAAGGTCATACGCAAATTTTACGAAGACTTCAAACCCCGCAACTGCAAAAGTCAAAGACTGTGAAAGCCAAACAAAAATCTATAAGCCTTGTATACCCGATTTTGAGCTATGCTCATCCTGCTCATTGGATTTTGAGAGTGTAAGGTCTTTTGAATTTTTACAGGATGACGGAACAAAACATGGACGATTTAATGGTTGAAGACGATCTTCCTGAACCTACGATGGAACAAAAATTGGATTTAATTATGATGCAGTTGGATGAAGAACGAAGAGCCCGACAAGGTTTGCAAGTTTGATTGGCCAATTTGCAACGATCGACTACTGACAAAGATGGACCACAACCCGAAGATCTTATCCGACATACCATCGATGCGACTCTCGAAGCTCAATCCATCCGTAAGGAAACAAAGATAAGTAAAAGAAATTTCAAATTCCGTACTTTCAATGGAACTCGAGATGGAAAGACTGTCCTTGCATTCATTAGTCAGTTTGATGATTACTTTCATGAAGAGGCATACGCTGAAAAAGATAAAATTAAATGTGTCACTAATCACTTAGTCAATCGAGCATCTCTTTGGTGGACCGTGATTCGTAAGAGCATCGATTGTCCTACTACTTGGGAGAGTTTCAAAAAGAAGTTTATGGAGAATTTCCTTCCTCCACAATTCCATGAAAAAGCCATAAAGCAATGGGATCTTCTTTAGCAAAGAGATCGTGAGCCTATTTCCCAGTACACCGAACGTTTTTGGAATGCCCTACTGCAACTCAGAATGCTTGAAGACGTACCTGAAGCGACTCACAAGCGCAAGTTTATGTCTAGATTACTTGGGCACTACTATGCTAAAGTCAATATGTTCAAGCCTGTAACCCTTGAAGATGCAATCGCTTTAGCTCATGACACTAAAGACAAGATTCGAGGAAGAGATAAACGTCCACAACAATTTCAAGCAAATGGTAACTATGGTTCTAAGCAATTCAATTCAAATTTTAGAAGATTCAAACAAAGTCGATTTCCTTCATCATTTTTCCGTAAGTCTTGGACAAAACCACCTGCTTTGCCATCAAATACCAATCAAAACCCTAAGCCATCCTCATAGCCAAATCCTAATATTCCTAGACTTCCTGCCATTGCCAACAATGTATCTAAAGCCAAGCCAATAGTTTGTTACAAATGCCACCAACCTGGACATCTAGCAGCCAATTACCAATCGAAGAAGCCACCTGTCCATATCAACTATCTTGGAGCAATGGAAGATGAAGAACATGAAAAAATGCCTGATTTTACGGAAGATGAGGATGACATTACTACTCCTTCGGATACTTTACCAGGTATGCCAACTCCACATTCTTTGTTGACAATGAAATGTTTAGTGCATGGAAAAGAAAAGATTATTTTGCATGATGATGGTAGTACACATGATTTTATTTCTGCAAAGTTAGTGAAAGAATTGAAATTACAAACTGTTCCTACGCATTACCGCATTAAAGCAGCATTCTTAGGCACAAGGTATAATGGAACACAAAAGGTCCATGATTTAGAAATTCAAATTGGTGAATACACTGAAAGAAGGAATTTCCTAGTTGTACCTTTACAGTCCAGTGATATTATCCTAGGTATGCCTTGGCGTCATCAGCATAATCCTGACATAGATTATTCCACGCATTCAATTAAAATTCATTTTCAAGAAAAACACATTACATTGCATGGTATGCACGCATCTAATGATTTTCAACTGCTTACTTATACTCAAGCTAAACGTGCATTACGTAAAAGTAGTAAATCTTATCTAATTTGGGTGAATGAATTTCAAGCTAAAGAAAAAACATATGCACCCTAGGCATAAAGAATTCCTTACACAATTTAAAGATTGTTTTGCTGAAGATTTACCACCTGGACTACCTCCTTCACGTCCTGAAGATCACAAAATAGATTTAATTCTTGGTATACAACCACCCTATAAAGCACCATATAGGCATAATCAGATTGAACAGAAAAAAATTCAAAATCAAGTTGAGGAATTATTAAATAGATGATTAATTAGACCTAGTAGTTCTCCATTTGGCACACCTGTTTTATTGGTAAAGAAGAATAATAATACTTATCGCAGGTACATTGATTATCATGCCTTGAATAAGATTACTGTAAAGAATAGATATCCAATTCCTAGGGTAGATGATCTTATGGATAAACTACAAGGTTCTGCCATATTCAATAAAATAGATCTTAAATCTAGTTATCATCAAGTGAGATTAGATAAATCTGATATATTCAAAACAGCATTTAGAACACAATTTGGACATTATGAATTTCTAGTGATGCATTTTGGATTGACTAATGCACCTGCTACATTTAGTAGAATGATGAATCACATATTCTTGAAATATCAGCATTGTGTTATAGTATTCTTTGATGATATATTGGTATTCAGTAAAAATGAGAAAGAGCATTATGAACATCTGTCTTTGGTTTTAAAGTTGTTGAAAGATAATCAATTGTATGCTAATTCGGAAAAGAGCGAGTTCTTTCAAACAGAAATTGAATATCTAGGTCATATTGTATCATCAGAAGGTATTAAGGTTGACCCTAAGAAGATAGAAGCAATATTAAACTGGCCTATACCGAAAAATATACATGAGTTACGTTCTTTTCTAGGTCTTGCTAATTTTTACAGGAAGTTTGTGCGAAATTTTTCATTACTTGCTTTGCCTTTGACTAAACTTTTAAAGAAATGTATTGCTTATCATTGGTCTGATAATCAACAGAAATCTTTTGACTTATTGAAACACGCATTAACCCATGCTCCTGTTTTACAACTACCTGATTTCAATAGACCATTCTTTTTAGTAGTTACTGATGCTAGTAGATCTGGAATAGGAGCTGTACTTATGCAAGATAATCATCCCATAGCCTACTCTAGTTATAAACTGAAACCATCCGAACTTAAATATTCCACATATGATAAGGAATTGCTAGCTATAGTACAAGCTTTAAGACAATGGAAACATTACTTAATGGGTTCCGAATTTATGATTAAGACTAACGAACAAAGCATTAGACATCTCCTTAGTCAACCCCAAATCTCTGACCGACATATCAAATGGGAAGCTTTCATTCAGAGTTTTCATCCCCTTATTCAATATCAACCAGGAAAAGAAAATGTAGTAGCTGATGCTTTAAGTAAAAGACCGACCATTCATAATATCTCTGTCATATCATTTGATTCTCTTACCCCTATGAAAGATACTCATCATCAGGACATTACTTTTCAATCTGATTGGAATAAATTAGTTTGAAATAATTGGATTCCTATTGATTCACTGTCTTACAATAATGGATTCATGTTTTATGAAAAGAGATTATGTGTTACAGTTCCATTTAGATCTTTTGTTTTGAATGAGATTCATTGTCCTCCATATCAAGGTCATAGAGGTATTATATCTACTTTGCGTACATTGACTGAAGATTTTTATTGGCCACATATGGACACTGATGTATCTAACTTTGTTTCTGAATGTTTGGTTTGTCAAAGAGTTAAGAGACATCATGGTAAACAGTATGGTTTACTTATGCCTTTATCTATTCCATCAAGACCATGGGAACAAATTTCTATGGATTTTATTACTAGTTTACCTAACACTAAAGCTAACCATGATACGATTTGGACTGTTGTAGACTGGTTTAGTAAACAAGCATATTTCATTCCATGCAAGAAAACTTTAACAGCATCTCAGGCAGCACAATTGTTTTTGAAAACTATTTTCATTAATCATGGATTATCAAAAGTTATTATTTCTGATCGTGATTCTAGATTCTGTAATAATTTTTGGATTACTTTGTTTGCTAACCTAGGAACAAAGATTGATTTCTCATCCGCATTTCATCCTAAAACTAATGATCAAACAGAAGCTACTAACAGTACTATTTTAGATCTTTTTACGTGCTTACACTATTTCTAAACCACAGACATGGGATACACATCTACATTTACTTCAGTTTGCATATAACAATACACCACACACAACTACAAAGAAAGCACCGTTTGAAGTGATTTATGGTTATAGATTGTCTACACCTGTTGCATCTTTATCAAATAGAATTTAGAGTGCTGATGATATTGCTAACATGCACGCTACTATTTTTGATGAGGTTAAAGACATGATTGCCAAAGCCCAGCAATCATATATAAAACAAGCCAATAAGAAAAGACAGGCCATGAATTTCAAAGTTGATGACTATGTTTGGTTAAGAATAGAAAAACGTAGATTACAAAGTGTAGATAAACACCCAGTTGTGAAATTAGCACCTAGATTCTATGGACCATTTAAGATCATTCACAAAATTAATGACAATGCATTTAAGTTAGAATTACCACCACATTGGAAAATTCACAACACCTTTCATATTAGTTTATTACGACCCTTTAAAGGCCAATTACCTGTACATGTTGTTTATGAAAACCCACCTTTGTTAGATGAAGAGACTGAAATCCTTGAGCCTTAAGCTATAATAGATACTGACTTCATGACCACTAGAACTAACTGTAGATATTCTAGATATTTGGTCAAGTTTAAAAACCATCCTGTTGAAGAGGCCCAATGGATGCACGCTAGAGACTTAAATGCTTTTCCCACTCTGTTAGCTCCACATTGAGCTAATAGCAATTGAGGACAATTGCTATTCCACCCCGGGGGTATGATGCCAGGAGGCATATTTCACAGTGGATTCCGTGCCACGGTGGATTCCGTGAGGTTTTACGGTGGATTCCGTAAACTTTTGTTTACCGGGGCTCATACATAAAGTGGATTCTTTGTGCGAGAAGTCGATGGGGACGCCTATCCTTTTCGGGCGTTTCGTTAATTTAGTGTGTACATGGGTGATTCCATAGCGGGTGATTCCGCAAAATACATATTAAATTAATAAACGTTTATGAGTTTAGAGTGCGCACTCGTGATAAATTAAGGTTAGGATTGATTTCTAACCAATTGATTTATTTATGCAGCTGAAGACTGCTAGGTATTCACTTTTGTCGATTTAATTGTATTATTTTACTAACGATTGTGAATGCTTCAGTTGATGTGTAGAGATAGCAGCAGTGGTGGAGAAAAGCATTGGAGGATAGCGTGTATTCGAGTTATCACTTATATTTTGATGGGCACATACCTTAGGCATGGCGCCTATATTTTGTCGTGCCTATTTATCAAGGCTTTGGATATTTATTTATTATTTTTGTATGCGCATGGACGCACGATTATGATATTTGTATTTGGACATTGTATTGGGTATGCTTGACTTCTTGGGCGCCCGCCCATTAGCTTTATTTCTATTTGGCACTAAAGCAAACTCAAAAGCCAAAAGCGTGCTATTTTGTAATTTGGGCTATTATTTGAGCTTGAAGATGATTAATACATAAAATACATGCTTTGTGAAGCGCTCACACAAGGCATGGGGGGAGATTGCACCCAATTGGTCTCTTGTTCATGTCGTGCATGCTTTCTACCTTGAGTTTTGTGCAAAAAGTAGAGTTCTTTTGTTATTGGGGACCTTCCGGCGCTCACTATGCAAGCATACAGCATCCGATCTGTGCACCACTCGAGAAGGAGAATAAGTGGCTTCTCCCACTTTGTCCGTTGTTCCCTCACTCAAACCTACTCTGGAAGCAATAACATGCAAGAATGGTATGCTAATTTTGAGAAGAAGAATAAGAGGAAAATTGTGAAAGAAATAAGAGCTTATCCCACTTGGTCCCTCTCTCATTTAATCATATGCATAAGGAATGGCTATGGTGGAAGCAAGAGCTTAATAAGTGCATGCACAAGAGTGTGACTTTCTATACATTTTACACACTATATACATAGTGTTTCCTACATGGGTAGCCTCAATCCTTTGCCTCCCTCTAAATTTGGTCATCTCTTTTACATATCGTGGCTTTCTAGTTTGGGCATGATGGATAGAATTTCCCGTGTGTCTATATATTTTACAATTCTTATGTGCATGCATGAAGAAATTTTAAAATATATAAAATGTGACTTTAAAATATATTGAAATTTGCACGAAGTGAACCTAGCACTTGGTTTTTAATAAAATACACCACAGTAAGATGTGACTTGATCAGAAGATATTGAAATTTGCATGAAGTGAGCCTAGCGCTCACTTTTTAATAGAATGCATTGTAGTAAGACACAAAATAAAGTCTAGTTGCAGATTAAATATTTGATGTGTGAACTTCGATGCATGTTCGTTTTGCTAGAATTTCTAAAAAATTTTACTATCTTCATTTTTAGCACTCTATATGGTGCATGTAGCTTTAGCTTTTTCTCTCAACCCACTAACCAATATCTATTGAATCCTTTGACCATTTTGATTAACCTTTGCAAATGGTAAAAGTGGAAAGGCAAAACAAAAGAAGAATAAGTAGCAAGTGTCAAAGAGCAATTTTTAAATCAAATTGGATTAGTTTTAGGACACAAGAGAATCTCTGTAAATTGTTGTATTAAATATAAAACTCGGGCTCAATATTGTGCAAATTTTATTGATTTCCTTACACTCTCAAGGATAAAGTAAGGTGCTCTATTTAAATTTTCATCTCATGATATCTCATGGACCTTAGGGAAAGCGTGCAATTAGAGGAGGATTGATCATGTGACCATAAAGTAGACAGGATGCTCAACAGGGGTGGGTGGAAGCCCTAAAAACTTTGTAGATAAGGGATGTAAAAGAATAGAGTAAGCTATTCATATATGTGCATACTTGAGTCTCCTTGTTTCTTGCTTCTCTTTTGCTTGCTTGTGGAGAATGAAGGAGAGGGAGAGTGTGAGAGTGAGAGGCGAGTGAGGGACTTGAGAGGTGAATCTCTACTTATTCTCGTTTCTCCTTATCCATCCCTTTATCGTGGTAAGAGGTGAAGTTGAGGGTGTGTGTGAGGTTAAGAGAGAGCAAGGGACATGTGTGAAGCTCTTATTGCCCATCTTATTCCCTTCTTCTCCATCATCTCCCCTCTACATTGCATACAAAGTTGGTGCAAGACAATTCAAGGAGCTACACATGGATTGTGGATCATATGACTAGCCTTGGAGCTCAGACTACAACAAAGAGGTAAGTCGTTGCTCGTTACACCTTGATATTAGTTTGCATCTATTCCTTTCTTGGATAGGAAGGTAGGTGCACAATTAGTTTAGAGTGCGAGTGTGGTTACTAAGAGGCGACCAACTTATCTACATCAGTTGAAGCTCTCAAAAGAAAAATAGTTGTCCTAAAGTTCCACACGTTGAGTGTGAAGCCCAATAACTCTTTGATTTTGAAATTTTCACTTTAGTTTTCACTATCCTTTTTGTAGCCTTCTCTATTTGGGGTTAATGCATGCAAATACACACATGCATGTGCATATGAGAGAGAGTGTGTGTTGGTTTCATAATGTTAATATAAATATTGAAAGAAATTAAAATATAAGTATACTAATGCCTATATGCAACACATACGACAAACAATGCCTATTATCACACAGTGTGCCATCATAGCCAAACAAAGCACAATCTAAGTAGCCTTGTAGGTTATCGACCTTTGCCTACTCTAGATTAGGATATTGAAAGCAAAGTGTGCTATCATAGCTAGATGAAGCACAATCTAACTAGAATTGCAGGTTATTAATTTTTGCCTACCCTAGATTGTTGAGATGGCAAGCTCAACACATGCAAATATTGATGATGGATCATGTGGCTAGATGATGGGTCTTCACTTCTACACTTAGCATGCCAATGGTCATTATGATCCTCACATAGCTACTAACTTATCACTTATTGTATTTGGTTAATTACACCTATCTATAGTTGGCATAATTATAGCACCAATCACTTAGTATAGTTAGTTATACACTGTTTGACTTAGTGAGCCACTTTCATTTATGTTATATCATATGTATACTTTGTGTACATTGTATTGTGTTTGATACTCAGTTGTGTCATAATGGCTAAGAATAGTGGAAAATCTAATTATTGAGAAGCTAGACAAGAATAACTACCCATCATGGGAATTCTATGTGACGAACTTCCTTATTGGAAAAGGCCTCTTTGAGTTTGTTTTAAATAAATAAAAAGAAACCAGAGCTAAGTGACCTTGTAACAACTACAGAAGAATTAAAGGAGTAGAAAGAGTGGAATGAAAAAGATAAAAAGGTAATGTATTGGCTATTTGTAGTCATTCATAATACTATACTAGGGTATATCAAAAATGAAAAAAGTTCACATGCAACTTGGATAACCTTTGAGAAAAAAATTTAATGTAATGTATTGGCTATTTGTAGATAACACTATGCTTGGATATATCAAAAACGCAAAAAGTTCACATCATGCAACTTGGACACTATGTTGGGGTATAGAAAAAATGCAAAAATTTTACATGCAACTTTGACAACCTTCGAAAATATTAAATACAAAGGCGTGGAAGATTCAACTCAAGCAAGAATTGGATACGTTGAAGAAAGGAAAGATGTCTACAAATGAGTATGTCTGAAAGTTGAGAAGCATTGCATATGTCTTAGCAACTATTGATGCAATGCATCATGATGATAATTTGGTCTCATCCACTTTGGGTGGCCTTAATAATAAGAAGGCTTGGAAACCATTTGTTACTTCTATGTATGTATAGAAGCCATTTTCAGATTTTAACGAGTTATTCTATTTCATAATCACTAAATAGATCAACATGCAAGGTAAGTCATTTGAAAGAAGTGGTGAATAGGTCCAAGCATTTTACTTAAGTTTAGAAAGGGGACATGGCAAATCCTCTTTAAGAGGTTGCAGTATGGGTTGTGCTAATGGTAATCAATAAAACAAGTTAAATCAACAATTTGATAACATGCACATTTAGGGAGGCCATGGTAATTCTAGAGGTAAGGGGAGCTCTAAAGGAAGAGGTAGATGGCCAAATTGAGGTTCCAAACATTCTGGTATTGTCTGCCATTACTATGAAAGAATATGACATATTGCAATCCGTTGTTTTGATAAGAAGAATAACATTCACAATGGCAGGTTATAGCAAGGAAATTATGTATCATCTTCAAGATAGAATGAGAATAAAAATAAGCATTTGTTTGTAATGCATTGTATGATTAATGTTGTTACAAGAAAGGGGGCATGTGATGATCTATGGTATGTTAACTCACATGCATCTAATTATATGACAAGCCATACCGAATGGTTTGAGAGTTGTAAGATTTACAAAGCCCTATTTATGTAGAGATATGTGACGATTCTTGTCATTCAATTTCACATGTTGGAAAAGTTTCATTATCCTTACATCATGGTCAAACAAAGTGCTTGTTGGATGTTTTATATGTGCCATACATTACAAAGAATTTGGTATCTATTGGTCAAATGGTAGAGCAAGGGTTGTGGATTAAGATTTAATGAAAATGGCTAATTTGTTGAATATTTCAACAATAAGTGCAAGTTGGTTGCAAAAGAAAGCAAAGTTGGCCGCATCTTTACTTCAAATAATGGAATCCATGTTATGAATGCTATTATGTGTGATAAAGGCAAAGGTATAGTTACAAACATTGAAATATCGTACAAATGTATTGGATATATGAATCTACAAAGGCTAGAATTAATGTAGCCCCCCAAATATATGCATGCATAACCTCAAGCATATTATTGCTTACATATTTGTCATGTGATAATAGTTGCCTTACATGCTTCCCAAATTGACATGCTTCATAAACTTTATATAATTATTCAACTCAGAATATAGGCAAACTTGTAACCAACCCTTTGTGAAGGGTAAAAAGTAAAATACCCAAGCATTTTTTGCCTCAGGTTGTTCATACTATTATCTACATTATGAATAGGTCTCCTACAATAGCAGTTCATAGTATGGCTCCTAAAAAATATTTTATAGGCAAGAAACCTAACTTATCACACTTGAAAGTATTTGGTTGTATTGATATTTTCATGTACCTAATGAGTTAAGGAAGAAATTGGATCCCAAGGCTGAGAAATATGTTTTCATTAAATACTATATTGAGTAGAAATTGTATTGTTGTTATAGCCCTGTTAGTGGTCAGTTTCAATAAGCATGGATGTTATTTTTTATGAGATGAGTAGTTGGTATGTATCTAGTGGAGACACATTAAATGATGTTAATGATCATGACAATCATGTGCAAACAAAAAAGCAGGAATCTCAAACTAGAGACATCATGTGGTAGTAGATCTACTATAAATCCTCAATTTGAGAGACTAAGGGAGTAGCACCATATCTTCATGTGCATTTACTAGTATTACAACTAATGACAAAGCAAAGAAGAAAGTGTCCAATGAAAATAATGCATCTACTACCCATGTAGCTCTCGATGGAGACTCTAGTGGCTTAGAGATCTTGGATGATAAGCTTGGTATTCCTTCAATTAGGTCATTGGTGTATAGAGAGTGCATGTGCATTGATTATAGGAAATTAAACAAGTCCATGGTGAAGAATAGATACCCAATTCCACACATTGATGACCTTTTGGATGAGCTTAAAGATGCAAACGTCTTTACCAAGATTGATATTCGTTTGGGTTATCATCAAATAAGAATGAAGGAAGGAGATGAGTATAAAACAACCTTTAGGACTGAAGGAGGGTTATATCACTTCTTGGTCATGCCATTTAGGCTTTCAAAAGTGCCCGCTACTTTCAAGCTCTCATGAATAAAATATTGCAATGTTTCTTATTCAAAACAGTCCTTGTATTCTTTGACTATATCCTCATTTATAGCAAATCCAAGGATGAGCATTTGATGCATGTACGAGAGGTCTTTGACATATTAAGAAGACACACACTCTTTACCAAGATGTCAAAGTATTCTTTTATGGAAGATGAAGTGGAATACTTGGGTCACGTTGTAGGAGAGCAAGGCATTTGAGTGGATTCCAACAAAGTGAAATGTGTCAAAGACTGTCCTATTTCTATGAAATCTACTTCTTTGAGGGGTTTCCTTGGATTGTATTCCTTCTATAGGAGGTTTATAAAAAGTTACACTCATGTGGCGGCTCCTTTCACCGATATGTTGAAGAAAGAGGCTTTCTTTTGGGACTCCATAGCCAACAAGAGTTTCAATGAGTTGAAATCTCTCTTAGTTTTAGCACCTATCCTTGTATGCCCAGATTTCTCTAAGGAATTCATTATATGTGCGAATGCTAGTGGGAGAGGAGTTGGGGCTATTTTATATCAAGACCGTGGAGTTATAGCCTATGAAATTCGTAAGCTTGATGATAAGGAGCGTCAAGTACATGTCAATGAACAAGAGATGTTAGCAATTTTGCATGCTATTAAAAAGTGGCATCACTATATATATGACAACCATTTTAAAATTAAAAGTGATCACCGTGTGCTAAAATAGTTCGTTTTCCAACCAAATTTGTCTCCTAAACAAAGGCCGTGGCTAGCTACTCTTCAAAGCTATGATTTTGAAATATCCTATATGACTGGAAAAGATAATATTGTGGGAGATACTTTATCAAGAATGTGGGCATGTTCCATCTCTACAATTTTAATTGTGCATAAGGATTGGATGCATGATATCTAAGAAGAGTATTTGCTTGATGAGCAAGCATTAAAGATGATGAAGGAATTTCAGCAAGGCAAAGGAGAAGAGTATCCCAATTTCAAGTGGCACAATGGTCTTTTATGGTATAATGGTAGTGTGTACTTAATACCACAATCTTCTTTCAAAGACCATATCTTGCATGAGATGCACTCTTTGCCTTTAGCGGGACATCATGGGTTGTTCAAAACATTTGACAATATCCATAAGAGCTTCTATTGGAAGGGCATTTGGAGGGATGTCATGGATTATGTTATGCAATGTCTTCTCCGTGTCAGTAAGATAAGGACTCCTCTGTTCTATCCGATGGCTTACTTTAGCCACTCCCTATTCCTCAAGACAAGTGGATTGATATTACGATGGATTTTATTGTGGGATTACCTACAACAAAGCATGGGTGGAATAGCATTTATGGGGTGATAGACCAGTTGACTAAATCAGCTCATTTCATCTCCACCAAGGCTCAATTTACAACAAAGCAAGTGGTTGAAAAAATTATGGAATGTATTTTTAAGCTTCATGGTATGCCATTGAAGATCATATCCGATCGTGGTATTAAGTTTATGGGAAGTTTTTGGAGGAGCTTGTTCACTTCTATGGTAACAATTTTGACTCCTAGCATGGCATATCATCCCCAAATGTATGACCAAATGGAGCGTGTCAATAAATGGTTGGAAGTTTACCTTCAACATTTTTGCCATGACACTCAAGTTTCGTGGGATCATTGGCTACATCTTGCTGATTTTTGTTATAATAACACTCATCATCTGAGCATTGGTATGTTGCCATTTGAAGCACTTTATGGATATAAAGTGTAAATACCTTCATCTCTCTTTCATAAAGATGTGAATCCCTAAGCCAAGGCTAAAGTTGAGAAAATGGAAGCTCTTTTACATCAATGCGAAGAAAACATTCTACCTTCCATGTTTTCCAACTTAAGAAATATGTGGGTCCCCAGCCATAAAGGTTTTAGAGAAGTTACCTCCCAAAGATGAGATGGTCTCATCATTTATGAGCCCAAAAAGATTAGTAGAAAAATAGAAAATGTTTTAAGGAGCCGTTCACTGATGGAATGCCTTATTAAATGGCAAGGTTTGCCCATGGAGGAATCTACTTGGAAACCAACATCATATCTTGATTCTTTTCCATGGCTTTTATGGGAAATAGAGTAAAATCTAAATAGTTAACTTGCTGTATAAAATTTCTGTTATAAAAGTAATTACTCTATTGCCATCAAAATTGGATTTTTATGGCATGGCTAGATACTAGGGATTGTCCTCTACATTTCTATAGCTCATACATGGTGATTAGACATTTCTTCTTCAAGTTATGGCCATTCTTGTGTAGCAGCTTGTTTTGGATAGTTTTCACCAATATACTTAGATTTCATACTAGGACATATGAGATCTTCTTCAACTTGGAGTTTCATTTCAGTATGGACCCATTACTTTCAAAGCTATCCTTGTAATCTATCCTTGTAAATTGTCCCAATTCCAACTTTGAGGACAAAGCTCTTTTAGGCCGAGATGGCTTGTAATAAAGCATAAATGCCTTAGCCTAGGGTTAAGTATAAAAGGTGAAGATATAATATGTAAAAGTTTTTTTTTTTAAGAATACAAGATTTGACATTTTCTTCCTTCCACCATCTAAGAGGGTGCATACTTAGCCACCAAGATCATGGGGTGCATACTATGTCCCACCTTGGCATGAGGTGAGTATTCATGTTGCAACATTCATCTATGGTTCTCAACCTTTCACGGCAATATAATTTCATGCCAAGACACCTTGGCTATGGTTTCTTGACACATATGGTGTATTTATTGTATTTTTAGTTATTTTACTTGCTGTGAGAATTAGCTATCTTACATTGGTATCAGTTAGCCTAGGGTTAAGTATAAAAGGTGGAGATGTAACATGTGAAGGATATTTTGCCATTTTGAAGAATACAAGATTTGAGGTTTCCTTCCTCCCACCATCTAAGAGGGTGCATACTCTTAGCCACCAAGATCATGTGGTGCATACCATGTTCCACCTTGGCATGAGGTGAGTATTCATGTTACAACATTCATCTATGATTCTCAGCCTTTCATGGTAATATAATTTCATGCCTAGCTACCTTGGCTATGGTTTCTTGGCACATATGGTGTATTTCTTGTATTTTTAGATATTTTTCTTGCTATGAGAATTAGCTATTTTACAAGATATGTTATCCAAGTATGGTATGATGGCATGTATGCCTCTTTTAGTGCCATTGGAGCAGAATGTAAAGTTAAGTGCTAATGTTGGGGATGCGATAGAAGACCCTACTATGTTCAAGAAAATAGTAGGGCATTCGATCTATATGATAATCACAAGGCTAGACCTAAGCTATGCTATTGGACTTGTGAGTCCGTTTATGTAGATACCTAAGAAGCTTGATTTGGATGTAGTCAAATACATATTGAGGTATATGAAGTCCACCTTGTATTATGGACTTTTTATGAGGCAGGTAAGGATGTACAAGTGTTGCGGTACATAGATGTAGATTGACCTAATAGCAAGTCTGATAAAAGATCTACTAACAAATTCATGTTTTTCCTTAATAGTGCAACAATTATTTAGAGCAACAAAAAGCAACCAACAATTGCTATATTGAGTATAGAGGTTGAGTATAGTGCTATTACTATAGCAATATGTGAGGTGATATGGCTACAAAAGCTATTGGGTGATTTGGATGTGCAGGGCGATGATCCAATTGCCATTCACCATGATAACATGACAACATGCAATTGGCTAGGAGCCCAATGTTCCATGCTAGGATAAAACACATTGAGGTATATTACCATTTTGTAAGAGAGAAGGTACTTGTTGCAAGAGAGATGGACATGGTATATGTCAGTACACATGATCAAATATTTTGTATTTTCACAAAGGCATTGGATGTAGAGAAGCTTCAAAAATTTCAAAGCTTACTTGGAGTTGCAAAGATGCATTTGAGTTTGAGGGAAAGTGTTGAGGTGGCAAGCTCAGCATGTATGGACATTGATGATGGAATTCTTGGTTAGATGGATCTACACATCTACACTTAGTATGTCAATGGTCATTATGATCCTCACATGGCCATTGACTTATCACTTATTATATTTGGTTAGTTATACCTACCTACAAACTGGCACAGTTCTGGTGCTAGTCGATTATATAATCAATTATGCATTGTTTAACATAGTAGCTCACTTTTCTTTATGTTGTATCTTATTTATACTTTGTGCACATTTTATTGTTAGAGAAAGGAATAAGAAAAATCGGCAAGAAAATGTTTTGGCCTCCATCTCTCTTCTTATGTTCTTGAGTGAGCTTCCTCTTATGTGTATTCTATGTGCTTGGCGCAATAGCTCAAGCAAGTTTGCCCACCATGTGATTTGTGACATAGATTAGGATATTAAAAGCAAGTGTGCCATCATAGCCAGACAAAGCACAATCTAACTAACCTTTCAAATTATCAACCTTTGCCTACTCTAGATTAGGATACTAAATTTAATGATAAACATGTGCCACTTATTCATGCTTAGTTAATGTCCCTTGTTGTGCAGTGTTGAAGCCTCATGGCCTCAAAATATGTGCATCCCTAGTGTAAAACTCACTCCATTTTCATGGTCCTTCAATAAAATTTGATGTTTGAGATGTGATTATGCTAATCAAAGCTAAGTTGGCTTCAAGTCTTTGAAGGAGATACACAATGGTATCATAGCAACAATATGTTGAGTGAGGCACAATTTATTTTCACTTGAAGTGCACTTTATTTCATAATGCCACACAACTTTCTCAATAGAATGTGTGTGTGTGTGTGTGTGTGTGTGTGTGTGTTATAGAGAGAGCATTTCCTATCTTGTAAACTCTTTAGATTTGCCTCTTAGGAAGTAAAGGATTTACTTATTTTAGTTGGTATTACTAGCTAGGATATAAATTGCCATGTTGAATTTTCCTATTATTCCATACAATTCTCTAGAGCAATATGCAATCCAACTTTACAATACCTAAAGGTATTCTACAACTATGCTAAGAGTATTAAGGACAAACTCTTTTAGACTAGCTTGAACTTTGCACATTTTCAAAATGAGAGTACTATGTTTACATGTCCATCAATGGCTTATCTAAGGCTTATAGACTCCACACACCTTTTCAACTTTTTAATTCATTTTTCTTACAATAATCTCATAGCAATTCCCATGATAAACATGTGGACTTACCAAATGAGAGAATAATCATGCCCTTTGTACATTGGAATTGAAATTTTGCAAAAGTAAAATCAAAATTGTTTTTTCTTTTACTCAAACTCTAGGCAAGCTAATGGATTGGCAATGCTATTTGAATGAGCTCATGATTTGAATATGGTGTGAATCTAAATAACAAAGCCAGAGGCTTGAATGCTTTGGTAGACATTTAATACATCTCATGCTAGCTCTTAACATGGACCCTCATGTAAATCCCTACTTCTTGCAATTGTCTTTCATTTGTAACTTTGGTGCACTTTTTGGAATTTAATTTGGAACCCACACTTATTGGGTGGTTAATAGCTCATTTTCCAAATATGGGCTTCAAGCTTTTATATGCCTTTATCTGTAGAAAGATATCATGAAAAAAGGAGAAGAAAAATAAAGCAATGTAGTTGAGATTATCACTCTTTCAATATGCTATGTTAGTAAGCCCAAAAGCTATCATTGTGACATGAAATAAGAGCACAAAAGTACAATGATTGATGTGTGTGTGCGCATGCACATGTGTGTGTGTGCGTGTGTGCGTGTGCGCGCTCATGTGCATCACAATTGATACCAATAACTTCTCCATTGCAATGGAATCCAAATGAGGGTAATTTGTACAAAAGGAAGAGTCAAGCTTGCTGCTACAAGATAAATAAGACATCAATTAGCAAGAAATAAGAAAATGGTCCTACATTGTAGGTGGATGGCCTAACCAACTACTATATTAGTCACCAATCCTAACAATATTACCTTGCAAGCCTCCGTAGCTGTGTATAACCTTGAGTGGAAGATGACTTGTCCAATATTTCAAATCAAATAACAATGCTTAGTTGAGTAAGATTGTGAGTGTGGGCATCACTCCAACATATATAAATAGGTCCATTCCATTGCAATTTTTATCATAAAATATGTAATCTAATACTACTCAACATGCCTCACCAAAATTGTCACATCAGGATGGTGGTACATAAGAGCATGTGCATTAAGTACAAAGAAGTGGATTAGTTTGAATTGCATCTATATAAAAGTTGCAATTACCACTGTGATGCTTTTATTTCAAGAATGTAGATTAATTAGGCTAGCACCATGTTGAGGAGGATCGAGCTTAAAGGAGAAGCAAGTAGGGTTTTTACATTGATGGAGTAAGGGTGGCCTTGAAGGGAGCATTGATATCAAGAGGTAGGTCATGAGGTGAAAGTAGTCAATGACATTAATTCACTAGAAGAAGCATAAGGCCCATGTAGTAGTGGGGTCAAGTGTCCTTGCTACCATCATGGAGATCTAGATACCCACATATTGCCCAAGTAGCAAATTGGATGGATGGCCTAAACCCAATTCAATTTGCATGTGAATGTAGCTAGAACATCCAATGCATGTAGGGGGGACCTAGAAAAGTGGGACAGTTGTGAAGCAAAGATAAAGATTGAAGTTGTAGGGTAATTAACAATGTTCCATATGGGTGAGCAATGTAGTGTTAGGTTAGAAATATATTTTTTATACAAATTTACAAGAGATGTGACAATGAATCCGATGCTTTAGTAAAGTAAGAGGAAAACATGTATCTTGGTAATAAAGACAAGGGAAGGGAAAAATAGAGTAGCATTGAGAAACATAACATAATGATAGTGCAATAGGCGGGATGAGGTAGCATTGTGTAACTAGTAGTAGATATGATGCAAGGGTGTGTGTGCCATTGATCCACGAATAAGTGTTCAAATTATTATTTACTAGATATACATACATAAATTGTGTGGGGTGATTAATTAACATAAACCAAGTATGAGTGATGGGAAGTATATAATGAGATATCCAAATGAGTTTATTCATGTGATCAATGTTAATGATATTGTTTATCCTATTTAAAGAGATGTGATAATGGAAAAACAATGAATATCAAGGGTAATGTCATTGATAATTGTTGAATTGTACCCTACAAACCTTATATTTTAGATAAATACAATTCACACATCAATGTTGAGATATGTTCCAATGCTACAATTGTGAAGTATCTTGACAAGTACATTTGTAAAGGTCATGATACAACTACAGTCAAACTTGCATCTATGAGAGTTGAAGATAATAATACAAATATTTCGATGGAAAGGATTGTTGAGATTGACGAATATGTTGGTGCTTGCTATATCTTTGCATCTGAGGTGTGTTGCCATATTTTTTATTACCATCTACATAATGAGAAGCCAAGTGTTCAAATACTATAGGTTCATTGGTCAAGGGAGAGAACTCTAGCATTTTAAGATGGTGATTATGTGAGAAATATGGTTGCAAATCATAATGCTAGAAAGACCACTCTCATGGAGTGGATCTTTTACAACTAGCAATATCAAAAAGCAAGAATATCACAGTACTAGGATCTTCTACTCAATGGGCAATGGACAATACTATTTGCATATGCTGTTACAATTTGTAGGAATGCACATCCATTGAGGACTTGCAAACAATTGACTCTATGTTGTATTCCACATTCAAGGAGTCTTGTGTAGCCATGGCCAGTGGACATGGCCATGTTGGATAGAGATGAAGAATGGTCTAAATGTTTAGAGAAGGCTTCAAACATATGGCTCGGCATGCAATTAATGAATTTATTTGTGATGATATTGGTATTTGTGAACTTGGTTATCTAGGACAATTGTGGGAGAGATTTGAAGTTCCTCTTATGGAGGATATCCTTCAAAAGTTTAGAATGGCTAGTCTAAGAGTGATCATCTACAAAAAAAAAGTAGGAAACGAGGCATTAGAACACTTACAATTGCTCCTATGAAAACATGGATAAACTTTCTTTGATTTTCAGGGGCTTCCAAAAATTTGGTTGTAATGTAGATTATGAGGTAATCCTTTGGTTCTTGAAGAGTTTGAGTATGACTAATACAAGGAGGCATATACTTATGAAGTAATGAAATTACAAGTCAATGGAGAATATAATGTTGCATTTTATGTTGTTCTTAATGCTATTTGTTTTGGTGAAGGCCAATTGTTCTTTTCAAATGGCCTTGGGATGTTAAGCAAGACATTTCTTTACAAGTATATTTTGGCAACACTGCATGCACAATATATTTTGGCTTTGACAACTATGACATCCAGTATTGCTACGTTACTATTGCCAAATGATCAAACAACTCACTTGAGATTGAAAATTCCATTGCAATTGGAGGGATACTCTACATGCAACATACCTATGTAGAGCAGTGGGATGTTTGAATTTAGGGGCACTATGTTTGATGCTAGAAAACAAGAAACAATATAGTAGTGATTATAATATAATTGATACATATGCCCATTATTTCCCTGACTATGTAGAATACTTGAACTCTCTTGATCTGGAAGGTGGATTTCCCTTGCATTTTTGTTGTTAAAGGTTAGTGCACCTATTATTCTTGTAATATCATTTTTAAAAAACTAATGTAAAAAGAAGACAAATTTTGCCTGCCAAGATGAAGATGTCATCGTCATGTTTGTCGTCTCCATTGTCATCATCACAATCATTCTCCTCATTGTCTACATCATGATCGTCTTTAATAGAAAGCTCACAACATGATCATCCACAATCTCTCGAGTAGCAACGCCATAACAATATCCAAAAAATCTCGAAAAGCACTTTGGTGAATGGTCAAAAGGCGCATTGTTTTTTAAGGAGAACATGCAGTCTAAGAGAGAGAGAGAGAGAGAGAGAGAGAGAGTGTGTGTGTGTGTGTGTGTGAGAGAGAGAGAGAGAGAGAGAGAGAGAGAGAGAGAGAGAGAGAGAGAGAGAGTGTGTGTGTGTGTGTGTGTGTGTGTGAAAGAGAGTAAGAGAGAAGATATAGTATGAGATAGTGATAGAGGAGTTAGATGGAGAGTTAGTTGAGAGAGAGGAAGTTAGAGAGATGATAGGGGAAGATAGTTAGAAGAGAGGGAGTTAGAGAGGGATAAAGGAGACACACAGAGAGAGAGAGAGAGAGAGAGAGAGAGAGAGAGAGAGAGAGAGAGAGAGTGTGTGTGTGTGTGTGTGTGTGTGTGACAAAAGGAGATAGAAGGAGAGATAGAGTGATAGAGATAGAGGGATAGAAGAGGAGATAGTGTAATAGAAAGAGAGAGATGGTAGTAGGAAAAGAGAGTTAGAAGATGAAGAGTAATAGAGAGGAAAAATGTAGAATAGAGAGTGGGTGAAATAGAGAGATAGAGAAGTAAAGAGAAGACTCAAAAGTCCACCAATTTCAAATGATCAACTTACTTGCAACCCATCCTCACAAGGATTATTCTCTTTTCGTAGCAAAATACTCCCTTGCTTTGCCACATTCTAAGTATTCTGTCTTACTTTACTAAGCTTACTTTAGAGCCGTACGATTTAGAGGTACTATAAGGGTCTAAGAAAGGATAAAGCAAAGAGCATATTAGAAGTTCACTTGCTACTACAATGGCCCCAAAGCAGTGGAGAGTCGGAGTATGACAAGAGGTTACACATGTGAACAAAGTCCCATCTGCACCAACTTCTATTCAGGTGCCTTAAATAGATTTAAAGCAATTTTGACTAAGTAGATTGATTGATTGATTGATCAAATGATTAGTCAACTATCATTACTACTTGCAACAATGAAGAGTAAGGAGTAGTTTTTGTCCATCCTTGACTATCCTTAAATCATCACACATTTAGAAGGGAATTCCAATATATAATGTCCTTAGAATACAAAAGTGAATTGTCCATCAGAAACTATCACGATTATTCCTTAAAGGATGAAACTATTAGGAGTAAAGGAAGATGTTTTGCTCATGCGTGTTAATGTCTTGTATTTTAAAGTGTTGAATCATTTAGAGGAAAGCTTATGACATTTGAAAAGTATGAAGAGGGTTTGAGAAATATCGCATCCTAAATACAAGGGGAACTATCATATATGACATTACAAAATTGCACTCTAATTAGAAATAAGTTGTGGATTGTACTTCTCATAAACTGCTTGGGTTTCTATAAAATGTTTAAGATCTACTTGTTACTTGAAAAGGATATGGATTCCTAGTTGGGAATAAGCTAATGGCCTTATTTGTAGATTTTGGAAAAAGAGATATTGTGCCCACGTGGGTGGATTCTTGGATACACCCTAGGTCTCTCCCAAGACTAGTGGTGGAGTCCTTCACCAAGGGGTTGGATTTGTCTGCAACAAGTATTAGGACCAAGTCTGAATGTGAGAGGTCTCTCTATAGGAAGGACATTAGGCTAGGAGAGGTAACAAGGGTGCCAAGGGGGCTTTGTCTATAAATTCCTTAGATGTTGAGGATCGACTAACCCTTGCAAGCCTGAGATAGTTTTCCTAAAATGCATTAATTCTAGATAAGGGTGGATTGGTAGATTGTGCCCATGCACAAGTATCCAAGTACTTTGAATACAAGTCCTAGTGTAAGGGACATAATGCGGTCGTGGCATTATGCCTTAAGGAATGTGAATACAATTATAGTGCTTACAATTGTTTTCAAAGACTATTAAAATTTGTATTTGTGTTCATATCTAATTTAGGTAAAGAAATATCATTTAACATATATAATTAATGAAGCCGATTTCTTTAGGATTAACTGGCAAACTAAAGAAAACCCTAGAGGGAAGCGAATGGCTAGATGCTTGATGAATCTTGCTAAAGGTAGGGTGGTCTTGGCTCACTGAGAGGCTTCCATCACAATTTAAGCATTAGATTAGGAAAATCTAGGAGTGGTTAAACATTAACTATCTTAGCATATTGTCATTAAACCTAACCAAAGTTATTTTAGGGGGATGCAATGAGACTTTTCCCTATGGGTAGAGGAGTCAAGTGCATCTCTCCTCCTTGTTTCTCACTCTGATTGAACGAAGCATGATAATGGTTCGCTTTGGCTTGAGGGATGATAGCAATGCAATCACCTTAGAAGTTGATGCTATATGGTTGATAGGAGACTATAGAAGTTGAATTAGGTTTCCAATTTTAGGTCGATCCTCATGGGATTGAGGTGAAGCTTCCCCTACAAGACAAACTCAAGCAGCTTAAGGCTATGAATGTCTAGCGGTAGTAGTCTTGATTATTTCTTAATGGGCTACTAAAATATGTACTATCAATGTTCATCAGGTAGGCACATTACACTTGGTATCAAAGTGAAAAAAACCTTTGGGTTTGAATATAGATATTATTACAAACTGTTAAAATTAAGTAAGAGTCAACAGGAAATAGATGCTTTATGCCACTAATGCTTAATGAATTTGGATTAGAGTGACAAAGCATGGCAAAGATTCTTAGAATTTTGGGCTATGTTCATGTGTGCTTTCTTTGCACTGGCATTAACATTAGCCCCCTCATCCGAGCGACCCGGGTTCATATCCTGACAATGAAACCAAAATGTGGGAGCTCTTCGCTCAACCTCCAAGACCCATGGATTGCTTATTACTTCAAGCATTTCAAGCTAAGTGCAATGGCTACCTCTCAAATAGCTATGCATGCTCTAAGACCTATGACTGTAGTGAGCTTACCTTCATGCCCGATCGATTTGCCTCCTCCCTCAAGCTCTCTAGTAGCTCCACGATCCAAGGTGTAAGCTCGATCCTCAAGCTCCAAGCTCCAAGCTCCATTGATGCATGCAAGACAAGAGAAGAGAAGAGAAGAGAAAAGAAGAAGAAGAGAGGAGAAGATGGAGAGCTTCTCCACCATGGTCCCTCACCCTCACACACTCACTTCATCACTCCCTCACACTCCCTCTCTCCAACACAAGCACAAGAACACGCAAGAGCAAGAAGAAGAAGAAGAAGAAGAGAGCTAGCTTTGGCCATACATGAGAATGAGCTTCCTCATTCACTTTTTGCCTTTTTGTACATGCCTTATTCTTCATTGGATGCCGGTCCCTTTTTTTACACGACTGGCCATTTTAGCCTAGGTCCTCTTTCCCTATTCCCTTTCTATTTATATGGTTCCTTCACCCATGCCCATCTACATTTAAAGTTGCACAACAGGGAGCCGAGTGCTCTTTTACAAGGATTTAGGGTGCTCTTTAATATTTAAAATGCACCTTTCTCTTTTTACACTTGCCTTGGACTTTTGAGTTTGTTTCTTGGACTTTTGGTTGTTTTTCTCCTATTTTTTCCATTGGGCCATCTTTTTTTGCTCTATCCTCTGGATCTTTTTAAATTTATTCTCTTTTTAATGTTAACCCTGTGGTTCAAAGAAAGCAAAGAAAAGTAAAAATACGCAAAGGATAGGGCGAAAAAAAGAGAAATGTGCATTTCAAATTATAAAATGCACCCTAAATCCTTGTAAAAGAGCGCCATGCTCCCTCTTGTGCAACTTCTAAATGTAGACGAGCATGGTGAATGAACCACGTGTAAATATAAAGGGAACAGGGAGAGAGGACCTATGCTAAAATGACTAGTCATGTAAAAAAGGGAATGGGCACCCAAGGAGGAGTAGGGCATGTACAAAAAGGCAAAACGTAAATGAGGAAGCTCATTCTTGTGTGTGGCCAAAGCTAGCTCTCCTCTTCTTCTTCTTCTTGCTTGTGCTTGTGCTGGAGAGAGGGAGTATGAGGGAGTGAGTGTGTGAGCGAGGGACCATAGTGGAGAAGCTCTCCATCTTCTCCTCTCTTACTCTTCTCTTATTTTATATTCTCTTGTCTCGCACATGGCAATGGAGCTTGGAGCTTGAGGATTGAGCTTGCATCTTAAATCGTGGAGCTAATAGAGAGCTTGAGAAAGGAGGCAACTCGATCGGGCATGAAGGTAAGGTCACTACACTCATAGGTGTGAGAGCACACATGGCTATGTGAGAGGTAGCCATTGCACTTGGCTTGAAACACTTGAAGCAATAAGCGATCTGTGGGTATTGGCAATTGAGCAAAGAGCTCCCACAATTTTGGTTCCATTGTCGGGACCAACGGATTCAAGCTTCGAGGGCTTATGCACTCCGAATCCAACATTGATGTAGGGTTTATCTCAAATTGACACTTGAGATAGGTAGGAAGTGAGTTGGAAGGCATTTGATCTCTTTCTTAGATTAGATTCGGTGTTTGTTTGTGGTTTGAATGCATTTAGGTAAGGAAAATTTAGAAAAATAGAGAAAACTATAGGATTATTGCTATAAACAGGGAAGAACAAGGAGGAAAAGGGGCTTCAGTGCATCAAGAGAGGAAAGAGAGAAGAAGGGGAGTGGAAGGCTGAATGACAAGAAGGAGAGTGGAAGATTGAATAACAAGGGGTTTAAGAGGCAAAGAGAAAGAGAGCAAAGGGGAGCTCATTTCTACATCCAGAGTTGTGTGTGTGTGTGTGTGTGTGTGTGTGTGTGTGTGTGTGTGTGTGTGTGTGAGATGAACATGTTTATTACAGGGCAATAGTCGCGCAAGGAAAGCTTCAATTCATGTCATCGGATGCATTTGAGGGTTGTAGTGAGTTGATTTGATTAGTAACTCCTTACCCTAGAGCTTGCTAGGGGACTAGGACAATGCATCAAGAGCACTGAGATAGATTTACAAGTTTCCATGCCTATTTTCACTGGACTGTCCGATTCCCAAAATTGGGTCGTCTGACTGTCCCAAAGTCATCTAATTTTCAAAATCAAATGCAATCAGATTGTCCGATCAAACAAGCCCTAACTAAGTAGTCCAGAATTGAACAATCCAAAAATCTGATAGCTTGACTATTCGATTTGGACAAATCAAACTCGGACAATCCAACGTTGGACATCCAATTATGAGAATCAAACAAAAAACTTGCAAATCAGATGAGAAAACTAAACATCAAAATTTGACAAACTCTAACCTTCCTAGACCCTATAAGGGCCAATCCCTAGCTATAAGACACCCCAATAGATCCATAGGTGAGTGAATGTGGGAATAGAGCCGATTGACCCAAGAGTTGAGACTCGATAGTCTGGGAGCGAATGCGATCACTAACCATACCCCAATAGAGGTCTGGAAGGACAACTTGAACCCGCTACCCTCCTTTGGACCACACATCAATCATGCAACAAGAACCTAGAGTGGACCACTGCGATAGTCACCACACTTGTACAGGAGAGCTAGCATTAGCTAAAATCAATCAAAGGGGTGTGATCTACATTGATTGGGATTAAATTCACACACTTCATCACACAACCACTTGAAATGCACAAGGAAATATAGAAAGCTTGATTTGGCACAAGTCCACTCTAGCACTCATGTGTTTAGTTTATGTAACGTTGCAAATTGATTTGTATAACAAGGAACACACTAACAATGTCTAAAGTAAGGAACAAACCCACTAATAGGAGCAAACCTTGAGAAGCCAGGTACGACACAAGCAAGCAACTATGAATTGTCAAGAAATAGAGAAGGGAGAGAGAACTCACACAATTAGGGATGCAACTTTGCGCGATCTGATTAATTTGATCGACACATTACTTGCTCAGAAACCATTAATATGTTGAGAACCAGCACCAACCCTGTAGATAACGAGCTTGACTTGGAAAAATTCCTAGGCCACATTCAACAAATGGTAAACTAATATGATCTGCAAACCAAAATGGTGAGTCATGATAGACCAGACGATGACATCATGACTAATCTTGAGGAAGAGAAAAGATTGGCAAGAAAGGCATTGTAATGCATAGCCCGCTACAACCAAGAGCTACAAGCTTAGAAGCTGAGATAATACATAGAAATACATGAGGTCTAGCACATCTTGGCTTTCACTAATAGAACTAGGTTAAGAACAAATGCTAAGAGGGAGAGAGCGTCAAAGGTTGATCTTACACTAAGTGAGCTTCTCATGAAGTGACTCTTGGACAATGTAGCTGTAGAGCAAAGCAGAGCAGCCCTAGCAACTACATTACTAACATGACTATGAATCACACCAAACTCTAAGAGCCAAACCAAAATACATGCAGTTGCTAAGCAACTCGATAAGTATCAACCTGACAATCACATGCATGACTCTGTGAAGAAATTCAGCAAATATGCAAGGAGAACGGCCTCACGGGCCTTACTCAACAAGCACAAGCTTTCAAACTTTGCCTAGGAGACAAAGGGAGGACATGGTTAACTAGCCTAGAACAGAATGATTTTAATAACCTCAAGAGTCTCTTCATCAAGGGATTCTCCAAAGTGGAATACTCCGATAACCTCATCGTCAAGTCGATGAATGTTAGGTAGAAGGATAAGGAGGATATCTAAGACTGTGTCACCCATATGTAGAGCCTATTTAAGAGAACCCCAGTGGTAGAATGACCTAACAAATGAGTGGTCTCCACTCTATTTATAAATGGAATCTAAAGCAAAGAGCTCTACAAGGCCTTGGTGAGCAATTTGAACCTACAAAGGGATGTGCTAGCTAGGGTCTTGGAAGAAGCCATACGCACGGATGACTTGCTCAAGGAGGGAAGCTCCAAAACCATGACCTGAGATGGCACTGCCACTAGATCCTCAAAGAGAGCTTCGAAAACCGTACAATTAGTCATACTACCTAGGGAATAGTCACTGAACTTTGGGAGAGAGTTTCATTAGCTCTTCTAACACCCAACGACTTAAAGCCAACCATCTCTAGGATGGACATCAATCCTACAAGGATACCTAAACCATTTGGACGCATCATGACCCATCCACCCACGGAGTGATACTTTGATACATTGCGTAGAGGAGCCGAACGAGGATGAAGCATACATGAACCCTTATGTCTCTTACAACAAGGAGGATAACCCTATCTTGATGGATATCAAACTGGTGCCAATGATGGTAGTAGGTAGGGGAAGAGGTCGAGGTCTAGGAGGACAGTACCAAGAATCCATCATGTGCTAGACTTGCTGTGGTCACCTAGGGTATATCTCATCCCACTACCCCAAAAGGAAGCAATCCAATCGAGACAAAGTCGACCTAAGATGTCCAAAGTGCAAGATCACACACTTATATGCCAAGTACTCTAGGGAAAAACCTTTCATTAGTTCAACAATTGTGCCATATGTACCGTTGAGGCTGTTCTGAGTCGAGACACTTGATGGGGAGGCCACCTCGATCTTGTTGAACATCATGACCCAAGCACAAACAAAGTAGACCAGTATCTTATTACCTGGACCTAGCAATCTTGACGCAACTTCAATAGGGAAGAAGAGCCATAGGAATAGTGCCACCACACTTCCCAAGGGGAAGCAAGTCACAAATGCAGAAGCAAAAACATCAGCCTCCTAAGACAGTAGAAAAGGGGAGTGCCAAGATTGGGGAGTATTCCGACTTGAGGTGCCAATTGAAACTAGTGGATAAGGTCAAGGAGTGGGTAAAGAAGCCCAAGAGCACCTCAAGGATGCCAAACCCATCATGGAAGATGAGATTGATGAGATCTCTAGCATGAGCACATTAGTCTCACCTACATGGTTAAGGTCGAGAGATGAATCTACATCCCACATGGCACTGCATGGACAAAGCCTAGACGCCATAGGTAGGTAGTTCAACCAAGATCACTAGAAAATGATCATAGAGCCTAATGAAAAGCAAGCAGTTGGCAACCTGCTCATGACATTAATATCAATCCATGTGATTCTACCTCTAGGAGAGCTACTTAGGCAACACCTAACACTATACAGGAGCAAGAGTTAGTGTGCTTAGCCATATAGTCTTGTAGGCTTGGGGTAACCCACCTATGGAGACCACTAGGTTTAATGTCACATTGGCTAACGAAATGAAGGTCAAATTGTTTCGAGTACCAAAAGATTGGCCCTTGAAGATAACGGGATTCCAGTTCTCAGTGAACTTCATAGTCATGAAGGGAGTGGACTATAACATCCTACTAGGCCGACTGGATGCGAAACACGCAAGTGATAGAAGACTAGGGCAATAGTCTAATATTCTTAAACAGCAAATCCTAAGCCATGTGAGTCGAGATGGATACTTGAAAAACTTTGTCAATCAACTTAGAGGCTATCTTTGTTATTTTGAAAGGAGACTCATAAGTAAATAATTCATAACAAAGTATATCCCTTGCCCCAACGACGATAAGTTGGATTGGATGCATGTGCTAGCCAGCATCAATATGTTGTTCTCAGATGAAGAGGATTATAATCAGGCTACCAAGGCAACCTGTGAGTCCCACAAAGTCACACCATCTTAACTGTTGAAGAGTAGAACCCCACCATTAGTACCACTCTACGTAATGCCCAGGAGCTCTGAAAGTTGATCAACACCTACCCCCTTCCATGTCCCATCCAATAGACTCAAACTTTAGGGGATTCTTAAATACTTAATGAGAAAGCTAGCTTGCAACATAACTACCAATCTCAAACCTCTCAAGGACCTCACGGTATTTGTATCGGGGGTAAAGGCACTTGTGCCTAGCCACTCATTTATTACTACATTGATAATATCCGCACACCTATGCACTAAAAGTGGCGGGTGCCCATCACTATCACTTCATTCATTATTCTTTCAATAACATTTGAATAAACGGAAGGTAGGTCACACATTGTGACTATTGGAGTTTCTCTCTCTCTCTCTCTCTCTCTCTCTCTCTCTCTCTCTCTCTCTCTCTCTCTCTCTCTCTCTCTCTCTCTCTCTCTCTCTCTCTCTCTCTCTCTCTCTCTCATTCCACCATAGCTCTTGCTTTCACTTGCGTACTTCCACTCTAGAGTCACTCCCTTCAGCTATTATTAGAGCCAACCATTTGAGGAGCTTTGCCATCCTTTACTTAAGCTCAGATTCAAAGCTTGAACTTAAGGTTCCATTGTTTCTTTCTCTTGAGGTATGCATTGAGTCTTTCATTCTTTCAACTTGGTCTAGCTTGCTTCATGCTTGTTGAGGAGCTTCCCAAGGTTTAGATGAGCATTTTTAAGTACTTGTTGAGTTGAGGAGGAGACGTTTTTATCCATTTTTGAGTGGATATAGAGCATGCCTTGGAAGTCATGGTCAACTATGGTAGCTTTACAATACTATCGTATTTTGGCCATAACTTTTGCATATGGTATCGGATTTAGGCATTCTATAGACAAGACCTACAAATATGGCACTCATAGAGTTGATTTTGTGCAGCTTTCTATTCTCGATTTCACATAGAATAGAACTATTTTGGTTTGAATAACAAACATAAATTCTATAATGCATGTTTGATACTTCGAGGATGCTATTTTGGTGCTCGAATGGTATGGTTATGCTTTTGGATTGATTTGAGCACACATTTGGCTCATTTTTCTCAAAGATTTCATTTTTATAATAATAGGGCTGAATGTCATTTATATGGGAAAATCATATGCCTCTTGTCACTTGATGTGTCCAGGGCTTGGTATTGTTGTCAGAGTGTTCACTTTACACTTGGGGATGCTTGAAACATGTCTTAGAATGCTTTTGGGCTTCGATTGAGCTTGCATTTACTTAGTTTTGACTATCATATCCCTACCGTTCATAGTGGACAACAAGCTGTTATCTAATAAAGATTATGCTTACTATGCTTTGAAGCTACTTGGATACCACGTATCGGATGTATCAACACTTTGGTTGCCATGTATGCCTATGGATATTTTTTAATGTCATGCTCCTAAGTGAGATTGGAGCTTTGATGGTTTGACATTGACTGTCATACCTATCCTTAAATGCTACTTGGATGCTACAGTCAAAGTCTTATAGATTACTTGGGTTCAATGCTTCTGGATGTATGCTCTATGAATCTTGGATGTTTGGATGTCATTCACGTGATGTTTTGAGTTTTGCTTGCTCCTTTAGCATTTTACCTTTGCTTCAGTGGGGGTTACTTAGCTTTATGTATTAAGCCACATTGGCACTTGAATGTACTACATAGCATTTGGTTTATGCAATTGAGTTTGAGCTTATTACAATAGGATCACATGACTCATTGTAAGATGTGCATGCTCTCTTGATATTTATTGGATGCAGATACCCTATCATGGACCGATTTTGATCTCTTAGCTTGGACATGGTACTTATGTTTGATAGGGTGTCGTCAATGGTATTTGTATACTTATGGGTTATGTATTGAGCTTTTGCTGAGTGGATTATGCATCTAGTAGTTCTCTTCATTTACCCTTGAGACCTACCCTGGGAATAATATCTGTGCCTATTGCATATATGGTTTCTAACACACTGCAATTGAGATTGTCTTTAATGCCGGTTGTTCTTGGCTTCATTCCTCTTGGTTGCTTACTATTGGTTGTTGGCATATTGCTAGAATTTATTATAGCAACATGTCATTTCAATTTTATGTATTCTATTTTAGGGCAGTCACCTGTCCTTCATAGTTTCTTGACTATAGTTTGTGGACGGCTCATTATTTTTGTAGTGCCTCCTATTTTCAGCTTGATTTAGCAGTGATTTTGGAGCTAATTTATAGGATATTATAGTAGCCCTTTTTGCTCTTTTGTGCACTTGCTTGGTCTCATTATGACTAATGGTTCTTATAATAGCGCTATCTTCAATATCGGGAAACTAGATGGGACCAATTACAGCTATTGGAAGACCCAAAAATGGCATGTTTTAGTGTAGAAATTGTAGGTTAGACCACTAAAAAATGGGGATGCCAAACCCATCGAGGATTGGAATGAACTAGATGAGCTATGCAAGTCCACGATCATTTTATCACTCTCTAAGAAAGTTGAATAAAATATTGTAACTTAAAATCAAACTATATATGGGCTTTGGACACAGAAAGAATCTTTATGACAAGTAGAGTCATGCATCTCAAATGTATTGGCTAAAATAGTTGATGGACTTGTGAATGAAAGAAGGAACTTCTATGTCTACACACTTGAATGAGATTCACTTCATCATCAGCCATTTAGCTTCGCATGAGATTGAGTTTAAGGATAATGTGCATCCTTTATTTATCCTTGCTACTCTACTTGAGTTGTGGGACACTTTTTATACTGCTCTTTGTGTTAAAGATGGGCTGAAATTGCAAGATATTGAGAGTTTCTCTTAACAAAAGAGATGAACAAAGAGAACGTGGATGTTTCCTATATATCCCCTGCATTGACTGTGAGAGTCTGATAAAATGGAAATGGTCATGGTAGAGACTCTAATAGGTCTTAATCTAGAATACGTGGATAGTCTCACAGTAAGTCCCGTGGCCATAAGTCTGAACTTACTTGTTATTACTATGGATAAGCAAGTCATATTCAGACACCACAATACTATAAAATGTACGAAGGCAAGCACAAGGAAAAGAAAAAGGACAAGAATGATGATTGCAACATTGTGCCTAGCAAGTCTAGTGTTAAGATTGAGGAGATTAATGTGGGGCAGCCTAATGCATCAGATGATCTTATCTTGACAACTTCTTCTTTGGATGCTTCACAACTAATTGATGCTTTGTTAGGAGATACTCAGTGTTGGTTGATAGATTGAGGGGCTTCATTTCATGTGATCCTTCGTAGAGAGTGGCTTTGATCCTATCATCATATAACTAGATTTATCCGTTTGGATAATGATATGGCATTGTAGATGTTGGTATTTTCATGATATGCATCATGTACTGACTCTCATGAAGAGCCTTATCTCTACTTACTGGCACCTTGAGTGATGTAGGTTATGTTGTTTCTTTTGGTAATTCCTCGTGGAAGATTTTCCATTTGAATATTGTTTATCACATGTGGTGCTAAGTCTAGTACCCTCTATCCTTTGCTTGGATTTGGGTTAGTTAGCCATGTTTTGGCTATGGTTGCAGTTCCACATGTATCTCTTTGGCATCATCACCTTGGGGTAGGTTGTCACCTTAGCCACATGTCTTTAAAAGAAATTAAAATGCTTACTAGTTTGAAGTATCTTTCGCCCCTAGACTGAAAGTGTTTTGAGTCTTATGATCATTGTTTATATGGCAAGCAGCACATAGTACACATACGAAGTCTGGCATGAAGCACATAGTTTGGCTTTTGTTTATTCGAATGCATATGGTCCCATGCCTTGCCAATTGCTATAGGTGGTGAGAAGTACTTTATCACATTCATTGATTATTACTTATATAAGGTCTAGGCTTTTCCTATTAAGAGGAAATTAGATGTATTATCTACCTTTATATAGGCTGAAATGTCTAAGGTCAGACAATGGGGGTGAGTATGTCTCAACAACTTTTAAGCAGTTTTGTAATGAGCAAGATATTATGCATTAGGAGATCACCCCCTACACTATTGCCTAGAATGGTATTGCCAAACACATGTATAGAATGATTTAGAAGAGAGTCTACAATATACTTAGGTAGACATGCTTACCCCATCACTTTTGGATTGAGGCAGTTACTACTACCATATACTTGACTAATAGGTCTCCTTGCATTGTTATTGATTTCCAGGTTGCAGAGGAGGTATGAACTAGAAAATCTCCATCATATGTTCATTTGCACGTCTTTGGTTGTGAGAGATTCTACCATGTTCCCAATGATAAGTGCAATAAGCTAGATCCTAAGTTCATGAAATGCATCTTTCTTGATTATGGGTATGCAAGTGAGATGGGCTATCAACTATGGGATTCGTAAGCTTGCAAGGTTATTCATAGCCATATGCTATTTTCCACGAGGAAACACCTATACATAGGGTGATCTTTCAGGAGGAGTCTCCTACTCCCATATAGCTAGCTAGACAACATATAATAGTTGATACTCCAATGGTCTAGGCCCCACCTCTTGTGCAAGATCAGCCTACCTTGAGATGCTCTACTAGAGCTAGAAATTAGCCTAAGTGCCTTATGCCCTCTATGGATTATGTTATAGTGACAGATGTAGGTGAACCTCTCTCTTATGATGAGCCTATGCACATAGATGATAGTCACTCATGGAACATGGCTATGCAATTGGAGTTTGACTCCTTATAGACTAACCATATGTGGGATTTGATTCCTATGTCTAATGGAAAAAAGGCACTGCCATGCAAGTGGATATACAAGCTAAAAAGTATCATTGGATGCCCCAAGCCCACTTATAAGGCTAGATTTGTAGCTAAGGGTTTCAAGTAGGATTATGGTGTTAAGTTTTATGAAGTCTTATCTCATGCAATCAAAATGAAGACCCTATACTTGGTACTAGCATTGGTTGCTCTAGCTAGATCTGGACTATTATCAAATGCATGTAAATATAATTTTTTAAATATGAGGACTTACATGATGAGGTCTATATGTAGCAACCTAAGGGCTTTTAAGAAAAAGGTAGGGAACACCTAGTATGCAAGTTGAGAAAGATTTGTAGTATTATGGTTGTGTTTATACACGAAAAAGGCTTGTGATGGTAGCCTTATGATTTTAGTACTCTATGTGGATGATATGCTTATTACTAGGAGAGCTGATAATGAGCTAGATGCCTTGAAAACTCAACTCAAGAAGAGCTTTGAGATGAAAGACATGGGATAGGCCTCACACATTCTTGGGATACAAATTACACGTGATCGCTCTAAGGAACTCCTTTATTTGTCACACAAAAGGTGTATCTAAAAAGTCATTGAGCAGTTTCATATGTAGGATACTAAGCCTATTGGTTGTCCTTTATTTCTCATTGAAGGTTAATCATGCCACTTTTCTATAGTCTAATGAGCAAAAGGTTGGCATGGCCAAGATCCCTTATGCATTTTCCTGTGGGTAGTTTGATATATGTTATGATAGCCATTCATCCTGCCATAGCATTTCTAGTAGAAGTTGTGGCATGCTATATGGCTACCCCTAGCAAATGGAATTGGGATGCCATCAAGGGTATTATGCGATACCTAAAGGGTATAATAGTTATGTACATATGTTATGGTGGTCAAGATACAGGAATCGTAAGGTACACTAATTCTGATTATGCAAGACATGTAGATAATAGGAAGTCCATCCCTGGCTATGTCTTCACCTTTGCTAGAGGTATTGTTTCTTGGATGTCCAAGAAGGTGCAAAAATGAATGGCCCTCTCTATTACCAAGGCCAAGTATGTTGCAACCACTGAGCCTTACAAGGAGGCTCTCTTGACCTTGCTATTATTGACGTGGTCCCTATACTGCATTCAAATTCAATGAGCGCTATCCAATTAGCCAAGAATCCACTAGTCTTCCATATGAACACGAAACACATTGAGGTGTGTTATCAAAATTTTCAGAGAGATTGTTGAGGACAAGTCTGTTGACCTCATTAAGATCTCAACTAACTATAGCTACCTCTCAATGTACTCCAAGGTAGGCTCTAACGATCCAAAGAACCATGGGAAAAGGTGCCATGAGTATAGAGAGCTAGGAAACATCCTAAGAAGTTGCCCTATTTATTGCCGATGTTTCCATTGTAATGAGCTAGGGTATATCTAAGCTAATTGCCTTGAATTGGATTAAGGAGATGAGGAACAACAAAGAAACAAAGCCATATAAGTTTAGCATTCGATATATTGTAAGAATCAAACAATGATAAAGGCCTAGAGTCCACTATACTCTCCGAAGATGAGTAGAATGCCTAGAGAGACACAATATGCCTTATACTTGTAATGGATCCTACTCTTGCGATGCATTTAGCAACAAAACATATATACAATAAACATATCCTCGAACTTATAATATCTCTTTAGAGTCGAATGCTTACATCAGAGTAGAATAGTGAAAGTGTGGTAGGTCATAACCTGTAGGTCGTATGATCAAACCTACCACAAGAAGAGCGATAGCCCTAGTTTCTTTCGAGATGAGGACATCTCGATTCCTCTAAGGGGGAGAGGATGTAACATCGTTAATAAAAAAATTAAAAAACATAAAAAGAAGATAGGCATCACTTGCCAAGATGAAGACATCATCTCTGTCATCATCATCATGAACACTCTTGTCATAATCTATGTCATGATCACATTTGATAGAAAAGCTCAATATCATATTGGGCAAACGATTAAGGCAAGGCCGAGTTAGAGAGAGATAAAGAATGGAGAGAGAGAGAGAGAAGAGAGAGAGAGAGAGAGAGAGAGAGAGAGAGAGAGAGAGAGAGAGAGAGAGAGAGAGAGAGAGAGAGTGTGTGTGTGTGTGTGTGTGTGTGTGTGTGTGATAGAGATAGAGGGATAGATGATGAGAGTATGTGATAGTAGTACAAGGAAAAGAGATTTAGAAGAGGAAGAGTAATAGAGAGAGAAAATGTAGAATAGAGAGTGGGTGAGATAGAGAAGTGAAAATAAGACCTCAAAAGTCCACCAATTTCAGAGGATCAACTTACTTGCAATCCATCCTCGCAAGGATTATTCTCTTTTCCTAGCTAGATACTCCCCTGCATTACTAGACTCTAAGTATCCCATCTTACTTCAAAAGATATACGGTTTAAAGGTACTACAAGGGTCCTAGAAGGGATAGAGCAAATAACATTTTAGAATAATTTTACTTATCATGATGGTCTCAAAGCAACAGAGAGTTGGAGTAGGACAAAAGGTTGCACATGTGAGGAACGTCCCACCTGTACCAACTTCTATTTAGGTGCCTTAGATAGATTTAAAGTAATTTCAATTAAGTAGGTTGATTGATTGATAGAGTGATTAGTCGTCTATTATTATTAGTTGTAACAAGGAAGGGTAAATAGTAGTTTTCATCCATCCTTGACTATCCTTAAATCATCGCGCATTTAGGAGGGAATTCTAGCTTACAACATCCTTTGAATACAACAATGAATTGTCCATTAGAAACTAATCATGATTATCCTTTAAAGGATGGAGCTAGTAAGAGTAAGGGAAGATGCCACACTCATGTGTATTATTGTGTTGTGTGCAAAAGAGTCTCATTTAGAGGAAAGCTTATGATCTTTGAAAAGTACGAAGAGGGTTTGAGAAGTATCACATCCTAAATACTAGGGGGATTGTCATGTATCACATTACGTGATTGCATTCTAAAGATAAATAAGTTATGAATTGTACATTTTTTTGGTTTCGATAAAATGTTTAAGACATGCTTATTGCTTGGAAAAGAGATGGTTTCTTAGTTGGGAATAGGTCGATTGCCTTTCTGGATTTTGAAAAAAGAAATATTGTGTCGACATGGGTGGATTCTTAGATATGCCCTATGTCTCCCCCAAGACCAATGTTGGAGCCCTTTACCAAGGGGTTGAATTTGCTCTTAGTGGGTTCTAGGACCAGCCCCAAATGCAAGATGTCTCTTTGTAGAGGGGGCATTAGGCTAGGAGGTGTCAAGGGTGCTAGGGAGCTCTAACTGTAAATTCTTTGGATGTCAAGGACTAGTCTAACCCCTAGAAGCCTTGGATGGTCTTCTCAAATGGCCTTGATGCTAGATAATTGTAGACCAATGGTTCTTCCCATATAGAATATCCAACTACTTTGGATACGAGTCTTAGCATAAGGGATAGAATGTCGACAAGGCATTATACATTAGAGAAGATGTGGATAATTTCAAAGACTATTTGAAATTGTATTTATATATGTGTCTAATTTGCGTGAATGAATATTGTTTAAAATGGCTAATTAATGAATCCAAATTTATGTGTCAAAATAAAGTGTGGTTAGATCCCCAATGGATCTTGCCAAAGGTAGTTGTTCTCGGTTCATCGAGAGACTTCCATCACAATTCAAACATTAGATTAGGCAAGTCTAGCCCTTCATTCCCATACTCGATTCTTTTAGTATTACTTTTCGAGTCCATTTTCGAGTCTGTTTTTTGGGTTTTTCCCTTGCGAACGCACGTTTTTCGCATTTTTCCCCTGTGCTTGCCCTGATTTCACCATGGACACCTTGTCACACCTTTTCGTCATCTTCTCTTCGTTTTTTGGCACATTTTTCCTTTTTATGGACTTTTGTTCCAATGCACGATTTGCATGTTATTATTTTTTCTTTGTTTTGTCGTGTTCCCACGGTACGTGCCTTGCCTCGCGCTTGAACATGCGTATTTTGAACATTGACTATCCTAGCATGTCATCATTAGAACCCAACCAACATTGTTTTAGGGGGTTGAAGTGAGATTTTACCCTATAGGTAGAGGGGTCGATGCACATCACTCCCCTCATTTCTTGCTCTCTTTGAACTAAATGTGAAAATGGTTGGCTTCGACTTAAGGGATGATAGCAATGCAATCGCCTCAAAAGCTTATGCTAGATGGCTGATAGAAAACTATAAAATTTGAATTAAGTTCCCTGTTTCAAGTCGATCCTTGTGCGGTTGAGGTAAAGCTTCCCCTATGGGGAAAACTCAAGTAGCTCAAGATTATGAATGTCATGTAATTCTAATAAGTTTTGGGTAGTAGTCATTTTGATTACTTCTTAATTGACTAATATAATGCATGTTGTCAATGTTAGTTAGGTAGGCACGTTACAATTCTACTTCAAAACTTGAATTGTGCAAAAAAGCTACCTAACGAAACAAGGCTAATATATAAGGCTTTTAGTAGCAAGGTTTTGGAGGTAGAAATATTGACAATGTAGTCTTTATTCCAAGAATCACATCCATTCCCACAACCTTGCACTTTCCCTTTCCATGAGGTAGCAACAAATTTCCATTAGATTGGCATGTGTGGTGACTATTCACAAGGCTCAAGGGTAGACCTTTATCTTCACACATGGCAAATGTGTATGGATTTTTCTCAAGTGCTTTCCCCCTCCCCATGGGCATGCAATGTCCAGGTTGTAGTAAAGGGGATTCCTCCCTAGTGGCAACAATGGGAGTGTCATGCTATTCGGTTGTGTTGCACTAGTTAATATATGGGTATCCACTAAGGTTGTTGTTTGCCTTGACGAGAATCATTAAATTTATTACACAGTGTGCCAAATAAATACTCTCATGCTAATGTTGTGTTATTGTAGTGAATATTATATACAATCCTAGTTTTTTTCCACTTCCAAGTTTACTTACTAGTAGAGTATTTTAATTTTGCTTAATGATTTGCTATCTCAAAATATCCATCCCATGATGCTTGAAATACACAACACAATGTGTTACCATCATAATTTTATTAATATTTGCATGTTTTGTTATTGTTATGTGTGGCTAGGAGTATAAAGTCTCATAATTCTTCCATATTTTGTAACGATGTGAAGTTCAATATCAATGCTTTAGATGAAGGTTCATCATCGTCGTATACAAATAAAGGAAGCATGCTATCATTGATAGCAATACTCACAAAATAAAGCTATTTAAAGACTAAATGATACATTGGCCTTTTGCTTTTTATAAGCATTATGCACAAACAATCCAAAATGAAATTTCAACACTTTTCTTATTCTCTTGCAAATGTGCATTATGTTGTGAAAAAATAATAAGAGAAGGTGTGTATTATTTACATGTTTCGAGAAGAAAGATTAGGGTTTGGGGTACAATTAACAAGAAGGTGTTTAGAGAGAGAAGGGGTAGAAAGAGAGAAAAAGGGAAAGAGGAGAAAGAGGGGGGATTTAACACCATTGCTCTACACGTGCCCTACACATGCCCTAATGATCAATGCTTGCACGAGTCCTAACACATAGAGCACTAGTATTTTTTTAAATGAAAAAGAAATGCAAAGTTGCAATAGATGGTTTAGTGATGACCAAATTGATAGTATATGCAAGGTAAGAAAAGATTAAAGTAGTCCTATGTAAGCAAGGAGATATGACAAGCATGATAACAAAATAGATGGTGTGTCATAGCATTGTGCTAATGACAAAAGGTGGGCCATAGATGGTAGTTGGTGAAGGCTGAAAGCCAAGCACCTAGTATGGGATGGTGGCATCACAAGATATGATGTAATAGCATCTAAAACAATAGGTCACTAGTAACCTTTATGATGGAAGGGTAGGTTGCTCCAAAATAAAAGCGCCTTGATCTTAGTACAAACATGCCCAATTATACATCCATGGTTTTGCAATTCCTAATGTCATGGGATCTTGAGCTTTCAAGATAGGCACAATGATGTTGCTTGACCATCAAGTGTGGAAATTCTCAAATATGACATGGTTAGCCATGCATGTCAAGTTTATTGCCAATATGTCTCCTGCATGAGAGAAGTGCTTAGCCACAAACAATCATGATCCTATGACCTCCTTGTGTGGAACCTACTAATTCCATCCTAGACTGTACTTATGGTAAATAAAGTGCATTTTGAGGGTTGGGGCTATTGTTTAAGGATAGAGGGGTCTAGTCTAGTACTTGGTGTAGGCAAGATGGATAGAAATGCCATGTTGAAGGAGCTAGTTTGTGCGAGGTTACGGGACCTTGCAAAATCCTCCAAGCCTTTTTGCAGTCCCATCCAAGAACAACTAGTCTATCTCATACTTCGAGTACATGAAGTATGCTCTATTTTTTCAACAAGCAAGCCATTGAAAAAGTGTGTGGGCCTCCTTGTGTTAGTGGGAAGCACCATGGGCTATCTCTTAGGTGAGGCGTGACTCAGTTTCATGGCACTTGTCTTTGTACCAATTGTTTAGGGGCATAGTACCATAGGGTGGTGGTTTAGCATAAGCAAGGGGGATAGGGCAAGAGCAAGGTGGAGCGAGTCACGATCTAGCTCCATGACTTGGTAGTATACACGTACTAAGTAGAGATGTGATGTTTCTTGGGAAAAATTGTAGCGAGAGTGGTGAGGTACTTAGGAAGGATTGTAATGAGCATGAGAACATCCAACAATCTTGAAGGCAAGATATACATTGTTTGGGGTAAAGATAGAGAAGATTTGGACATCTAGTGTCAATGACAAATGTCCAAGTAGATAATCCATTGTGATGCCCCCTTTCTTATATCGATTTTGAAGCAAGCGAGTCCCCCATAACATGGCCAATATGTAAGGCCATTCTAAGTGGCAAGCCATGAGTAGGAGGTGCTTTCCATAAGCCACAAAAGGTGGTATGTCTTGTGAAGTTAGGGTGCTTGTCCAAAAAGTTCATATCCGTAAATATCATGTCATTTTGCTCTAAAAAGGAACCTAGTAGTCTCTTCACACCTTCACACACACACACACACACACACACACACACGTGTGTGTGTGTGTGTGTGCACATGCACATGCACACATGTACACGTGCGTGCACACAATGTTTGACAAGCCTTATCTTATTGGGGACATGTTTAACAAATTGCAAATACATGCACTCTTCCTAGGTTAAGTGGGTGTTGAAAAGACTTGACTCCTTGCCATCTTCTTCTACTCCTCCATGTAGTCACTTGTGCTTTGGTAGGAAAGAATCTTTGATAGTTGCTTGTTTAGACACATCAAATTTTTGAAGTTTCAATAAATCGAAATTGGGGCAAAGAGGAGTTGTGTTTACCACGACAAGAACATAGAAAATTTCCTAGTTCCATAAAAGAAGTTATATGTAGGGCCTTGCAACAAGTGTAATTTACTCCATAAAAGAAGTTATCGTATTCAATTATAGAGTGCTTCATGCTATACTCTTGTTGTGTGTAGTAATACTTATCAATCTCAAGTTCTTGTAAGGGAGCCATCCAACTGTTGATATGTCTTAGTGGGAACAAGTGTCACACATCCATATTGGGAAATTGTATGTTATCCTCCAAGTAGTACCATCAACATTATGAGCTCTTGTAGAGTAGCCATCACGTAGTTGGCTTCTTGTTTGTAATGGGGGATTAAAGTTACATCGCAAATGCGACAATGCGAGGCAAAATGGTAAGTATGCAATAGCACCCTTGTAAAAGAAGGCACTTCCTATGTTAATAGTGTCCATGTTCCCCTACTACAAGCAAGTTGGGTATGTAATGTCCATGTCCCCATGACAAGGAGTTGGGTCCCTTGGAGAAGGTGATGGTGTTACCTTAGCGTCTCTCGAGAGAAATTCAGACTTCACGTTTGGGTCAACTGGTAAAGAAACTTGGCGGGAACTCCTACTGATGTTTGGGGGGCGAGAGAGAGAGAGAGAGAGAGAGAGCGCGAGCGCGAGCGAGTGTGTCTCGTCCATGGCATGTCCGAACCGCACTAGCAGAAGCTGCAACAAGAGGCTCAAGCAGACCACCATCAGCTTCCTCCCGGCCTCTTTCAAGGCATCTGACTCAACGTCCATCGATCCTTCTCCATCCAATCGGTACTCCTTTTCTCTTTCGATAGCTCTCGATCTTGTTCAGTGTCAGTGATTCAGTTTTCATCCTCCAGACGGTCCTTGTTTGTAATTAATGTCAGCATTCTTGAAACGGAAGAGATTTCCCATCATTCGGAGTCATTTGTATCCATCCTTCCATTACATTTTCTGTATCAAGGTTTTTAGATGCATTTTCGTCTTCGTTCGGCCACGCTTGCTTGTCGTTTGCAGATTTGATCGCGTTTTTCAAGGATCAATCTCGCCATTGACATGGCTAGCTCTTCAATCATTTTGTAATTCTGAGTCTCATTGATGCTTTCAATGTCCATTCTGCCTGCCGATAATACAGAGCCACTTACACTTCCATGACAGACTCATTTGATGTGTCTTTTTCTCCCTGGGTGTAGGGTTGCAAGTCTTTATGAAAGTTAATGTTGATTCTTTTGTGTCCGTATTATAGTTCATATCTTGCTACGCCATCCTCTGGATGTTCTAATAAGATCTGATGTCAGAATTCTTCTGGCTTGGGGTAAAATCTGAAATTCCTCTTGATTCTGGCTCTTTGATGCACTCAGATTGTCGGACTATCTTCAGGACAACATGAAATGAATCATGAGTGTAGTTGTTTTGCACCTTTGTTTCAGACTTCTTTCGATTATTTTCTTCTTTATTTGGCCACACTTGCTTGTCAATTACTGCTTTTTCTCAAGGGCTGAGCGTCTTGGTTAGTTCTGCAATAATTTTGCAATGTCTATTCTGATTGGTGCTTTGATCTCAATTTTCCTACACATTATATACAGCAAATTACACAGCAATTACAGATTGCATTTGATTCATGGGAAGGGTTTAAGGTCTTTATGAAAGTTACATACTATTGGACATTGAAAACAATTTCAAAAAAGCTTCTGTTGACTCTCTGCTGGCATGCTTTAAAAACCAGGTCAAACTGCCAATACAGTGGCCCTGAAGAAGATTTTGTTGGAGACTGCTGGGATATACCAAGTGTTTGCAATCCTCTTAATACTTACAAGAGGCGTATTTCTCGGTGGGTACTCTTGATTTCAGTCATTCCATGTTATTTTCTTTATAATTTGGAAGGTTGAGTAACTTTGTTCCTGTGGCATTCAGTGGGGAGCCCTACGGTTTCTTGGCTTTGCCAGAGTTTGTTCTTGGAAAAATTCAATGACAAATTTCATGAAGTACCTCCTTGATGGACTTGATTTGTGTAGAAGTCAAACAATCATTAGAAGTGTACCCCACACTGAACTTTGGTTTGTACAACATGCATTTGTTCCTACAACTCAAGCAAGGCAAGATGCATGTGTTCATCCTCTTGTCTCTAATGGTTGTAAGACATTTTGGCAACTTATGGGTCACAAGGCCCCTTTTGGCGATCTATTCATTGTGAGAACAATGCTCATTTCAGCTGAAAGACTCAATGACTTTTTTCTGCTATGAACAAGTCTTCAGTGATAGTTTCTTGTGGCTCTTCTGGCTTGCTTAGTTTTACTTCTGTGCTAATATAGTTTGCTGCTTTTAGTTGGGTTTTCAGTCCACTGTTGTTGCAGCCAACTTAAAAGCATCTCAAGATGTTTCATGCTCACCATGTCTTAAGTGCACTCTCTACTATAGCGCTCCAGTCTTTATCCAACCGTGACTGCTTCTGTGTGTGCATGTTGTGAGCTGACTATACCCATCAGTCATTGCGTGAATGCTACAGGTTTCTGGGTGGCTTCACTTTCTACCTTGTGCAAGATCATTTGGTTCTCTTTAGTTGTGTTTGCAATCCATCATGTTGCTGCTGCTGGTGTTCTGCTCAGATCAGTGCCAAAACTACCATGTTCTGATTGCTTCTAGCCTTAATAGGTGTGCTGCCATCTTTATGGCAGTTCACCTGGCCCAGAGATGTGCATTTCAGCCTTGCTGATGCTGCTAATACCTGCTGCCTCCTGTCCTATGTGCTGCCCCCTTCAATGCAAGTTCCATCTGGAAATCAAAGTAATGTTGCTGCCTTTGCTTGCTTTTTGTAGCAAGGCAGACTTCATTTTAGGTGCATGAGTAGTGTGCACAATCAGCCACTCTATTTGTTGATCTAAAAATGCATTAGCCTGACATAAACAGTCCCAAAGCATGCTTAACTAATGAAGAAAACATTTTATTTCAAAAAGAAATGCGATCCTAGAGAGTTACTGTGTCCACATGTAAAACCCTAATTTGGGTGTCCCAAACTTTCTATAAATATACATGCAGCCTACCACTCTCCCTCAATCTTGTTTTTGTAGGTTTCAGGAGCCATACCTATACTGCCCACACCCTGTTTGCGGTGGACATTGTGGTCAAAGCTTCCACTAGCCACCTGCTACCATTTGGCGCTTGATTCGAGTCAGTCACGCATATGCTATTGTTGTGAGGTCTGTGGAGATGTTGCCTATTGTTGGGTGTTGTCACCCACTGTTGGATGCTGTTGTTACTTGTTTGTTGTTGCTAGGATTTTCTTTTTCCTTTGAATGCTACGTTTGCAGTTTGTGATTGCCGCTTGACATTCTCTCAACTTTGACATTTGAGTTTGTATATAATAGTTGTCGTCTAGTTTTTCTTTCTCATGTACTTGCGTTTTTAGTCTCTCTAGCACTGTCGTCTGCATTACATCCAACCTTCCTTGGTTGCATTTATTGGTATTCAACACTCAGAGATTGTCTTTGTGATTCGGGATCCGTTCAAAGTATGGCACACTTTATATCTCATAACCTCAATCTTGATCTAAGAGATATGAGAGTTCGAGGTTAAGTATTCATTACATAGTGTGTTTATTGCATGAGTACTATATATTCATTATTCAGTTACTTTATTATTCATTGTGTTCATTGTCTCTAAGTGATCCTAACCCTAATTCTAATTGTGTTTTGAGTTTATCAGTCTGTGCTTTGTCGTACGATTGGTTTTATACTTTTTGTTCAGAGCATTTCTTCAAATTATCTGGCATAGTATCAACATGTCTTTGCTTTGGTTGGTGGTGCCCAACGGTAAGTTGCAGCTTCGTACTGGTCGTAACTTTATTACTTTAGAATTCTCTTTCTTCTTTGTTTGTGTTTGTGTTTTTGTTGTCAAAAGTGGATGCAACGATGGAAGTGCGGAAAAATGTTGTAATAGATTATCGAACACAAGAGAAAGAAAAGAAAAACATTGCAAAAAGAAAAGAACACTGCACAAAGAACTCAGAAGCAAAGAGATGCTCGGAAAATGGAGTCCATATACCAAGATATGAAACAATACAAAATCAATGTGAGTCATTGGTTGTGAAGGCATTGGCACCGGCTCCTCTCTCTCCATTGAAATCTGTCAGATGATGAATGGTGACTGTGGAGGAGGAGCTTGAATAAATAGGCTGAGATAATGCCATAAAATGGCAGCAGGCTGGCTAGCACAAAATGCCTAAATAGATGTCAGAAAAAGCCAAATAAATGCCTAAATACACAAGATAATATCTTTGTACCTTGGCCCAGTGGATCACATGCATAGACTCAACCATGAATTGATACATTTGCTAACATTTGCATTTTGCATTTTCCCATTTTGTGTTTCGCGTTTTGCATTTGTGTTTGAGTTCTTTGTGTTTCAACCATGGTCGTATGCTCAATGTTTTCTTTTGCAAGCCTTGGCATATCTCCATAGTTGAAGTATGAGTGAGATCTCTCTAGGAAAAATTAAACAATTGAGTAGAAATAAAGAAGATTGATTTGAGAAAAATGGAAGGTGACTTGATCTTTACGGAGATGTCTTGAGGTGTAGCCAATTGACTCAAACAACCAATAGAATGCTGAATTTTCATTTTCTAACTAGATACATGTATTAAGGGATTATGTAAAGACCCCCTTCACGAATCCCTTTAGTGTTAATATCCTAGACATGATGTCAAATGACTTTCAATTCCTCACCAAAATAGGTCTCACCTTGGTTGGTAAGCTTAGACAACAACCTTGGGTATTCTTGTGGTGGCCTTCACAGGAGTCCTTTGGAATGCTGCCTTGCCAAGTTAATTTATGTGTTAATGCTTGCTATCTGTGCACATGATATTGCCATGGAAAGGAATAACTTGATCAAATGATGCTTGTGTATGTGGCATGTGGCACTGCTATCTACCACCCAATCATCATGTGTAATGGGTAGTGTTTGAATGGGCCTGCTATGGGAGGCTGTCTGTGCGGGTGGGTACTAAAAATCTGACTCTTGGTCAAGCTCCATGATGCTAAGGAAAGCAGAGTAGCTAAACCTTCCTTTTGAAGGTTTGTATAGCTTTTAGAGTGTTATCATCCATGTGGCTTTCATGAATATGTGGAATCTACATATGGTAGATTTGATTATGCTTCAAGCTAAAAAGCAAAATGCATGGGGTGATAAATACTGATTTGAGCACTATTAATGCTGAAAATAGGATTGAATTTGGTTTGGATGCCATGGTTTATTACATTGTAAAGTGTGGTGCACTAAATGATTGTGATTTTACCAATATTCATGGAATAGGTGCACAAAAGTATTTAGTGGAGCAGTCAAAGGATGTAAATTTACACAAGGGGAAGTTGAATTCAAGTCCAAAGTTATGAAAAATGTTTCTACTAGGAGAATACAATTTTGCATAGAGACAGGGAACGCCTGTTTCGGCACATAGAAACGGATTAACGCGTTCCGAGGGGTTCGGGCCAAGGAAACGTTGGCGAAACGTTTCAGCCCGTTTCTTGGTCCGTTCCCTCCTGTTCCAGTCCGTTCCCTAGCCGTTCCAGGGCCGTTCCCTGTCTGGAACAGCCGTTCCAGCTCAAGAGTTTTTAAAAATTTTTAATTTTTAACTTTTAAGTTTTTTTATTGTAGTCGTTGCCCGTGCTGTCTTGAACTGTCCGCGTGTCGCCCGTTTCGCCTGCGCCCGTCTGTCTTTTGCCCGCGCAGTCGCCCGTTTCGCCTACGTCGATTGCTCCCGCTCGCCTGCGCTGTTGGCACGCTGCACTCCCGTCGAGGACCTGGTCCGCCCAATCCTCTTGCCGATTGTCCCCGCCCACTTCGCCTGCTCCGCCTGCCCTTTCGACTGTCCCGTCGACTATGTCGCTTGCCCCGCCTGCCCCCATTGCCTAGGCCCTACTTCCACTTGCTCTCGGGACTCGTCTACCTCTCCCGCCTGCCTGGCCCGCCTCTCTTGCCTGGCGTGACTCCTCGTGATCAGGTGAAGTCTCGAGGTTTGAGGATCATTATCTCGATTCTCAAATTTGTCATTGTCTCAAATTTGGGAGCTGAAAATGCGCCAAATTTCGGGGCATTTTCAACAAGGAATTGCAGGTTGGAATGCCCCAAAATTGGGGCATTTTGAGTCTATTATTGCCCCAAGTTTGGGAGCTGAAAATACTCCAAATTTTGGGGCATTTTCAGCAATGGAATGCAAGCTAGAATGCCCCAAATTTGTGGCATTTTCAGTAAAAGGAATGCAGGCTGAAGTAGCACTAAAGTTCTTGCATTTTTAGCATTGCTAAAAATTTAACACACATGTTGAAATTTTGGCTGCAAATTTCTGCAATTTTATTGAACTTTACTGATTATTTATCACTTTTATATAGATGGCAGCATTGACATCTATGGGATCTTCATCATCCTCAGCAGGTACTTCGTCAACAACTGGACGAAGTCGAAGCACTACTTGGTCATGGTGGGATGAGGTAGATGCAGGGGTGCCATTGAGAGGTGGAGGGGCTCGCCCTTGGAAATGCAAACTTTGCCCTTATGCTCGCACTAGTGGGGTTGATAAAGTGAGAGCCCATCTTCTACATGAGGAGGGGAAAGAGGTGCGTTTTTGCACCAATGTATCAATTGAGAAAAGGTAGGAGTTACTTGACCGCATAGCCACATCTATGGGGAATTCACATGCCAGGAGGACGCCAAATATAGTAGTGGATCCAACAACATGGACTCCAAGACCAGCAGGGCATGGTGCTTCATGCAGAAGACCACCAGGATTGGTGGCTACGCAGCCTTCTCGTGGGCCATCAATGGCAATAGGTCGTGGTGCTAAATAGAGTTCATTGCACACTTCATGGGAACCAAAGAAAAAAGAGGAAACAGATGCAGCAGTGGCACATTTTTTTTACCATGACCATATTGCATTCAAATCAGCCAGGTCACCTTATTTTTTAAATATGGTGACAAAGATTGCAGAGTATGGACCCACATATAAGCCCCCTTCATCAAAAACTATCAGGACTACATTGCTTCAAAAGGAGAAAGTAGCCATAGAGATTGCAATAGCAAATATTCGCAATCAACGGGCAAGAAATGGAGTGACATTGATAGCAGATGGATGGAGTGACACACGCCATAGGTCCATACATGGTGTTGTTGCATATTCTCGTGGAGATGTATACTTTATTGGTAGTCATGATGCTTCAGAGACTGGAAAGAGTGCAGATGTATTGGCATCCGAGTGGTGCGAGGCAGTGCAGGCTGTTGGGGCAGAAAATGTAGTGCAGTTTGTGGCAGATGGTAAACCTACAAACAGGGTAGCATGAAACATTTTAATGGCAATGTATCCACATATCACCTTTAGTCCATGCATGGCGCATTGCTTGAATAACTTGTTGAAGGATATTGGGGACTTGCCATGGATTGCATCTCTTGTTGCGAAAAGCAACAAGATTATCACATTTATATGTAATCATCAGTACTTGCATGCTGAGTTTCGCAAGAGAAGTGACAAAGAACTTCTTAAATACTCGGATACACGATTTGCATATAACTTTCTTATGCTTGGTCAATTGCACTATTGCAAAGGTGCAATTAGGGAGCTATTTGCTAGTGATGAGTATGAAAATTGGACTGGGGCTGCCACTGCTACTGTTGTGTTATGTAATGCATATGTTTCTGATAGAGATTTTTGGGATGAGGTTAATTGCACCAACCAAATGGTTGATCCTATTATGCACATGTTGAGGCTTGCAGATGGCATGGATCCATGCATTGGGAAGATCTATGAAGGTATGGATCGCATGATTGAGAGGTTGGAGAGTTTGGAACCAAATGCAGATAGGTATGAGCAGATCAAGGAGTTATGCATCAGCAGATGAAATGAGTATGACTCTCCTATGCATGCTGCAGCATATGTGCTTGATTCTGAGTTTCAAGGAAAGATGCAAGAAAGAGACCTTGAGGTGGTCAAGGCTTGGAACACATTGCTTGCAAGGCTTTATCCTAGCCGTGAAATGCAATGCAAAATTAAAAATCAGCTCTCTGTATATCGACAAACATTAGGGATGTTTGGTACAGAGGATGCACTAGAGAACATGACAAATATTGGGGCTGCTTTATGGTGGGAGGACTACGGGGCAGAAGCTCCAGAGTTGCAGAGTTTGGCTGTTCGTATTCTTAGCCAAACAATTAGCTCTTCTTGTTTAGAGCAACTATGGAGCTCATTCAATCACATTCACTCAAAGAAGAGAAATCGTCTTGGTACAATGAAGACGAATGGCCTAGTTTATATGTGAGCTCCAATCTTCGCTTGCTAGCTCGTACATCAGTTGCAAAGGCTGATTCTTTTATATGTTGGAAAAAAGATGACGATGATGATGATGGGCAGGATGTTGTTCAGCACGATGAGCATTCAGGCACAATGGAGCCATCTTCCATGAATCAGAGCACTTAGTAGCTAGCCTTTTGGAACTTTAGAGTATTGACTTGGAAATTGGAGCTCTTGTAACTTGGATCTTTACTATTTAGGCTTTAAAGTTTACTGTTTAGTGCATATTTTGTGTTTTTGCAATGCACACTTGTTGCCAGTTGGACTTATGCAACATTGTTGATTACAATGTTGAATGATGAATGCGACAATCCATTGCTGGTTACAATGTTTTGAATCTTTATTATTGTTGAAAGTTGAAACTTGATTATTATGTCTCTAGAGTCTAATTTCATGAATTATAATTTATGGTTGATATGATCTGTCTCTCTAGATTCTAAGACTAGTGTTGACTCTCTCTCTCTCTCTCTCTCTCTCTCTCTAGAGTATATATATATATATATATATATATATATATATATATATATATATATAGATATATATATATATATATATATATAGATATATATATATATATATATATATAGATATATATATATATATACCGTTCCCTCCGTTCCCGTTCCCTCGCTTTGGGCGTTTCCCCCGTTACAGGGGGTCCCGTTCCCCGTTCCTGGTAACTATGCAATTTTGAGACAAAATGTAAAGTTCAACTGATCGAAGGGATGCAAATGGATCATGCTTAGATCGTAGATGAGTTATGACATGAGCCACCATTAAATTTGTAAGCAATTATCTCTATTAGATTCATTTCAGCTCATTCAGGTAATTTTGCAAATGCTGTGATTCTTCTTTGTCCTTGCTGTGAAGCAACTCCATCTGTTTGTCTCCTTTATCTAGATGATTCATTTGTTGGACAGTTTCTTCTTCTTGTCAAAATTTGTATTTTGGTATCGAATTGTCTGTCAAAATTTGTATTTTGCTATCCATTTGTCATGTTCAGTTTGCCAGTGTTAGAACTTGATGCATGCACACAGTTTGTTCATGAAAGGTACTTCTCCACAGTAAACATGAAAAAGCATGGCATTTTTGAGAGGAGCCTAAATTCTAACTTCCACTGCCCAGAAAGGACTGCAATGCTCAGGAGCTTTCTCTTGAACTGGAGGATATACCTCGATTAGAAGGGCCATGTATCCCAGAGGATCCTTTTCATACAGAAGATCAATGCAAAGAGGAGTCCAAAAACTCTGGTGTAGTGAAGCCAATGTCTCATTATACATTGTCTCAGAACTGCTCCTTTGGCTCTGTCTTTTACAAGAAACCATCTCAGCAAAGAAAGGTCATGGCTCAATATTTCCTTGACTTGGGTCAATCCGACTTTTTTTACACAACCTGCAAGGCTTGTGGACTATTTTATGCACGTGGGCATGAAGAGGATGAAAAACTGCACAAGAGTGTTCATAAGACCTATTTGCAAGGAATTCAGTTCAAGGTAAGTGCTTCTGTTTCAATGCATCAGGTCTCTTTTCCTTTTGGCCAGGTGTTTTATTTGGAATAATGCATTTGCCATCACTTCGCATTAACCACCTCACCCATCATACCCTCTTTGGGAGGGTTGGGCCCTACCATGACCAATCTGTACTCAAAGGGTAACTCTAAGACTTTGGGATTGAGTTTTTGTTGCTATTCTTGAATTGTTTAGTGCTTGAGAAGTTGTAATGTTCAGGGTTGGCAAAAGGAGCGGCTTGTTGTGAAATATGATATAAACGATGAGCGCATCATTCTTGTACTGCCCACTGATCCTTCTCAAAATCGACTCAAGGTAACCTGCTACCTCATAGAAGCTGACACAGTTGTTTTGAAAATTGTAAGCACTTTTGCTTAAAAGTTAATAATCAAGTTGTTTATGTAGTTTCAAATCCCTGGCACATTGTAGACTTATGGCTGCCTGAATTACAAGTGAATGCTTGGATTGCAAATAACTCATGGCTTCCATACTAAGATAGGTACCGAATAAATGATTCACTAGTGTGTTTATGAAATGCTGGATCATGGTTCAAAATTGAGGTCGGGAATACACACCTCGAGCTTTCAAGGAAAGGCAGAAACGGCTGAAATAGTTGGCCAATAGTAGCTGGTTATTGCCGTGTTGGACTGTCCTTCGATACTTAACAAGAATGCTTCTAAGGACTGAAATTTTGACAGGCTGAAGCTTTTAGGGTTGAGCGAGCAAGTGAAATCTGTGAGCTGTTTTCAGCTATGCTGGGCCATGGGTGGACTTTGAGCTCCTGTCGAAGACTTTAGGGTCAGAACTACATGGGCTTTGTCCCTTTCGTCCCAAATTGCAGATCTACATAGTCCCAAATTGTCCCAAAGTCAACTTTGCGGCAATTGAGACACAAACATGGAGTTACACTTAAATGACAGTTGCATCTAGAACCCTATGATGCAGATATATGAATGAAAGTCTTGCGTAATGGGGAACATATCTATCTCAATTCTCCTAAAGGTGGGTGTTTCCGCAACCTGGCATGCCAATACAGAGTTTTCTCTGAACTGCTTGCTTCTGATTCTCGTTGGACAGCACATCAGATTTCAGTCTAGACTGCTCCCAAGTTCAGCTTCATATCTAGTGAACTTCTGAAATACTGGTTTGCCACACCCTACAGCTTCAGCAAATTATGATGCATGATAGTGAACTGTAGGGTGCAACTGATTCAGTTTTGCAGCACCGTCCAGCTGGCAAAAGGACTTTTGTGACTGCTACTCCCTCATGACCTCCTACTACACCTTGGTACTTGAATCCCTCACATGAGCGCCAATTCTGCCTGGCTGCCGGGGCTCCACATCATAGTGATATGGAATGGTAACGGCGAGTTAGAAATGGCTCCCAGTTTAAGTGCAATCGATTGTTTTAAGACACCTCTAAGGTCATGGCATTATATCAAGTCATATTACTTCAACTTGAGGTTTTTAATTGGCAAGTAACTCTCGAGGTTCCTTTGAAACTTTAGGAGCACTTTGAAATTTTCTTCATCTTTCCATTCAAGTGATGACCAATGCCATCGAACACAAAAGACTCAATAGGAAGATGTATGCATAAAAATATTAAGTACTGTGTGTATGAAAAGCTATACAAGGTAAAGTAATTCCTTCTCCCATTGTAGTACTAAAGTGAAGGTTTTTGTTGCGGATGAGTTTGTCCTAAGGTCATATAGGAAGAGGAATTACACAACAATATTTGTGCCCAAGTTTGGAGGTTGATGAAAGAGTAGCTTACTACTAGAATAGCCACTTGAGTCTTGCTTGCTTGAGAGAGAGAGAGAGAGAGAGAGAGAGAGAGAGAGAGAGAGAGAGAGAGAGAGAGAGAGAGAGAGAGAGAGAGAGAGAGAGAGAGAGAGAGAGAGAGAGAGAGAGAGAGAGAGAGAGAGAGAGAGAGAGAGAGAGAGAGAGAGAGAGAGAGAGCCAATCTTTATGCCTACATACTAGGTCAAAGAAGTGATGAGTATAATGGAGACAGAGCTTGGTCTTATTCCTGGGTGGCTACTTTATAATCAATGCAAGGTACCATTTTACACATGTTTGCCTTTGGAGGTTTAAAGATCATTTCCCAAGATTGTCTTATGTCTCTTGCATTCTAACAATGGATGGGTTTGCATTGTAAATAAGATAGAATGTGTATAAATGACATACTAGGGGATGAGGGAGTTGTGGGTGTGGGTGTGTTTTCATGTGCATGCATGTGTGAGTAGGATTAAACACTTGGGCTCTTCCATGTGAATCCATCTACAAAAGAGTGTTGAGCCCTCACAAAAGATACATTGTAATTGGCTCGAAAACATGAAGAAAGGAGAGGCCATTTGGACATCTTGTAGCCTTTCCAAGTAATTGTTGATGGGAACTAGCTCCATGGTGCTTCTTTTGGACATAGGACTTTGTGGGCCTTGCTGGATCTAGGAAAGGCAAGGAAGAAAGAAAGTAAATGCATGATACAACAAGAATGCTTGCTTATTGTTACTCTGTTGGGTGGCAAATTTCTATATTTCAGTTTGTGGAGGGTGATAAGATTAAGTAGGATTAAGCACTTGTGCTCTTCCATGTGAATCCATCTACAAAAGAGTGTTGAGCCCTCACAAAAGATACATTGTAATGGCTCGAAAACATGAAGGAGAAGCCATTCGAGTATCTTGTTGCCTTTCCAAGTAATTGTTGATGGGAGCTAGATGCATGGTGCTTCTTTTGGGCATAGGACTTTGTGGACCTTGCCAAATCTTGGAAAGGCAAGTTGCTCTTTCCTTTGTCTTTTGTGTTCAATTGTCTATTACAACAATTTTCCATGGTTCCCATCATTGCATCACTTTTAACGTGGTATAAGATTGCAAGATCATTGTTCTTCTTGTTGTTTTACATTGTTTTAGGTTTGAGTTTTGACTTTTCGTTTGTTGTTTGGACCTGTTCTTGTTGCTGCGGCTGATTTACAGCTTGGGCAACCTTCCTCTTTTAATTTTCGGCTTGTTCTTTTCCTAATTCTTTAGTGTTTTGTAGTTTGCCATCTGTGTTTACAGATTTCTAAGGGGCCGTTTTTAGGTTGGAGACTTGCTATTGACCCTTTCAAATTTGTGTCTTCGAGATAGCAGGCTAAGGCAACCTATTTTTGATTGCATTTATTGCAATTCCTAATTGCATTTTGTCATCAGCTTTGTGTTTTACTTTTTTGCTTTTGTATAGGGCGATGGGTTAAGGGTTGTTTTTTGGTTGTGTTTGGTTTGCCTTTTCACTTTGTGATACATTGCTTGGCTTTAGAGAGGGTTCATGTGCATCCAATTGTCATGTTCTTATCACTACACTTTGATTATTGTTGATCTTTTCTCTATGTGCTTTTTTTATTGCTTTGAACTTGTGCAATCCTTGCGAGTTTGTATTTTTGGCATACTTTTCCTTGAAGATCTCTTGTTTCTTTCTTTCTCTTCTTTGTATCCCCCTTATTGTGGCTCCTTTGGCATCTCCTTTTGATGGTCAACATGCAAACATTATTTACTCAATGTTGGAGACTTGCTATGTTTAGCTTTAGATTTTTGTGAGGATGCTATCTCTTGGTGCTTCAGACGTTCCAGTTTCAGAGAGGGGTGTCACACAATGAAAGAAGTCTCAATGCTATTATTGTGGCAAGAAGGGACACCTCTAGAAGGGTTGTAGGACATTAGTAGCTTTATGACAGGAGTAGGAGCGGATGGTGACGAAGGGTGATGACCCTCTTGGTGAGTCTTCCTCATCTCCAAGTCCAAGTTTAGGCTCTAGCTATGTGGCCCCGGTAATGGTTGTGGGGGTCTCCCTTCTAGGTTGCTAGTTTAGATGATGCGGTTATTCCTCACAACTCTCCAGTGCCATAGTGAGAGCGTGAGAGGGTGGTGAGATGGGGCCAGAGAGCCTTATCTATACAAGTATACAAGTGCATAAACTCTCGAGAAGAGTTTTCTTGATGCATCGACCAAAGTTTGGTAGATTCAAATCCTAAAGCTAGGATTGACATCCAGGTTCATGATGAGTTGGTTATTTGATAAAGAGTGGGATTGGCTCCTAGTTTGAGCTCACATGAGGGGATACTTTGGTAGTCTGGTGAAAGGGGGGGAATCCATGGTCACATATGTTTAGAGGCATTTTTGATAGATTGGTCTTGTATGCTATTGTGACACATTTTTGACAAATATTGAGAGTTGCTATGATTCTTCTCTATTTTCAAGAGCTGGTATAATTAATATCAACATGAGGTTCTCTTCGAGCCTTCGAGGCACCGTGGTGGTGGCTAGCACACCCATTGCTTGAGTATACATGGTTCTAGTCAGGTGGTCCTTGTTGTATGCACTATGATGGGACATTATCATTGTATATTGTATTGTATCAGATTACCCATGTTTTGAGAGAGGGTGTTAGCGGATGTGTCAATTCATGGTTAAGTTTGTGCATGTGATTTAGTGGGCTAGGGCACCAATATATTTCCTAAATTATTTAGGCATTTTGTTTGGCATTCTATGATGGCTATTTTAGCATTTTATGTTGGCCAACCAGCATTAAATGTTGGCCGACTTGTTGCCATTTATGGCATTATTTCAGCCTATTTATTCAGCCTCCTCTACAATCATTATATTCATTATTTGCTAGGTTTTGGTGGAGGGAGAGGAGCAGGTGCTAGTGCCTTCACAGCTAGTGACTCACATTGGTTTTATGCTGTCTCATATCTTGATATATGGATTTCATTTTCCGAGCATCTCTTTGCTTTTGAGTTCTTTGTGCAATGTTCTTTTCCTTTATAGTGTTCTCTTTATTTTCCTTTGTGTTCAATAGTTTATTAGAGCAGTTTTCCATGCTTCTATCATTGCATTCACTTTTGACAGGATTTGCCATAGAGATTGACTTGGGAGATTGCCATGTGAGTTGTTGCATTGAATATGATAGATCTAGAGTTGGGCACTCTTTGATTTTAAAAAGATTAAGCATACAAAGATGCATGTTTACAAAAATAGAATGCCAATGCATGGGGTAAAGCAAAGGGCAATGCAAAATGTCATGCTCAATCCAACGGTGTCACTTGGACAATGCCCTCGCATGTCGCAAGGAAATTGTTCCTTGCCCAAGTGTCCGTTTACAATCATGACCGTCCAGATGCTATGGATAATGATAGAAAATACAAAATGTTACTAAAGCAATGGTAATCAAAATCTTGTAGGCACCAAGTGAGAATATTGCCCCTTATCACCAGCAGTAGTGGAAGGAGAAATAAGCACCCCCTCTCCCCCCAAGATGTTGATGTTGATGGGGGGCAAGGAGAAGCACCCAAAGAAGAAGAGAGAGATGCATGTCCAGTTGAAAACTTGTGAAATGAATGGCCTCCAAGGTTGCCCCAAGGAAGGCAAGAACTTGGTCTCGGGAGGCGAAGACTCCATGTTGGTCATGAGTACGAAGCCCCATCAAAAGGGTAACCAAGATAAGGAGCACCGAACAATCCCTCCAATCAGCCGATAGGTCCTATAGGGGTTAATGCTAACTTGAAAAGACAAGTTAGGAGCAAAAAATACCACATAAGACCATAAAACACACATGCCTCAACTTCAATGAAAAGTGCTTAGGCATGCTAAAGATGTAGGAATGTGCAACAAAAGAGAGAAGACAAGCTAGCATGCCTTGCAAGAATCAAGTTGAAGTACTTGTTTGGCAGCTTGTCCATGAACAAAGTGACTTGATGATCATCTGACTTGGGTAAGCCAGTTGTGGTGAAGTTGTGCCCCATTTCTCTGCCTTCTTGATTATCAACAGTGCTTTTGAACAAAACAATGCATTGAATTGTGTCACCTGCCTTTCATCATTTAAGGTGTAGTGTATCAAGATTAAGTATCCAAGTCAATTGTAGATCAAACACTGGTTGGCTGCATTCGCCGCAAATGATTATGTATTCTGCACACACTCTATTGCAACTGATTCATTGTACGTGATTGCCTGACTAATTTTTGTATAGACACATCCTGGGTATTTCTTTGTATGTACAATGTCTGCAACCTTGCCCAGCACAGTAATCATAACTACATTTTATGATGGCTTTTGCTGTAGCATTTACTCTTGCATTTAGAACTGATGGAGCATTAACGACTGCATTTATTTCTGGGAGAGCATTCACGACTGCTTTACCCTGCATTGAGAGCACCATGGCTGTGCTACTGCATCAGCATTCAGCATCAGCCTTCATGCCACTGCACCAGCATCAGAGCTCTGTCAGAGCATCCTATCTGCCACATGCTGTTGTTACAGCGTTTGCTGGGTCATGTATTGCTTGGACTGCATTCACAACTTCATTGAGAGCAGTTCACACCTTCAATCAGAGATTCACGGCTGCATTCAGGTTTGCAACTGCATTTCAGGTTCATTACTGCATTTTGGATTCAGAGCAACAGGTACATGACAGCATTTCAGAGTTGAACAAAAGTATTAGAGCATGTTAGTATTTCAGAGGTGAAACAACAGTATTGTGCCGGTTCAAAAGGGCATTGCAGAGTCACAATAGCATTCTCCTGAGGATTCAGACAGCATTCACCTGGAGATTCACAACTGGATTGCAGAAATCACAACAGCATTGAGTTCATGATAGCATTCTCCTATCTAACACTACTTTGGAGAGAGAGAGAGAGAGAGAGAGAGAGAGAGAGAGAGAGAGAGAGAGATTGGGGCTGTTGGGGAGGTGTGCGCATTCTATTAAAAAGAGAGAGAGAGAGAGAGAGAGAGAGAGAGAGAGAGAGAGAGAGAGAGAGAGAGAGAGAGAGAGAGAGAGAGAGAGAGAGAGAGAGAGAGAGAGAGAGAGAGAGGTGGAGAGAGAGAGAGAGAGAGAGAGAGAGAGAGAGAGAGAGAGGTGGAGAGAGAGAGAGAGAGAGAGAGAGAGAGAGAGAGAGAGAGAGAGAGAGAGAGAGAGAGAGAGAGAGAGAGAGAGAGAGGGTGTGAGAGAGAATGATCGCGGGGAGGTCGCGTCGCCTGTCGCGCCGCCATAGCCTGCCGGGTTCACGTCGTCACCTGTAGTCGCCGCCTCGCCTTCGTCCGCGTCGTCGTCCGTTGCCCACCGCCCGCAGGCCTGTCCCTGACGATCCGTCGCCCGCCCCTGACGATCCGTCGGCCGCAGCTCCCTGGCGCCCAGTCGCGTGTCTCTCACGTCCCGTCGGACGTGACTAAGTCCCCCGCCCCGCTGCTGGCTGGCCCTTCGTCAGCGGTCCCCGCCCTGCTGTCGCCCGCCTGAGTGGCGGGCTCTGCACCAGCGCCTTGCTCGTCTGCCCTCTGCGTTTAGGGCTTCTGCTGGCGAGCCCTCTGCCCTGCGCCCTCGATCATCCCGCCATCCTCAGTTCTGCCGCCCTCTTCACAGTAGCCTACCCTTGACGCCAGGCGCCCAGCGCCTGTGAAAACCCTAAAACTGACCTTCGTCAGTTAGGCAGCGTCCGGGATCGCGTGCCATCTGCTCTGTACTCAGCAAGAGACAGCGAGAGAGAGAGTGCCAGTCAGGCCTTCTGTGAGATCAGTTCGTCATTCACGATGGCTGGTTTGGATCTGGATTTCCTAGATCAAACGGTGGCAGCACTTGGCCCGGACTCGGATACTGAGGAACCCGAGGATATGGTTCCGTGTACTGAAGAATTGCCCCCGGGTCCTGATATCCAGCCTGCGGGCAAACGTACCAAGCACACCCCGGAAGAGATAGGCGTTTCTCCGGATCGTTCCTATGCGCAGGTCGCTTCGGATCCGGTGGACTCTCAGGAGGTGGACTGGGAGCATCTGTTGGAATTTGCCAACACTCTGCTTGGTGAATATGTTCAACATAACCAGGAAGCCTTCTCTGCCTCTGCTCCAGACGATGTTCTGGAAGCTACCGTCGAGCCAAAAACTGTCCTACGCTCCTTTTCGGTATTTTATGATCGCGCGGTGATACTCTTCTTCACTGGTCGCATCCCGCTGCTTTCCCGTATTCGCCAATGGCTGCAGAGTCTGCTACAAGGGGAATGTGTTGAAGAGATTTTTGTTGGATCCCGGGGTTTCTTTCGGAATGCTTTTCTTTTTGATTCCGCCTATAATGTTCAGCGGCATATTGCGCGGCTTAAAGGTCTCTTGTATTGGCAGATAGATCTTCTCCGGCACTTTGACATGTTCCCTCGGGAGGACTTACGTCCTTGACATATGGCAATTTCCTCTGTGTCTTTGCCATGACTTTGTAACTCTTTGATTGTCTGGTTCTTGTAGAGAGTCAGTGTGTACACACGATGGGGTAGAGTCATCGTGTATCTTGTAATCATGCAAACTTGTACCTTTTATGTAATTAATACAATTACCTTTTACAAAGAGAGAGAGAGAGAGAGAGAGAGAGAGAGAGAGAGAGAGAGAGAGAGAGAGAGAGAGAGAGAGAGAGAGAGAGAGAGAGTTTAACGTCTACAAAAGGCCAAGTTGGCCTATGAGACCAAAAGGTTGCAAAATGTTTGTTAAGTTTTCCAAGTCCCAATAAAGCTACTATCTAGTGTTATGGTGAACTAGGTGAGTAGGTACAAAATGGTATACAGACTCGATACAATCTAGATGCACTGCAAGTGCAGTGTGGAACTGCTCATGGAGTGTGGTCATCTTAAGATGTCCCGCATGGGCCTGCCTAGCATGGAGAGGTTGAAGTGGCGGGGTATGGCTCCCCGGTGGCGCTGTAGTATCGGTTGTATTTGTAGGTGATCTCTCTTGCAGGGCGTGGGCTTGTTGGGTGTGGGCGCAAGCTTTGCCTCTCTGTAGCTCTATCCAAGGTGACTCCTCGGGGTGGGGCCATTGGTCGGTTGGCTGCAGTCCTCGTTGTAGAGGGGGTGGTCGAGGGTTTGTAGAACTCTTGGAGGGTGCGTTGTTGTGTGTTCCCGGCTGTTTGGTCCCAGATCCATAGAAGGTGGCCTCTATGTCGACGTAGCTCTAGGAGAAAGAGCCCAAGGCATTTTTGGTCGAGAAAGTCTAGTGTTTGGGAGAGTGGTCCGAATCCCTCCTTGAAGGGACGGTGGAAGCAGCCTTTGATCTCGTAGTACATTGGGAATCTACATATGTAATGTTCTTTTGTCTTTGGCTCCAGTTGACAGAATTGGCAGATCCTATCCTTTGGGGAAGAGAGTACGCTCCATTTCTGCTTGTCTCGATCCGAAGTTGGTGTGATGATGTAGGAGTTGCTCGATGGCACTTCGGACCCCATGGGATAGGTGTACATCCATATATCTCAAGCGTATCATGAAGCAATCATGTGTGAGGCGTAGAAGGTGCTCTCGGTAGAAAGCCATCTTCTTTCCCAGATCCTCGGCTGGTAACACCCATATCTTGGTTGTGTGTAGCTGAATAATATTCGCCCTGATAACGCGGTTCAGCTCCTCTCCGCTAATCTTCAAGTGGGGGCAATCCAAACTATATTGTAGAGGCGGGAGGTGGTCCATGTGTAGCCCATGTAGCTGCAGCCAAGCATGAGTATGGGCATACCAACATTCAATGTCCCCTTGCGATGTGAGTTGTTTGGATGATTCTAGTGCGAGACGGGAGTATCTGTGTTGTGGTACGCTCCAAAGCATGTGCAGGAAGGTCACCGTTTGGGATAGGGTCTCTGCCACTATAGGTGGTGCTCCCAATTTTGCCCTCACGATCTCGTGTGGTACTGATGGTTTACTCTTGATCAGTTGGGAGATCATCATCACCAAGGGGTGTTCCATATGCTTCCATCTTTCGTATCTCTCTTTCCCTTTAGGCAATGGTTGATCTTGTGTGGTTCGCCGTGTATGGTAGAGGCTAGATCCCTATATCAGGACCCCATACAGAAGTGTTGGTGTGACCAAGGTGTCAAAGAGCCATAGCTTCGTCCGAGGTACCTGAAATTGTAGACGTGCACATTGGCTTTCCATGGATCCCAGGGCAGCGTAGCCACGTGCTAGTCTGTCCCCCGCGGCCTTTGTCAATGTGAATCTCAGCCTTGAGAATGTAATCTCGAGGTAAACATATTTTTGGGCCACCTCGACTATATTCTCTCCGTATTTGAAGTGGGGCATTGATCGGCAGATCCATTGGGTGGATGTGTTGAATACTATGATCTTGGTTTTCCCTAGGTTCATTGTGAGGTCCCTGTCTTGATAGAAGGTCCGTAATGCATTTAGGTGGCGTTGTAGTCCCTCCAGCATGCTAGAGAGAACTATATCATCTGCATATAGTAGCATGGGTATGAGTGTCCCCCCAGGCAAGACCCCTCCCCTCCAAGTCTGTCCACATAATCTGATATCTCGTCGATGTAGAGCTCGAACAGGGTGGGGGAGAGGGGGCATCCTTGCTTTATCCCAATAGTGCTAATAATCTCCTTTGACAGCCCTCTCGGTGCTCAGACATGTCTAGTGATAGACTCGTATAGAGCCAGGATTCCCTATCGTATCTCTATCGAGACTTCAAGTGCTCACAGTCTCTGCATGAGCCTGGCTCGAGGAACTGTATCAAAGGCCTTGCGGAAGTCCACAAAGTAGCAGTACATGTGCTTTCCCTATGCCTTGTTCTCTTCAATGATGGCTCGGAGTGTGAGGATGTGGTCAAGTGTAGAGTAGCCTCTCCTAAAGCCGGTTTGCCCTCATGCTCGGTATTGGTGTGTCTCCGCCCATTTGCTTAGCTCATGCTCTAGGATGGATCCGTAGAGCTTAGCCAGCACATGGCCGACCATGACCGTCTGGTAGTTTGTGGGAACCATGGGGTCTCCGGCCTTTAGGATTGGTACTATTGTATTAGCTAACCAACTGGTTGGGAAGCCTTCACATAATGCCCTGTTGAATCGGTGGGCTAGGAGGGGGGCGATTGTGTCTCTAGCGAATAAGAGGTGTTTTGCTACTAGTCTTGCGTGGTCTTGGGTCTCGACCATTCTAGAGTCTGTCAATGGCATCACAGACCATTTCTATCTTGAAGAGGGTGGAGGCAGTTGGCTGTCCTTTGGCGGCCAAGGTAGGGGGGGTTGTCTTGGCACGTGGTACAGTGAGGTGGCGTAGCTATGCCATGTTTGTGGGGAGGTAATGGGTGTCTCTACTCGGGGTGCTTGGAACGCCTTCCACGCCTCCTCATTGTCTTGGCCCAGGAGTAGCTTATAAAACTCGTGCTCTAGCTTGGATAGGTATGCTCGCTTCTTCCTTCCCACTAGGCGATGGAAAATTGTGCGAGCTTGGCAGTGGGTGTATGTCCCTTTGGCTTCCCCTTGTTGGAGGTAGAGGCGGGTTTCCTTGCATTCCTCGTCGTACCAGCTATTCTGCAGGGGATTCTTGCTAGGAGGGGTAGAGTGGGGGCGTGTGTGGGGGAAGTACACGGCGGCTGATGTGTGAAGGGTCTTGGCCAGTTGTGTTGTGAACTCCTCCAGGGGCGTGTGTGGGTTCATCTCTTGTAGGCTCCAATACAGATGATCTAAGTAGGCACTTACTCGTTGTCCTGGTGAAGTGCCATCTAAGGAATCTTGAGGGTTGCTCGCTGGGGGGGGGGGGGTTTTCCTCGTAATTACAAGTGATTCTATATTGGAGGTATGCATGGTTTGTGGCTATCGCGTGTGGGCGTGGTGAGATGTTGAAGGCTTGTATGTTCAGGATCAAGGCGGCCGGCCCTAATAGATAGTCCACTATGCTGCCTCCTCCCGAGCCTTTGGATGCATGCTTATGTGGAAAGCATGTGAGTGCGCCAGACCCAAGCCATTTGGTCAGGCCGTTAAGGATGGCTAGTTCGTGTGCCTCTCCTAGTGCTAGTAAATAGTCTCCGTACTATGTGCACTCAGCTGTGTCCTGTGATGTCCCCAACTCCTCTGGTGCCAGCTCTCGGTACATGTGGTCTTCGCTCTCAAAGAAGGGGACTTGGCTCTATGCTGTGCGAGGGTTGAAGTTCCCCATCAGCAAGACATCTCCTATACTCAAGTAGTGTATGATATCCTCATATAGGGGTAGGTACGGGGACATCCCTCCCGGTGTCACATACGGGGAATTTGCTGGGGCGAAGTAGCATACTGCGATATATATATCTCATGGGCAGTTTGTATGTATCTTGATCCACATGAAATGGGCTTCATCATCTCTCTTCATGACTTGTACGATGTGCTGTAGTTCCTTTCTATAGAGTATTGTCACTCCCTCCGACCCTTTGGTCCCCCCTTGGGATTTGGCTCGGGGGCGGCACACTGACTCCCATTTGTAGCCTCTCATTGTTGGTAGGTGCATGCTCGGGCTTTGGTGTGTCTTTGTATACATGACTATGTCCCTACCCATGAAGGTTTCCTGGAAGAGCCCAACATCTGTTCTCATGGCTCCATTACAGTTTCACATTGCAAATCTCAATTGTGTCTCATAGGCCGCGCCTTGTCATTGGCGCTTCTCCATGATGATGATGCGTCCGTCCCTATAGACCGCCCGTTTGCATGCTTTGCGTGCCTCCATGATCTATGTCATGCTTTCCTATTTGTGGGCCACTTGGGTTGGGGTGAGGTCGCTTCCAGATATATTTTTTGTCCTTTGAGAGTTGTTTTTTTGGAGAGGAAGGCGCATCGTGACTCTAAGTCGTTAATTTTAGGATGAGGGGTGTCCTTTGTATGACTCCTTGTCTACCCTCCATGCCTTTTCCACGAGGGAGGGGTCCTCCATCCCCATTTTCTCAAAAATGCCTTTGGCATCCTCCATAGGGCTGTTTGCCTCTTTCCACTCGACCACCTTGACATTGAGGGCTCTGTTTTTCCTCCTCTTCCTCGATGGTTGCGTTGATGAACTCCTTCGTGGGGATCTTTTTTGCTACTTTGATCTATTTGGAGTATTCCGCTATGTCAGCTTGTGCCTATTCCATGACCACTGCCCATGTGTTGATCTCCTTCGTCATTTGGGTCTTCATCTCGTTGATTTTTGACTTGACCTTCTCAGGCATGGATTTTGCGATCTCCCCTTCTTCCTTCCTAATGAGGTCGAGTTGGCTCTTGCAGCTGGTAATTTCCTGTTGGAGTTCTGCAATGGCTTGGTTCCTCTCGTGGAGAGAGGAATTGATATCCACTTGCCAGGATGTGAAGTGAGCTCTGACCTCTTCATAAATTTCATTCTTCCACTCCTGCATCTTGCGGATTGTCTCCTCCTTTACCTGCTCGATGGCTTCGTCACACATGGCCCTCATCATTTCCTTGATGTTCATGTCTTGGTCTTGGATCTTACAAATGTTGCGGAGCGCCTCGATGCTCTTTTGTACATGGGTGTCTTTCATCTTGTCGCGAGCAAGAGGGTGTAACTTAGTTGGTTAAGTTGAATGTGCGGTGACCAGAGGGTCTTGGGTTCAACTCCTATATTCTGCATGGTCATTTGGTATCGGTGTTAGAAAAAGGGAGATTTGAACTGGGGTTAGTGGGTTAATTAAAAAAAGCAGCTTACCACTAGGGTAGTCACTTGATTATGGATGAGAGAGAGAGAGAGAGAGAGAGTGGGTGCGTGCATGCATGCTTTTTTGGAAGCATTTTGGCTCCATGTGTTGTTTCCTACCTGTCTTTGAGTTCGCTTGGTTGGCCAGAAGGCCTTTGTATGCATGTAAACTTATTAATTCAAAATTCTGCACACACAGAGAGAGAGAGAGAGAGAGAGAGAGAGAGAGAGAGAGAGAGAGAGAGAGAGAGAGAGAGAGAACTTAGAAGAACAACAGGTTTATTTCTTCATATCATCAAAAAAAGTAGTGGGTTGTGCTGTGGTTGAGCCAATTAAGGAGGCATATCCTGTGATCTGTGATCAAACACAAAATGTTCAAGCAGATGAGACCACCATTTGTTCATCTCAAGAAAAAGGCAGTCTTGAAGACAGTTTTTGCTGCACCCCTGATAGTGTCCAGCCTCCTGCGAAAATTGTGAATGGCCCCTCCAAGCCGGACGATTCTCACTGTCCAAACACTAACACTCTTTCAAAAACCTTGGTTTTTGGGAATGTCAAATTTGAAAGGGAAGTCACGAGAAGTCTGAAATGTAAAAGTGAGAGAGGCTTGTCAACTCTACCGCATACGACAACAATATGTAGCAAAAAACCAGTATCTGCAGTTTGTGGAGTGCGGGCTATTTGGGTTTCTGGAGCTGAGAGGAGACGTGGCATAGCCACCAAGCTTCTTGATGCTGCACGGTAAGACCGTTCCTCTGATTCCAATGGTATGTTTTTTGGAGTGGAAAGTGATTTCTAACAAGTACTTTTCAAGTGTACAGGTCAACATTCTTCTATGGTTGTATTGTGGATGTATCTCAATGTGCCTTCTCACAACCAACCTTGCAAGGTAAAGCATTTGCTGCTAAGTACTGCAAGACCGAAAGCTTTTTGGTTTATTCATGAGTGCTTTGTGGTGACACGACCTCTCAAAATATGTGGAGCACTCTTCTCATTGTATACACCGAAGATTTCTTTGTGGTGACATGACCCCTCAAGATATGTCAAGCATCCTTCTTTGTGGTGACATGACCCCTCAAGATATGTCAAGCATCCTTCTCACTATATACACTCAAAAAGATCTGCTGTAAATAATACATGTAACGACACGTGTAATGGTGGTGCATACCAAAGAAATTGATTGTAGGACACTCGGGCTCTTCAATATGTATGTGTGCACATTGTCTTTCAATATTTTATTTATTGATGTTACTAATGCATCTGCCTCATTGTCTATTGGCTTTTTGTGGTTTATCACCTTGGTTTTCAGCTGTGTAGAAAACGTACAGATATGATTTGCAATTTGTGGTACCTGAAGGCTAGGAGGTACAATAGGAATGTGTTCTCAATTTGGGATTTTAGCTTCAAATTTGGTGAGGTTAAATCTTGACTGATAAACCAAACCCTGTTTGCATGAAAGCATAGCTTTGAAGTAAGACTGCAATGCGAATAACCTTGGCAGCATTATCATTCATGAGTCAGCATAAGGTCATAGCAAACCTGGCCTTTTGAGGAGGTTTTTTCCTCTGAATGTATCGGCCCAGATCTTGTAACTATCAGCTTGCTATTTCCTATGTGTTGTCAGGTCAAAACAGTATCTGGAGACCAAGTATTGTAGGCAAATGTGAAAGGGTCAAGTAGGCAGATATGAGCCTTTGAGTTGCTAAAAAAGCAACCTAAAGTCCTAGCAAGGATCCTTGTGTTACCGTTCTTATTAATCTAATAAAAAAGCCCATCATGCAATGAAGCTACCAAAAGCATTTACAAAGAAGTATAAAATGTGTCCACTAATCTTGATCAGAGTGAGAACCTTGGCCTTGTGGAAGAAGTTGCAAAATCACTTGTTAATCCTCATCTTAGCTCATGCTCAAACACATGGACAAGTTGTCTTACCCTCTCCCTGTGTTTTGATAATAAGGCAAGTGTGCATCATCAAGCACCATAACTGCTGCCTCCACCAAATTTTGCTATAGTACAATTTAATGTTTTGGTGCATTAGCCATGTAAGCAATGGTGTGGTATCCCTTGTGCTAAAATACTTGTTGCACATAGTGCCCACTGTTGTCCTGGGCAAAGATGCTATGTAAGATGTTCCTTTTCCTTTTGCTCTTTTTGTAGAAGATAAATATGTAGCTGGCATAATCCTCTACACATTCAAACAAAACAAGTCCATGCAATAGTGCAAGCATGATGGAAAGAATGCCTCCACTTTTGCCCTTGATGTGTTGACTATGTTGACATGGGGTTCTTCAATGTACTTGGTAAATTAGAACATCTTGCCGTTATTGGGTGTACTCTAAAATTAGCAAATTGAAGTTTGAGAAAAGAGGCCTTTGGAGCCTAATATATGGGGGAGTGAGTGATTGTATGCCAAACCCCACGACCTACAATGCATGAGTAAAGGCCACCTTTATAATTGGAAGCAAATGGAAAACAAATTATGTTGCCATTGAGGAAAGGTAGACACACATACTCTTTTGTTTCTCTATAATTCATGTCATAAGCATGTTTACTCACACAAAGAACTAATACAATTGGGCTCGTTCATCTCGAACCCACTCTTTAGAACAAATGGCATACTCACACATTCTAAATTTTGGCCAAGCAAAGTTTGATTTAATGTTTAAGAAGGTTAAAATAAAACAAGGAACGTTGTGAGACTTGTGGCTTTGTTATCCAAAAATCTCAACATGAATATATGCCATAATAGAATTATAGATTGTTTTGAGTAGGCTTGCACTTAAACGATGTATTACACTTGGGTCTATAGCGAGGGGGCACTTTCCTCGAGGAAAAGAAAAGAGAATGCTCTATGCTAAGTTTACCCCTTTAAAGGGTTCTATCCCAAGTAGAGAGAGAGAGAGAGAGAGAGAGAGAGAGAGAGAGAGAGAGAGAGAGAGAGAGAGAGAGATTTTTGAAGGCACCTATGATACATAGAAAGGTTATGGTGAGTTAATGCACCTTATATGGAGCAAAGATGGAGCTATTTAGTTGTGTACCAAGTGGTTGATTCAAAAACAAGGGGGAGTTTAGAAGGGGTTTAAGCTATGTGGACAAGTAATTTATTGACTCTAAATCTTATGATTGAGTAAGAGGGTGAGGGCCTATACTCCTAAGGTTCTTTCACTTGTTTGGAGCCCTCCATTTGTACTCTTATCTACTAAATTTGAAAGAGAGGGTTTAATCTCTATAAGTTCAGCATTTTAGATAGTGAGAAAATTGCACTTATCTTAACACATTTAACAAGAATGCATGAACATGCATAGGAGCATTGCCCTTTTTGTTATTAGTGTTCTTTTCTAAAAGTAGGCCACTTTAGTAGACTAGGGGTAATTTTTCAAAGAATGACCTTGTCACCATACCATTTTGTTATTAGCATTCTTTCCTAATAGTAGACCACTTAAACTAGCGAAGCAAATTTTCAAAGATGAATCACCTTATAAGAGTACCATTTTAATCATTTATGCCCTCATTGGCAATGTTAACAAAATGTAATATGTATTACTTAGACATGTTGGACATGGAATACACAATCCCACTTGAACCATTCACCTTGAGTGTGGGTTGAAAGTTTTTAAAAACAATCTCCTTGGTTAACAAAAGTTTATGTATGAATGCCTTGAAATAGCTTTGGGGACAATTTCTTGAGCAATAGTCCCACTAAATTAAGAAAGCTTTACAATCCTAGGGTTTGCCACATCAATTTAACACCACAAGAGTTTGCCTATGGAATAGAGTCCCTACATAGGTGTGTAGGGGATTTAAATCTACCCTTATTAATTAAATTACATATTTCTTGCTTAGGCACAAAGCCATTAACCTCATAGTAGAACCTAATAGAAATGTGTGCAATCAAATATTGGTTTGAAGATTTCTTGAGCTATCTTTAAGGAACTTGATTAAAAATTTGTAGCAAAGAAATTTGAAGCAATACCTAACAATGGGAAAGGAAATCCATTCTTAGCCCATGCTTGTTAAAGACATCCAACTTTGTTTTCCTCAATGAAGTCACATATCTATTGTCTTCATGTTGTGCAAGCTTAAGAAATGGTCATAAAATGTCTTCATGTTGTGCAAGCTCTTTTTGCTATTAAAACCATCCAACTTTGTTTTCCTCAATGAAGCACATATTTATTGTCATTGTCCATGATTTGAGTTTGAGCATAAGATAATTCTTACAAACAATTTCAATAGAATCATACTTGGTTGTGAATCACTTTTGCTTCTATTATTGTTCCCTTATTGACACATGCAAAAGACATCTTTTTCTCTAATTGCATGTTGACATTTTAAAAAGCAATAAGAATTAGAGAAACCATGCTATCCAAAGAAAGCTTTTGCCAAAGCATATCTACCCACCATATCTTAGAAAGACCTTAGAATAATATGCTCAAACGGAAGCTAAGATTCAAGCAAAATTTATACTAACATATATACCTTAAAGCATTGAAATGTTCAGTTGCATTTCTCCAAGCCATTGCTTAAGGTGCAGTAATTATCTCTCTTCAAATAGCTCACCACAAGGATCTTTTATTAGTAACCATAACTACTATGTAGGTTGTTACTAGATCTATACCATCGATGTTGGTAATGTAAACAAGCTAGCAAAGTTGTTTGAGAGTTTTTTGCAAAGGAATCCCCATGTCTCAACTCTTGGGAACTTTGACATCTTTAGCTTCTACAAGAGAGAGACCAAATACTTGGCATGTTGCAATAAGAGATGGGATTGCATCCTTGTCCCCAATTGCAAGAGGCTAGGTATGGGGTGGCACACTTGCATGAGGTCATAGTGTTAATGCTACTACATGGGAAGTAGATGAATTTTTCAGCAATGAAAGAACTCTTGTGATATGATATGCATGAACTCGTAACAAGAACTAATAATTACAAAGCATTACTTTCATGAAATGACATGTAAACAAGTGTGTACCAAAAACAAGCCCAGGCAAAACTTTGTTACTTGTACTTTCTATGCTTCAATATTAAATTATAAATATCATGAAATGCACATGTATTCAACTATGTTTAGTTTCATGTTCTCAACCATGTTCCTAGCTAATTGCAACAAAGGTTACAACCACTCCATAAAGGAATGACATGCAAACAAGTGTGTACCAAAAGCAAGCTTAGGCAAAACTTCGTTACCTACACTTTGTATGCTTCAATATGAAATCATAAACATCACGATATGCATATGTGCTCAATTGTCTTTAGTCTCGTGTTCTCAACCATATTTCTAGCTAATTGCAATAAAGACTACAACCACTTCATAAAAAAGTTTCAAGCGAGCATCCTATCTAAAAGATGTGCATCTAGATCTAAAAATATCATTTGTTCCCATGCCGCTTTTTTGGGTTCCAAACATGCTTGTTGAATTTCCTTGTAACAAAGATATTTTCTTCTTTTTTATTTGAATGTCAGCCATACTTGTATGCTGAGCTTAATTTTTGTTATTTGTTGTGATCAAAGAGATTGCATCATGAACCTCAATACATTCCTTGCATGTTAGACTTTCATAGATATGCAATGCAACACGATAACAAACATGTTGATTAAGGTCAACATTCTTCATAAAAGCAAGATTGATCTATGAGCTTCAAACATCTACATGTATGGTTAATTTGATTGTCCATGTTGAATGCAAATAATTACTTGATCATGGAGTCTAATACTCATTGTAGCAATAAATACTCCTCTTACACAATAAGGCTCACTTCATTGCAAACATGGCTAGTGCTACGTATGTTCAATCACAAGTACCTAACAAGCAAGGCAATGCTCCAATGACTTGATTCCCACTATGTCCACTCCAAAGCATTTTAAAGGTTTTTGTAATTGGAAGAATTGATAACTTTCTTTGATTGTGCACAAACGACCATGTACTTCTTAGACTTGATACCACCCATTTTGTTGTTTAATGTTTGATTGTAGCCAAATATATTCTTTTAGAGAGGTTGATATTTTTTGCTTTTTGCATAGGCAGCAACAGTTAGTTTTTACTTGTTTTTCCCATTTTTAAAGAGTTTGAATGGCTCCACATAGGATATTTTTGGAACTTTTGCTTTTCTTGATGGCGTGTTTAAAACAAAATTTTGGACAATTCAAAGTTTGCCATATGGATGATTTACTGGAAAATGTTAGGCTAACAAAGTAAAGGTGCATGGAAGTGAATTACCATAAGGATTGCTAATCTACAGTCAACCAAAAAAATTCAAGAATATTCCACAAAAAATAAAAACCTCAAAGCTATTTTTAATACTAGCAGCTAGCAAAGGAACCATGCTCAAAAGTATATTTGGGATAGCTCATATAACGACAGAAACAACAAGGCCCCAATTATGGAAATTTCTTTGACAAATTGGTATACAATGACTTGTAAAGGTCTCACTCAGAAACTCCATCATGATTTGCTACAGTTCAAGATGTGCTCTAGTTTTCAAAGATCATGCACAACTGAGAAACAGTCAGAACACAAATTCTCCCTTTCTGAATCTGTCCTTGAGAATTAAGGCTATAGAGAATCACCTCACCAGTAGATAGGAAGCCTCGCCCATAATTACCAAAAATTTACCCCAGTACCATTGTCCACAATAGCATTAGCCGTATATAACCCCTAATCTGGGAGAGGTGGCCTATGGGCCATGAGCTACACTAACACACAACCTCGAAAGGTTCAAGGAGACCAATGTGCAAGCAACAACAAGAATTTGTCCTCTCGATGTCATTCATGCCAGCCATCTATGCAAAACAATGCGTATATAAGCCACCAGCCTTTGAATACGTCTGAAAGGACTCTGCATTGCAAGTCAACATGGCTCCTATGGCTACAATTTTGAATACGTCTGAAAGGACTCTGCATTGCAAGTCAACATGGCTCCTATGGCTACAATTTTGAATACGTCTGAAAGGACTCTGCATTGCAAGTCAACATAGCTCCTATGGCTACAATTTTGACAAAGGATACATGCAATTGTTCAGAGCAAATACAGCTCAATGGAATAGCCTTGGCCGAGTTCGAGCAGGGACCTTGCCCTTCAGCTTTAACCGCCTATAGGCTTCACGAATATGGCATGGCCTTATAGGGCCAGTTTCCTTCCTTTCAGTCATTACTATCCTCCCTGAAATTTAAAGAGGAAAAACCTTAGCCAGTGGTCAAATGGGTAACCAGTAGAAGTAGAGACTGGGAACTGCAGCACTTATACTTTTTTGTTTTTCCAGAGACTTTATACACAATTCTTACTCACCAATCTCAACAAGCTCTCCCACAAACATTTTGGCTATTCCTGACATGACTATGGTCATAGGCATTGAAATCGGGCAACCAGCAACACTCTGCAATAGCTGTGAATGTACAAAATAACTGTTGTTAGAGCAGATTCAGTTAAATAGACCTAACAAGCCATTCCAAATTTGATTCATAATTCTCGCAAATGAATGTATCATTCGCATTCAAAACAACAAGTGGCAAAATGCAATGTCTGCTGGCTATAAAGCGGCTCCACAATCAGCAGATTGTTCAAAATGGCAGCACAATGCAGACTACAATCAAGAAGATGCAGGCTGCAGTGCATCAGGCAACAGATGACATGGTACACCAGCAGGTTGACAGTGAATAGCCAACTGGCAATGACTCCTCCCAGCTGGCAATGACATCCAAGCAGAGCGGTTGCAACCAGCAGGCTGGGCAGCAAGGTGACATCACAGTTTTAGGGCAGTAGCTCCTCTATGGGTGTGGACAGCAGGAGAGAGATGGCTGAGGAGGAGAGGGAATGATCCGGGAGAGAGGAGTGATCCATAGTGATGAAGATCACAATGAGAGGGGTGAATGGATGTCCACAACATGTCCTTTTAAACAGTGTTTTTTAGGTATTTATCCTATTGAATAAAAATAATACCTTTTTCATAGATGAATCTTTTTGGGGTTGTTTTAAAGTAAATTTAGGTATTAATGCATGATGATTCTGTGCTAATGAATGTGTCTAGTTTTAGTTGCTCCACATACCCGTCGCATGTTTGCTTTCTGAAACCCTGAGCGTCGATAGCACTCATAACGACTCATTTGTTCTGGTGTAAATTGTGCCAAGATAGCCCTGCAATACAATGACAGAACCAAATGATCAACACTAGATGTAGTATTGGTATTACAAACCTCTACAATGACTATTTAAATTGGCCACTCTAACAAGTTCCACGAAATTGACATGCTAGAAAAGGCATGAGGATTTCTAGAGAACTTAAACTCTCACTTTTCTATAAAATTTTTGAAACAATGCATAACCTTTCAATTTTAACATCATACTAACATTAGGCATTTATATTAAAGCTAGACCCATCAATATACATAAAAGCGAACAATTGATGACCAAAAGTAAGGCCCAATCAAAACACACAATAAAGTGCAAGAGACATTATCCAAGTCTAGGTTGAAGACATATTATTTTGTCAAGAAAGTGAAAAAGAAACCTGCCCTTTGCTTGGTCACATTATGAAAGGTTCATTCAGGCAAGCGTATCCATACAAATTCTTTGCCATCAAGCCATTGCCCACCCTTCGGTTGGTTGAGGTGCAAACAATTCATACAAGCAAGCATATCCATACAAACCTTTTCCCTCAACAACGATCCTAGTTTTTTAAGTAGCAATGTAAATTGTTGCCATGCTTGAAGTGAGGACAAAGAGACAAAACAACAAATGAACCAAGACACACCGAATCTCACAACAATCTGAGACTTTTGCTTTGCTTTACTTTCAATGCCTCCACAAGCACTATCCAAGAAAAAGACAGAGAGAATGGGAGAGCTTCTTATTGGTTGGTTGGTTGCTTGAATCCTTGCTCCTTCTCCTTCACTGCTACTTCCAAAACCAGCCTCTCTCAATGGTGCTGCTTATTCTCACACATCCTTTCCCAATTTGTCATTTGATCTTTTATTGACACCTATTCTTAATGGCTCTTTGCTTTCCGACTGAGAGTGAGAGTCATTTTATGGACCGTACTTGTGTTTGATTCCTCTCGAAATGATTGCTCTCTCTCTCTCTCTCTCTCTCTCTCTCTCTCTCTCTCTCTCTCCTCCAAGAAAGACAAAAGGAGAGAGAACTTGAGATACATATCACGACTTGCACCTATGCCGCCTTTAGTTAATTCTAACTAGTAAATGATATCCAAAATGGTGATATTCTCCATGACTATCAAAGTGCTAGTACTAATGCGAGCAGCTTATCTGAGAGATGAAAAGGTCTACTAGCTATTGAAAGTGGCACTCAATGTTTTCTTGAGGCAGCAAGCTGATCAAGGAAACATGTTGCCCCCATTTGTTGAAAGAGACCAGCCAAAGCTCAAGGCTGTCATGGTTGATAGTTCAACCACTAAAAGACAGAAGTAGAAAACAGTTCCCTTTCTCAAAAGTCATCATGTGCTGCTGCTACCATTAATAACAACAAATTTAAGGCTACTTTCGACTATAGGTCCACAAAAGGAAAAACTTTCATGGATGCTCCCCAAAATTGCATATTTTGTGGGACAGTTTCCTGGCTCAAAACCATCTATGGCCGATGAGAAGACCTAAAAGTTCTGCACTGATCTAAAGTTGCTGTTACTGCAGAAATTGCAGTAACTAGTCAAGAATGAATGCTCTCTAAATGAGCTAGGAGGGATCTTCACTAGTTGCTCTAAAGAATGGCTGTGCTTGACAAAGACGAACACAGTTGTTTTAGCCATAAATGAGCTGCTCCAAAGCCTGTATGGGTGAGTCATGACTATTGCACGCTTTTTAAAAATTTTCTGAAGGCAAATGGATAGCTAGTTCAGTCCATGTCAATTTCAGGGTCACTTATTAGATCCAATGGAGTGGCACATATATGAAATTGTTAGCAATTAGATGATTTAGCAAAAGCATGTCAGGCTGGAAAAAATCGTAAAACCTATTAAAGGCATCAAAACACAATCATGAGGATCAAAGTCAAGAGTCATCATGGTAAGACTGTTGAACTAAAATACGCATTACTTGTTGAATAGCCTCTTAAACAGCCCCAAACAAACTAAAAAATGCTCTTTTAAAGTAAAAACCCTAAAATGGGGAGTGGTTTAAGAGAGTTTAGTGGAAACCCTAATTTTTGGGGTGCCCTTCCACATCTATAAATAGACAGGCTGCCCCCATTCAGATTCATTCCGTCTGTGCAGGTTTCTCACTCCATGTGCAGATTTCAGCCTTCAACCTCCTCCCACATGGCTGTCCAGCCCTCAAGATTGCTGCCACTCCATCCGTGTTTGCTCTTGCTGCTGGAGCCTTCATCCATGCTGATGTTAGCTATTGGCGACAGCATCATCTGCTGCGATCTGATCATCCAATCATCGCCAACCCAATTCCCAAGTGTACTCCACTCCTCCATTCTAGCACTACAATCCTGTTGCAACGGCCAAGAATGCCTTCACGGATAAGACACGTTTTAACAAGTCAAATTTCACTACTTGGTCTAATTTCATGCAACAAGTGCTTGAGTCTCAGGGTCCTTCAAAGCTCATCATTGGTCTAGAGCCTATGCTTGATGGTCTAGAGCCTATCCCGGACCCTCAACTACAAAGCTGAAATACATACATCTATTCAATTCCCATCATCTGTCGACAATGAGCAAACTGCTCTGTTGGAAGACCCTTCATGGAAGGTCTACAGGATTATCATCTGTATGCACTTTGACAAGCTCAATGCTCTTGCTGTCAAGTACATCTCTAATGAAGTGGTACTTCACCTATGTGCTTCGTCTTTGTATGAAGGATCGGATTCCATGCTAGCATGATAGCACTCTGACTATCACAATGGAGAACAAGTAACTCTGTAAAGCCAAGCTCTCCTACCAGACGTGAAAGCCATAAAGCCTCCTTGCATACCTCAATGGCAGCCACATACTCTGCCTCTGTAGTAGACAATGCAACACACTTTTGTAGCCTGGAGATCCAAGAGTCTGCTCCTCCTGTGAAGGTAAATACGTACCCAGAAGTGGACTTTCTGCAATCCGCATGGCCAACATAGTATGTATTCGTAAAGCCAATGACAGATACCTTCTGCTTTCCAAAGCAAATGCACAACTCCTTTGTGCCTTTGAGATATTTCATAATACCTTTCACTACTTCCTAATGCTTTTTACCAAGGTTTGCCATGTCTTGGCTAACCACTCCCACTGCAAAGGCAATGTCAGGACGTGTAGCAACCATAGCATACATCAAACTGCCAACAACTGAAGCATATGGTATCTTGGCCATTTCAACCGTCTCATCATCAAATGTAGGGTTGTCCTCTGCACTGAGTTTCACATATGGAAGCAATGAAACCCCAATTGTTTTTCCCCCCTCCATATTGAAACGTTGCAAAACCTTGGAGATATACTCCTACTGAGATAGATAGAGCAATCCTTTCGACCTATCTCTGAGTATTCGCATGCCAAGAATGTGATTTACATCACCAAGATCCTTCATGTCAAAGGTGCCATGAAGACTTTACTTTAGTGAGTCCAAGGCATGAGTATCCCTGCCAGCAATCAACATGTCATCAACATATAGAACCAAGATAATCAGGCTGTCATCTGCTGCCTTCTTAGTGTACAAGCAGTGATTCACTTGACTTCTATGGAAACCTTGAGACTGCATAAATGTATCAAACTTATAGTGTCATTCTCTTGGTACTTGTTTCAACCCATACAAACTCCTTTTGAGTTTACATACCATCTTCTCTTTCCCTTTTTGCACAAACCCTTCAAGCTACTGCATATATATCTCTTCATGCAAATCGCCATGTAAAAATGCAATCTTTATATCCATCTGTATGAGCTCCATATCTTCAGCTACAACCAAACCCAAAATGATTCTCAATGTAGTCATCTTGACTATAGGAGAGAAGATCTCATTAAAAGTCAATTCCGTGTCCCTGCTTGTATCCCTTCGCAACCAATCTTGCTTTGTACTTTGGTGAGGAACTAGAAGTAACCTTCATCTTGTAAACCCATTTGCATGGAAGTGTTTTTTATCCTTTAGGCAATTACACCGAGTCCCAAGTGCCATTTTTCTCAAGAGATTTCATTTCTGACAACATGGCTTTATACCATTTCTTGCTGCCCTGTCTGTCCATTGCTTCCTTGAAGCAAGTCGGTTCACCACAATCTGTCAATATGACATAATCAACCACATTGTTTGCACTGGGAATGAATCTATCAAGTTGTCTATAGTAGCCCTAGAAGATCTCCTAACCCAATGATCATTGTTTGCTAACTATTGAGCATTTTCAGCTTGCTGTTCTGGCATTTCAGCCTACAAATCGGCATTAACAGCTTGCTGTCATGGCTGTTCCTGCACATGTAGTGGCTCATTATCATGGGCAATAGCTGGCTGATCATTTCCAAAATTATTTTTGGCATTTACAAGTTCATTTACAGTAGGTATTTGCTGATGTACAATGGGCACATTTTGCTGTCCAAAAGGTATTTCTTCCCAAAATACAACCCTATGGACCTCCTCAGTCTTTTCGGGTTGTTTATGCATGCGATCTTCCCAGAAGATAACATCATTGCTGCGTACTACTTTCCTCTTCTCGGGATCCCATAATCTATAACCCATTTCACCCTCGTCACCATATCCTAAGAAAATGCATTTACAAGACTTTGGCTCAAGTTTGTTGCGTTTTTCTTTTTCTTTATCCCCCCTCCCCCCAAAGAGCTGTTTGGTGATTGATTAATGAAGTGTACGGCTGTCATAACAACCTCTGCCCAAAAAACATGGGGTTATGCAGCATGAGACATCATCGTACGAACCTTATCCTATATGGTTTGATTCATACACTCTACAACTCCATTTTGGGGTGGATTATGAGGGACAATGAGCTCCCTCTTCCCTTTTGATTCCTTTGCTGTCACAAAATGCTTGAAAGGATTTAGACACATATTCCCTACCATTGTCAGAGAGAAGACACTTGAGTGTCTTATCAGTTTGATTTTCAACCAATGCCAAGAATTTTTTAAATTTGTCAAGCACTTCATCCTTGCTACGAATAGGATAAACCTATACATTTGATGTAGCATCATCGACAAAGGTGACAAAATATTTATTCCCCCCTAAAGATAATCCTAGCATCTGACATACATCTGAATGTACTAACTCTAGAGGAGGAGATTTCAGCGAAATAAACTTTTTATGAGACGTTTGTGCATGTTTACCATAAATACAATGATCACAATGCTCAAAATCAGCATAACGAAGACAAGGCAAGTAACCCAAACGAGAGAGCACTTTCATTACAGTTTGACTCATGTGTCCCAACCGGCCATGCCACAAAGAAACACTTGGCTGCTCGGTCACGGCAACAACATGATTACTCACACTAGATCATGGAGAGGATATAGGGTATCACTTTTACAATCTCTGGCAATCACTCTAGATCCCTTATAGATCTTCCATTTCCCATCACCAAAATTGGTATAAAATCCATCATCATCTAGCTGCCTTGTGCTAATCAAGCTCTTCTTGAGCTAAGATACATGTCGTACATGTTGAAGTGTGAAGACAGAACCATGCTGAAACTACAACTGCACATTGCCAATACCTGCAATGTTACATGCATAGTTGTCCCCAAGATTGACAGCACCATGTCAATCCCTTGTATAGGCAAAGAACCACTCACAATGAGGGGTGACATGAAAGGAAGCACCTGAATCGAGAATCCAGGTATGCATGTCATCATCTGTATCTGCAAGTAAAGCATATGCACCAAAGTGTGAAGAGACATAGAGTACGTCATTCCCACTATCATTGTCATGAGTAACTACATTTACCTCTTCAATTTTAACACTGTTCTTCTTAGGTTGACCCTCTTTCTTCTCTTCCTTGCTATCATCTGTCTTCTTGCCCTTTCCTTTCTCTTTCTTCCATTTGTAGCAATCATGTTAAAGTGACCTTCTTGCCACAACGATGACATTCAACATCTTTGCCACTTGATTTACTGCGTCCCTTGCTATCAGATTTGCCTTTCTAATGTGATCTACCCCTAGTATGCAAAGCACTAGAAGACTTACTGGATGCATTGTTTTATCGATTTATTTCTTCCATGAGTAGAGCACTCTCTACATCACCATACAAAAGAATTGCATTAGAATTGCTCATAGTAGTCCTGAATGTATCTCAACTCTCTGAAAGAGTGCAAAGCAAAAACGTAATCTTAAATTCTTCATCGATCAAGAACTTCAAGGCAACCAGCTGATTGAAAATGGAGTTAAAACTCACTCAAGTGAGTAGACATTGCTGTACCCTCTTTCATGCGCAAATCCATAGGCTTTTTCAGCCAATACACTTTGATTGAGGCACTCTTCTGTGCATATAGTTCTTTGGGTCGAGTCCAAATAGCATATGCAGAATCCAAACCTTCAATGTTAAATAGCAAGGCACCAGAAATCGATAGCTCGATGGTTGAGCGTGCAAGCTCGTTTAACTCATCCCAATCATCCAGTTCCATATCTCCAGATTTTGCCCATTTTGTTTTAATCGGCTTTGCCTGCTTCTTTTGGAACAGGATATTGTAGCACTGTTTTTGCCAAACTGCAAAGTTATGTGCTCCTTCAAGCTTCTTTATGTGCATGAGATTACTGTTGTCATTGCTACCATCCATGATTTTCAGCCCAAATGTGAACGAAAAATTGTGCAAATGCAGGCCCAAACTGTCACACAAGTGACCAAGGTACAAACAAGTACTAACCAGCAATAAATGACCACGTAGAAGAAAAGATTTCAGATCTGTAATCAAATTTTCAGAAGCACCAAACCATATGCTACAGCATTCCACAACTGATTACGGCTGTTCCAAGGGCAAATGCATCACATTACATGAGAAATCCCAAATTTTAGCTGCAATTTCTGTTGTACATGTACCCACGGGTATAAAATTTGACACGCATGGTCAAAAGCCCCAAAGTTTTGTGCTCAAAGCATCAACCACACATCTGCATTGTCTCTGGTATGCACAGAACAAGCTAATTTTGCCAAAATAGAGCAATTTCGGCAAAAAACCCCAAATTTTCCAAGTGCTAGATGTCCAAATTGCATGGAATTAAGCCTGTATGTACATAAAATGACCAAATGGCGCACAAATTTTGCCCAAGCAAGAAAAGCCCCAAATTGCACACGGTCCAATGTGCATCAATGTCGAGAAATTGGGTAAATTTTAGCCCAATTTTGCATGTACATGAAAAACCCCAAATGTCGGAGGCAAAATGTCACAAATTCCTACAATTTCTGAGACAAATATCACTTTGTGACTTGCTCGTACCAAATCTGGACAAATCCCCAAATTTCTCAAGTCCAATGTGCACAAATTTCAATGAAATTGAAAAAATTTCACTAAAATGTGAAAAGCCCCAAAATTCCCAGGCAAATGTGCATCGATTCTGATGCACATGCCTCAATTTTGCATGAACAACACTCAATCTAAAAAGCCCCAAATTTTTGGGTCCGAACTCTATGCTTAGGCGCACGAACCCCCGTTAAGCCAAGGGGAAATTCCAATAGAATTTTGAAGAAAAACGAATTTATGACCTTAAAAAAAGTGACGTGGCGAGGTCCGTTGACTTGCCAGTCACGTCACGTGACCTAGAACCCAGCCGGCTGCCCATCTGACTCATGTGACCTGGAACCCCTGTCAACTTGTCGACTATCTGTCAAATGTGTGACGCAAGGCATGACGATTCACTACAGGCGTTGCTTGCTCATTGCCACGCTGGTTCCCATTGGACATCACGTCTAGTCGTTTACTGCCATCACACTAGACACGAAGTCCAATCATCACACTAGAAACGAAGTCCATTGCCGTCACATCTACTGCTACCTGTTGGTCCACGCTGGTCACGCTAAACCTGCCTCTTGGTCTCGATTGTTCGCGAGTTGCCTTTGACCTCGAGAAGTGTGCACTCCACGCTCTGATACCAGTTTGAAGGGGGGAGTGCGCAATGGAGTGCGAGATCAAGGCATGAGCTGCAGAGCTGAGCGTTACAAGGAGTGAACGCAGAGATAGATATACCAGTTCCTGATGGTACACAGAGAATAAAAGAATGTATTTATATGTTAGGGTACAATAAGGGTGTGTTCACACCCGTAAGACTATTTACACGGAGACGAAGGGACTTTACACCCAACAACTGCAAGGGTAATGTTCCCCTATCCATGTCAATCTCTTGAAAGGCCTCGATCCACCCCCTCCTCCTTTCCAAGGACTAACAAAATGATGGGATAGGAAAAACAAATTATATCCCTAAGAGAGCACCCATAAGAGAGCCTTAGTTAGAGAGAGAGAGAGAGAGAGAGTGTGTGTGTGTGTGTGTGTGTGCATAGACTAAATTCAGTATAAAGTATTAGCCTAACACTCGTGCGAAGCACCAAGAGAATACAAAAAGATTCTCAGCTCACAAAAAAGCTTTGGGGTCTCTCACAATTGATTCCTTTGTGACTCAAGTGCCCATGAACCCTCTTATCATTTGAAACGTGCCTTCAAATCTTAGTGTGAAATATCAAAGAATAAACATGCTTTGAGAATACCAATGTGAAGCACCAAAAAAATATTGGCGCAAAGCACTGAGAAGAGCACCTAGATTCTCTCTCTCTTTCTTTGCCACAATAATATCCAAAATAGTTACATAATCATTCATATATATTTATTTATTTATTTATTTATTTATGGAGCTGATGGTATACAAATACATAAAACATGCATTAAGACACAAACATTCGTGCTCTAAGCTTTAGTGCAAAGCATTGAGACAATACCAACATGAAGTAGCAAAAAAGTGTTAAACAATAGTGATAGTGGTGCTTCAAAGTTTGGCGCAAAGCACCAAGTTAAGTTGCCGTACAACACCAAGGAAGAATCCACACCTAGTCTTTTGTTATATGGATTGACACGTAGATTGAATGCCTCTTCGTTTGAGGGGGGCTAAAATGGTTGTCTAGGCCAATGTGTAATGGGCCTAAGTTCATTCCTTTGTCGGGCAATAGAGTGTCCTAGTATGCTTTCTTAGAGAGGCCTAGGTAAGCTACGTAATTTGGAGGACCATACCAAGGCTACCAACCGAAAGCAACGTTTACATAACGCAGGTCTAACGTGGGAGGAGCTATGGCTATCAAACGCACAGCGGCAAAGATGGAGGATGTCGGTTTAGTCAAGGGAGAAGAAGACGAGGACGAGGATGAGAATGAGGACGAACGAGAGGATGATGATGAGCACCAGCACCGTCAACCACAGCAGCAACAGCATGTACAGCCGCAAGAAGAGGACGAGGACTTGGAAGACGACTAGCAAGATCCTGACGAACACGCTGGCAAGAAGGCCAAGATCCCTAAACCTAAGAAGGGGGCCCTTAAGAAGAAGACCTTTGGCAGTAATGATGATGATGAACAGGAGAACAAGATAGCCCGGGAGCCTGCCAATCGTACAAAGATCAATGACGAGGAGGAGGAGGAGGAAGAGAATCCAGACATCGAGTTGGGGAAATCGCAGACTGTGGATCCTGAGAAGGTGCAGTAAGTCTCTTGTTGACAAGGCGTTTTATATTTCTCATTTGAGAACTACGGCTGATGATTTGAACCTTGCAAATATCATATCCTGTGGGGTTGCACATATTTGGTAGGAAGCGACAGCACTAACAGCAAGACTCCCAGACCTATAGTACAATACCGCATTTTGAAAAGCCTGTTCACTGGAATGTGAGGTTGGGGATCACGTAGCACAGAGGAGCCTCACAACCAGTTGAGTATGATGGAGCATCGTTGCTGCTGTAGTAGCCACTTTCAGACAATCTACTGGCCAAATGAGAGACATATTAACCTCATGCTTATAGCATCGATGAGCAAGCTTGAGAGAATAGAAGTAATAGACAGAAGCATTGGGACAAACTAGTTTACCAAAACATTGGCCCATTGCAATACAAGCATGCTTGCTTAGCAGTTTGGAGTTCCATCACACCTATGCTCTCTCTAGCAAATTCTAGTATAGGAACACTAGATGGTAATGTCCTCTACAACCGTTAAGTGCTAGTGCTGGGAGAAAATCTAAGAGGTAGAAAGGTGTGTCTATTCTGATAGAAGGCACTCTTAATGATCAAAATGTTGCCTCTATTTTGTAGAAAGAGACTAGTTAAAGCTGTCATGGTAGGTGATGCAACCACCAAAGAGGGAAGTGGTGAAGAGGAAAGTTTGGAGTTCCATCACACCTATGCCCTCTCTAGCAAATTCTAGTATAGGAACAATTCGCTAGATGGTAATGTTCTCTACAACTATTAAAGTGCTAGTGCTAGGAGCAAACCTGAGAGATAAAAAAAAGTGTGTCTTTTGATAGAAGGCACTTTAATTATCAAAATGTTGCCTTTATTTTGTAGAAAGAGACTGGTTAAAGCTGTCATGGTAGGTGATGCAACCACCAAAGAGGGAAGTGGTGAAGAGTTCCCTTCCTTGAAAACCACCATGGGGCGTTGTCACTGCTCATTGCAAAACTTAAGGCTATTCGAGTCTTGGTCTGCAAAATACAAATTTGAAAAACAAATTGCCCATGGATGCTCCCAAGAAGTTTCTAAGTTTTTCTCGATTAGACTCATACCCCTAAACGCTCCCAATGAGGGGTGCCTCCCCTCCAATAGATAGCCATGAAGCAACTTAGGCATCTCCTATGGACACCAACAATAATATGTGAGCCAAGTGAATAACAGAGCTCGATCGTAGCCACCCGCCAAGAAGGAGGGTTCACTAGGAGGATTTCCCAGGGTGTTCAAGGGACGAGTCCTGGCCGCATGATGACTCCAAGTGTCCCTACCTATAATGCACCTTTTGGGACCTGAACCCATAACCTCTAGGTTATAAAGCACAAGCTTTACTACTAGGCCATCACTTTGGAAACAAAAAATGCTTAAGTTTTGGCACAATTTCTTGGTTGGAAACCATCTATTTTGACTGAAAAGCAGATCTTAAAGTTGTGAAAAGATCTACCATTGCTGTAACTGCTGAATCTGCCGCAAATTGGAGTTTATATTTAGTACTAAGTACAGAATGAGCTATTGAGCTTATCTTAAACTGCGTTTGTCTTAGGCAAAAATGAGCTGATCTAAAGTCACCTGGAAGTTAAATAATTAGCAAGGCCAAAGGCCCATTAACTAAGCACCAGTCCAAGCAACTTGTTTTAGACAATTAAATAAAGTATCTCGTATGGGTGAACTATAGCGATTGCAAGGCACGAAAGAGCTTTTTAGAGAGATTGGGATCAATCTGCAGTTGCTTATATAAAAATGAACTGCTCTGATGAGTTTACACTTCTGCTGACCAAAGTTAGTATCATGAAGATATGTATTTTTGAGACATCATTTAACATGTGGATCAATTTTTAATCACATGGTTAAGTAAATGTTGTACATGTGAGGTGTAATTGGGATTAGAGTAAATTTACGAGCCCGGGACCTGAGGAAATCACAAGATGTCAAAGGCAAAAGTTGCTATAAGTTATGCGGCATAGGTACTTGGTGGTATCTAGTGCTAGTTGTTGGTCTAGGTCATTCATTTAGCCATAAGTGTAACAAACGTATGAAGGATTCTGCAACTTAGCAATCCCCAAACACATCAATAGACCTAAGCAAAACGATTGAGAGGGGAAAATTCTACCCCTTATAATGAACACATGCTTGCTAGAATTCCCAAATAAGGAAACGACAGAAGCAGTTAAGGGATTTTCTCCTAGAAGCTCTGCTGTACAGTACAGCCTCAGCCAAGCCAAGTGTCTAGCAAAAAAAGCTACAAACCCTGCTTTATTAACTAGATTCCCAAAAACAGTCATTTGTTCTTATTTCAAGATAGGTCAAGCCATCTTAAAATGAAGAGAGAAGGCATATGTTTTCATGTATCAGAATGCATTTTGATGGTAAATGTCATAATCTGCCAATGATCTTCTATTAATGTTTACCTATGTGAATACAGTACACATCAAAAGAATTGTGTGTTGATACAGAAAACTGAAACATACATTAACAATTTACCTGTCTAAAAACAATACACATGTGAAGAATTGGATAACTGATACAGCAAACAGAAAGAAATTTCTAAAGGATAAAATAAACATGCCTACCTTGGCCGGACTCCTTCATTATATCGGAAGCGATCATCATGCATATAAAATGCCCCTGCTGTTGGTACAACAAAAGGTTCAGCATCCTTCTTGTCCTCTGCACCTTTGCTGCCTGCAGGACCTTGCTTCACAGTCCCTTCAGCATGACTGCCTGCATTTTTTGCTACACCTTCCCTATGATGTTGTGACACCTCTTCATCATCCTCAACTCCATTCTCAGCAGGCCTATCACCATCCACAGCATCCTCGTAGTCTTCCTCTTCCTCCTCTTCAACAGGAGCAGCACCTTCATCTTCTGCATCCTCCTCATAGAAGCGGGGTCTTCTGCTGATAACATTGGGCTCCTGATGGTCTTCATCATCGTCACTAGCCTCCCGCCTACGGAGAGCCAGAGCTGAAGTCCCTTCACTATCACTGTCATACTCTTCGTCATCGTCTGCGCCAGATTCAGGAAAGGCATTATTGGTTCTCCCATCCTGCTCCTGAGAAGCCATGACTGGCCAGGAAAAAAAAAGCGGTCTAGGTTTGAAGGCCTGCCCTTTCTGTCTTGATATGGAATGTTTTAAAGGCAGCCACTTTGTGAATCCATGCCTCTTCTTCCCGGTTCTGTGAAAGCAAAAACCCTACCAACTTGTCTCCCTTGATATGGAATGCGCCAGAGGCAGACACTAGATGATCCAGTGTTCTTCTTGAAGGTTCTGTGTTAGAAAAAACCCTACGGAAGCAGAGACCCTGCAGAAGCAGCACGAACGCAAGAAGCGACCTGGAAGGAAGCTCCACGCTCGTCCATAAATCCTGCCGTATGAGATCAAAGGACCAAGATTCGTCTGCTGCAGATCCTCGTCATAGTCATCAACACCATACCCTGCGAAGCCCGACTGTAAAAGCGAGAGTTCTTGAATAAACTATATGAATCCGGTTTACTGTTATACTTTATAGTGGTAAAACTAACATAGGCAACCTGATTGGATTCACGAGGTATACGTAAGTCAAAAGCATTAGGACCATCACTTATTTCTACTGACCTTCTTACACAAAGCCTATTTGTTATTCGCCATAATATTTGGTCGGTTGTATGATAAATATCAATATCTATCAAGATTCTTGGGCCTTGTTTGGTTGGTTTTTGCTTTGTTCTTTCCCTGTACTTATATTCTCCTATATTGTATATGATGTATTATTGAAGAAAATGTCCGAAGCAATCATTTTTCTCTCGAGCCTATTCATACCTTTAGAGAAGTCCTAAATCTTAGCCTATTCATACCTTTAGAGAAGTCCTAAATCTTAAAGATATGCATATGCAAACATGCTTAACTAGTTGCACTAATTGTTTTTTGTATGCTCTTTATCATCTTACAATATCTTTAGCCTCTCTAACTATCGTAGGGGAGCATTCTCTCTCTCTCTCTCTCTCTCTCTCTCTCTCTCTCTCTCTCTCTCTCTCTCTCTCGTGGGTGGGCGGGGGGATGTGATTCATCTAGGTAAGATTGGTTGTGTTGTGTTGTAACAGAATCAATAAGGTTAATGAAGACTATAACAAAATGGCATTAATCTTAATGACAAGGGAGGGTTGATTCAAATTAACAAGGGGGATTGTCATTCATCCCACGTAGCTAGAGCTATATATCAAGATTTTTGATTGTAAGTAGACTCCATAGCTAGGTCATTTCCTGCATGGTAAACATTGAAGACGACCACCATGGGTGCAGCCCCTCTCATTGATCTCAACCTCGTAAGACAACCTTGCCTTTCCTCTCTTACTCTAGTGGTTATGCATATACTTCACCTTCATGCAACTCCTTTACTTGATAGGTTATGCTTAACTGAAGGAAACTAGTTTTGGACTCATAGGACACAATTTATATTAAGTCAACCCACCATCACCATGGATTTCCACCAAGCTCAACCCTTGCATAAACTCCATAGGGAATTACCCTTATCAATCAACTATGCTCTACCCTTGCATAAACTCCATAGGGAATTGCCCTTATCAATCAACTATGCTTTGCCCTTGCATAAACTCCATAAGGAATTGCCCTTATCAATCAACTATGCTTACCCTTGCATAAACTCCATAGGGAATTGCCCTAATCAATCAATTATGAATGATCCTTGATAAGTAGATGGTATGTTTGATTTGTAGAAGCTTGTCGTAAGATCAATTTAAACCTTGATTTTCCAAATTTGCCATGGACTTGATAAGTAGATGGTATGGGGAGTGGGGATAAATAGGGATAAGTGGGATTAAGAGTGGTTTGCACACTAAGTCCCTTTTATAGAAATTGTTGCATCTCTCTCTCTCTCTCTCTCTCTCTCTCTCTCTCTCTCTCTCTCTCTCTCTCTCGTGCGGACCCGTGGGACCAGATATGCAGCGTTACACTCTCTCTCTCTCTCTCAAAAAGCAAAAATGCTTGTTTGGGGCTATCTCAATGAGCCAAAGAAATGCTAGAAAAATATGATAAATTAGAGGATGAGAACAAGCATTTTTACTCAATGCTCAACACCCTCTCCCATGTCCAAAAAGGAAGGCCAAGGAAAGTGAAGCGATGGCTTAGCTTTGATCCAAAAGGTGTGAAGATATGGTAGGGTTTGCATTGAGAAAATATAGAATGTACGAGCACGTCTAAAACAAAAATCAAAACACAAACATAGGGAAGAAGAGTAGACGTGGGCTACACTCTTCCATGGAACCAAATGGTCACGACGATTCTCGCTGAAAGTGTCCTCTTTCAACTTGATAAGCTTCACCTATTTATTTTGCACCAAGACATTGTAGCATTCTCGCTGAAAGTGTCCTCTTTCAACTTGATAAGCTTCACCTATTTATTTTGCACCAAGACATTGTAGCATTGCTTTTGCCAGATTGCAAAGTTATCTGCCCCAAGCTTCTTGATGTGCATAAGATGACTACTGTCATTGCTGCCATATTTGCAGCTCAAATGGCAAGAAGACAAGCCAAATCTGTTGAAAAACAAGTGACCAAGCAGTGATGCAAACTGACCAGTAAGATCTGTTGTTCATTGTAAACAACACCAATATGCCTACATAGACTGATTTGTTTTAGCCTAAAAATGAGGCATAAAGCATGTGCACCCAATGTCCAAGCATATGTCAACAATATCAGTACCAAATCAGTACATAACGACCTCAATGGGAACCATCCAACTATCCAAAATACCCTCTCTGTTATGGTACTTGCAAACTGTAATTTTCCAGCCAAGACAAAATGTCCCAAGCTCAAGACCAAGCTTAAAGCATGCCCAAAATTATTCCTAGGTATATGACATCCAAGATAAGCATATAGACATCACATTTAGTACCCGAGATAGTGCCTGCAACCAATAGGCATGTCATTCACTAACAAAATTGCATTTAGCCCTTGCTATTACAGCAGTGAATTCACTGTCAAAACGAGCAATGGCAATGCCAAAGTCAACTCCAAATCAGTACACCAAAGGGTAGGCATAACATCCCATGACAAGTAGGCATCCATTTGGGCATGTATAAGCATAAAACAACCAATGCTATTCAAGCATATGCATGAATTGTCAATGTTGCCCTGTCAACTGTTGTGAAAAATCCAAGAAACTAAGTAAAACACTTCCAATGTCAATGCCAAGCTCAAGAGTGACCTCTCAAGTATCCAATGATGGTCATGGAGTTACCAATGATGAAGGAGATAATCAAGAGAGTGGGTTGATCTACCTACAGCTAAGGTTTGTATACAATGTTCTCAGAAAGTAGCCTCTATGTTTTCAATTTTACACATACTTGCACCCTAAATCAGCTCATAAGCTCTTCTACAAGGTCACAGAGCTCGAAGTGAGCTTCATTTTCATAAAAAAAGTTTTTGAATCCTAGTTTTCCAGCTCAAGTTATGAGCAAAATAGTGACATGTGGTTAATCTGTCCAGAATTGAGACAAACTCATGCCTACTGACGTGATGGCATCTTTTTGGTTGGGAGGGCTGGAAGGCTACAATGACTCAATGCTAATGTGGGGGGGGAGGGAGTCCCAAATGACCCTCCCAAGCTCCTTCTTGAAGCTCAAAGGCAATGGTAATGCTTATGCTTCACAAGAAGGAAAGAGACATGGCTGTCCTATTTCCAGCTTCAAGTGCTCTTCCAAAAGAGCTCAATACACACTCTAATGCCCTAGCTTTGCCCTGATGAGGTTTAGAGCTGCCCTACTAGATGCGAAAGCAAATGAGATCAAGACAAACCTCAATGAAGATTTGCCCTAGCTGTGAGCTTTCAAGCTAACTGTTGATCCCCTGTTGTGCAAGCTCCTGCTCCTGAATCCCAAGCTTTGATGCTAGTTTAAAGTGCCCAGATCGAAGAGAGAATAGAGCTTCAATGGTGGATGCTATGCAAGTGAGAGAGAGAAAGAGAAAGAGACAATGATACAGTGTGTGGGTACAATAGTGTACCTCTTTTACTTTTTTGGATAGGTATATAGGACATAGAGTACAACGTCGTGCAAGCATGCCCAATGGTCAAGTACATTGCCCTTTATTCCCAACACCTAATATCACCACTATTGGCCAAACAACTATCTTAGGGTCAAAACTAGCCCCCAAAGCCCACTTGGCATAACTTATCACAACTTTTAACTTTGACACCCACTATATTTTTTAGGTTCTTGGCTTGTAACTTCCATGTGCATCACGTGTGCTAAACAAGCTTACACATTTGATTAATAACTTAATCAAATGTTATCGACAAGTTTAGAGCATCTTAAAATTTCACGTCCTCATGATAAACCTTCCCCTTGAATCCTTGCAATAGCCCTCAATTGCATTGCATTGTGCTAAAAGAAAAGCATATTGCACTTGAATTTCCATAAGGCATCATAGTTATAACATTAGCCACCTCCAACCATGCGACATGCCCCAAATTTTTAGTAAAATTTGGACTATTGCATTAGCCACCTCCAACTTAACTAATATGCAACATTGCATCTAGTTAACTAGCCCCTCATGTGTACCTGACATGCTAGGACAGCGGATGCATTAGGAAACATTCTTGTTTGCATAATTTGGACCATCTAAATTAGGATACATTTTCCCATACATTGCATGCATTACTAGAAACATTTTTCCTCATGACCAACACTATATGGAGCATTTGCATGACCAACATTATTACCATGAGTCCCAAACACAATGGGCTGCATATATACATTGCTAGACTTAACACTTTGTACCCCAACATCATGCCAACATTGTTATACATGGGTTTATGCATATTACCAGCCATATCCATATACATTAGGTATAGAGACAGGGAACGCCCGCTCCGACATATAGGAACAGATTAATGCGCTCCAGGAGGTCCGAGCCCAGGAAGCAAAACATTCCAACCCATTCCATGTCCTGTTCCCTCCCGTTCCGAGTTGTTTCCTGTTTTGAACGGCTATTCCAGTAACAAACATTAAAAAAAAATCGTTTGCTTGCGCCCGTTTAGGGTCACGATTCACCGGCCCAACGACGCTTGTTCTCTCACCTAACTCCCACCTCTCTCGCTTGCCTTGCCTCTTTTTCTTGCTTGCCCCGCCTACTTGGCAACTCCCACTCGCGAACATGTGAGGAATCTCGTGTAAAGCACCAACCAAATTATTTGTCTACTCAGTACTAAATTTTGTTCAGTGGGACCATTATGTCCCCCAAATTTGGGGCATTTTAGATCAGTTGTTGGAAGTTGCCCCAAAATTTGGGGCTTTCTTAAGGATTGGGGCCCAAATTCGGCTGCAATGTCCCCAAATTTGGGGCATTGGGATCCATCATCCCAAGATCTATAAGAGCTCCCAAATTTTGGAGCTGAATATGCGCCAAATTTTGGGGCATTTTCAGCAAGGGAATGCAGACTGGAATGCCGCAAATTTGTAGCGTTTGGAATCAGTCATTGCTCCAAATTTAGGAGCTAAAAATACGCCAAATTTTGGGGCATTTTCAGCAAGGGAATGTAGTCTGGAATGCCCCAAATTTGTGGCATTTTCAGTAAAAGGAATGCAGACTGAAGTAGCACCAAAGTTCGGGCATTTTTAGCAAACATTTAACACATGCATGTTGAAATTTTGGCTGCAAGTTTCTACAAATTCATTGAACTTTACTGATTATTTGTCACTTTTATATAGATGGAAGCATTGACATCTACGAGATCTTCATTATCCTCAGTAGGTACTTTGTCAACAACTGGACGAAGCGGAAGCACTTCTTGGTCATGGTGGGATGAGGTAGATGTAGAGGTGCCATTGAGAGGTGGAGGGGCTCGCCCTTGGAAATGCAAACTTTGCTCTTATGCTCGCAATAGTGGGGCTGATAAAGTGAGAGCCCATATTCTACATGAGGAGGGGAAAGAGTTGCGTTTTTGCACCAATGTATAAATTGAGAAAAGGTAGGAGTTACTTGACCGCATAGCCACTTCTATGGGGAATTCACATGCCAGAAGGACGCCAAATATAGCAGTGGATCCAACAAGATGGAATCCAAGGCCAGCAGGGCATTGTGCTTCATACAGAAGGCCACTAGGATTAGTGGCTACACAGCCTTCTTGTGGGCCATCAGTGGTAGCAGGTCATGGTGTTAGACGAAGTTCATTACACACTTCATGGGAACCAAAGAAAAAAGAAGAAGCAGATGCAACAGTGGCACGCTTTTTTACCATGACCATATTGCATTCAAATCAACCAGGTCACCTTATTTTTTAAATATGGTGACAAAGTGGACCCACATATAAGCCCCCTTCATTAGAAACTATCAGGACTACATTGCTTCAGAAGGAGAAAGCAACCATAGAGATTGCAACAGCAAATATTCGCAATCAATGGGCAAGAAATGGAGTGACATTGATAGCAGATGGATGGAGTGACACACGCCATAGGTCCATACATGGTGTTGTCGCATATTCTCATGGGGATGTATACTTCATTGGTAGTCATGATGCTTTAGAGATTGGAAAGAGTGTAGATGTATTGGCATCCGAGTGGTGCGAGGTAGTGCAAGTTGTTGGGGCAGAAAATGTAGTGCAGTTTGTGGCAGAAGGTGAACCTACAAATAGGGGAGGAGGAAACATTTTAATAGCAATGTATCCACATATCACCTTTAGTCCATGCATGGCGCATTGCTTAAATAACCATTTGAAGGATATTGGGGACTTGCCATGGATTGCATCTCTTGTTGCAAAAGGCAACAAGATTATCACATTTATATGTAATCATCAATACTTGCATGTTGAGTTTCGCAAGAGAAGTGACAAAGAACTTCTCAAATACTTGGATACACGATTTGCATATAACTTTCTTATGCTTGGTCAATTGCACTATTGCAAAGGTGCAATTAGGGAGCTATTTGTTAGTGATGAGTATGAAAATTGGATTGTGGTTGCCACTGCTACCACTGTGTTATGTAATGCATATGTTTGATAGAAATTTTTGGGATGAGATGAATCACACCAACCAAATGGTTGATCCTATTATGCACATGTTGATGCTTGTAGATGGCATGGATTTATGCATTGAAAGATTTATGAAGGTATGGATCGCATGATTGAGAGGTTGGAGAGTTTGGAACCAAATGCAGACAAGTATGAGCAGATCAAGGAGTTATGCATCAGTAGATGGAATGAATATGACTCTCCTATGCATGCTGTAGCATATGTGCTTGATCTTGAGTTTCAAGGAAAGATGCAAGAAAGAGACCTTGAGGTGGTCAAGGCTTGGAACACATTGCTTGCAAGGCTTTATCCTCGCCGTGAAATGCAATGCAAATTTAAAAATTAGCTCTCTATGTATCGGCAAACATTAGGGATGTTTGGTACAGAGGATGCACTAGAGGACATGACAAATATTGGAGTTGCTTTATGGTGGGAGGACTATGGGGCAGAAGCTCCAGAGTTGCATAGTTTGGCTATTCGTATTCTTAGCCAAACAATTAGCTCTTCTTGTTTAGAGCAACTATGGAGCTCATTCAATCACATTCAATCTAAGAAGAGAAATCATCTTGGTACAATGAAGACAAATGACCTAGATTATGTGAGCTCCAATCTTCACTTGCTAGCTTGTATATCAGCTACAAAGGCTGATTCTTTTATACGTTGGGAAAAAGATGATGACGACGACGACGACGATGATGAAGATGATGATGATGATGATGATGATGATGATGATGATGATGAGGATGATGAGGATATTGTTTAGGAGGATGAGCATTCAAGCATAGTGGAGCCATTTTCCATGAATCAAAGCACTTAGTGGCTAGCCTTTTGGAACTTTAGAGTATTGACTTGGAAATTGGAGCTCTTGTAACTTGGATCTTTAGACTTTAAAGTTTAGTGCATATTTTGTGTCTTTGCAATGCACACTTGTTGGACTTATGCAACATTGTTGATTACAATGTTGAATCATGAATGCGGCAATCCATCACTGATTACGATGTTTTGAATCTTTATTATTGTTGAGACTTGATTATTATGTCTCTAATTTCATGAATTATGGTTGATATGATATCTCTCTTTAGATTCTAAGACTTAAGTGTCTTTAATTTTTGGAAAGTTATCCTATCACATATGTTAATTTGTGAGACAATTGCAATCTATGTGTCCTCTATGTGCTAAGAAGTGTATTTATATCATAGGGAGTATCCAAATTGAAGGAGGATAAAAAAATGTACATAGGGAAACCCTTCTACATTAATGCTTGTTGAAATTACTTCAAGCATGTATCTAGTTTCTTTACGAGAGCTTGAATATACATGATAAGGCTAGTTTCTTAGTAATGATGATTGACTAGTCCAAAACATTGTTGGACTACTTGTTTACACTCTCTATGTATGCAAGTAGGACAATAAATAATTTTTAATTCTTGTTCTAAATGTTTGCTATTTTGGGGGGTTGTAGGACAGGTGTCATGAGGGTGGGTTTGTTGCAATTGAACCTGAGGTGAGAATGTAGGTAATCAAAGTCACTTTCACTATTCACCTACACTTTAGACTTCATGTGATCACACCACACACTCCCTTGCACTAGCTAGCTACAATGCTTTTGACCATGCCATGCCATGTAATTGTGGGTTAGTGCCCTGAAGGGTTGGTTAGCACCTTGTGAGTTGGCATCAAGAAAATGTGACTGCTATGTATTTTGAGTTGGCAATGTAATTGGGTAACAAACAACATAAGTGCTTGTGTGTTTGTGGTAGAATGCGATGTGTTTGTAGTAGCACTAAGTGGGCCATGTGTTCATTCTAAAGCAATGTATAATAGACCTCTTTTTACCTTGTAGGGTTGGTAACTTGATAGAGAATGATTGTCACTAGCAGTGCAAAGTGAGTAGCAAGGTTACGTGCAATTGTGGGTTATTTCCTTGTAGGGTTGGTTAGCACATTGTGAGATAATAGCAAGAAATGTGGTGGCTATATGTTTAGGATAGGCAATGTAAATGGATAATAAACAATGTAAATGATCGTGTGTTTGTAGTGGGCTATGTGTTTGTAGTAGCATTAAGTGTGCCATGCATTCATTCCAAAGCAATGTACATTGATTTATTTTTAGCTTGTAAATTTGGTGGCGTGGTAGAAAATGATTGTTAGTGGCAGCATTGGCAGAAAATGATTGGTAGAAAATGATTGTGAGTTGGTAACACATGACATTGCATGTTAAGCACTCTTGGTTTGGGAAAAATCATTGAAGACCATGTGAGACAAAACAAGGGCATTAAAATATTACATAATGCATTGAAGCCCATGTGAAACAAAGCAAGAACATTTTAAAAGCATTACATTGGCAAGCATTTCAGCAACAAGCATTACATTGGCGAGCTCAATCTAGCAATTGAATAAAAATGCAAATGTGTGTGGTTTTCTCTTACGTGTGACCTAAACAATCTGAGGCTTGCACTTTTCTCTTTGAGTCACTATCCTAGCTTGGCATAGAAAGACACACAGCTTTCCCTATGTTTGCACCTATGCTTTCAATGTGCATGGTGTTTGGTCCCATGCCCTCATGGCTTGGCACCAAAGGGGCACCATGATTAGTGTAGTCATTCACCTAACCTAAACAATTTGAGGCTTGGATTTTTTGCTCAAAGATACAAGGTTTTCCTTATTCCTAAGCACTGCACATGGTGTCCGGGTCCCACGTCCTCGTGGCTTGGCACCAAAGGGGCACCATGATTAGTGTAGTCGTGCACCTAACCTAAATAATTTGAGGCTTGTACTTTTTGCTTTGTGTCAGTGTCTTAGGCCTCATTTGGCACACAAAGATACAAGGCTTTCCTTATGCCTGCACTATGCATGGTGTTCGGGTCCCACGTCCTCGTGGCTTGGCACCAATTGGACACCATGATTAGTGCAGCCATTAACCTAACCTAAACAATTTGAGGCTTGCACTTTTTGCTTTGTATCGGTGTCCCAGGCCTCGCTTGGCACAGAAACACACAAGGCTTTCCTTATGCTTGCACTATGCATGGTGTTTGGGTCCCACGTCCTTGTGGTTTGGCACCAACGGGGCACCATGATTAGTGCAATCATTAACATGACCAAAAAAATTTGAGGCTTACACTTTTCGCTTTGTATTGGTATCCCAAGCCTCACTTGGCACACAAAGACACAAGGCTTTTCGTATGTCTGCACTGCACATGGTGTTTGGGTCCCACGTCCTCGTGGCTTGGCACCAATGGGACACCATGATTAGTGCAACTATTAACCTGACCTAAACAATTTGAGGGTTGCACTTTTTACTTTGTATCGATGTCCCAAGTCTCATGGCACACAAAGACACAAGGCTTTCCTTATGCCTGCACTGTGCATGGTGTCTGGGTCAGGTTTTCTTATGGCTTGGCACTAAAGGGCACCATAATTAGTGCAGTCGTGCACCTAACCTAAGCAGATTGTAGCTTTCTCATGAGAGAGAGAGAGAGAGGCTCTAGTTATCTTATATGTACCTACTAAACTTAGTAGGTGTATGTACCATTGCAAAAGCAATGCAACAAGAAAATCTATGTAAAATAGATAGGAAGCTGCTTGTTGAAATATGTAAATACGAGCTATTTAGTGCCATTTTAGCTATGGACGATGATGAGATGTGGGAGCTTTTGCTCAACCGCCAAGACCCACGGACCGCTTATTGTTCAAGCGTTCCAAGCTGAGCACTAATGGCTACCTCTCACATAGCCGATGCACCATCCATATCTACGGGTGTAGTGAGCTTACCTCCATGCCGATCAAGTTACCTCCTCTCCCGCGCATTCCGGTAGCTCCACGATCCAAGTGCAAGCTTCAACCAAGCTCCATCCTCAAGCTCCACGCTCCAAGCTCCATTGCTGTGAGCAAGAGAAGAGAAGAGAAGAGAAGAGAAGAGAAGAGAAGAGAAGAAGAGAGGAGAAGATGGAGAGCTTCTCCTCCCCGGTCCCTCACCCTCACACACTGATCACTCCCTCACACTCTCACACTCCCTCTCTTAAGTACAAGCTCAAGCAAGTAAGAATAAGAAGAAGAAGAAGAAGAGGAGAGCCACTTTTGGCCACACACAAGAATGAACTTCTCATTCACTTTTGAACTTTATATACATGCCCTACTTTTTGGGCGGTCATCCCCACTTTTTACATGGCCGGCCATTAGCCTAGGCCTTCTTTTCCTATTTCCCACCGTTCTAACTTATCCCATTTCCACTAATGCATACAATTTGCTTAGGAGTGAGCCCAATGCTCTTTTTACAAGGATTCGGGAGCGCCTTCATATTTAATGGTGCACTTTTACTCTTTTCTTTTCTCGAGGCGACACCGGCATCCAAATTTTCAGGGTCTGATCTCTGTCATTCAAATTTTCAGGGTCTGACCTCCATCCAGGATGCCTTTTCCTTTCTTTGTCCTATGCCTTCTTGGTTATCTCCTTTTTCCATTTTTTTCGCACTTCTACTCCATTTTGTGTTCCTATGTGCTGCGGTAAACATTACCCCCCTCCTAGCTGAGTGCCAGTCCCATGGCACTGGGGTGGGGAGCAGCAGGGTAGTTGGGGTTGGTGCTAAGTGGAATTGGCGAGTAGATGACCACAATAAAAAAGGTGGTGGTGTGAATGAGAGATGATGGGGTGTTGATTCCTAATGATTTGGAGAGATTCCGTCGTGCTTTGATCTTCATGAAGATGCTTGGCCTTTGTCACACGGTTGGAATTTTTCTTCGGCAATGACTGTCAAAAATGGGGCTCCGTAATCAGTTGAAGAACACATGGTTCCAAGATCTATGCCAATGGCGGGTCCCATCTGAGTTACGAATAGCCTGCAAGAGAAAGTTGTGCACTCCCTAAGGGGTGTGTCTGACTCACAGTGTGGTGTAAGTGCATGTGCAGTGGAACTGGGAGATGGGTCTAACCTTGGGTAGGCCCTTGGTAATGTCCCACACTTGAGCACCTGGTTCGTGTGTTGTTGGAGGTGCAGTGCATAGCTTAGGGTGACAGGTCTGGAAGTCCTTCCCTTGATGTGCCCTAAGCGTGAAGTGGAGAGAGGGGCTAGGGGTGAACCCTAGGTGTGGTGAGCAAAGTGAGGCTTCGTGCCTTTTTTTTTTGGGAGATTGTATACATAGAAGGCGTTTTGGCTAGTGCCTATCACCTTCAGCCGAAGCGCGGGATGGTCGCAGGCATTGGGATAGAAAGGCACGGCTTTGGAGGTATTCTTTAATAGCAGCCCGGGCCTTCAGAGGTGTGGATGACAAAAAGGGATGGTTACACCTCGTGAAGCAGGTGTCATTCATATTCTCTAAGAGTTTTAAGCAAAAAGAGGGAAGTAAGGTTGCCCTCATCATTAATCTAGTCATAGCCCTACTATCTATTCCTAGATTGATGTCAAAAAAGAGGGGGGAAAAGTGGACTTCCTCAGTGGTAGGCCTCTGCATTAATAAGAATTTGATCAGCCTAAGATAATTGCAGGTGGTTAGGAAGGCGGGATCTGGGCAAGAAGAAAAGTCCGCGAGGAAGCGGTTGATGGATGGAAGGAGATCCTCTACTCTAAAAACTAGGCGTTCCTCGAGAGTTCGGGCATTTACATTATATATTCTAGGAAAATCAAAATCCCCATGAATAGTGCGGTCATAATCCACTCCATGCCAACGAGGGTAGGGCATGTAGGTGGGGTCGTTACGTTCTTCGGGAAGTGAGCTACAAAAGGCGGTCTAGGCGTCAAAATTGGCGTCCCAAATCCTCCTCCGCCACTTCGGCTGTGCCTAATAGCCTTGGATGGATTTGGGAACTCAGTTCACCTTGTCTTGCCAGTAATTTGCAGGATCTTGCCTCCACCTAGTTATAATAAGGCTCCTCTCTTCTATCCATGTGTTTGCCAGGTCATTTGGCTAGGTCCTTGATCTTGGATAGGATGCCTAGAGGCAACGCACGGTCTAGAGAGTGTGGATAGGCAAATGATAGCTCAAATGGTCTCGTCTGGAACTCCCGATCACGCCAGATGATCAATTTCTGAGGTCAATTGATAGGGTTGGGGTCCCCTCGTAGTGGCACTGGCTCGTCAGGGAATTGTCTGGGTAGTGATTGTGCTCTGCGTTGTGCATCCTCTGCCAGTTCCTGCCTCCTTCTTCTGGCTACCACGATGCGCTCAGGCATGTGGGCATCTTCGGGCTCGTTTGGCGAGAGGTTTGGTAGAGGCAGACTGGGCATTTTTCGTTGTTCTTCTTCGTCCTCTTGCTCCAAGTTCGGGCCCTCTTCAGTATTCTGCTCAGCCATTGCTGGGGTCACTTGTGGTGGTGGTGCGGGCTACTCCTATTCTTCGAACCCTAGTTCCTTGAGCTCAACGGTGGAGAGGCCGGCATGGCGCAGGTAGTGGAATTGCTGCTCCTTGGTGATTCCCGTGCCGGTGGGGAGCTCCCGTTTCTGAAGGCCATATCTTAGTGCTCGGGTAGTCAACTCCAGCTTCCTTCTCACCCTCTCCACTGAATCATCACCCTCTGCTTGGGTGATATGTAGCATGGTGCTGAGAAAGGCTTGCCTCTGTGCATTGGTGCATATATCGGCTGCTTCAGCCTTGGATTCGGCAAGCACTCTCTCGCACTCCACCACTGCCAAGTGCTCCGTTAACTGCTTGATTCTTTCAAAGTTGTTCTCTTCCCACGCGTTGGCTCTTTCATCCATCTTTCTCCTTCCCTCTTCCAGCTTACTTACTAATGTGGTTACTACCTTGCTGCTGTTCGTTTGTTAAGACCCAGAGTTGGTGCCACTCCCTGGACTTTCGAGCTAGCTATTCTTCGGCGATTTCTTTCGCTTGATTTGCAATACTGAACCTTTATTCTGCCTTAGCGATTAGTTTTGAATTTTCCTACGCTAGCTGCTCGTGGCTCTGGATCTCCACAAGGTGCAGTCTTCGTTGCATGAAGGCCATGGCCATGAGGGCCTCTGTGTCTTCCTTGGCAACTTCCAACGCACCTTGCAGTCGTTGTGCCTCCTGTTGCTGCCCTTGTGCTTCTACGGGGAGGGTTGCCGGTCTTTCCCATGCTAGGAATTCTATCTCTCTCTCCAGCCTATCTTGTTCCTCGAGTTCATATTGTAGCTTTGCTATGGTATTCTCCTGCCGCTCACTTGGCTCACTTTCTTGAGTTGCCACTGTCCATACCCTTCTAGTCTAGCTCTTCTCTGTTCCAGGTCAGCATATTGCTGCACTAGCAACTTTAAGCTCTGCTACTCAGCCACCAAGTTTTGTTCTTCGTCCTCTAGCCTCTGTCTCAGGCAACTTTCGTTATCCTGGGCTTCTTTCGTTTTTGCCTCCGGCTGATCTTGCAGCACTTTTATCTCCCTTTGCCGATTGGCTCCTTGCCTTGAAACTTCGAGCCTCAGGGCTGCCGAGGTTTCCCTTTCCTTTTCCAACTCCAACAGGGCCACCTTCTTTTCTTCCTTTGCTTTATCCAACTGTGCCAGGAGCTCAGCCACGTAGGCGTCGTGGTCCGCACCAGGTGGCATGGGAATAGGAGCTTGGTGGTTGACGCTTCTAGCTTTTGCCGTTTCGGGTCTTTCCTGGACTCAACATCTGCAATGGTAGGTCTTTTCGCTCCAGTCTCTGGGACAATCTCAGCCACTTTACTGACGAGCATCTGCATCATGCTCATCAGCTGGGCCGTGTCCAGAGAGAGCGTGGGTTGTGGGGCAATTGTGGTGTCTGTTGGCGCTGGCACGAAGGAGGAAGGCAGGGGGTGTAACAGCAACTTCCCCTTGCCTGCGATCACTGGGGCTGCCCTCGCACTGCCACTTGCTTCGGCCTCATGGTGAGGACTCAAGGGATTGATCTCTCCTCTTCCATGAGTTTCTTCAACAGATCTGCGAGTGGCCTCTGCCAACTCAACCAGTTCTTTCATCCTCAGCTCGTGGGCTTCCTCCTCCGCCCTTCTTTGCCTTTCCTCTTCTGCCTTTTTTGACTCCTCTCTAACTCTTTCGAGCTCTTCCTCCTCCTTCTTCCGTCGTTGCTTCTCCACCCTCCTTGACTCTCTTCGAGCCCTCTTCACCTCGGCCCGCTCCTCTTTGCTCAGTCTCTCCTCCTTCTTTTTCTAGCTCTTGCCGGTCTTCATTTGCTTCTGTGGCTCGGCTGTTTGAGTGGGTGGTATTTTAGGCCTACAAGATTGTGCACTCTAGTGTTTATGTGTATAGCAATGGAAGAATAAGGAAATTGTAATGAGGGTCTCATGATCCTTTGTGCAAATTCTCGAGTTTCTATTATATTATGAGCTTTGTTTTTTGGGTTTTTTGTTTTCTTATGTGGGTGGTAGCTATAAATCTTTAGTTGTTCATCTTTATCAACTTCTAACAACATTTAAAATATTGATATGATGTTTGGATATTCAACTCCGATTATCATGAAAAAAACTCAATGTAAAGTAGTGTGACGTTGTGTTTTTATTTGAATTGTATAGAAGGGGTTATAAAAATGAACATCATCTCAAAATTTAGATTTACAAAAGGAATATAAATATTGCCTTCAAAATTCACAAAAGGGATATATAAAATGGTGCAAAATTTTGAAAAAGGGGTTTTAAAAATACCATTTGAACGCACATTATATAGAGGGTTAACCCAAGGTGGACTCCCCGGGCCCATTGCGTGTATGATTGGTATGTTACCAGGAGGCAGCTATATGAGGAGATGAGCACCTTCAATGGTTCTCCCTAGTGCAGTTGACGAGGTGAATGCCTTGAATGGTTCCCAGTTAGCACAAGGCACGTTCTTAAGAGTGAATTATTCATCTTGGGTGGACGGTTGATAGGGACGCCTATTCTTTCCAGGCGCGAGACTTGTAGGTGGGAACACATGTGAAGCTATACGTAAGTGATGCCACAATATTTATATCTCAAGCAAACCTCTATGTGATTTTATTATTTAATGGAATCCCAATGATTATTTGATTTATTATGGCTACATGCATTTAATTAATCAATTATTTTTCTAACACGATTTTTTGAATTTTTGACTAGCTAATGTGTAGAACAAGATGAATTGGATAATGCGCAAAGCGTAATTTATTCCATATAATTCTTTATTAATTTTTTAAAATAGACACACCGCCATAATTTATTCTAAGGCGTGCATATATCCTCTTTGTAAATATTTATTGATACTTGAGATTCTAGAAGATATATTGAAGATATTTTAGAAATATTTTATGGCTCTCAACAATTCTATGGCCGTCGTTCCTTAGATGATGCACAAGCCTTACCTCCAATAGTGCCCTTGCTGCCTCCCGTTGTTGTTGCCATCATCTTGGAGAGTTTGTAGTCTCCTCCCTGAGTCTTTGCCAATCCTCTACATCTAATCATTCATGCTTTGAAATACCACTCTTGATTTCCTTGCGTGCATCTAATCATCTATGTAATATGTAGGCACACATATAATCCATCATCTATCCAGTGGAAAATCTCTATGTTGTCGTAGGTACCGAGAACTCCTTGTCAAGGATGCTACCACATAGTCCTTACTCCCTTTTGGTATATTTTTTCAGTGGTCTAAAATAAGTTTTCTTTTGGTTGTTCTCACTTTCTTATTTGGAATACCACCTATACTAATAACCTTATTTCTAACAATGCTACTTTGTTTTTCTTACAACACTCCATCACAAACCGCGATCCTATAGGTTTGGAGACTTGGCGTGTAGAGAGATATGGTCTCATTACACTCATTGATAGATTATATAAGCACGGTGGTCCAATAAGTCATGCCTCTTTTTTGTTTTCAATCACGAGTTTTTTTGTGATGCATTATGTATTGTGGATTAATCTTTGGTTGTTTCTATTGCAGAGTATGTTTGATGCTCCATTGTATCGAAGACAACGAGCTCTCGAAGATGGTGAGGAGCTGTAGCAGTTGCTCGGATTCATGGAGCATATATCCTTTCCTTTTTTTAGCCCTATGATTTATGTAGACTTTTTTCCATGTAGCATTCCTTGGATATATTTCTCATCCTTTGTATTATAGATACATTTCTCTGTTTGTTTGACTCTCCTCTTTATTGTTCCATGTAGTTCTATGAGTTGTCATCATCAATCTTGTACTTATTTGAATATTGAATCAACGACTCTCTTTTTTCAACATCTCATGATGCAAATGTTTTGGTGACGATTGTGTACTCAATTTATAATTGCTATCTGAAACATTGTTTAGAACATGGTGGTTGAAGGGTGGTAGGGCTGTATGCTCTATCACCCCTAATTTTTTTCCTCTGTAACAGTCATTCTTAGTGTCACCAATTTACTATACATGTTGCTTTCAACATTAGTAAATGTGTCAAAAAGCATCGCTATTTATGTCACAAAAAGCTATTAGTGTCGCTATTTACATTAAATAGCAGGCCAAATAGTAACAGATTTGTAGAGACGTGCATATTGATGTTTTTAGTGACAAAAACAAGGGCAAATTTTTAGATGAATATTTTCATCACTTTAGACGTCAGTATATGGTCTATATCTTGTAGTGATGAATATATTTATAAATGATAATATACTACAATACTATTATTATACATAAGTATTACAATACATTATTATTATATTTTATTTAAATATATGTATATAATATGCTATTAATATATTATAATAATATTAAATATATATCATGATGATAAATATATTATATATATTGATTAATAAGCACATTCTTTGCATGCATCATTATACTTATAATAACATGTTATTATTATTAACATATATTTATAAATATCAATATGTTTTGATTATCTATAAATGTCTTCATATAAATAATAATAGGTTATTTTATCAACATATGCATATATTCACATATAATTATTAATTACATATATCAATAATCGACAATTATTACTGACCTATATTGATAATCGATCATTATTATAGACATATGTAAATAATTGATAATTATTATCGATATATGTTGATAATCAATAACTATTATAATGATATATATTGATAATTGATAATATTCATATCTACATATATGATTACTTCAACATCTCTTAATTGTGTGTGACCCCTCCATCAATACTATAGTTGATCATGATTGGAAGGCATGGCCTTCATTTTATAGTATAACTATGCTCTCTCATTGCTTGTCTATGCCTACGGGAAATATGGGAAGGTTGTAGGGCCAAGGTTCGAGTAGGCTCATGGAGCGTTGGGTGACAGGGAGGGCGACGAGCAAGTCCAACCAAGGGGAGGGGGGTCGTGCGAGGGCCACATGGCACCTGATCTAGGAAAGGCATGAGGCAGAGGAGCACACCACGTAGCCAACCCTTGTGACCTCACGTTAATAAGAGATTGGATCCACAATCTACAAGGTGGATAGATCTGGGCGGGCAATCTTCCCCACCCAAGGGTGAAGCACACACCTAAGTGAAAAAGACAGTGACCTTTATTTTAAAAAAGTACAAGGTGATTGGCACGCATTGAACTCATGGACAATTTTGAGGGTAGATGAGCACTTTTGCACAACCTTACTTAGAGCCTTGGCATGGCAACTTATTAGAGAAGGAACTTACTTAAAGCTATGTTTTGCCTAATGTTTGCAAGGATTGTGGGGTTTTGCAAAAAACCCATTAGCCAGGGTATTGCACTCAAGATGAGAAGTTGAAAGATTTCACTTAGTATGTCAGAGAGAGGCAAGATCGGTACATTGCATAGTAGCTTCTCACCTTTTTTCTCTTACGTAACCAATCAAATTCCATAACCCCTCTTTGTGATGCTTGTAGCACTAAGTGAGGGTTCTATGAATTGTGCTCACCCCAACCCATCTAGCGCAATCGAGGTGTAGTGAGGGGACCGGTCCACCCCTCCCCCCCCCCCCCCCCCCCCCCCCCCCAATTGCACCATGGTGCGACCTCATCCTTAGAGCTTGCCAAATTGACGATGCATACTTTGAGATCAACTTTTATTTCTTAGGTTTGAATGTCTCTTTTTATCTTTTGGATAGGCCTTCTTTTGTGTTGGTATACCCTTTTTCTTAAGTTTGTATTTTGATTGAGGTCAAATAAGCTAGAAGTATTAAACAATATATAGGTGTTTTGGAGGTTGTTTTGCTTGAGATAAATAGTTGGAGAACTATATGCCAAAATTATAAAAAGATTAGTGTACCTTGAAGAGTGCTCATGGTAGTTTGATATTGCTTTTGTTTTTGGTTGGTCATTGTGGAGAGTGCTTGGTTTTGTGGTTGGTTGGTCTTCTTGGACTTGTAGTGGATAGTATCTTGATTGCTTGTTATTTGGCACATGTTATAGTGACTATGGCTTCTTCTTCTCCTTTGGAAAATGGATTGTTTAACATTGAGAAATTGTATGGGACAAATTTCTCATATTCAAAAGAACAAGTTAGCACATTATTGATATAAAAGAGGCAAATCAATCCAATTAAATTGTCTAGTAAAAAGCCTGAGAACATGGACACAAATGTATAGGATGATATGGATGAGCTTGCATGCTCTCTCTCTCTCTCTCTCTCTCTCTCTCTCTCTCTCTCTCTCTCTCTCTCTCTCTCTCTCTCTCTCTCTCTCTCTCTCTCTCTCTCTCTCTCTCTCTCTAAGTCAGTGCATTTCAATGTATAAGATATGGATGGTGGTGCATATGGAGTTTGGCAAAAGTTATGCAATATCTATAAGAAGAGAAGTGCTACATCTTAGGTGTATTGGCAAAAGAACCTCATTGACCTTTGCATGGATGAGGGGGATTCTATGTCTGATCATTTAAATTATATTTAGTCATTTGTTAGCACACAAGTTTGTATTTTGTGACTCACTAAAGGCTATGTTTTTGGTTGTCACCTTGCTTGCAAATAGGGATACTTTTAGATCTGCAATCAATAACTAAGCACCTACTAGGAATTAACAACTACTGATGTGGAAAACAATTAGCTTATAAAAGAGGTGAACATGAGGGATAATGTAAGTTCTAAGAGCTCTAGTGTACTTTAAGTTAGAGAAGTTCCCATGCAAGGGGGAAATTTTGTAATAGGGAGAGCTCAAGAAGTAAGTCTCACAAAAGGAAATACATGGGATGCTATTACTACAACCAAAATGGTCATATAAAAAAAGACAATTTCAAGTGAAAAATAAAGAATAAAGGAAAGGAACAAAGAGATGATGACAACAAGAAAGAGGAGAAACAAAAGGTAAAGATTGAATAGATCAACAATATGAGTAATGATGACAATGATGTGCTATATATCTCTACACTTGGGGAAACATTCTTTGCTACTATCAATGATGGCATGTGTTAGGATTGGTTTCTTGAATTAAAAGCATCATTTCATGTTACTCCCCATAGTGAATGGTTTGCTACAAACGATGTTGGAAGAAAAGGATGTGACTATTTAGGGAATAACTTTGCTTGCAACATTGTTGGAGTGGGAAATGTGTAATGGTCATAGGCAAATGGTGTCCCTCTTTTGCACTTAAGGATGTACATCACGTATGATACTTGAAGAAAAGTTTGATAAGAGTATTGGAGAGCTAGATGATTATGATTACCATGTGATCTTTGATGATCATATTTGGAAGACAAGCAAAGGGTCCCTTGTAGTTTTTAAAGGGCAAAAATCAAGCATCTTGTACTTTTGCATTTTGTAGAGTAAAAGACTACATGAAAGTTGTTACTAAATAGCTATATCTCTTACTTTGACATCATTGTTTGGGCCATATGTCTATCACTGAAATGAAAGTCCTTTTGCATTTGTAGTATCTTCCATTGTTCAACTTTTCAGATCTTGGAATGTGTGAGCATTGTTTGTATGATAAACAAACTAACGTGTCACATAAAAAGGGTGTTGATACTAGAAGATTCAAATGTTTGGTATTGGTACATAGTGATATATGTGGATAGATGCCTATGGTTTCTTTGGGTGGAGCATCTTACTTTTTTTCTTTCATTGATGATGCCCATTAATTAAATGTTTATAGGATTGAATATAATACTAGTACTTATGTGTTGCATTTTTCATCACAATTAGTGTGAAAAATCTTATTAGTTGAATGTTTAAAGGGTTGAAAATAATAACAATGATCTCTTGCATTTTCCATCTTTATTATTTTTTAACATTATACCCTGCATCATGGCACGCACGCACGCACACACACACACACACACACACACACACACACACACACACACACACACACACACACACACACACACACACACACACACACACACACACACACACACACACACACACACACACACACACACACACACACACACACACACACACACACACACACACACACACACACACACACACACACACACACACACACACACACACACACACACACACACACACACACACACACACACACACACACACACATCTCCCCTTTTTTTGCCTTCATGTTGATAGGTGTTACTCTCTCTTTTTTTTACCTTCACATAGATAGGTGTTAACCACAAATAGCAAAGAAGGATCAAGTTTAGTGAAGATGTGATGTGTCGAAAACATTCCTAGAAGGATTAATCCTTTTGGTCTATGTTAATTTAATTTAGGCATGATCATCTACAATGTGCAACTAAAATATACATGATTAATTCTTGTAGTTGCGTTATTATTTTGTAATACTATTCAAGAACTGGGCTTGAGCAAATTATATCATATCTTGGAGTTAGCTAATAATACCCATAGCTAGATGATGTTGTGGGCACTAAGCTTCTATTAACTTTTGATAGGATTTGCCCAATTATTTGAGATGTATGCATAGATCAAAAGAGGACTAGTCAAAGGCAAAAAAGATTGGTAAGGTGTGCAACTTATGGAGTGAACCCTAAACCCAAAACCACATGTATAAAAACTAAAAAATGAATAGAGGATCTCATGCCTGTGTGTACCTAGCTTAGAGAGGGAACCTTAAACTCAAAACCATATGTATAAAAACTAAAAAGTGCATAGAGGAGCTCATGCTTGTCAAAAATATACATATAAAAACTAAAAAGTGAATAGGAGCTCATGCTTATGTGTGCAGACTTTGAGAGCTTCTTTCTTTTGCTCCCATCTTATCCATTTGAGCATTGGTTGATAGTGAGGGAGAGTGAGAGTGTAAGTAAGGGACTTGAAGGGTGATGCTTCTATCTCTTCTTGTCCTTCTACTTTTATATCTTGGAGGGTGAGAGATAGAGCATAAGGTTGAGATTGATACACTTCCTTCTTCTCTACATTTCCTCTCTATGATGGAGTGGGTATAGATTAGATCGATTGCAATAGAGTAGTAGGAGTGGATCAAATAGCACCACTTTGATCATGGATCCACTTACAAGACCATCAAGCATTAAGGACTAAAAAAAGATAGGTAAGTAGGTGAGCTCATGACATATATAATCTGGGTCTTAATCTAGTCATACATTTATTTTCTTGACAGATTGATAAGTGCTTTGGTTGGATAGAGAAAGCATAGCCATATGACTAAAGCAATGAGAGTTCCATCAAAGTCCAACCATTAAATGAAAGGCCCAAAAATTTGGTTCCTTTCTAGGACAAAGATAGAATTGATCATTAAGGTATTCACACTCTTACCATGCAATGGAATAGGAGACTCATCGATGATGTAGGTACTTTGAAACATTCAGTGCTAGTTTGGGAAGGCTGGATTGAGATAGTATTGATTCATTAGTTTGTTTGATTGTTTGTTATTTGATTAGATTAGGATATGATCAAAGGGTAGAAATATGAAAAAACACAAAAAACTCAAAAAATACTTTAAAATTGCACGAACAACTTGTAATAAACACAGTAGAACTTTGCCACATGGAGTATACTCATTCATATGCATAGGACTCATTTATGGGTGCACAACGGTTTCAATGAATGGAAGAGAAGAGAACTAAGAGAGGGATGAAATGAATTAATCATAGGACTCTTTAGAAGTGAGTAGGGTTTTCTTGCATTGAGCTAGCTCGATAACAAAGCTAGGAAAGGAAGGGGAAAAACAGGCCTTGCAAATTAGAAAAGCAAGGGAGGGGAGAAATAGGCCTTGCAAATTAGCAAAGCATGGGAGGGAAAATCAGTGTGCTTTTTGCTTTTTGAAAGATTTGACTCATGATCGTGGCTTGAAGGCATAAGGGAGAAGAAAAAAGGGAAGCACACTTGTAGTTATGGAGGAAGAGGATTAATGAAAAGAAGAGGGTGCAACAGTGAAGAAAAATCGCCCATGAGCATCATCAAAGATCAAAGATTCAAGCCTTCATCCCTTTCCACAGGTAATCCAAAATCTCTGTTGCTACTAAGCTAATGTAATGCTGTTGCGTGTTAGGGTTAGGATGTGGTTTTATGAAGGATAGCCATTGTAAGAACCTCTATATTCATTACTTGTAGCCTGTAATAGTTGGCCTCCTAGCTTGGGCAATCGCCTTCACACACCCACCATGAGCTCTATTGTGGCATCATGGTTACTTTGCCCTATTGAGAGTAAGGGTACCTTACTTATTACTATATGAGGTCATAACGTCATGGCATGACCCTAGTAGCCTCATGATTGCCTACAAGAGTAGGCTAGTGCATGAGCAAGTATACAATTGAGCACACATTGCGGCATATGTTCTCCAAGTCAAGCGCATCATGCTTGATCAAGCATGATAATCATCATGCTTGATCAAGCACATGATAATCATCTCCATGCTCACCTAATAAAGCACATGCTTGTGAAAATGAAGTAAACACACAATAGCTAGTTGCTAAGAGTCGACCATATTCTTATCATCTACCATGATCAAGCACACAAACCTTTTCATCGAGCATAGGACAAGTAGGTGAGCCCATAAGTAGTAGCATTGATTGAGCATATAGACTTTGTTGTGTCAAGCACTCTACATGCCCCTTGGTAAGCATACTTACCTCAAATCTAGCACACTTACTCAAGAGCCAACCACATGCATAATTGAGATACCTTATGCAACTTGACCACATGTCTTGGTTGAGTCAAGAACTTTCAATGCTAAATCTTAAGCCACATATTTAAATGGCTAGTTAAGTGACCAGCTTGGTGCGAGTGTTGATTCTATATCATGATTATTGACACATGTGTAAGGATGAATTCCATGTCACTCTAATTGACAATACATGTGAGCAAGGGGCATCTACATCATAAGTAGTGATGTGTTAGCACACTTCATCCTTTCAGCTTACATGATCGTGTCATAAGCACTCAGCTAGCCTCTCAGATTCCCACATTCATGTCATCAAATGTTGTCCAACACCTTTGCTAGTTGACAATTAGGCCATGAACTTGATGTCTTTGCTTGCATAGAAATCACCTTTAATGATAAGCTAGACTTTGAGACCCTAGCACTCATGGATGAAGATAAGATGTTGACCTATTGTAACACTATAAGGGATTAGGCTCATAGATGGCCACATTGATGCATTTTTTGAACAAAGAAAAAAAAACCTTATGGACACGTCTACACTCATTATAACTAACCCATGTCTGAACTCACATTTATATCTTAGATTATAAAAACAATACTTTACTTAAAAATTCTCCAAATTTCATGACATTATAAATGGATATTCAGACACGATTTGCATGGAAATTTCACACATCTTTTCATGGGCATTTAAATATGCTATGTGCAAAGAAGAAACACTAGGGAGCTGTTGGTTGCAAAACGTGTGGCTCCAACCACAATAGCCCCAACAAAACCCCACCCCAAACCACCCCCCCTCCTCTTCCGGTGCATGTTGCCGTGGCCCAAACTATGTACTCATGGGGTATTATCTTTGCGAATGAAATATAGACACATAAACATATTTTGAGTCATTAATGTTGAGTAACAATATATAATAAGAATTATAGGAGACCCAAGGTAAAGCAAATGGTAAAATAGAAAGTTCTTGAATTGTGCATTTATAAGAATACAAATTGTTTGAAGTCATATTAAACTTCCCTTACTAAAAAGTTTTAACAAAGTGTATGAAGATAGTGCTACAAAATGCATGGCAAGTTGCCATGTCTTTCAAAAAGGGAGATATAGTGAAGCCTAAAGATACATGATAAATCCTAAAATATATCCATAAATATTAGTTTAGCTGTTTTGCCAATAGATGAAAAGCCTTTGTTGTCACTATCTATAGGACAATGACGATCCACAAGAAGTTTTGGAACTTCTCTAGATATTTTTTGATTCGACTATTGTATATAATTAAAATGGTGCATATACATAATGGCTTGGGGTAGTCGGATCTCCAACATATCCAAATCAAGAAATTAGTATCTATGGAATCTTGTAGTACTTGAGCTAGCAAACTTCTGACTTCTTGGGTATCAAATTCATAGCATCTTCATATGTCATCCTAGTCTTTCCCCATGCTCCTCTTGCTTTCTCTTGAAAATAAAAATTTACATCTTGTATTGTGCCAATCAAATAGTTCTTTTCATTCACTAAAGGCACACCTCATTCCCCATAAATGATGGGGAATGAAACCTGACACTAACATACCTTAATTAGATTCTCTATTACATCAATATATATGAAGTAATATCAAGATATGATTTATATATAAGCAATAAGATGCCTATACACTCTCATAACTAAAAACTTGTACACTTTGCGAAAATATATGAGTTGAGTTTGAATAACCATTTATAAAACACTCTAAAGAAAACATTAAATGAAAATACATGCTAAGTGCATGCATTACCTATTCACATCAGCCACATTTAGGAAAGAGACTTCAATCCCCACATTTTTTCAATCTTAGCGAGGCTTGAACAAGGGAGAAGATTGCAGTTCATATATTTCTCCAATCTCACAAAGCATACTCATTGGTTTCTCCATGAAAACTGATGAGGCTAAAGAAATGTGGCAATTATAAGTCCTATTTTCCAATTTTGTTGATTTAGTAAAGTGCACATGAATTATGATATAAAACATCACATAAGAATGGATCCAAACATCAAAAGTAACAAACAAGGCTATAAACATCCAAAACAAGTTTATGCAAACTATAGATTCCTAAGATATTAGCTCGATACTAGAGGTAAAGTGAACCTTTGAGAAGATGGTTCTCTCCATGCTTATAAGGCTCCCACACCTTTGATACAAGCTCTAGCACCTAGTAGCACCCTAAAGTTAATCAATGTACTTAATGAACTTAAGAAGATGAAGCTAAGGATTGATCAATAGTTGATGCAAATAACGTTAAGAACCCTAAATATTAGAGCAAACAAAGCTTGCTATAATATAGAAAATGAATAAATCTACATGCTTAAACACACATGTAATAAATAATTTATTATACCATTAAAACATACATTTATATAGAGGCTTCAAAGAATGCCTAAATCTACATGTAAAATAACATTTGTAGAGTCTTATTAAATAACACGTTTAACCAATAGTTGAACCTCACGTTTATTAGAGCTTTCACAATTGTTTGATAGAAGTGATATTGTTATGTAAGAATAGAGCAATACAAATTAACAATTGTTTGATACAAGTGATCCCGCTATATAAGAATAGGGCAATACAAAAGTAACAATCCTAAATAACAAACAATAGCATGTATCTAAATCTTTTAAGAAAAACAAACAAGGTTTGAATCACCAAAGAAAATGTATGCAAACCATAGATTCTAAAGAGAATGGAAGCAAAGAGAACCTTGAAGGTTTTGATCTGAGCAGTCTCTCCACAGCCTTGAGAAGAGGGGTCTCTCCATGGCCTTTAGTATAAGCTCCAACACCATGGATTAGCTCCCTCTCCCTCTATCTTCCCCTCTCTCTTTGCCTATTTATTCTTAGTTTGACCCAAATTTTTTTGTTTTTGTGCCTTTTCAAAATGCTTATTTCAGTATTAAGATGTTTAAAATTTGCCATTGCATGTAAAAGCACGTGAAATTGTGCAAAGGTTTCACATCAATTTTGCATCTAAGTTAGAATTAAAAGGAATGCTTGGAAGGAAAAGTTAATTTGGGGTTATATGGTAAGTTAGCCGCAATTTTTAATGTGCCCACTTTTACATGTCAACCTTTCATATCTCTACTTCCGTTCTCTTATGGTATAATGGAAATTAATGGGAACCTTAGCTCTAGAAAAGTTTGTGATGTATAGAGTTATCCTTAATATGCACTTGTGCTTGAAGTATCTAATTGCCATTCTTATAGTTGTCAATTAACTTGAGCTTGTAACTTTCTCAATTATTCCAATAGTGAGCAAGATTTAACACTCTATGATTTGTAGGAGAAAAAGAAAATCAACTACTATTGGCCATGTTGATTAGTGATCTCAAGTTGCATTCAATTGAGTAGTGCACTAATGTGAGTCTTGATAGCCTTACTAAAAGTTAATAGTCTTTGAGAACATGAGTTCAAATGAAAACCCTAATTCATAAGAGAAAGATTATATAGCAAGTTTGTTGGCTTAAAATTTTGAGATCTTGATATCCTAAGACCCAAGTAATAATTGACCCATGATCATGAAGTTACAAGTACGTGCCTGCATTACCTTGAATCTAACCATGAATTCTTGATCTCAACTACATCTTGTAGATCCACTAAGTAATTGTCCTTGGCACTAACAACCCTTATTCAAGTGGCACTAATAGTGACCATTAATAATTCACCCTAGTGGCTCTCCAACCTTATCAAGGGGAACCTAAAGATCCATATTCCAAGCTAAATAGAGCCAGTCTAACCCTTCAAGGCACTTACTAATAGTGATAAGGGGATATTGTATCTCACCTTGGGTATTCTTGACTTGCCCTAGACCTTGCAAGTGGTGGTGATCAGAGAAGACTACTAAAAAGACATTATAAGTGAGCTTGACTATTGGATGAGTATGGACTATACAAGAATACTACTAATGCTTGCAAATCCCTTCATTTGATTTCTTTTTGGTTAAAAAGAGATTTTTTTTCTTTTAATCGTTTTTCCACTCCAGGAAAACATTCAATAGAAGATGATCATTAAATATCATTGATTGATCTAGGATTTTAACATTCCTTCTCCCAACCCTAGTTTTTTAGAGCTTGCATTTTAACAAATTGGGAAAGCCAATGAGGTTGGTGGGGACGAGACCACAAACCAACAATTTATCCTTGATGTAATATTCTCTCTATATTGTTTATGGAAACTTCCTATCTTGCCCTCACCATGTCAATGGGGGGCTTGAGGAGGGGATATTAATTAAGATTATATGCTTTAGTTAAAAAAAAAAAGACTTACTTGATCGTCGCCGGTTAGTAGCCGCCATCAATGTTGACTTGCTGCCATGTGCCCCATGACCACATCCCCCCCAACCCACCAACCCAACACACACACACATACACACGACAAACTTATCATCATGATCATCAACTTCAAAGTGATTGTCATCCTTCTCACATTTCTTCAAGTCACCACACATCTGATAGTCATTAAGGGGTGACAAATGGAGAAAGACATGAGGGGGAGTACGCTCAAAGGCTACATAAAGCCTTAAGGCTTTAAGCCTTAAGTGTTTGAGACTCATTGTTGTGAAGGATCAAAGCTTCAAAATATGGGACTATTGAGCCAAGCTAGAGGAGCGCTTTATGTCTAAAGCATCCAACTACAAATATAATAACTTCTTGGGGTTATAATGCAAACCTAGGTGCTCCCTATCAAGTTTGATCTAAGTAAATATTTAGAAGGATAAGTGGTCTAAGAAAAGGTTAGACTAACATGATCTACTTAAATGGAGACTTAGTTCACATTTACATAGTATAACTAGTAAAGAAATTTATCTTAATTAAAAACGCTAGGAAAAGTTGCTTTTATCACTTTGAGATTGCACTCTTATGAAGAATAAGTTGTTATGGATTGCATCTTATTTTTCAAAGTATCCAAAGGACATTGTTTTGGTTTGCTACTTTTTTCTTTTTAAGGAAGGGTTTATTGTTCTGGAAAGAGATAGTCTTCCTAGCCAATATAAGTTGGTTGAGTTTTATGTGATATCCAAGCAATTACTTGATTGATATTATGAAAAAAGAATGTTTTCTAGCTGACAATGATAGGTCGATTGCCTTGATTACATATTCTAAAAACATTGAAAGGAAGGATTGCACTAGACCTCCCCCAAGGCTAGTTGGAGGATCCTACCACTTTGGAGAGCTCAGACTGGCCCCAATGGGGCGGGAGGTCACTTCATAGGGAGAACGCTAGGTAGGAGGTGATAAGGGTGCCAAGGAAGCTATGGCTAATAAATTTCTTATGCACCTAGGATGGATTGCCTAATGCTTATGTGACTCAAGACTTCTTGGACTTCTTGAGAGTCCTGATACTAGTTAAGGGTGGATTTGTAATAGGATTGAACCTTTGAGTTATTATTTCTGTGTGGGTGGAAGCATAAGTTATAATACTCTTCACAGTCTTGATATTAGTCAAGGGTGGATTTGTGATGGGATTGAACCTTTGAGTTATTATTTTTGCATGGGTGGAAGCATAAATTATAATACTCCTATATGGGTGGAAGAAGAAATGGTAATAATAAAATGAATAAAAAATTGTTTGGAATTGCTTAACAAAGGAGTATCTTATCCTGTTTGAGTGTTGTGATATAAATTATGTGAACGAATCCAGTGTCCTAAAATGTTAATGAATGAAACTACCTTTAACTGTTGAAATATAATTGTGGTAGGTAATTAGACAACTAAAGATGATCCAAAGAGGGAAGTGGGAGGGCGAGATCTTTGATAGTTCCATCCTAAAAGGTAAGATGGTCTCGATTGCTACTGCCAAGAGCTTCTTCAAGAACATGTTAAATAGAAACTAAGCTTTGACTCAACTAAGATATTAAATAGAATCCTAACTTTGTGTCATCTTAGGGGAGTGATGTGAGACTATGCCTTATGAGCAAAGGGCTTAACATACTGCACTCCCCTCTCATTTCTCACTCTCTTTGAACTAACTGTGATAGGAGTCAACTTTGGCTTGAGTGACTTAGCACAAAGCATCTGCTTGAAGATCGACATTAGAGAACCAATAGGTGACCTTAGTTTATTGTAGGAATCTAGATTCATATTGATCCTTGTGGGCTACAGTCAGAACCTTCCATTGTGAATCTAGGTAACAAACCCCATGTTATTCTAAGGAGTACTAGGCTATGCCACTTAGGAATATCACTTGATGGGCCATAAAAATCATGCCATCATTGAGGGCTTCTCAATCAAGTGCACTAGATCCTATTTTTGGGAAAATGTCTTAAAATAATTCCACTTCAAGATGGATTGAAACTTACTTACAACCTTTTAGGAAGGTGGAAAACATGGGTAGTATAGGCAACATGACTAACCTTTTTAGTGGTTGCACTCTAGTTAGAAGCTTTGTATTTTGAACACCAATTTCTTCTATATAAAATTGATCAAGTTAGTCATAGTCTTAGGTATATTATTTTATATTGGAAGTAGAGTGTGCGCAGACCATTTGTATGAGTGAGATAATAGAGTTGACAAGTTGCATGTACAATGAAAACAAGTGTATAATCTCAATGAATTACTTGCGAATTGAGCCATGTTACGCAAGAATCAAAACATTTCATAGAATCAAATGAAATATAATTTTTCTTTTCATTGATTGATTTGGAATATTAGTAATATGGTTAGAGTTGAATGCTTTCAGGTCTTTGTTGGAATTAGTTAGAGTTTCCTCTTCTAAACGTTGCTTGAATTACAAAGCATACTCAGAAATATTGTCAATATGCAATACTCATATTGAAAATAGTTTCATTCATTTCAAATCAAGTGGAGAGAAAATCAAATCAATGGGATCTCTTTCAATTTGATGAGTAGATAGCCCACATTCATAAGATAGATACCATTCAAAAGAAATGATTTTGGTTGCAAGAAGAAGCATTATTAGGAAGATCCCCCAATCATTTTTTCTTGATACCTATTTAGGCAATAGACAAATCAAGATATCTTGAAAGGAAGATGTGAATAAAATGGAAGGTCCATAGGTGTATTGAACTTTTCAATATGAAATAGTACGAGCGAGAGAGTAGAATGTGTTAAAAGGCTCATGTTCAATTTAGGAAGAGATCATAAACATTCAAAAATCAAAGTTCTATGATCGATTTTCATTGATCAATCTGGGAAAGAAAGAAACAAGACCTTGTCGATGCGACAGATGAGGATTTGGAAAAATTAGAAGAAAGTAAAATTTTACTATTCTATTCGAAAAGCAACGAGCCATTGAATGAGGTATGCAACAAGTCTCTCATCTTACTTTTGATAGAGTTGTTGAAAATTTGACTAATCATTTGGATAATGCTTGCTTTTGTGCAGATTGATTACCATATAGGCCTACTTAGGGCAATGGAAAACACAACTAATTAGTTCTAGGCCTCATTCCTTAGGAACATATTAAAAGATGCTAATGGTATTAAATATTCAGGGTAATGAGATTAGCAATATCAATTGCAAGTAGATAGAGGGATACTCCTCAATTGTTAATACTGGCATTATATCGTAAATGGGAGATGGAATAGCCCACATTCATGGTTTGAACAAAGTAATGGCAAGAGAATTGGTAGACTCTGAAGAGGATATAGTCCTCATCACTTTGAATTTAGAATTTCACAATGTTGGCACCTTGCTAATGGGTGAGGGGTTTTCATTAAAGCAATGGGAAAGATTGTGCAAATACCAACCATTAATACTTTTTAATGTCATGTTTAAATGCTTTGGTTCAACTGATTGATGGAAAGGGTCAAATATTAGCTTATGAGTCTAGATCAATCGAGTCTCTCATACTGGGAATTATTTCAAGACGTTTTGTACATGAACATTTGCAAATAGGTCTTATTGCTATTGATTCTATGATCACATAGGATGGTTGGAGATAGACAGATGGTTAAGACTACAGTAGCTATGGATACAAGTCTAAACTAAAAAAGTCAAGGCATTATTTGCATCTACATGGCCATTGGCCAAAAGGCCACTTCTATAGCTCAAGTAGTAAATACCTTTTTAGATTGTGGTGCTATGAAACACACTATTGTGGTATTAGAGACTACAAACTCTCCAACTACACTGCAATACCTTACTCTTTATATGGTAGCAACTTTGGATGAATACTTAATGTATTGATCATTTACGACAATCTTTCCAAAGAAGCTTAGGCTTATCAACACATGTCTCTTCTACTTTGAAGATCACTAGGGCATGAGGCATATCCAAATATGCTTTTTATTTACATTCTCCTATTTTAGATAGATTAACTAAATTAAGAATTTAGCTAGGTGAAGGAAGTATGACCACCCTCCCCATTGTTAAAACTCAAGGTGGAGATATTTCAACATACATACATACAAATAATGCGTGTGAGAAGCGAGCTTTTGAGCAAGCTTTTCTAAGCAACCTCCAATTCTTATTCCATATAGTCCACTTTTTCTTCCTTTTCTCTTGGGCATATATCAAGTGCTAGTACTACTCCTCCATTGCCACCACCGTCACCGTCACCTCCACCACCATCATCACCTCCACCACCACCACCATTTCCTCCATTACCACTACCATCACCACCTCCACTACCGTTGCCACCACCACCTCAATCGCTTTCACCACCACCACCACCTCCACTACTGGCTCTCTCTCGCTCCTACTAATTATTCTCTCTCTCTCTCTCTATATATATATATATATATATATATATATATATATATATATATATATATATATATATATATATATATATATATATATCCTTCGCAAGTAGTAATTTTCCTCCCCTCCCTCTCTCATATTAATTATGCTCTCTCTCTTTCTCTCTCTCTCTCTTTCTCAAGTAGCAATTCTCCTCTTTACCTCTCTCTCTCTCTCTCTCTCTGGTTCTGCCTCTCATTGAAGTAGCAATTCTCCTCTCCTCTCTCTCTCTCTCTCTCCATATGGCTCTCTCTCTCATTGAAGTAGTAATTCCACTCACTCACTCACTCACTCACTCACTCACTCACTCACTCACTCACTCACTCACTCACTCACTCACTCACTCACTCACTCACTCACTCACTCACTCACTCACTCACTCACTCACTCACTCACTCACTCACTCACTCTCTCTCTCTCTCTCTCACTTGCTTGCTCTCATGCTCATTCGTTTAGGTTCACACATGAATTGAAGCTATGTATTTGTTTACAATAACCTTTGTAATTTTGCAAGGGTTTAGGGTTAGTATGAGATCCATTGTGTTAGACACTTTTAGTAGTTAATATTTGGACAACAATAATATCACATTGTTACTTGTTGAATTATGCACATGTACTCTCGCATGCACATATACATTCACATTCCTCTATGCTCTTAATTCTTTGCATATGTTTTGAGTATTGCAATTGTGCACAAATGAGCAAAATCACATACACAAACAACTTCACTTGCACATTTCTCTCTCTTTCTCTTCCTCTCTTTGTTCTCATTTGTTTATGATTACAATAACCCTTGCATTTGCTGAATAGTCTTTGTAGAGTGTAGTTATGTATTGCTGCATTACATGTTCTAGCTATTGCTTCCAATATTGTACCATTCAACACTTGAAACTTTCAACAATCATATAATTACGAAAAGGTTGTACTAAGTCCATAACCGCATTTGCAAGATGGTGAACTGCTATGCATAAAAAAAATGTACATATTCATTGTTTTGATCAAATATTAATCAAGATCCATTGGTGGAGAGTGGAATGTGTGATCCCTAACAAACTCTTGGATTGTCTTGTGAAAACATGCTAGCTCAATCTAGTGGGGAAGCATGTATTCCAAGAGAACAATGTCCATGGGATTTTCCTTAAATGAGGGGTGGCATATAAAGGAGGTGGATGGGTTTCTTTGCATCTTCTCCATGCTATTATCCATGAGCAATGTCGTTGTTTGGCTGTCTAATAAATATCATCAAAACATTGCAAAAAAAGAGGCTTCATGTGACTCCTTTAAGAAGAAGTGGTTGCAAGAGCTATTTTGCACTTGCCTTGTCCATATCAAGATGCAAATGTTGGCACTTTCTTTTTCAACTTTATATAATCACTTCTAACCATTTGGAGTAGCTAGCTTAAGTTATCCTCCTTCATTGAGATCCAAATGGTAATGTTAAATAAGGTAGATATTTCCTTCAAAAACTTAATAAGACCTAGCCACAAAATTACCCAATACTCGTCCACTTCCAAGGGCTTCATTGGTAGTGATTCCTTCTACTTTAGTTGCCTATACAAAAGTACCTCATTCACATTGAACACAAGTAGCTTCTAGGTTGTGGGAGAAAGCTGTACATGAGCAGTTAGAAATGTGAGTAAGCATGTATTGATATGACAAAAAGAGAGCTACATTACGATCAAATATTGTACGAGTTTATGCAAACATATTATCTTTGCTCTTAGAAATCTCCCATCTTTGGCGAAGTGCTATAGGCATGTACTACTTTAAAACAACAAACATGTGGGTTGTGGAGAAACAGAATTAATCGGCAATGAGGGCCAATCTCCATTTGGCCTTTCTTTGATAATAGTAGGTGTCCGCTTGCTCTTCTATTTTCCATTTATGACTACTGCACAACTAGTATCAGTTTCCTATAGACCCCGACCGTAGTCTCTTTACTAGGAGATAATAAAGTATAATATATTCCAAATAATGTATGTCATTTTACTTACCATAAACTTGGATCCTTGTGTCTTTTGTGATTATTTTTTATTTGAGTAATTTTGGTATAAAGCTTTCTTCTTGGAGGGGTATTCACCTTTTGGGTAATTGAGAAAGATTGAACATCTTCAGTACATCTCCTCATCCCATTGTTGTTTTATCTGGTAATCCTCATACATGTATCGCTTGTTCTCTAGGTCCACCTAGTCCTTGTATTCTCCTTGCAAAGTTTGTACATCCCCCTCTCCAACCATCCATACATGAACTTGTCAGACAAAATCACTATTACATTTGTGGAATGCATTGGAAAAATAGCATCACAAACATGCTATTAAAGAAGGATAATATGATATGCCTATATATAGAAGCCTCCATGCAACCAACTTGGATGACTTCTGTGACTTTATATCTTTTTCTAGTTTGAAATCATGGAAAATGGTGGGAGACATTTGCTTTCTATGTTTCCTCTTTATCTTTTGTGTTACTGGAAGAATAAATTATTATCCACTCGAATGTTATAATAGTCCTCCCAACTTGAGAGTAGTCTCTTTCTACCAACTTGTAACATGGCCTAGAAGGTCTCTTGTCTTTTTCAATTTTAAAAAGGTGCATTTTCATATGCTCAAATCAAAGTTAGGTTTATTTAATAATAACATGTCTAGCTTATGATACAATTAATATAGATTAAAGAGAATAACCTATGTTTAGGCATGTCCATCAATGAGCAAATTTTCCTATCAGAACTCTCCATGACATTCAATATCCTATCCATCAATGAGAAAATTTTCCTATCAGAACTCTCCATGGCCTTCAATATCCTTACACGATTCGACTCATTTAGCTTTGAGGATGCCAATGTGTATACTCTCTCCTCGTTTAAAATACCTCCAAACTTGGAGCCCCACTCCAAGAATGAGACCATTTTGCAATGGTAAAAAATACTGCTACTTTGGATCGACATGATTTAAATACATATGATTGGCAAGTATTGTGAGGTAACAATTTATGGATCCCACTTCTCTCCAAGGCTAGAGTTCCCAACTCTTAGCAAGTGTCAATTCTTCTTAATGATATTCTCATTAATATTGCAGTATGCCTTGTCCCACTTGGTTCTAAATTGAGAGTTAGAGAATTGCATTTGTTTTTGTTTGATTGGCCGTACATCCATATCATACTCTTTCTACACTTGGTAACTTATGACAGTTTTATTGCACTGAGAAAAAAGGTATTGTGATTAAATGAATCATAAAATAAGCTTAAAGAACTACCCTTCACATGATGTGGGCAATAGCTATCAATGATGCCTTGAACCATGTGGGAATGGATGCTGGCTTTTTATGCACTTATACCCATACCTTCACATCCTCAATTAACTTGTCAAAGATAGATGCATCGTCAGCCTACCCTAGCATTCTTGCTTTGCAAACAAGGTTTGGATACAAGGTATGGAGAACCCCCTTTTTTTGCTAACCTTTATAGATTCTAGATTAGGATCTTAAGCATATTTATTAAGGAGGGTAACATTTAGTCCATGAAAGTAATCCAAGCATATGAAAAAATGGTCCTCCTCATACCTATTTGTATGAGATATAGTTGACATAATATCCCCCTTAGCCATGCTTGTCACTTTCACAAGGTAACAATCCACATGCACATATCGCCTTATGTTATTTGAAAAGGGTGTTATGAACAAGTATAGATGTTAGCAATAGAGAAGAAGAATATACTAGATAATGTTAAGGATTTATGATTTAGAATCACTCATATGTGTTTATCTCATTCATCCATGTTGTAAGCCATTGGTTTCCATTCTAAACATAAAACATACAATTTGACGCAAAGGCCCAATTAGTGCCATTGATTTCTACCTCAAACTCCTCATGTTTCTTCAACCAATGGGGGTCCCACTCGTTTGTAATTGAATCATCAACCATTTGCAGTGGTGCCTTGGATTCTTCAATGATACTATGAATATACCCATTGCTACAAAATATTGTAGAGTAAAAGCAAAATAGGAGATCAAGGAGAGAAGAAGAAGAATGAAAATGAGACCATAATGAAATGGAGAAGAACTTGATTGATTCATGTTAGAGCAAGTACATCTTTTTAAATTTTCTTTTTAAAGATTTTTAGCTTGGGTACACACTGCTCTCTTTGCTTATGGGGTTTGGTAACATGTGTCTCTAGCATCACATACATTTTAACACCCATCCCTCTAATGTATCCATTGCTTAAAAAAGTTTTGGAGAGTTGCTTGTACCTCAACATAATTTGTCTTATCATAGGCATGGCAACCAAATGACATAATCAGACAAGAGATAAAGAGATCTATGTCCACATCAGTATGAAAATATATAATAAAATTGATATTAATATCAAAAAAATCATATTCAATAACACATCACTATCTCTTACAAATACTGACCATCAATGTTTCTAGTTCGTCCTCAATGCAAGCTTGCACAATACATTTTACCATATGTGATCACGAGAGACTTGTATCCTTGGCCTCTATCATGAGATCCTTTCCTCTTCTTTGCATCCACTTCTTTTTGCTTTGTGTGTAGCCACACCCTTGTTGTGTACTAAATGACTTGATGCTATATTGGTTATTGCTCTCCTAAACTCTAGCCTTCTTAGTTTCACTCTTCGATATTACAAGCTTTCTCTTACCCTTTCTCATTTGCGTCATCAAAGCATGTCCACAGTCTCTTGATGTTACTCCTCTCCTACATACAAGTGTAATGGTCATCTCCACCTTTATGGATGTTGGTGATTGTGCTTGTGTCACTCTCCCCCTCGCTCTTGGAGGGTGTCTCCCCCTTTACAATCATATGTTGCTATTGACTATAGACTCTATAGTACTAGGTTGCGAAGGCAAATTAAAGGCCTTCTCTAAAGACTTGTCAGATTGTCACACTCTTTCTTGCAATGATCCAAAAAAAGGTTAGAGGGGGAGATAAAGCGTAAAAATGAAAACCAAGAGAGAAGATGCTTACCGTTGGTTTGATTGGCCATTGTACTATTGTGTTTTCCTCAAAAGTCAATCTCAATGTTATGTATACCATAGGCCTTCACACCTCTCCAATGGATGACAGTGAGTGAAAAGAATTCCCACTTGTCTAGGGAACAAGCCCTGTGAGGGTAATGGTTGATAGACCAAGCCTTCTCCTACGCTTTGATAACCCTAGTTCTCTCTCTCTCTCTCTCTCTCTCTCTCCCCTCTCTCTGTATCCCTCTCTCTCCCTCCCTTCCTCCTCTCTCTCTTTATAATATGATCACACGCATTCAACTTCTCCTGTAAACAACACTCTCTATTGCACTAACCAATGTATATCTATCTGTTTTATCTTTCTCTATGAATCTCTCTCTCTCTTTCTCTCTCTCTCTCTCTCTCTCTCTCTCTCTCTCTCTCTCTCTCTCTCTCTCTCTCTCTCTCTCTCTCTCTCTCTCTCTCTCTCTCTCTCTCTCTCTCTCTCTCTCTCTCTCCTCCCTCCCTCCCTCCCTCCCTCCCTCCCTCCCTCCCTCCCTCCCTCCCTCCCTCCCTCCCTCCCTCCCTCCCCTGTATCTCCACCTCTCATATTTGATAGCCATGTCTAGACTAAATCTCAATCTCTCTCTCTCTCTCTCCCTCATATTTGACATGCATATCTGTACATGTGTAGATTGCTTGGGAAATACCCATTGTGAAGCGCTATGTCAAATGTAGGGATAGAGGTCCGGATATATGTGGCCTCCCTCATTGCTGAACCTATTATGGAGTATATAAACAATGAGTTCTTAACGTTGAAGGAGGAAGACATTTGCCTTGGCAATGGTAGACACTTATAACAATGACTATAGCTAGAAGAATAGCGAGTGACAAGTGCCTTGGTTTGTGAGTAAGGTATTCCCATATCTAATGCTGAACTCTCAATGATTCTTGAGGAACTCCAACCACTTGTTTAGAGAAATAGGTAACATATTATTCCATTCAAGGAATAAACACATATTGTAAACTAGAAAAAAATGGCCTAATATATGATGTTCAATATTCCATGCATGTTGGTTGAAATATATGGTTCGTGCAAAACATGTAGAGAGAGATCAGGGGATGGAATCTCATCTTATGAAGTTAAAGCAATGTTTATGCATACATATTTTTCCATGGTAGTCTATTTCTTGAGCAAGCCATTGACGATGATAGTAGGTGATTTATATTCAAAATGTCAATGATAGGGCCAACGTTAGCGGTTGACTTCTTGAATTGTATGTGAAGGAAATGCACCGAGGACCTTCGCAATAGTTGGATATGCTTTGACCATGTGCACTGTATTAATGAGTGGACCACCATGGTAGCACATGTGTATGACCCGAGGTACTTTCACTTACTCTATTGTGCCATCTCAACATGAACATAATGAGCATAGTGCTCCTCAAACTTCAATTACTACCTTATGTTTTATAGTGTATAAAAGTTAATGACTGTGGCAATATGCGAGATGAAGGAAGAGAATATAGATGCACATCTTATTCTGGTCAAAGTTGAATGAAATGATGGTGAAGTGTGGCCACCCAATTGTTGATTTTCAATGGTTCATGGTAGATGAGGTAGGCACCGATTGAAGGGTAGTCTGCATAGTGTTCAATTGTGTTTCAAACAACACAATGCAAAGAAGGGAGAGATCTTGCTTGTTTCATTGGGAATAATGTCATCAAATACACACATCACAGTTTGTGTATAAGAGTTTGCAAGATAAGCACAAGCATTTGTGCCACATGTGGAGGCGTGCATCTACAAAAGATGATGTAACTATGTAATATTGATTCATTCATGCTTGGTGGACCTTAGGCAAAGTTGTAGATTGTAATATTTAGAGAATGGATTGTTGGCTTAGTTGGTGGAATTTTTACTAGGGTAAGACTAATCCACAAGAGTAGGCAATGTGATATGTGGTGCAATTGTTTTCTCATGCTCCATACACTCTCATACTAGTATTTGTGTAAGTGATAGAGGACATTGCTCATATGCTAATCACAAACCTAGCAAAGCCAATGCATGCAAGCTGGTTGGTATGCTATGTTAGGAAGAGTGGCTATCATAGCATACATCAAATTGGCCACGGCAAATGCATAAGGGATCTTGGCCATCTTGGCCTTCTACTCATCAGATTATGGACAATTGGCCTGACTAACCTTCACATGAGAAGGTAGAAGACAACACAACATGCTTACCATCTTGCATATGATACCGCTATGATAGATAGAGGAGTCCCTTAGAGAGATCGCGTGTGATGTGCATCCCAAGAATATGTGAGGCCTATCCCATGTCCTTCTTCTCAAAGATCTTCTTAAGCTACATTTTTAAGGCATTCGGCTCATTGCGAGCTCTCCTAGTAATAAGTATATCATCACATAGAATACAAAAATCATAAGGTTTCTCTATAATGAGCCTTCTTTGTGTATAAACACAAATCCATAGCACTACGACTATATCCCTGTGAATGCATAAAAGCATCAAACTTGCAGTACCATTCCCTAGGTGCCTGCTAAAGGCCATAAAGGCTATTTTTTAACTTGCACTCTAGATGTTTCCTGCCTTTTTTTTCAAAGGCCTTAGGTTGCTACATAGAGATCTCATTATGCAAGTCCCCACGTAAAAAATCCCTCTTTAGATCCATTTGATAAAGGTCCATATCTAGCCGAGAAACTAATGCTATTACCAAGTGTAGGCTCATCATTTTGACCACAAGAGGAAAGCTTCATCAAAGTCAACACTATATTTTTGCTTGAAATTGTTAGCTACCAATCTGGCTTGTATACCCAAGGATGCTTTTAGCTTGTATATCCACTTACATGGTAGTGCCTTCTTGCCACTAGCCAAAGGAACCAAATCCCAACGTATGGTTAGTCAGCAAGGAGTCAAACTGTGACTGCATAGCCTTGTCCTATGAATGACTATCAGATATGTGCATGGCCTCATCATAAGAGAGAGGCTCACCTCCATGTGTCAACATAACATAATCCATGGAGAGTGTAAAGTGCTTAGGCTAGTGCTAGTAAATTGTCTTAAAGTAGGTTTTTTCTACACAACAATCAGGGCTTGGGCTAGTAGAGCATCAGTTGACTATTACTGTTGGCTATCTAGCTTGCTATATGGAGTAGGAGGATCCTCCTAAAAGATCACCCTACATACCTCAACCACTTGCTCAGGCTGCTTATGCATCTTTTCCTCATGGAAAACGACATCATGGCTATGAATAACTTTGTGAGCCTGAGGATTCCTGTTTACCATAGCACCGAGGAATGAAAAATGGAGCAGAAGTGTGGGAAAAATGGAAGAAGGAGACAACCAAGAAGGCACAAGACAAAGGAAGGAAAGGCGTCCTGGATGGAGGTCAAACTCTGAAAATTTGAATGACGGTGTCGCCTCGAGAAAAGAAAAGAGTAAAAGCGCACCATTAAATATGAAGGCGCTCTCGAATCCTTGTAAAAAGAGCGCCGGGCTCACTCCTGTGCCAATTGTATGCATTAGTGGGAACGGGATAAGTTAGAATGGTGGGAAATAGGAAAAGAGGGCCTAGGCTAATGGCCGGCCACGTAAAAAGTGGGGATGACCGCCCAAAAAGTAGGGCATGTATATAAAGTTCAAAAGTGAATGAGAAGTTCATTCTTGGGTGTGGCTAAAGCTTCTTCTTCTTCTTCTTTTGCTTCTTACCTTCTTTCTTGTGCTTGAGTGAGGGATTGAGGGAGTGTGAGGGAGTGAGGGAGTGAGTGTGTGTGAATGAGGGATCGTGGAGAAGAAGCTCCCCATCTTCTCTCTTCATCTTCCCTTCCCTTATTCTCTTCTCTCGTCTCGCGCGACTATGGAGGGTAGAGCTTGACGGAGAGGGATTGAGGTTGCTTGAGCTTGCCACAAGGATCGTGGAGCTACCGGAGTGTGAGAGAGAGGAGGGAACTCGATCGAGCATCAAAGTAAGCTCACTACACCCACAAGGTAGGCATTGCACGTCGGCTATGTGAGAGGTAGCCATGGCCGCTCGGCTTGAAACACTTGATCAATAAGCGATCCTAGGTCTCGGGGTAGAGCTCCGTAGCTCCCCTACATTTTGGTTCCGTTGCCGGGACCGACGGAATTGAGCCTTGAGCGCCACACGCATCGTATCGAGCATGGTAGTAGGGTTTGCAGCCTGAACCGGTGCTCGAGATAGTTAGGAGGATTAGGAGGTTTTAATCCCTGGAGCAAGTAAGTATTTTGATTTGCTACTGAATGTAGAGTAGGACCATCTATCTTTATTTCTGTTTCTGTTTTCTGTTGCAATAGGTTAAGGGTAGGATAGGAAAAAGAAGGGAACAGAAGGGTTCTGCTATTACTGGAGACAGGGAAGTTAGGGTGTAGATTCAGACATCTGGCTGGTGGAGTGTAAGAGATTAGTCTCTGAGTCTACAACAGACTGAGGGAGGTAATAAGGGGCCCAGCAGACTAGGGTGCCCACATTTGACACCCTGTTTTCTGAGACGACTGTGAGACTGGGAGCCCGGGAGAGAGCGAGAGAGGAAGAGAGCTGCGGAAGATCGTGAAGTGCTGACCGATCGAGCGCATCATCGCTTCGAGGTATGCTAGACGTTTCCCTCTGTTGCTCCCATTGATTTGGAAAGTGCAGCACGATTTGATAGAGTAGGCATTGACCTAAAGATGCCGTGCACAACTTGCGGGCCGTCAGCCACGCCATCGGACCACTCCGTCTGATTCCTAGAATTGGATCGTCCGATTTTGAGGGTCGGACCAGTTGAAAATCGGACCAGTTGAATCCGATTCCCAAAATCGAACCAACCCACCAAGTCGGACCACGTGTCTGAGTCCCAGACTTGAGCCACTTGACCCACTACAGTGGTCAGATCATCCCCGTCCGACTAAGGGAAGTTGGACCAAAGTAAGACTGGACCCACTTGTCCGATTCCCAGAATCGGACTAGACCTGTCTGATTCCCAGAATCGGACCAACCCGTTCGATTTCCAGAATCGGACCAGAGCACCAGAGCTTGAATAGAAGGTGGTTCACTTAGGCCACAGTCCTGGGTACCCTGGTCACATCTCTGACCCCCCAGGGAACCCAGTGTGATCTTGGAAATTGGATACCAGACAAGGTGACCGAAGATTCACCCCGAATAGCTAGACACCGGGCGGACATAATTTGGAATTGGATGCGACGTTCGGCGACCAACCAACCAACTAACCAACCCTGAAGCAGGATAAGGAATGCAGCAGGGTCTTTCTGTAAGACTTTAGATTGGCCAGGACCTGCACCAAAAGCCACATCAAGCGACAACCGTAGGCAGTGAGGTGGAGCCTGCATCAGGCATTTAGTGCATCCTCACCTCACCTTCTGATTTCATCACCTAGGGTGCACTACAAGGAAAGGAAAAGCCTGCTTCCACACTGAGCACTACAAAGCATGAAGCACAAGTTGTGGATAAGATTAACGATGGTTTCTAGCAACAAGGAGCTTAACAGGAAACATAATGATATCAAGGAACCCATTACTAGGAAAGGATCCCAAAGCATAGTGGGCTACTAGGAAACTCCATCTGTAGGGCCCTGAGAGGACACGAAGATCCGGAGGACCACAACATAGAGAATCGGACACCGCCAGAGCTACTCAAGTTGATCGACGACCCAGTGAAACGGGAAGCGGAAGCAATGTCAGGATCCTAAGGCGGACCAGGAGAGGACATACTGGACTTGGGAGAATTCCCAGTCACGGTGCAAGAGTTAGTCAACGAGTATGACTTGCTGGCCAGGACGGTGGTTCAGGGTAGGCTAGTAGAGGAAGTGGTAGTGACCCTAGAAGAGGAATGAAAGGCAATCAAAAGGGCGCTAGAGAGCATAATCGCCTATAACCACGAGCAAAAGGCTAGGAAACTCCAACAAGACGTGGATATGTACGAGGCCGCGTGCTGGCCCTGGCTGGAGTAGCAAAGGCAGGACCAAATGCGGAGAGAGAGCGGGCAGTGGAGGGTGACTTGTCATTAAGTGAACTTGTAGCTAGGTGGCTCATGGACAACACATCCGCTGAGCAGGGCGCGGCAGCCTTAGCCACAGCCTTACTCTCAGGATTAGGGGTCACACAAGGGGCAAAGGGGCAATCTAGGATCCCTATAGTGGCGAAACAACTGGACAAGTACGAACCTAGCAACGACCCATATAGCTTTGTAGAGCAGTTCGAACAGGTTTGTGAAGCAAACGGCCTCACAGACCCTGCACAACTCTCCCAAACTTTTGGGCTGTGCTTAGGAGACAAGGGGAGGGTGTGGTACACTAGCCTGGATGCAGTCGAGCACAAGAACTTTGCCCATCTTAAGGACCACTTTATCAAGAGGTTCTTTGAGGCAGGATACTCCGACAACCTCATCGTTCACTTGATGAATGCCAGCCACAGAGAAAAGGAGGACGTAAGAGACTACATCACACATGTACATAGCCTCTTCAAGAGGATCCCGGCCAATGAGCGACCTAACGAAAAGGCTATGTCTGCAGTGTTCATAAATGGAATCCGTAGCGAGGAACTCTACAAGGCCTTGGCTAGTAACTCCACACTACACAGATATGTGTTGGCTAGGGTTTTTGATGAAGCAATAAGGGTAGACGACCAGCTTAGGAAGCGAAGCATGAGGAACACCAGTAGGGACGGTGCAGGCGAGAGGGCTTCAGAGCGGTCAATGACGTTGGGTGAGAGAGAGAGCTCTAGCGCGCGGGATAAGGGAAAGGGAGCCGACCAAGGCGTGGCTGAGGTGAGAATGGAGCTTGCACGTTTACAAGAACAAATAAGGAAGCCCAAGCAAGCCCGGGTGCAGTGCATACACTATGGTGGAAACCACCTCTCAGCCGAGTGTCAAGATCCTAGATCTAGACCGTTTCAAATCGTGGTAGGTTTGGACATGACACGTTGCATTGCAGATCACCCACGAGGTTTTCGTATGCACAGCAATACAACCCTCCTTACCTAGGCAACATGTCGTCTAACTTCCTTGGCAGGGGAGCCCAGCTGGCACTCCCAGCACCAAACGACACGAGACCAATCATCCCCAAGCTAGAGATGAACCCAACAGGCATACCCAGACCACCACGTCCCTACGTAACCCAACCATCGAGTGACGCTCCTGTTCATTATGTGGAGGAACCTAGTGAAGAAGAGAGCTATGTAAACCCATACATCTCCTATGACGAGGAAGGCAATCCGGTCTTGATGGACTATCGATCGGTGCCGGTGATGGTGCTGGGCAGAGGAAAAGGCAGAGGCTTTGGAGGACCAAGCCAGGATCCAATCTTATGTTGGACCTGCGGTCATCCAGGCCATATATCATCATGCTGCCCAGAAAGGGAACAGGCAAATCAGGACAAGGCAAACCTTAGGTGCGCCGAATGTGGGATCACGCACTTGTTCCCTGACTGCCCTAGGCGAAAACCATCAGCCAGTTCAGCCAACGTGCCCAATGTGCCCTTGGGGCTATTTGGCGTAGAGACCTTTGGTGGAGGGGACACACCCATCCCACTGCATGTCATGATGCGAGCGCAAACAAGACGAACAGGCATCTCACTGCCTAGGCCAAGTAACCTGGACGCAGCCTCGCTGGGAAAGAAAAGCCAGAGGAGAAGGAGAAAGAGAACAGACGCAAGGATCACTCTTAAGATTGAGGAAGATACAACCTTGATGGCGGGAAGAGGGGTCACAGACACCGAGGCAGAGACCTCCACCCCCAAGATGACGGAACTAGGTAGTGACAAGGTGGGGGAATACCCTCATCCCAAGCGGCAACTCGAGGCTATTGCCAAGGTAAAGGAGTGGGTTAAGGATGCCCAAGAACACCTTAAAGATGTAGAACCCATATTGGAGGATCCGATGGAGGACCTTTCTAGTGCAAGCACACCCGATTCGCCATCGTGACCTCAATCAAGGAATGTGCTAACACCACGAGAGATGCCACAAAGGCAAGACCAGGAAGAAGCTTATCAACAAGCTAGCCACGACATGTGGCCGAAGAGTGGTGACCGAGGAGAAAGCCAACTACCTAGCAACCTCCTCACCACCGTAGTAACCACCCCAGTGACCATTAATTTGGGAGACCTGCTTCAGCAGCACCCTCCATTGTGGCGAGAATTGAGGCATTGGGTGGAGGGGAAGGGGGAGCATGCTGCCGCTGACTTGCACAAGCAGGACGTAGTCATGCAAATTCCAAGCCTAACGCTGCACTCGGCTCCAAGGTCACTACACATCAACGCTTTCTGGGAAGGCACGGAGATGCATGCAGTCCTACCTATCTTAGCCTTAGGGGATGCAATATGGAAAGGAATTGTGGACACCGGCGCAAGGGTCAATGTCTTGAGCCATGCAGCTCTACAGGCCTGGGGAAACCCACCTGTGGAAGCGGCTAGGTTCAATGTTACATTGGCCAATGGAATGAAGGTCAGACCATTCGGGGTCTTAAAAAACTGGCCAGTGAAGATCGCAAGAGTGCAATTTTTCGTAAACTTCATTGTCATGAAGGGGGTGGACTACGACATACTGCTAGGTCGGCCATGGATGAGGAATGCGCGAGTGGTCGAAGACTGGGGAAACAACCTCATATTCTTGGGGAATAAGATGGAGGCGGTGAGGGTTGAGATGGACACATGGAAGACTGCCCCAGCCGACCTCGATGCCATCTCGACCATGCTAAAAGGCAATGCCCAGGTGCACAAGCACTATGGGATGCCGAGCAAGTATATTCCCTGCTCTGAGGACAAGAGGGATTGGATGCACGTCTTGGCAACCATTGACCTGCCATTCTCAGATGAGGAAGAGTTGTATAAGCAAGTGGCTAAGTCACCGAGCATGCCAGCAGAGGAGCCCATTGTGCCACTCTGCATGATGGCGGAGAGCTCACAGGATCTAGGGAGACCCGTCTCATTCTACACCCCCATGAACAAGCTCGAGCTTTAGGGAATCGTAGGGTACCTAACCACTGAACGGAAAGGCAGTAAAGCAGTTAATCTAAAGCCTCTAAGCGATCTCTTGGCTCAGCCTGAATGGGAATGGACCAAAGTGCATGATCTCAACCTATCATACAACTGGGCTTTAATCACCAACGAAGAGGAGATTGGAGAGGAAAACCTAGGGGATGATGAGCAGTCGGAGGGGCAAGATTCCGGTGATGAGGAGTATGAGCACTGTCACTCTGAGATGGATGAGAGCGAGGAAGGGTTTAACATGATAGATTATGACACTGAAGGGAGAGCAATCGAGTAGATTGAGGCATACTCTAGGCCGAAGCGGGAAAGGGATGGAAAAGAAGTCGTGCGGATGGAATGCGATAGGACCTGGCTGGAGCAGGTGGGAGCTATGGATTATGAGCAGGCAGGGGTGGCACAATCGCTGGTAGTCCCAATACTGAAGACGGAGTCACCTGCTAAACTATGACCCTCGGGTGAAACCCCTTCCTCAAGTGAGGGATTCGAGTTTAACTCGGAGTTTGAAGTCAGTACAGAGAGTGATCCCGAAATACCCCAACCCTCTAACGTCAGACGCACTAAAGGGGACTTGCTAATCCACTTAAGGCGCAAGTGGATTAAGGAGGGGACCAGGACGCAAACTAGAGACTTAGAAGGAGAGAGGCAAAAGAAACCACAAGTCCTACCCAAATGCTTCACAAAGTTTAAGAAGGGTGATAGAGTGGTGGTTTTGCTAGGAGCAAAGAGACAAGGGCAAGCCAGGGAACCAATTGAGGGACCCGCCAGGGTCAAGGAAGTTGACCTGGCAGAGGAAGGCAAGAAACCATGACCCGTGTTCATTGTTGATGACTTGACCAAGGAGGAGGAGGCTAGGCTGATTGCTCTCCTGCGGGAGTATGTCGATGTGTTTGCTTGGTCCTTGGAGGAACTGAGAGGAGTCGATCCTAGGGTTGTGACCCATAACATTCAAATGGTCCCAAAAGCAGTGCCAACGAAGCAGCGACCTTACCCTATGAATCCCAAACACGCTCATGCGGTGAAGGAAGAGATCGATAAGCTCATGAAGGCAGGATTTATATATGAGATCGAGCACACAGATTGGGTATTGCACTGATAGTGATAGTTATGAAAAAGAACGAGATTCGGGTGCGTGTGAATTACAAGAAGGTGAATGCCACTATGAAGAGAGACAACTACCCTTTGCCATATACTAAGCACATACTGGAGAGAGTAGCAGGCAAAGAAGCTTACAGCTTTCTGGATGGATTCTCAGGCTACAATCAAGTGCAAGTGCATCCTGACGACAGGCACAAGATTGCCTTCACCACGGAGTGGGGTGTCTTTGTCTACATCATTATGCCCTTTGGGCTAATGAATGCCCCTACAACCTTCCAACGATTAATAAGCATGATCTTCAAGGATATGCTGCGACGCGAGAGTTGGAGGTGTTTGTGGACGACCTATGCGTACACTCTAGTTGGGCCGAACACTTAGAGAGGCTGGGAGCCGTCTTCGAACGCGACACCAACTATACAAACTCTCGCTGAACCCCTTGAAGTGCCAGTTCTAGGTGAAGCACGGATGCATGCTAGGGCATGTAGTGTCACGGAATGGCATTGCCACTGACTTCTCAAAAGTCAGGGCCATTACCGACCTCCCACCACTCACCAATTACAAGGGCGTCCAGTGTTTCTTAGGCCACAGAGGATACTACCGACGCTTTGTACTAAACTACGCACTGATTGCTAGACCATTGTACAAGCTACTGATTGTATTCGAGTGGACTGAGGAATGCCAACGCGCGTATGAATAGTTAAAGAAGGCTCTCACCACTGCACCCATCCTGCGAGCCCCAGACTGGAGTGTAGCATTCCATGTACACATAGATTCCTCCAAATTTGCCATCGGAGCCATTCTATGCCAACCTGGTGAACATAGTCTTGATTACCCCTGAGCTTTGCTAGCAGGCAGCTCACCGAAACAGAAATGAACTACTCCACTACAGAAAGGGAAGGGCTAGCCATGGTGTTTGCCGTGAAGAAATATAGGCATTACCTTTTGGCCACACCCTTCGTCTTTTACGTGGACCATCAAGCCCTGCTGTATCTCGTAAACAAGCCATGCGCCACAGGCCGAATAGCAAGGTGGTTACTTCTCCTGTTGGAGTTTGATTTCTCAGTGATTGTGCGTAAAGGGAAGCAGCACTACATGGCGGATCACATGTCCTACATACCCACCGGGGAAGCTACTGGCCAAGGCATCCCTAACGATTTACCGGACGCGCACCTCTTTGGCCTGTCTAGCGAAGGGACTTGTTTAGAGCTGATTTGACACCCTACTGGGCAGACGATGTTGTCCAAGTGTTAGAAAACGGCCTGCCAGAGAGAACTATTGAGAAAGCCAGGCTAAGGAGACTCATCTTAAAAATCCAGCCATACCAATTAATTGCTGGCCAACTCTACAGGTTGGGACAGGACGGGCTGTTACTAGATGTGTGTGTGAGCATGAGATGCACTATGTATTGAGAGAGGCGCACGACGGGATAGTTGGCGGGCACTTTAGTGGGGACACGACTGCCCGTAAGGTATTACAATCCCAACTTTGGTGGCCCACCCTATTCCGTGACGCCGCTAAGTTTGTTAAACACTGCGACGAATGCCAGAGGACTAAGATACCTATGCGCAAAGATAAGATGGAGTTAACCCCCATAATAGCTCGACAGCCCTTCGAGAAATGGGGCATTGACTTCATCGGACCTATTAGTCTAGCGGCTCAATACTCCCAGGCATGCTACATCATTGTGGCAATGGACTACCTGATGAAGTGGGCGGAGGCGCGAGCCACCAGAAGGAACGACGCTAGGACCACTGCGAAGTTCTTATGGGAACAGGTCTTTTTACGGTTTGGTTGTCCAATCGAACTAGTGAGTGATCAAGGTGCACACTTCGTTAACGAAGTAATATCCCACCTGCTCTCAACCTTTTTAATCATTCATAGAAGGTCTTCCCCCTACTACCCACAGGCAAATGGCCAAGTGGAGTATTTCAGCAAGGGCCATCTTGCGCCTTCTACAACTGCAGAGCCACCAATGGAGACCCCCACAACCAAGCCTAAGGAAAAGGGTAGGGATGCCTTACCTCGTACCCCAACTGCCAGAGGCAAACCCACCCAAGCCGTCCACATGGCCAAGGAGCCCACGCACATATGGGTGCCAAAACGGCGAGCGCCGCTTCCTGTTAGACCACAGAAACACACTCCTAAAAGCAAAAATTATCAGTCGTGGCCTAAGAGGCAGCCCAGGTGCCATCGACATGGGTGCACCGCCACGCCACAATGGATGCCGAAAGATCTCCTGTGAGCGCAGGGATACTATGAGGGCAACCCCTTGATATGGGTGCCTAAGGTCAGACACCTGAAAGAGTCAACTTTGGGTAGCCCCACTCCAGCTGGAGAGACCGGCACAGGCAAAGCACAAGTCGCACGGGATGTCAAACCAACAACGGTGATGGTTAAGGCCACCCAACACCTTCAGTGTCCCAAACTGGATGATCCAGTACCATCCAGGTCAAAGGAGGTGCACACCCCCATGCTCGCTCAAATGAATTGCAGCACGCTCCCTAGGGCACTGGAGCCCGCCATAGCGTTTCCAAATGATCCAAAGTGCACAATTCCATTAACAACCCCTGCAAGGGAGTCATTACTGTCCAGCCCAACTGCTCCATCGCCACCAACGGATCTTAAACCTTCGTACGAAAGACGATCCTTCCTGTCAGAGTTGGAAGACACCTTCACTACATTTGCTAGAAGCTACGAGAGACTTGACCTAGGACTTCTTGACGAACCCCTCGCTTCTGATGTTCGCTCGTTGCCATGCACTTGGGAGGACTATGAGTTCATGACCATCAAGTTTCCCAAAATTGCGGCCGAGCTAATCGCTAATGGAGAGATCTCGAAGGAACAAGCTGTTCTTAGACAACTAGTCACCTCATACCGAAGCCCGCTCTCGCTCTACGTCGGAGCGTGAACTGGAGAAGCTTGTGCAGCTTGCCAGCTCTGCTTCTCCATTCCTGCAACTATGGTATGTCTTACAACTCCAATGGGAGAAAAAAGGCCGCCGGATCATGACTAATGCTGAGCAAAAGGAGGGCAATCAAAACAATTGAACACGACCCTACGTATGTGGCACCTCTTTCATTCAGAGTTTTGGTCACTACACACAACTTACACTTAGATGATCAGGTACTGGCCCACCCGTACATCGACCAATTCCTTACAGAGGAGGAGTTGCACATTGCTAGTCGCCTCAACTCGGGAGACATATTCCATGACATCTTAACCTACATCACTCAAGCTTCCCTGCAAACCAGGTGAACTTGATCGCCATGCCTAGTTTGAATACAACCCTAACCTGTATACCTAGCTTATGGCCAAGTAGCCCACCCCACATAGCCCATGCGATCCTTCCCTCCCCTATGCCACTTAGAAAAGAGGGGGGAAGAGCCAATGATGACCAAGGGACTGACCGAGTGAGGTAACAAAAGTGTGAAGGCTAACAATGCTCTACTAAATTCAAAGAGGAAAGAAAGCAAGGAGGAAAAGATGCTGGTTGTTGATTATTTCTAAAAAAGTTTAATCTCCTTAAATCTGCCCAATGAACTGGCACGCATGTTTTTTTCTTGGGATATGCTAGGAATGAATCAAATCGTAACTCTAACGTTGACTGGGGTAATGATAGGCACATACCATGGTAGGACATGACAGACTTCCATTTACGGAAGCAGAGATGATGAAATATGGAATCAGCATCGAAACACGGGGATTCAGCCAATTTACTTTCAAGCATACCATGAACCTGGATGAGGCTATCTCGGAGGAGCCAGTAGTAAGAGAGTTGGTGAACAAATGCAGCCTCCAAGAGTACATAGAGAAAGTTGGGCAGACTGTTGACTACAGCATGTGCGCAGAGTTCTTGAGAAATTTCAATGAAGGATGAAGCTATAGCACGGTCATGGTAAGGGAAGGTAATCAAGAAAGACGGGTACAGGTGCCCCTTGACACTGCCATTGTCGAAAGAGCCTTGGGATTCATGCCCAAAAAGGAAAGATGCCCAAAAAGGGACATGTACGCCATACTGGGAGTCAAAAAGAAAGATGTACACACAGTCGATGGAATTAGTCTAGCCGACATTCCAAACCCGGCGACAAGGATGCAGGCTAAAATGATCCATTCTCTCTTCTCCAGCCACAGGTACAACACCCTTATGAATAGGATCAACGTACCACTGCTAGAAAGCATTGCGGCAGGGGTCCCAAAGGAGGTGGACTGGAATGGTTTCGTCCAGAAGACTATAAAGAGTTTAGCTGCCCTTCTAGCTCCAGCCGCAACGCTAGCCGATGGGGAATCCCCAGCCTCCACCACGCGATCCATGAGGAAAAAACCTGCCATCAAGGCCTCCACGATTAGGTACGGAGGTATTCTTATAGCAGTCATCGACGAGGCCATCAAGGGTGCTGGCGTGGAGGGAGAGCAGATTGAGCACCAAGACTCACCACGTTGAGAGGAGGAAGTCTCAAGTGAAAGGACGGCTAGCGATGTAGGGGACTGTGAAGTACCACCCCCGCAAAAGGCCGTGCCTGAAAAGCAAACGAAGGACGGAAAGGGCCAAAAGAAGGCGAAGACATTGAGCAAAAGGAAGCGAGCCGAGGTGAAGAGGGCTCAAAAAGAGTCATGTGGGTTGGAAGAACAATTGTAGAAGGAGGAGGAGGAAGAACTTGCAATAGTTAAAGAGGAGTCAAAAAGGGCAAAAGAGGAACGGTAGAGAAGGGCGGAAGAGGAAGCCTACGAGCTGAGCATGAAGAAACTAGCCGAGTTGGTTGAGGCCACTCGCAGGTCTGTTGAAGAAACTCACAGACCAGGAGAAATCAACCCCTATGGTCTTCACCATAAGCCGAAGCGAGTGGCAGTACGAGAGCAGCCCCGATGATCTCGCAGGAAAGGGAAAGTCACCATTACACCCCCTGTCTCCCTCCTTCATGCCGATGCCAACAGACACCCCAAATGCCCCACAGCCCGAGCCTTCTCTGGACATGGCCCAACTGATGAGCATGATGCAAATGCTCGTCAGTAAGGTGGCAGAGATTGTCCCAGAACCTAGCACGAAAAGACCTGCCACCACTGATGCTGAATCCAGGAAAGACCCTAAATGGCAAAAACTCGAAGCATCGACCACCACAGCTCCCATCCCCTATCACCGGGAGTAGACTACGATGCCTACGTGGCCGAGCTCTTAGCGCAGCTGGAGGCGGCAAAGGAGGAAAAGAAGGTGGCCCTACTGGAGCTAGATAAGGAAAGGGAAACCTCGGCAGCCTTGAAGCTTGAAGTTTCAAAGCAAGAGGCTAACCGGCGAAGGGAGGTCAAGGCGTTACAAGACCAGCTGGAGGCAAAAAAGAAGGAGGCCCAGGACAATGAGAATCGCCTACGACAGAGGCTCGAGGATGAAGAATAGAACCTGGTGGCCGAGCAACGGAGTTTAAAGTTGTTGGTGCAGCAATATGTCGACCTAGAGCAAAGAACGGCCAGACTAGACGGGTACGGCCTATTGGAAACTCAAGAAGGTGAACCGAGCGAGGGGCAAGGGGATGCCATGGCAAAGCTTCAGTATGAGCTCGAGGAGCAAAATAGGCTAGAAAGAGAGATAGAATTTCTAGCACAAGGCCGGTCCACAACCCTCGCAATGGAAGTGTAAGAACAACAACAGGAGGTACAATGGCTGCAAGGGGCATTGGAAGTTGCCAAGGAGGACATTGAGGCCCTCATGGCCATGGCCTTCATGCAACGAAGACTGCATCTTGCAGAAATCTAGAGCCATGAGCAGCTGGCATAGGAGAATCAGAACGAATTGACGAGGCAGAGCATAAATTCAGTATCGCCACTCAAGTAAAGGAAATTGTCGCAGCTGGCTTGAAAGTGTAGGGAGTGGCATCAACTCTGGGCTTTAACGAATGAACAACAACAGAAGATGACCACACTGGCGAGTGTGATGGAAGAGGAAAGACAAAAGATGGATGAAAGGGCCAATGCTTGGGAAGCAAATAACTTTAACAGAATCGGGCAATTAACGGAGCGCTTGGCGATGGCAGAGTGCGAGAGAGTGCTTGTTGAATCTAGAGCTAAAGCAGCCAATGTGTGCACCCATGCACAAAGGCAAACCTTCCTCAGCACCATGCTACATGTCACCCAAGCACAGGGCGATGATTCAATGGAAAGGGTGAGAAGAAAATTGGAATTGACTACCCGGGTGCTAAGGTACGGCCTTCAGGAACGGGAGCTCCCCACCAGCATGGGACTCACCAAGGAACAACAATTCAGCTACCTGTGCTGTGCCGACCTCTCCATTGTTGAGCTCAAGGACCTGGGATTCAAAGAGCAAGAGCCGCCCGCACCACCATCGCAAACAATTCCAGCCATGGCCGAACAAGATACCGAGGAAGGCCCGGATTTGGACCAAGAGGCCGACGAAGAACTACGGACAACGCCCAGTCCCCCTCTACCAGACCTCCCACTAGACGAGACTAAAGATGCCCACATGCCAGAGCACATTGTGGCAGCCACAAGGAGGAGACAGGAGCTAGCAGAGGATGCACAATGCAAAGCCCAATCACTGCCAAGACAATTCTCTGACGAGCCAGTACCACTACGAAGGGACCCCAACCCCATTGATTGGCCGCAGGAATTGGTCATCTGGCGTGATTTCAGATGAGGCCTTTTGAGACGTCCTTCTCCTACCCACGCTCACAGGACCGGGCGCTGCCGCTTAGTATCCTATCCAAAATCAAGGATCTAGCCAATGACCTAGCGAACCGTTGGGTGGAAGAAAGGAGCCTAATTATGACCAGGTGGAGGCAGGAGCCTGCAGACTATTGGCAGGACTTGAACCGGATTCCCAAATCCGTCCAAGGCTACAAGGCATAGCCAAAGTGGCGGTGGAGGATTTAGGATGCCAATTTTGACACTTGGACCGCCTTCTACAGCTCACTCCTCGAGGAACGAAATGACCCCTCCTACATGCCCTACCCCCGCCGGCATGGAGTGGACTATGACCGTGCCATTCATGGGGATTTTGACTTTCCTAAAATATATAATGTAAATGCCCAAACTCCCGAGGAATGCTTAGTCTTTAGACAACAGGATATCCTTCCATCCACCATCACCCGCTTCCTCACGGACTTCTCCTCCTGCCCGGATCTTGCCTTCCTAACCACCTGCAACTATCTTAGGTTGCTCTAATTCCTATTACTATAGAAGCCTACCGCTGAAGAAGCTCACCTTCCCCCCTCTTTTTTGACATCAATTTAGGCATCAATAGTAGAGCCACGACTCGATTAATGATGAGGGCATCCCTCCTCCCCTCCTTTTGCTTGGAGCTCTTAGAAAACATGAATGACACCCACTTCACACGGTGTAACCACCCCTTTTTGTCATCCACACCTCTGAAGGCCCGAGCTGCAATTAAAGAATATCTCCAAAGCCATGGCTTTCTATCCCAATGCCTATCCCCATGCTTCGGCTGACGGTGATCGGCACTAGCCAAATGCCTTCAAAAAAAAAAGTACACACTTTGCTCACCGCACCTAGGGATCACCCCTAGCCCCTCTCCCCACTCCACGCTTAGGGCACATCAAGGGCAGGACTTTCAGACCTGTCACCCTAAGCTCTACACTGCACTATACCTCTAACAATGCACAAACTGGGTCCTCAAGTGTGAGACATTACCAAGGGCTTACGCAAGGTTAAACCCACCTCTCAGTTCCACTGCACATGCACTTACACCTCACCGTGAGACAGATATCCCCCTTAGGGAGTGCACAACTTTCTCTTGCAGGTTGTTCATAACCCCACCCCAGTGCCATGGGACTGGCACTCCGCTAGGAGGGGGATAATGTTTACCATAGCACAAAGGAATGAAAAATGGAGCAGAAGTGTGGGAAAAATGGAAGAAGGAGACAACCAAGAAGGCACAGGACAAAGGAAGGAAAGGCATCTTGGATGGAGGTCAGACTCTGAAAATTTGAATGACGGTGTCGCCTCGAGAAAAGAAAAGAGTAAAAGCGCGCCATTAAATATGAAGGCGCTCCCAAATCCTTGTAAAAAGAGCTCCGGGCTCACTCCTGTGCCAATTGTATGCATTAGTGGGAACAGGATATGTTAGAATGGTGGGAAATAGGAAAAGAGGGCCTAGGCTAATGGCTAGGCTAATGGCCGGCCATGTAAAAAGTGGGGATGACCGCCCAAAAAGTAGGGCATGTATATAAAGTTCAAAAGTGAACGAGAAGTTCATTCTTGGGTGTGGCTAAAGCTTCTTCTTCTTCTTCTTTTGCTTCTTACCTTCTTTCTTGTGCTTGAGTGAGGGATTGAGGGAGTGTGAGGGAGTGAGGGAGTGAGTGTGTGTGAGTGAGGGATCGTGGAGAAGAAGCTCCCCATCTTCTCTCTTCATCTTCCCTTCCCTTCTTCTCTTCTCTCGTCTCGCGCGGCTATGGAGGGTGGAGCTTGATGGAGATGGATTGAGGTTGCTTGAGCTTGCCACAAGGATCGTGGAGCTACTGGAGTGTGAGAGAGAGGAGGGAACTTGATCGAGCATCAAGGTAAGCTCACTACACCCACAAGGTAGGCATTGCACGTCGGCTATGTGAGAGGTAGCCATGGCCGCTCGGCTTGAAACGCTTGATCAATAAGCGGTCCGAAGGTCTCGGGGTAGAGCTCCATAGCTCCCCTACAATCCCATAGGTGATAGACCATCTCATTTTCATCTCCATAACCAAGAAAGATGCATTTCATGGACTTAGCATCTAGCTTATTGCGCTTGTCTTTGGGAACATGTCAAAATGCCTCACAACTAAAGAAGCGCAAATGAGCATACAATGGAGCTTTCCTAGTTCAAACCTCCTCTACAACTTGGCAATCAATAGTAGTGCAAGGGGATCGGTTTATTAAGTGTATAACAATAGTAGTTGCCTCATCCAAAAAGTGCTATGGTAAATTTTCCTAGCTAAGCATAATACAGACTCTCTCTTGAATCTTCTTGTTCATGTATTTGGCAATACTATTCTAGGGAGGGATGTAGGAAGTGGTCAACTAACACTTTAAAACCCACTCATTGCAAAACTGCTCAAAAGATTTTGAGACATACTCACCCCTAGTATCTAATCTTAGGTATTTCAGCCTACACCCATATTGGTTCTCAACAAGAGCAAGCCAACTTTGAAAGGTAGACAAGATATTCAATTTCTACTTTATAGGGAAAGACTAGACCTTATGTGAGTAATTATCAATGAATGTGACAAAGTACTTCGCATCACCTAGCAATTGACAAGGCATGGGACAATGTACATTCAAATGAACAAGAGCTAAAGGGTCATCCATGTGCTTCATGCCAGACTTCTTATTCATATTATGTGTCTACTTGCCATATAAACAATGATCACAAGACTCAAAACACTTATAGTCTAGGGATGAATATATTGCAAACTGATAAGAATTTTCATTCCTTTCAAAGATATGTGCTAAAGGTGACAATGCCAAAGAGATACATGTGGAATTGTAGCCACATGCAAAACATAGCTAATTGATCTAGATACAAGCAAAGAATAGAGGGTACTAGACTTAGCACCACATGCAATAACAAGATTCCCATGGAAAATCTTCCATGAGAAATCACTAAAAGAGACAACATAGCCTGCATCATCCAAGGTGCCAGTAAAGATAAGGCTCTTTGTGAGAACCAGTACATGACATACATCATGAAGAGTGTTTATGCTACCTGAACCGAAACATAGTTGGACATCACCAATACCGATGATCTCCAATGCCAGATCATTACCTAAATAGACAAATCCAGTCATACTGTGATAGCAATGAAACCACTCTCTATGAGGGGTCACATGAAAGGAAGCACGTGAATCTATAAACCAAAATTGAGTATATATTGATAAAGTATCAATAAGCTATGAAGCATCCAAAGAAGAAGTTGCAAAGATAAGATCCTTAGATATATCAGGATGTGCGCGTGCCAAAATAATGTGATGTCCACAAACTACAGTCAAGAGATTGTCAAGTATAGGTGATTGCTAGAATGCATAAAATTGAAATGATAGGTTGTTGTAATAAATTGCAACCATATGCCAACAAGCAATTGTGAGCAACCAAGAGGGAAGAAGCCAAGAACAACCAGGATTGAAGAAGACTAGTACAATTGCAGTGTGTTAGAAACCATACATACAATAGGCATAGCCATCATACACAAGGTAGGTCTCAAAGGTAAATGAAGAGAACTACCAAATGTATAACCCATTGAGTAAATCTCAATACATAACCTAGAAGCACATGAATACCATTGACAACACCCTGATAGACATAAGTGTTGGGTCCAAGCCAAGAGACCAAATCAACCCATGATGGGGTAACTGCATCCAATAAATATCAAGAGAGCATGTACATGTAACAATGAGTCTCATTATCTCACTATAATAAGCTCAAGTTCAACTGCATAAACCAAATGCTCTGTAGTACATCCAAGTGCCAATGTGGCTCAGTATATAAAGCCGAGTAGCTCCCACAGAAGGAGAAGTTGAATGCCACATGAGAAAGAGAAAATCAAAACATCATGTGAATGACATCCAAGTATCCAAGATCCATAGAGCATACATCTAGAAGCATTGAATCCAAGTAGTCTGCAAGACTCTGATTGTAGCATCAAGTAGTATCCAAGGATAGGAATGTTAGCCTATGTCAAAGCATGCAAGCTCCAATCTCAGCTTAGGAGCATGTCATAAACATATCCATAGGCATACATGATAACCAAAGTGTTGGTACATCCAATATATGGTACCCAAGTAACTTCAAAGTATAATGGTCATAATCTTTAGCAAATAACTGTTTGCTATCCACTATGAACAATAGGGATATGATAGTCAGAACTGAGTGAATGCAAGATCAATCGAAGCCCAAAAGCATTTTAAGACACGTGTCAAGCATTCCCAAGGGTCAATACCAAGCCTTGAAAGCATTAATGACAAGAAGCTTATGATCTTCCTAGATAAATGACATTTAATTATGTTATAACAACAATGAAATCTCTGAAAAATTGAGCTAAATGTGTACTTAAACCATCCCAAAAGCATAATCATACCATCTGAGCACCAAAATAGCATTCCCAAAGCATCAAACATGCATTATGGAATTTAATGTTTGTTGTCCATACCATAACAATTCTATTTTGTGTGAAATAGAGAATAGAATACTTTACTCTCTCTCAATATCTCTCTCTACCTACCATTTCCCTCTCCCTCTCTCTCTCTCTATGCCTAAATAGCACTCTGTATCATGTAAATGACACACACACACGCACGCACGCACGCACGCATGCACGCACGCACGTGTGCATGCGCACACGTACTTGAAATATGAAAAATATTCATGCATCGCTCTAGAATGAGAGATCATGGGTCACATCGGATTATGACATATGTTGTAACAAATACTTCTCTTTACTTGTAAGTGCTTCTCTCTCTCTCCATCTCTGAGACTCTCTCTCTCTCTCTCTCTCTCTCTCTATATATATATATATATATATATATATATATATATATATATATATATATATATATATATATATATATATATATATATATATATATATATATATATATATATATATATATATATATATAGAAATTTCACACACACACACACACTCTCTCTCTCTCCCCCGATTTGTTCTTCATGTTGTGTAATTAATTCTCTTTGTTTGTTTGTTAGTCTCTCTCTCTCTCTCTCTCTCTCTCTCTCTCTCTCTCATACAATATGAAAACATTCATGTGTTCACTCTAGAATCATAGAACTTGTCTTACATCGGGGTGTGACATATATTGTAGCAAATTTAATATTTCTTTACTAGTAAGCGATCTCTCTCTGTCTCTCTCAATGCCTCACATCGAACTATGACATGCATTGTAACAAACACTTCTCTTTACTCGTAAGTACTTCTCTCTCTCCATCTTTGACACACACCTCTCTCTCCCTCCCACCCTCTCTCTCTCTCTCTCTCTCTCTCTCTCTCTCATTTGCATAATGGGAACACTTGTACGCATACCCTAGATTGATAAAATTTTCATTGTAATAGATTGATAGCTCCCTCCCCTCCTCCCCCCTCTCTCCCTCTCACACTCTCCCCCCTAATGATTTCAATATAACACAATTCGTACAAGCAATATAGATCTACATTTATATTGCTTTGACTTCTGGCAAGAGTGCTACTGTCCTACAACTAAGAGAGAGATTGATTGATATTTAATGTACACAATGATTTTGTATTTTTATAATTATTCGATTGTATTAAATTTTCAGTGTAATGAAATGAGGACGAGAGAGAATAAGAGAAAGAGAGAGCAATGTGCAAGTGAAGAAAATTGTGTATGTGGTGTTGCTTGATTACAGTACTATAAGATGTACAAATAAAGCACATGCAAATAATTGAGGGAGGGGTAAAGTGTAGATGTATATGTGCACAATTGATTGAGTAACAATGAGATAGTATTGTTGCCCTAATATTAACTATTTGAATAGTTTACAAAACAACAAATATTGCATGTTTTTTTCGTAAGTTCACACAATAATGAAGAATCTATTAGTATACCAAATCGTTTGATATCATATCCTCTTGTAGTAAGTTGTTAACCCTCAAATGAACAAAGGTGGAAAATTCGAAAAAGCTGAAGCAGAAGACAAGGCCAAGGTAAAAGTGAAACGGAAGAGGAAGGCGCGCCAAGAAAAATCTAGAAACACAAGAAGCACAGAAAAGTCCTAAATAAGGAAAAAAGGCGCTCAAGGAAAAGCACAAGTCAATACTTTTGTAAAAGAGCGCAAGCGCATCATGATTTAATTTAAGGAGCACCGGCCGTGCAATTTGTAAATGTAGACGGGCGGTGGAAAGGAAGCTAAGAAGATAGAAGGACAATGGGGAAAAGGGCCTAGGCCACGGCTGACCATGTAAAAAAGGGGATAAGGGGATGACTGCCCAAAAGGGATTCAGGGTTTTGTATATAAAGTTGAAAAGTGAATGAGAAGCTCATTCTTGTGTGTGGCCAAAAGTGGCTCTCCTCTTCTTCTTCTTCTTCTTGTTCTTGCTTGCTTGAGCTTGTGCTTGAGAGAGGGAGTGTGAGAGTGTGAGGGAGTGAGTGTGTGAGGGTGAGGGACCGGGGAGGAGAAGCTCTCCATCTTCTCCTCTCTTCTTCTCTTCTCTTCTCTTCTCTTGTCTTGCTCACGGTGATGGAGCTTGGAGCGTGGAGCTTGAGGATGGAGCCGCTTGAAGCTTGCACTTGAATCGTGGAGCTAACGGAGTGTGCGGGAGAGGAGGTAACTCAATCGGCATGGAGGTAAGCTCACTATACCCGTAGGTATGGATGGCGCATCGGCTATGTGAGAGGTAGCCATTAGTGCTCGGCTTGGAACGCTTGAAACAATAAGCAATCCGAGGGTCTTGGCGGTTGAGCGAAAGCTCCCACATTTTGGTTCAGTTGGCCAGGACCAACGGATTCAAGCCTTGAGTGCTTGCGCGCTTCGAATCGAGCATTGAAGTAGGGTTTTCCCCGAACCGGTGCTTGAGGTAGATAGGTAGGAAGCGAGGGAGTTTGAAGAGGTATTCGATCTCCTTAGCAAGTAGTTTTTCATTGTTTTGGTCTTGGGAAAGCATGATGGAGTAGTGTAGGTATTTTTCTTATAATATTGTCTTGCATTTAGGAAGGATAGGAGCAAAACATTGGAGCAAACAGTAGGGTTTTCTGTTGCTGTATAACAGGGAAATAGGGGCACATATTTAGATTTCTGGCTGGAAGAGTATGAGGGACTAACTTCTGAGGTCACAGTAGGCTGGGATGGGGCAATAAGAGGCCCAGGGAACTAGGAAAGACCACATTTGACATCCTGCCTTCTGAGAAGAGAGTGAGCTTGAGAGCCAGGGAGAAAGCGAGAGAGAGAGAGCTACGGGGAGATCGTTGAAGTGCCGATCGATTCGAGCGCCGCATTGATTCCAGGTATGCTTGGCAGTTCCTTGCATTATTTTGCACCTATTTGGAAGGTGCGGGACGATTCCAGGGAGTAGGTGTTGACCTTAAAGCATCGCACACAACCCGCGGACCGTCGTCTGCACCGTCGAACCAGTCTCCGTCCGATTCCCAGAATCGGACCATTCAATTCCGTCCGATTGCTAGGATCGAACCACCCTGTCCGATCCGATTCCCAGAATTGGACCCAGTCTCAAAATCGGACACTCAGACCCTGAAAATCAGACTTCAAAATCGGACACTCGGACCTTGGAAATCAGACACAAGGAATCGACCGGCTCAGAATCGGACGCTTGTCAAAATCAGACGTCCGATTCCAGAAATTGGACGTGACCAAAATCGGATCACTAGGCTGATCAGACCAACCCAAAATTGGACGTTCGATTTTGATAATCGGACTCTTGAAAATCGGACATCTGAGAATCAGACAAATAGGTCTAGAAGTCATGCATGTAATGGGTCTAGGGGTAAGAGAAGAGGCCAAGCACAAGCACAACTAATAGAGCAAGAATCTCAATACATAACCATCCAAGATGCATACAAAACTGAGAAACCTGTGATAGAGATAGGTGCCTGCCCAATAGACGTATCAAATCAGCCCACTACAGACTAACTTGCAGACATAAAGCTCTCAAGAGAGTAAATGCATGTAACTATCCCACAAGCTCAAGCTCAAGTGTAAACAAGACTCTGTGTACATCCGAATATACCAAGAGGCTCCCACTGGAAGTAAAGTCAAATAGAAAGGGAGCAAGCAATGCTCGAATACATCAAATACATAGCATCGGACATGCCAAATCCTAGTAGGGTAATCCAGAGCATAAATCCCAAGCTATCTCAGACCCGTAAAACATAAGCTTGAAAGCATTCAAAGAGCATGTAGCTAAAAACCAAATGTAATGCCCAATAGATCCAAAATGCTCAAATACATCTGAAAATGAAGCTCCAAGTAACTATCAAGCATGGGCAAACCAAGTGGCATCCATAGCTGACCAAAGCATAAATACAAGAAGCCTAAATGTCAAGCAGTGACAATAGCCATAAAGGAGTCCAAAGCATGCCAATTGAGGCCAAATGCCAATGAAGAATAACCAAGTCAAAGCCTAATCCAAGCTCAAAAGCATTCCAGAACCAAGAAGAAGTATTTGACAACCTCCAAATACATCGGTATGATTATTTAAACCTCCAGTAAGCACCTCGTATCCATGAGCCAATGCATATACCAAGCATATGAGCTTCAGCCCATTGTATTACAACAAGCAATTTACTATAGAATGAAGCTCAAACGGTGCTCAAATCTGCTCCAAATCAGTCCCAAAGCATAGACATAGCATCCCACAACATGTGAGCATCACCGGGCATCAATAGGCATCAAACAGGCAATGCCAAGAAGCATCAAACAGTAAATGCCAAGTGATGCCCTGTTTTGACAGTCTTGGGACTGTGTATATAGCAAGGGCTGAAGGGGAAAGCACTCAAATTGATCATCAGGAGCCAAGAACTAATGTCGGGGAGTCCAACAATGGTCGGGAAGGTTGCCAAGAGCATCAGGAAGCCGAGGAAGAGCAGGGAAATTCTAGGAGCAGGTCAGCCCAGCCCCCTAAAAATGTGCCAAAATTTGCACTAGCTATTCCTAGCGGCTGGGGGGTCTTCAACAGTCCTCGAGGGCACTTGGCAATGTCGAGGGGGCTCCAATGCATCTCGGAAAGAAGCCAATGAAGGTTCGGAAGCTCGAGGAGGAGGCAGGAGATCAAAACATACCTACAAATGAAGGTGTGATGGCTGCCATTGAAGGTCGGGTTGAAGCTTTTCAAATCCATGCTGAAGAGAATGTCAGGCAAGATCCAATGTCTTTGCTCTGATACCAGTTGAAAGGGAAGTGGAACCCAGGAGGAAGATGCTTGGCGGTGAAAGCTATGGCGGATGGAGAGCAAGAGCCAAGAGAGAGAGACTCAAAAGTGGAAACTCCAACAACCACAATGTGTGGCCGGGCCTTCATTCATTCAAACTGTCACTAAAAGAATAAAGAATAAGTGACTGTGATGGGCGTCTGCCACCTGCAGTGTGTAGTGGCGAGTACTATCAGTGTAGTAATACACGGGTGGCTAGGCGGAGGCGCCTTTACCCCCAACAAGCCTATCAACTTGCAAAGTGGCTATGGTTCCATCAGTGGCTATGGTCTTCTCCAAATTGGTGATTTTGTTCTACAAAGGCTTTGCAAGCTCTCAATTGCTTTATCTTTTCCCTTACTCAAGCTACCTTCCCCCTTCTCTACCATAATTGGTTGAATTTGTTGAATAAGTTTCTGACCAAATTCCTATCTTTGCTTAGCAAATGATTGTGAAATAGACCTTTGAATATTTTAAGTGTATTCATTTACCTTTTCCTCTATTAGTTTTGCTTCCTTCTTACTCATTTTCTTAGCAAGATCAAATGTGTTATATTCCTTGAGGGTGTCTCTATCAACTATCAGAGCCCCATGTAGATGAACTTTCCTGGCTCTCCTCTCTATTTATAATTTTCCCATGTTGGTTGCTCTATTCTTTGCTAGAAGTTGACTTCTTCTTTCTTGCTCTTCTTACTCTCTTTGTGTTTCTTCAACTTATTCTTCTCCCATGTTGGTTGATCTGCTCTTTGCTAGAAGTTGACTTCTTCTTTCTTGCTCTTCTTACTCTCTTTGCCATTCTTCAAGTCTCTCTCTCTCTCTCTCTCTCTCTCTCTCTCTCTCTCTCTCTCTCTCTCTCTCTCTCTCCCTCTCCCTCTCCCTCTCCCTCTCCCTCTCCCTCTCCCTCTCCCTCTCCCTCTCCCTCTCCCTCTCCCTCTCCCTCTCCCTCTCTCTCTCTCCCTCTCTCTCTCTCTCTCTCTCTCTCTCTCTCTCTCTCTCTCTCTCTCTCATTTTCTAAATCCTTCTACATGTGATTGCTCTAGTGTAGTGGTGGCTCTTCCCAAAATGTGACAAATCCTAAGGCATGCAGTGCATTGATAGAGTCATAGTCCCACATTGATCATCCTAGTGAGTGCACTTGCAAATCTTATGATCATCCCTTTGGATTTGGAGGATCTCACATCAAGGGTCTAGACTAGTGGTTTTTGCACCTTCATGATAATTTCTTGAACTCCTTCTATCCAAAGATCATTTACATCTCTAGCCACAAGTTGTTAAATGAGTATGTCTTTTATGAGGTGTTTGGAAATCCTCATTTTGGAAAAATAAGGTTTATTATCAATGAACATGTGGTGGAAAACACGGGCTATTGTGCACAACTCTCCTTCCTCAATGGCACTAAATTGTACACCATGTTGTGTGAGGTCATGTTATTTTTTCCATCTTTATAGGATGGTGAAAAATCTATGCGTCGTTTGCATTTTCCTTGCTTATTTTATATTCCGAAGGTGATCTCTACAAGTTGTGGTGTAAGAGTCGCTTTATCAAGTATCTATTTACCCCTTGACCAATAGGCCAATATTCTTTTTTTAGAGTTTGGGGCATAATTATGAATGAATTCAGACAGTTGATTAAGTGAGATGGCTCCTTGCATACTTTAGTGTAAGCTTACAAGCCACCATGTCATTGCCATTAACCAAATCCTCAAAGTTTCTAATGAGCTAAAATTTAAGATCCCTTAGACCTCATATGGTGGGTTGTAATTCATACTTGTCACATTGATCTATGCTAACTACAAATTTCCCTTTGATCCTAGGGTCATTGATTGTTGAGTGTTGAAATGACTTGTTTTTTGGCTGATTTTTTGTTGTTTTTGAGAGCTGAATGGTTGATTTTATGAGATGATTGATTGGTTTGGAAGTGGTTTGAGAGTGTTTTGGATGATATTGATTGTGTTTTGGAAATTCATGATGTTTATTAGTGGTTCTGTGATGTTCTGATAGGTTCTGATTGGTTCTGTATACCTTCTGTTTTGTTCTGTTTTGGTCTGTTTTGTTCTGATTGTCTTCTGTAAAGAGGGATGGAGTATTGATTGATGAAGATTGAGATCTTGTGAAAGCTTATTGAATAGTTTTTGAGAGTTTGGAATGGTTTGAGAGTGAGTTATGTGGTTTTGATGACCTTCTGTAACCTTCTGTAGGTCTTTTGTAGAGCTTCTGTCTCTGTTCTGTTCTGTTCTGTTCTGTACTGTAGCTGTTCTGGTACTGTTCTGTATGCTTCTGTATGTGTTCTGATGGATGAGAGTGTAGCTTGGGAAAGTTTTCTAGCCTTGGAAAGAGGTGAATACAAGTGCAAAAGAGCTGAAAGAAGTGAAAGAAGTAGCTGCTGAAGACTCAAGTGAAGACTAGAGTGAAGTGACATTAGTGAGCTATGAAAAGACACTGTAGTGGCTCTGGTGACTTTTCATATCAGACATACCTCTTGGGAGGGGTATCCACGACCTAAGAAGGATTATTGAGAGTTATTTTTGAGAGATTGTAGTGAGGATATGATGTATTATTGATGGAGAGAGAGAGAGAGAGCCAGAGATAGCCAATTTTACTAAAACAGAGTGATTGTATATGAGAGATTGAGAGAGAAGACTATGAAGATATTGAAGATGAATACTATGTGATGTATTTCCATTCAAAGATGGTGTATTCCTTTAATTTCTTTGTTCTATTGATGGATTTTATGAAGATATTGAAGAATATGGTTGATTCTATCAAATCCGTGGGAGATCTATATGATGCTGTATGAAGATTTGTTGTGCCTGGTGTTCTTTTCTTCATTGTGATCATGTGAAACATGATAAATAAGCTTGTTGATGTTACAAGATAGATTTTCTTGCAAGAGAATTCCCTTTTCCTTGGTGTTCCTCTTGGGGCTCCATGTTTTTGGTGCGCAGCCGGGGAAACTTGCCATCAACAAGCACCAGAAGAGGCTGAAAATGAAGGAAATGGCATTGCCAAGAAGAGAAGAATTCAATGGATGTTTGTAAAGTTCCTTCCTCCACTGAAGAGTTGGAATTCCTCATAATCAAAGCCACTTTCCACAAGAAGTTCATCCCACAATGGCAGAAACACATCACCATCATGATGCAGGCTCTATGTGGTGGACAGTTTCCTCTTCCTGTTGAAGTAGCAGAAACTTGCATCTTGGTGGCAAACTGTTTGGGAATAAATTGAAGAGCAGAAATAGAGAGAATGACCATCCATGGAAGATTTGGCATTCATTGAGAAGTTTCCAGACAACATCAAGTGGGAGATTGTGAAGAAGCTTCAGGAGTCTTGGTCTGTAGAGGTTCACAAAGACAAGAAGGAAAAGAGTTGGAATTTGTTCGTGGATGCTCAACATCAAGATACATGGGATGCTTGGTGCACTGATAATCTTCTGTTTCTTCAATTAGCAACCCACTGGAAGTTGGTAGACAGAGTGTTTTTCACAACATACACTGTTGAAACCATCAGAAGTTGGCATTACTATGATGATGGCACCACCACAATGCTCAGACATATGCATTTTGACACCTTCAGAACCGAATACCTTCCTCTGTGCAGTGGCATGAAAGTAGAATTCAGGGAGGTTGAAAAGAAAGAAGTAGAAGAAATGTTGGCAAGAGAGTCCTCTAGAGACTGAAGCCTTCTGTTAACCCTCTGTGGAGCACTAACAACATAGTGAAGCCACACCTCTGATGAATGACGCAATAAAAAGGCAAGCGTTAGAACGAGTCCAGAGGTACGTGAGAAGAGAGAAAACAAAAATCAAGGCTGAGAACGAGCTCGCAGCAGAAGCCGCCTTTGACGCCCTTACAGAACTCTTTACAGAAGTCCCAATGGCACATCAAGCCCTTCCGCCTCCTGCTGGAGGTCCACTTCCAAGCCAGATTCGTCCTGGAAATATTGATGACAGGCCAGCGAATGTAGTCCCATTGCCAGTTTTTAAGGGAGAGTACAATGAAGACCCCGATCTTCATGTAGCAAAATTTATGGTAGCATGTGTGGCTAACAATGCCAGAACCCCTGAGCATTGGTTAGCAATATTCCCCGCCACTTTCAAGGGCGCGGCGTTTCAGTGGTATGAGAGACAAGCAGCAGTAACTTTTGGCACATGGGACGACCTGAAGTTGGCCTTCCTCACTAAATTCAGGCGTGAAGGTTTTGAAGAGCGGATGTGAGAGGAATTTATGAACCTAAGTCAGTCTTCTGGAGAAAGAGTGGAGGCTTATGTCTCACGAATGGAATCCATCCTGAAGAGATTGACTAACCACAATCTAGATGATGGCATTCAGAAGGGGGTGTTTCTCAGAGGATTACAACCAGAAGTCCGTAAGTTTGTGGAGCTGCAAAGACCAGCTACCCTGCAAGCTGCAACAGAAGGTGCAAGATTGTATGATGAAGTGGAAGCTAGATTAGCGATGAATTCAGGAAGAGGTGTCCTACCTCCTCTGATGCCAGGAATGATGTATCCACCCAATGCAGTTCCTGGGACTGTTCCCTATCCCTACCAACAGATGCCCCCGGTATCACAGTACAGTGCACCAAATCCACAGTGGCCACAATCCATGCCTCAAATGGTGGTTCAACCACAACAACAATGGTCCAACCAATTTCCTCAATGCCAAATCAGCAGCAACAGTGGAATCCTACCAACTGGAGTCAACAGCCAACAGTTCAAACAGGAGCTCTGAATCAGAACCAGAACAGAGATCCCTCTGTACCAGCCCAACCCGTTTATGCAGTGATTACAGAGACTCCTCAAAACTCTCCTGCCAGTTCCTCAGGAGGAGAAAGCTTGAAGGATTACTTATCCAACTCAGTTGTAAACATAAAAAAGGAGTTGATGGATGTGATTACAGAACAACTACAGACGTTGAAAGTGAATACCGCTAGCATATCCAATGTTGCAGGAGCAGGAAGAGATGTGATGCGGTCAAATACTTGGTGTGGTAAGTGTCATCAAGCAGGCCATTTAGCCATTGAATGTACACGAAAACCAACTATTCCTGGGGCCTTATGTTCCTACTGTTTGCGGAAGAACCATACAGAGGACATTTGCTCTCTGAAAGAGATGCATGATAGGAGAAGAAAGGAAGAAGACGCAAGATTCAACTTGCTGGAATCAAAATGACAACACAAGATATTGGACCCAAGCCGAGAGAGTTTGGCCCTAATTTCAGACCCATAAGATTTCCCTCCCAAAGTTACAGAGGAAGACAGTCTGGCGGTGGTCAGAGATCAGAAGTGGAGTGTTATAGATGTGGAGAAAAGAGACACATCTCACCGAATTGTCCAAATCCTCGAAGGTCAGTGGATTACAAGCCCTTATGCAGTTGATGCAAAGGAGAAGGCCACACTGCAAAAGACTATCCAAGCCCAGCCCCAGTGAAAAACAGTGCTACTGATAGTCCGGCCAAGGCTCAAGAGCCTACCTCCAATTTAGTGGAATTGGAAGTTGCTGCCATCACACGTGCAAACAAGAAGGAACCACCTATCCAGAAAGAAAATAACCCTCCTACTAGAACAGTGAAGTTCAATCTTCCACCAAAAGAACATAACAGAACAGAGCCTAACAGTGCCGTACAGAGCACTACAGTGCCACAGAGAGTTACAGAGACAGTTACAGAGACAGGACCACAGGTCCAGGATACAGAAGAGGAGGAAGTGCCACAAGTGGCAGAAGAAGTTCCCATGATGCCCCTGTTGGAAGAAAGAGGGAAAATGAAAATGGGTGTTACCCCATTCCCTAACTGGTTAGAGAAGCCAGTGGATCCTATTAAGGAATACGATCTAGTTAGAGATCTAGATACCTTTAAACCAAACCTCACATTCCGACAATTATTAATGTTGTCTCCCAGTTGCCGAAAAAGGTTCAAAAGTATACTGACAAGAAGACGTGGCTTAAGGATTGCTCCCTCAACAGCAACAAAGTCCAACAAGGCTCCAGAGCCTGTCAAAGAAGTGGACGTAGCTAATGCCTTTTTAGATCTGGGTATTCCAAAGACTGGCGTGTGGATAGAAGGCTGCTTCATTGCAAATGCACTGATTGATGGTGGTTCTTCAGTGAACATTATGACGGATGTGACAATGAAGGATCTAGGCCTACAAGGTGTGCAACCCACCCAATGGCTCATCAGACTGGCGGATCAGAGTAGGATCAAGCCCTTGGGCATTCTCCCATATGTGAAGACTACAGTGGCTGGAAAAGATTATTGGCTAACCTATCTGGTGGTGAAGCCAAACTCTTATGGCATATCCTATCCTCTGTTACTGGGCAGACCATGGCTTTTTGAAGCCCGAGCAAGGACGGATTGGTTCAAAGGAACCTTGACCTTGGGTAGAGGACCCAATAAAGTGGTGCTGAAACTGTATGGTTCTCAAAAAGGACATGGATCCACCTCCTTGGAATTATCTTCTGACTCCCCTAATGAGGTTACAGATGGAACATCAGTAGACGAAGATGCTGTCAAACAGATCCTTCCCAAGAAAACAGTGGCACATTCCTTAACAGTGGATACTGTAAGCCGACTTCCAAAAGATGCAAAGCCATTATCAATGGGTGAATACTTCCTGTCTGAACCGGGAATGACTTCTGAAATCACTTCTGATAGTGAGATAGAAGCATGGATGTACTGCTCTCCCTGTTACATGGCCATAGCAGAGCCAGCGACAGAGGCAGAAGAGGAAACTGAGAACCTGTTCTTCTGTTACAGAGCGCCTACAGAGACAGAAGCAGAGACAGAAGCAGAAGCAGAAGCAGAGACAGAGACAGAAGAGGATGGATATGATATGGACGAAGAAGGTTATGAAAGTGAGCTAGAAGAGTCTATTTCACCTGCAGAGGATATTTATGAAGAAGAAGTTCCAGAAGCTTCAGAAGCAGACGAGCTCATGATATGGGATAGAATGGTGATGGTACCATTTGGTCTGGTAAATGGATCTGCTCATATGCAAAACCTTTATAAGGAATGGATTAAGAAGAACAAGCCGTCTTTCAACAGTGGCTCATGCCATCCTCACCCATCCTTGCCAAAGAAAGATGATGATGACGCACCGTGCCAACAAGCACCAGTCCCACAAACCCAACAAGCATCAGAAGGTCCCTGTTATGTGACGTTCCTGGATGTGTCATCTTCAGAAGAGGAGTCTTCAAGCCAAGAGGTAATTAATCTTGAAACCACACCCGACACGGCTCTAATCCCATTTCAACATCTTAAGGAGCAACCTAAGTCTCCACCAAAAGAAGAAGTTGGTTCTAGTGGGACATCAGAAGAGGACATCACTCCCTTGAAGGAGTCGGATCTGTATCCAGAAGCAGTCCGTGGGACCTTCATCCGTGAAGTAGAAGGTGAAAGGCAGTTAACCTTTGTGGATTCAGAAGGCACTGAATGCCACTTGAAGGTGGGTAGCAGCCTTCCAAAAGAGGAGTTGTCAACCTTGTACAACTTGTTGAAAGAAAATTTGGACGTGTTTGCATGGTCTTACAAAGACCTAAAGGGGATTGATCCCACAATATGTCAACATCATATTGACTTGGAGCCTGATGCCAAGCCAGTACGGCAACGACAGCGGCGAATGAACCCGAATTATTCCACATTGGTGAAAGCGGAGCTGCTGAAGCTTCTGGAAGTCGAGTTCATCTATCCAGTGGTAAATAGTGAATGGGTTTCACCCATCATGGTTGTACCCAAGAAGAATGGCAAATTGCGAATATGTGTGGATTTCCGAAAGCTTAATTCCAAGACGAAGAAGGATCACTTTCCTATCCCTTTCACAGACCAACTGTTGGACACAGTGGCAGGACATGAGCTTTATTCCCTTCTGGATGGATTCAGCGGATACAACCAAGTCCAAATCGCAGAAGAGGACCAATCCAAAACAACCTTCACTACAGAATGGGGGACCTACGCTTACCGAGTGATGCCATTTGGGCTCTGCAATGCCCCTGCTACTTTCCAGCGAGTCATGATGGCTGCATTTCAAAATCATCTGCACGACTTTATTGAGGTATATTTGGATGACTTCTGTGTCTATAGTTTGATCTGTGAACACTGGGAACACCTGGAACAATGCTTTGACCGATGCCAGGAGTATGGGATTTCCCTCAACCCCGACAAATGCATCTTTGGGGTCTCTTCTGGAGTCCTGTTGGGCCACATTGTCTCTGCACAAGGGATATCAACGGACCCTGCAAAGATCGAAAAGATTGCAGCTCTGACAGCACCCACCAACCTCAAACAGTTGAGGGGATTCCTAGGCCATGTGGGTTACTACAGAAGGTTCATAGCCCATTTTGCAACAAAGGCAACCTCCTTGCACAAGCTCCTGAGGAAAGATGCAGAGTTTACTTGGACGGAAGAATGTGACAAAGCCTTCCACACTCTGAAGCAGTGTTTGATAGAAGCACCCATTCTGCAACCTCCTGATTGGACGAAAGAGTTCCATGTACACACTGATGCATCAATTGAAGGCTTAGGTGCTGTCCTGTGCCAAAAGGGTTCCTCGAAGTTGGATCAACCGATCTATTACACAAGCCGAAAAGTCACTGATAGGGAACGGAACTATACAGTGACAGAGCTGGAGTGCTTGGCAATGATGTTTGCCCTAGAGAAGTTTCGCCACTACCTCCTATCTACCCACTTTAAATTTTATGTGGATCATGAGGCCCTGTCTTTCCTGATGAACAAAGCAGATGTGAAAGGACGAATGATGAGATGGCTCCTTTTATTCCAGGAGTTCGACTTTGAGGTGATTACTAAGCCTGGTCGTTCCCATGTTCTGGTTGATCATCTGTCGCGTATCCCACAAACTGCAGACGAGGAGCAGGATGACCCAGACCTCCCTGATGCTTCCCTATTCTTGGTAGAAACTGTAACTCCCTGGTATGCAGACATTGCCAATCTGCTGGCAACCCAACAGTATCCTCCTGGTATTTCTAGTCGGAAAAGGAAGAAGCTTATGCTGGAATCAACCCCCTACACCTTGTTAGGCGGTGCACTGTACAAGAAAGGCAAAGATGAAGTGCTCCGAAGATGTGTTGCAGGAAATGAGATTGGGATTGTTCTGAAGGCTTGCCATGACGAGCCATGTGGAGGTCACTTTGCAGGAGAAGCTACAGCCAGGAAGGCTCTGCTAGCAGGATATTGGTGGCCTACAATTCACAAAGATGCCTATGATTACTGTAAAAGATGTGATGCTTGTCAAAGAATGGGGAAACCCACCAAGACAAGTGCCATGCCACTGCAACCTATTCTTCCTTTGAAGCCGTTTGAGAAGTGGGGCATCGACTTCATAGGTCCAATTGATCCTCCCACCAGAAGGAAACAGAACCGATACATCCTCGTATGTACGGATTATGTTACAAAGTGGTGTGAAGCTAAAGCCCTCAAGCGGGATGATGGTAACAGCGTGGCCCTGTTCATGTACGAGAATATCATCACCCGTTTTGGCAGTCCCTTAGAGCTGGTAAGTGACAGAGGCACTCATTTCCTTAACAAAGTCATGGAAGAGTTGACAGAGTTGTATAAGATCCGCCATCGCAAGTCCACTCCTTATTACCCTAGAGCCAACGGCCAAGTCGAAGTCACCAATCGCATCCTCTGCTCGATTCTGACAAGAACAATTGCAGCACATCGTCGTGATTGGGACGATCGACTTACAGAGGCCCTCTGGGCGTACAGAACCTCCCATAAAGCAGCAACAGGACAGACACCCTTCCAGCTGGTGTATGGAACAGAAGCTGTTTTTCCTGTTGAACTGGAACTCCCCTCTTTGAGAGTGGCTATCAAAGAGCGTTTGGGGGACGATGATTCACTGCAACGCCGTCTCCTGCACTTGGAATGTTTGGACGAAATTCGCAGGATGGCTCTACAGTGCATGGAAGCCATGCAAGCTCGACGTAAGGCTTACCATGACAGCTTCATCAAGCACAAGGAGTTCAAAGAAGGTGATTTGGTCCTAGCCTATGATTCACGCTTTGGCAAGTTTCCTGGCAAGCTCCAACAGCGGTGGATGGGCCCCTATAAGGTACTGGCCGTCAACCCTAATGGCTCTGTCCAAGTACAGACCGTTGATGCCTCTGATGATCCCTTTCTGATCAATGGATATCGCCTGAAGAAGTACTTCCCTCCTTGGAGATCTTGACAATTACGGACACTTGATCTTTTCCCTCATTGGCGCGGCACTGTACTTCTTATGATGCTACTTTTGATAGCCGTTCTTCAGTTACTTCTGATGAAGTGGACGCAACCCTCTGTCCCCTCAAACCCCCTGCCAGCCTTGATCTCTTATCCTCTATTTTCCACCAGCGACAGTGGCGAGGTTGGTTCTGATACATGGTCTCTCTACCATTCCCTTACTTAATTCGAAAAAAAAAAACAAGAGAAAAAAAATTATACATATCGGTCATGGGAGAAAAGGACTTAGGTCCCTCTCATGCCGACCTATTCTTCGAGAAAAGGTGGAAACACCCTTGGGAATAGGGAAAAACAAAAAAAAAAGAAAAAAAAAGACAAAAAAATAATAAGAAAAACAAATCTGTTATGGGAGAAAAGGAAGAAATTCCCTGTCATAGCAGGCCTCATTCCAAGAAAAGGTGGTAAACACCCTTGGACGGGAAGCTGGCTGTGGAAAAGGTGGCAACACCCAGCAGTCCAGAATGTGGATTCATTAATTGATATTTCCAGGATCTAATTCCGAAGCTGCCTCCCTTGGTACGCTTTGTCTTGGGTCTTTCTGCAGAGCGACTAACTGTCCTCTAGCAGAGGACATGTCCTATTCAACACAACGTTCGATTTGATGGCTACCTCCCTGGGTACGCCTCTTCAACAACTGACGACGCGATCTTCATTGACAAACAATCACGTGACGTGAGCTTTCATCCTAACCGGATGGGGAAGTGAGTATGGGTTGCCCTTTGTAACTATCAACAGAGAGTGAGACAGAGGATGGGGCGAGAGACCAGTCTTTTCCCTTCAAATCAAATGAGAGGTGAGAAGTGTGAATGAAGTGTTGCACGCACGGGATGGGTCTCTCAATGCACAAAGCACAATTTGTTTCTGTGCACTGCACTATAAGGCTCCCTGGCCTTCCTTCTCGCACCGTATGCCGGCACAGGGCGGGATGCACCGTTGCACCATCAAGTGCGCACAAGGCATACAATCTTTGCACAAGTGACTGTGAGGATTATATCAATGGGTTTCAGGAAAAGGCTGCCCTTTTGTATTTATCAACAGAGCGTGAGACAGAGGGTGGGCTGAGTGTGACTGGAGTTTCTTCAATCAATTACCGAGAGGTGAGATTGAGGGACGTTACGACACTTGGAGTTAGGTATGTTCCCGTTTCCCTGTGCACCTACGGGATGGGTCTTTGCCCTCATCACAAGACACATCACCCTGTTCTGTCCACTGCACTGTAAGGCTCCCTTGCCTTCCTTCTTGCACCTATGCCAGACGGGTTGGACGCACTAATGCGCCATCAACTGTGCACCCTGGCATACTCCTTCTGCACCATTCCCCTTGTCGATTCCTCAACCAGGTACGCGATATGGGTTTCACTCCTTATGCCTCGAGTGATATTAGTCATGGGCGTGTGACTGTTCTTTCATTTCATTTGAGTGACTGTGAGTTGAGTGCAATATCCCGCATCATCGACAAATTTCCTGTGATTCCTTCCATTAGCTACCTCCCTGGGTGCTGCCGCGTGGTACCTGCCATGACAGACGTGTGCCGAGAAGATTTTTTTGGTCCCTCCAGCGCCGACAACAACACTGGACGTGCCATCGACACTCAACCTTGCTTCTTGACAAAATGGGCCAAGTTTTTCTAACCCTCCCCCTTTGGTTTCTTCGTGACGGTCATGTTTTAAGTGTGGGGACATTAGTGGATGGTCTGTGGCGTGGTCCTAGGTTCCTATTGCTCGGTTAACCCTATCCGTTAAGGTCTTAAGTGTGGGGACGAGTCCCTGCGCGTCTACATTGTATACCCTTCTGCATATGCCTCAACTTGTTCATGCATGTCTGCCATGCCTTGCTGTTACCCTAATGGGGTCCCTTCCCACCCACTCGGTTATGTTCCACCCACCCTTGGGGCTGTTCCCTTCCCGTTTTCCTTCATTCCCTGCTTTTGAGGTCCTGCCATGTGAATGCACCCTACGTTCCCCAAAGTCCACATCCAGCCTCATAGCCCTATTCCTCTCTTTGAACTGATCATTTTTCCTTTTTAGCTACCCCTGTTCCGGTGCACGGTTTTTGAGTTATTAATTTTTGAAGCATTTTGCGCAACTTAGCCGATTTTCCATGTGAATGCGCTTTTCTTGCTTCGGAACCATGCTCTGACATCCTAGCCCTGACAACCACTTTTCCCCTGACATTTTTCCTTTTTACTTCGAGTCATTCTGTTACACAGTTTGTCCAATATTAATTTTCCGGTTTTTTACACCTTTTTCATGCATATTTTTGACATTTTTTCATGTGAACCTGCCCTGTTTGCATCGGAATTCCAATTTGATTTGACAGCCGTGTCCCCTGTGTCTTTCCTCACCTTTTTTCTTTTTCCTCTCCCCTCTTTCGCCTTTCGGATTTTTACTTATTAATTTTTAAATGAGTTTTCGGGCGTATTTTTGGAGTTTTTCACATATGCACCCCTCTTATTTCCACCGGAACTGCGGTTTAATGTGATAACCCTGTGCCACTCCTTCCTGCGAACATTTTTCCTTCTTACTGCCTGACATTCCGGCGAACGGTTCGTCCGTTATTAATTTCCGATCCCATTTTTGGGTTTTTTTTTGGGTTTTTCCCATGTGAACGCATCTTATCTCAGTCGGAATTATGTTTTGATGTGATAGGATTGTTGGGCACGTCTTTCTACACAGTTTTCCTTTTTTCTGCACCTCCTTTCGATGCACAGATTTTTCGATATTAATTTTTAATTGCATTTTTTTGTTCATTTTTTGTGTTTTTTGCACGTGACCGCCCTTTATCCCTCCCGGAACCTCCGTCACATATTTTCCTTGTTTTTCCCCTCTCGTCCTGCCCACTTTTTGTTTTTACGCTCTTTCGTTTTGACGTCCGGATTGGGCGTTATTAATTTTTCGTTATTTTTATGTGTTTTCGCGCGTCCGTCTTGCGTGTGACCGCACCCTTTTTTCGATTTTACGCATCTTAACGCGTCCCGGTCGCATCCGCGTGTGTCGTCCTCGTATTCGGGCGTCCATTCAATCCCGTCACGGCAATTTTTTTTACCCTCGCCCCGTGCGCGTGCGCGGGACGAGGGGGTACGCCCCGCGCACGTGCGCGGGACGAGGTGGTACGCCCCTAGCATGGGCCCTTGCCCATTAACCCCTCCCCCTACCCTTCCCCTTGGGTACCCCTCCCTATACCCTGCCCATTAACCTCTTCCCCTCCCCTTCCCCCACCGGACCCCCCCCCCTCAACTGCCCTCCCCTTTCTCTCTCTCTCTCTCTCTCTCTCTTTCTTCTTCCTTCCTTCTCTCCTTCCTGCTCCTCCCTCCCACCTTCCTTCTTCTTCCTCCCTCCTCTCCCGCCTGCCCTCCTCCTCTCCACCCTCACTCCTCTCCTTCGTGCCCTGCTCCCGCCTCAGCCCGTCTTTCTCCCTCCTCGCTGGCGACGCCCTCCTGCCACCCTCCTGGCACCTTGCCGCCTTCGTGGCCTCCTCCCGCCTTGTTGCAACCCGCCCCTCGCCCGCCGCCTCGCTGCAGCCCGCCCCTCGCCCGTTGCCTCCCGCCCCTCCCCATCGTCCGTCCAGCGGCCCCGCCCAACGCCGTCGCCTGTCAGAACGCCGTCGCCTGTCGACCCGCCAGGAGCCGCGTAGCCGCCCGACGTCGCCGTGCGCCAGCCCGTCGCCCGCGATCGCCGCCCTGGTCTGCCCATCGCTGTCGCTCGCCGCCGAACGCCCGCCGGTGCCGCCCGCGACGCCCGACGCCACCGCCCTCCTCCGCTTTCACCTCCTCCTTCTCCCTAACTGCCTTTGAGGTTAGTTTCCCTAACCTTAGGTTAGTTTACCTAACTTTAGCTTAGTTTAACTAACCCTAGCTAAGTTAGTTACAGTTGGTTACATTAACCCTAGTTAGGTTAACTAACCTAACCTACCCCACCCTAATTAACCCTAGTTAGGTTAACTAACCTAACCTAACCCTAACCCTAACCCTAACCCTAACCCTAACCCTAGCCCTAACCCTAACCCTAACCTAACCCTAACCTAACCCTAACCCTAACCCTAACCTAACCCTAACCCTAACCCTAACCCTACTTAGGTTAACTAACCCCCTTTAGGTTAGTTTCTACTACCTTGCCTTATCTGATTTCTCTGACTTCACCTAGACTAACCTACTTCCTTCTGACTAACCTGACTAGACCAGATTTGACTTACTTGACTTATCTAGCCTACCTTGACTTAGCTGACTTACTTTCAACTTACTTATCAGACTAACCTGATTTAATTAATTCATAAATTAATTTCCACCTCCTAAAAATTCAGAAAAATTTCTAAAAATTCCCTTCATTTTTTGCCAATTTTTGGAAATTTGTTCGCTGGAAATTTCCACCCCCACAATTTCTGAAAATTACATATTTCCCAATTTATCCCCCAAATTACCAACAAATGTAGAAAATTCATTTAAAAATAGTAAAAAAATCTAAAAAATTATACAAAATTCCCCTCACCCCCCTTGACCATTTTCCATTTATTTTTCACTTTAAAATATTATCATACATGGTACCCCTATTGTTATTTAAAAAAAAAAACACAACAACAAACCAACAAACGGAAATTAACCTTAAAACTCTCTATTTTATTCTCATACACTCCATTGTGGATATTTCCTCCATGGCTGCATTTTTATTTTTTCCCTTCATCCCATATTCATGTGCTATATATCTTGATTTCCTTGTTATTATTATTATTATTATTATTATTATTAAAACAAACAAACTAACCACAAACCTCACAAACAAAAAACAACAAAACACATTCACAAAACCTAATAACCTCACAAACAAAAACCAACCATAAATAATCACAAATTACCAAAAAAAAAACACCAACAAAAAACAAACTCAACACATCCGCTAAGGTGTTGTCTTTGTTGTTTCGTTAGTGGTCTTTACTTTTCCTTTACTGGATTCACTTCTTTTGGGGGACTCTTCCGTGTGCATTTCTGCATTATATACACACCCCTTCCAGGTATTTTTTTATGTGCTTTATTTATTTTCATTTTCCCCTTAATCACAAATTAATTCTTAAAATGAACTCTTTATTCACCCACAGTTCCACGCGCATTCGCGCTATACACACACATATTTTTTAATTAAAATCAACCCGCCGTTCACTTAGCACGCGCTACGTGCGCTACAGAGGCACTTAAATTTTTAATTAAAATGAACCAGCCGTCACAAGAGCACGTGCTGGCAAAAAAGCGCTCCACATCACCTTAATTTGTAATCAATGAACTTGCATTTAGAGACCCAGTCTGGGTATTGAAGTCCGGGATTCGAATTAACGCACTGTTTTCACCTAATAATTAGTAATTTAATTTATAATAAAGAACCCCCGTTTTCTTGCTAAGGTTTATCACTTAATAAAAATTTACCCATTTTTAATAATTTATTAAAATCAACCATTCATTAAATTAATCCCCCCCACTGCACTTAATTCCCCTTTTTAATGAACCATTTCGTGGGATGGGTATGCGCCGTCCTTACAGTTATTTTCCATAGTCAAACATTGGGTTATCAACGATGTAGTCTTGATATGTGTCGGATGTGGTATTGTTTTGGTTTACTGTCTTTGCTACGGTTACGGGTACGGTATGCAGTTTTTTCTTTTATTGCCTGCTACGGGGTTCAGGGTGTTTGTCTGATGCATCGCATGAAGCTTTCGGTCGCATATGTCTCAAGGTCATGTCGAATTTTTTTTCTAGGTTGTGGTTTGCTTGGGGTTAGTTGGTCACGTCACGTTTTATTGGTTGTTCTCTTATCCTTGGTTTTTTGTCTGTTGCTTTGCAGGCATTCTCCTTGATTGTTTGTGTTTGTGGTGTGTGTAACCATCTGAATGGCGCCTTCTCACGCTCCTCCCCCTATCCAGTACGTCCCATTAGTTAGTAGGGATTACTCTTCCCTACTTACTTTTGAGCCTCTCACGAAGGCGGGCCTTGCTACTTTTGTGGCTACTTCTTTTTCCCTGCTTCCAGAGGATCCGTCGTTATGTGATGAGTTTCTGGCCTCTTACAGCAAGAAGACAGGCCTAGTCCAGGGAATTTCTATGACTTTGACGCCTCGAGGCTTAGGGAAGGCTCTATCTCTTCCCTTCAAAGGTGAACCTTTTGTGACCACTCGTCAGCTTTTCTCTAATGAAGAGATTCTGAAGCTGTTGCAAAAGCAAACAAGGGAAATGTTGGATGTTAAGAAGGTGATCAACTCTTCAGGAGTTTCCTTTTCTATGATCACTGATCCCATATGGAAGACGATCTGTCAATTTCTCCAGGACAGGTTTATGCCTGCCAAAACACCATCCCAGTACTTGTCCAAAGAGCTTTTCACAGCTTCCAGGATGGTGTTAAAAGGAGTTGCTATTGATTGGAGCACTTACCTCCTCACTAAAATGGATCAGCATTTCGTCAAAGTCACCAGGGGTAATGTTACCAATGTCACATATGGATCATATTTGTCTGCCTTCTTGACCTATTCAGGTTTACAGAAGACTGTGCCTCCACCTCCTCCATCAGATCCAGTACCTCCTCCTCCACCTTCAGATGAGTTAGAACCCATTGACATAGAGGATGATGATTCTCCGCCTCCCCTGGTCATCCAGCGCAAATGCTTGAAGCGAGTAGCGGATAAAGCTCCTTCAGTACTTCCTTCAGTGCCCATCCCTGCTACCTCTGGCAGTGAACTCCCTGGGTATCTCACTTGTAATAACCTGTTCAGAGCACATCGCGAAGGATCCTTGGACATATCAGTTCCCTCCCTGAACAGTCTAGTTTCAGGAGATGCAATTCCTTTTCTCTGTAAAGATATTCAGAGCTCCATTGAGTTGTCCGTGACCGCCTGTGTTCAACAGTTGTACGTGTCTTTTTATGACGAGCTCATGCAGTCTAAGGACCAGTTGCATAAGGCAACATCTGAGTTAGCCTCTGCTAAGGATACCCTAGCAGATTTATTTAAGCAAATGGAACAGCAAACCCAACTGGTTGCCACCCAAAGCGATGAGATCTCTTCTTTGAAGATCTAGTTACTAGAGGCTCAATCCCAGGTTACTAGCCTTTCAGAGGAGAAGGAGAGGATGTCCAGAGAAGCGTAGGAGTTCCAAGCTATCTTAGATGACAAACTTTCAGCTTTACAGATGGCTAATGACATAGTGGCAAACCAAGCCTCCCAAATCCAGCAGTTGCAAGATCAACTTGCAAAGTCCCGCTCTGTTCCACCAAGCCCTCATGTTCCATTGATTCCTTCTCTTTCACAGCAGGACTTGGCTGCTCTTCAGAGACAGGCTACTTTGTGCCCTCTATTCCAAGATAAAGTGGAAAGATTGCAGTCCAGAATGGACTTGTTATGGTCTACATTTGAGCAGTTTCAGGAATATGTTCTACCAGACCATTCTTTCTTTGTCCACTACCACTTACAGAAGTTGGTCTTCTATATGAAGCTTTCCACGATGGATTTACCTCTTCCAGAGGATGGATGGAGTGGGGCTTGGTCTGCTGAGTTGTTAACAGAGGTAGTCAGGATGGTGTTTGAAGATTCTGTCACGCCAGATACCATGTTGATGTCATACATGTATCTACGAGGAGACTTGTTAATTCCAGATGAGGTGGATATGGCATGGTATGTGGGGGATGTGGTCTTACAGGCTGTTTTGTATGTCAACCATTTGGAGTTGCGCATCGCTGACATGTTCCAGAGTTATTCCTCCAAAGTGGCTGATTGTCATGATAATTCGTGGCATCCCATGATTGATTCTGTGGTCCTGAATCAAAGACAAAACACAGCTTTTATCTCTGCCCAGAGTACTAATCAACTGAGGATAGATCTCTTAGCCTATCTTTCAAAACATAATCCGTTTGATTCTACCTTCTTTGATGCCTATCATCGACGATCTCTCTTAGGACCTTGTGTTCCTACCCTCCTCTATTACCAACAAATGGCTCACCGCTATGCTATATATCTTTCCCTTTGTCAATCTAATTCCACCACTATTTTACCCCTTCTTTTCCAATCTTCATCTTTCCCTCAAATTCCCATTTTTACATACTGTTCCTTTATTGAGGATAGAGTATTTTTCCCTTCTCCACCCTGTCCTTCTCCATCCATTAATGTACCCTCTACATTTCCTATTTATCAGTTAACACCCTTCCTTAGTGATTCCCTCCAAATTTCTGCCACTCCTTCTTTAACCTTTTCTTCATTTTATGATTTTTCCTATCCCTCCCTTCATCCACTTTTCCTTATTCCATTACCCTCTCCTAACACTTCTATATCTCAACCACCTCAGTTGGTTAGTGACTGTGACGGGTTTGATAATCAGATTTCCAGAAGACGGGGATGGAGTTTGGATGATTGCCTTACAGGACAGCTTCCAGTCAAGCTTATCAGAACTATGTTCATTTTGCTCAGCAGTATTCACAATCTGCAGATCCCTCAGTGAGATTAACTGCTCACTTTGCCTGGTACCTGGCCTATATGCATAGGCACTCTCATAATGATTCCAAGCCTATTCCAAAGTTGTGCATGCATGTCAATGTGAGTATTGATTCCCAGCAGCTGGATATATTGTATTTTCATGCCCTTTGTTTGCCTAGCAGATACTTGGTCTTGTTGGAAAGGATGTGCTGTCTCCAGTTTTTTCAAAATCCTCCCAAAAACTTTGTAGATGAATCCTTGTCTATGGATCGTTTCCGACAACATCAATCTTTTAAGAGGGATCATCTTCATTGATACCTTTCCAATGTATGGTGGAAGCTTTCTAATGAAAAACTCTCTTTTTGAAGGAGTCATTCAAATGGTTGTGTTATGTATTAGTGTTTGTGTTGTGAGTTCATTTATGTAATACGAGCGTGGTGGTTTCCTATTGGATTGGATTTCATGTGCGAGCTACATTTTGGAGATTTGTGGTGATGGGGTCGTGGTTGCACAGTTGAAGTTGATGCTGATGAAGGAGAAGCAAACTCTTATATCCTTTATAAATTTGTTGTGATTTTTAGTTTGATAAGAGGTGTTAATTTCAAAAGGGTTTTCCTTTCTTTGTATTTTTATATCAGAAACAGGTTATAAGTTAGGGTCGTGGTGGATGGATTCTGTTTGAAGAGATATTGAAGATCAAAGTTGAGCTTTTCCCTGAACTTGTATTCCCTTTTTCCTGGGTCGCGAGGACGCTTCCTTATTAAGTGTGGGGATATGTTGAGTGTTGAAATGACTTGTTTTTTGGCTGATTTTTTGTTGTTTTTGAGAGCTGAATGGTTGATTTTATGAGATGATTGATTGGTTTGGAAGTGGTTTGAGAGTGTTTTGGATGATATTGATTGTGTTTTGGAAATTCATGATGTTTATTAGTGGTTCTGTGATGTTCTAATAGGTTCTGTATACCTTCTGTTTTGTTCTGTTTTGGTCTGTTTTGTTCTGATTGTCTTCTGTAAAGAGGGATGGAGTATTGATTGATGAAGATTGAGATCTTATGAAAGCTTATTGAATAGTTTTTGAGAGTTTAGAATGGTTTGAGAGTGAGTTATGTGGTTTTGATGACCTTCTGTAACCTTCTGTAGGTCTTCTGTAGAGCTTTTGTCTCTGTTCTGTTCTGTTCTGTTTTGTACTGTAGCTGTTCTGGTATTGTTCAGTGACTGTTCTGTATGCTTCTGTATGTGTTCTGATGGATGAGAGTGTAGCTTGGGAAAGTTTTCTAGCCTTGGAAAGAGGTGAATACAAGTGCAAAAGAGCTGAAAGAAGTGAAAGAAGTAGCTGCTGAAGACTCAAGTGAAAACTAGAGTGAAGTGACAGTAGTGAGCTATGAAAAGACACTGTAGTGGCTCTGGTGACTTTTCATATCAGACATACCTCTTGGGAGGGGTATCCACGACCTAAGAGGGATTATTGAGAGTGATTTTTGAGAGATTGTAGTGAGGATATGATGTATTATTGATGGAGAGAGAGAGAGAGAGCCAGAGATAGCCAATTTTACTGAAACAGAGTGATTGTATATGAGAGATTGAGAGAGAAGACTATGAAGATATTGAAGATGAATACTATGTGATGTATTTCCATTCAAAGATGGTGTATTCCTTTGCTTTCTTTGTTCTATTGATGGATTTTATGAAGATATTGAAGAATATGGTTGATTCTATCAAATCCGTGGGAGATCTATATGATGCTGTATGAAGATTTGTTGTGCTTGGTGTTCTTTTCTTCATTGTGATCATATGAAACATGATAAATAAGCTTGTTGATGTTACAAGATAGATTTTCTTGCAAGAGAATTCCCTTTTCCTTGGTGTTCCTCTTGGGGCTCCATTGATTAATGTGGGAAATTCACAATCAATCATTTTTATGGAAGGAGTTGTCATTTATACATTTGACAGTAAGAAGTTTTGAGAATTATGAGAACAAAGGGCTAGTTAATATAGTTGACATCATAAGATAATAAAGACAATAAAATACTTTGACCATAATGATTTGTCATTACAACACAATTTTGCATGATTCAGTATGATCTCCCCCCCCAAGTGAAGGTAGACAGCTTCCTAAGTGCATATCAGTTGCATTTAATATGTATAGTGTGTTTTTTGTTTTATTTTGTGTTTTTGACGTGCTGGTTTGAGGAAGTCACCAATCAAAGAATTTGGGGTTGATTTGGCAAGTACCTAAATTGAATGGTCAATATGATAGTTTGCAAAGGTAAGTCACTGGATGATAAGAAAATTTGGGCCTTGCAATCAGCTTGCTACATGTTATCTTCTAGCTACATTTTTTCCAATTGGAGGGTTGCTCAAATTCACAAGGGTATGTTAAATCTCAAGCAATGAGGATGGTGTTGAGGTGGACTTGTTTAGAAGGGCGCTAACACCCAACAAGCCACCAACAACAAGAATAGATATGCTAAGGATCACTGTGCTCTACAATGGCTAGGCCACAATGAACAAGGTCACTCCATGGTGTGGTTTCATTATTTTATTGATGTAGCAATTTTTTGGTAGGCTACACAGATCTTTTTGTACTTGGATAGAGCCTTTAAGTCTACAACCCTAGCCTAGCACAAAAAACTGTTTTTCAATGTCTTTAGCTTGAACTTTGAACATGTAAACTATCATTATATTCCTCTCTTAGCTTTTACTCTCATCTTGTGTGAATGAAAAAAAAAACTCTATAATCCTAAGTAGCAATTGTTATCTCTCTTCCTCTAGTAAATACATTGTCATCAAGGACCACTCCTCTCCTCCATATCATTAGATTTTTTATCTCCCTTTCTCTATCTTAGTCAAAAAGATGTTTTGGATCCATATAACTTGATTTTCCTTAAGCATCTAACTTCAAATAAGCACCCATGATTTAGATATTTCACACAAAAAGTTCATCCCATTTTAGTCTCCACCTTAAAAAGAAACTCTAATACTTAGCTCAAAACTTTAGTGCAATACCCATGCATCTCCCCAGTCATCTTTGTGTCTAAAACAATGATGTTGAAGACAAGAAATTAGCATTTCTTTTTATCCTTGGTACCTTCATATCCACATTGCACTCCACTATCTTTTAAAAACTAAAAAATGAATACCAAAGAAAACATAGACTTATATATTTCTCATTAAAAACATGTTCAAAATCTATATGATCCTTTTATTTCATGTATACCATTGTAGTCATTTACCACCATTTCTATCTCTTATGCATGAAAAAATCATTTTATGTCATCGAGTACATGCAAACTTGTTATGTTTGCTAACATAAAAATCCTTGTATTTTGCTATTGCAGTTGAAAGGAAAGGAAAGATCAAAGATAGTATTATTTTCCTAGCTACATGATCTTCTAAGAGGATAAATAATAGAAACGAAATATATATGAATGGTGGTTTGGGAGATAGGTCAAACCCTAGGCCAAACCAAAGCTTGAATTGTTATCCCATACTTGAGAACCCAAAATTTTCTATAGGTTATGGTGCAAATAGTATGTATGTGCACATGGTTATATAGGCTAATGAGACTACTTCCTAGATTCTTCTGTTGATGAGGTGATAGATGAAGCAAGGAACCTTGAACTAATGAAGATGGGAAGAATTCTCATTTATGAGGGAAAAGAAGGTGTTCAAGACCATGGGGAACACCTATAGTTGAATGAACTAAAATTAAAATCTAGCTCGAGAATCTCTTGAATAATATAGTTCTCTACTAGATCAACTACTTGTGGGGGTTGATGTAATTGACCTTATTTTGCTTGAATTACCTTTCCACTCATTGAGTGCATGTGAGAAGTGAGTTTTTTGAGCGAGTTTTTCTAGGCAACCTCCAATTCTTGTTCCACATAGTTCACTTATTCCTCCTCTTCTCTTAGGCATATATCAAGCACCACTACTACTCCTTCACTGCCACCACCACCACCACCACCACCACCACCACCACCACCACCTCCACCACTAGACTCCATCACTGCTTCCACTACCACCTCCATTGCTTCTACCACCACCACCTCCACTGCTTCCACTACCACCACCTCCACCCCATGTTAACTTCCTTAAGTACAACTCTCTCTCTCTCTCTCTCTCATCCTTTTTTGCTTAGTCTCACACATGAATTCACATTATGCATGTGTTTTTTACAATCCAATCGATTTTGCAAGGGTTAAAGGTTAGCATGAGATCCATTATCTTTGACACTTTTAGTAGATAATATTTGGACAATAAAAATATCACATTATCACTTGTTTCAGTGTATACATGTACTTTTGCATGCACATAAATATTCACATTTCTGTATGCTCTTATGTGCATGTTTTGCAATTATATCCTAGTATATTAGTACTTCAATTGTGCACACATGAGTGAAACTACAACACAAATATTTTTGCTACATTCAATTCTGCATTATTGCATGATCTTATGTGGGGGCTCTCGCTCAACTGCCAAGACCCTCGGACGGCTTATTGTTTCAAGCGTTCCAAGCTGAGCACTAATGGCTACCTCTCACATTGCCGACGTGCCATCCATACCTATGGGCGTAGTGAGCTTACCTCCCGATCGAGTTACCTCCTCTCCCGTGCACTCTGATAGCTCCACGATTCAAGTGCAAGCTTCAAGCAAGCTCCATGCTCCAAGCTCCATCACCGCGACGAGCAAGAGAAGAGAAGAGAAGAGAGGAGAAGATGGAGAGCTTCTCCTCCCCGGTCCCTCACCCTCACACACTCACTCCCTCACACTCTCACACTCCCTCTCTCAAGCACAAGCTCAAGCAAGCAAGAACAAGAAGAAGAAGAAGAAGAAGAGAGCCACTTTTGGCCACACACAAGAATGAGCTTCTCATTCACTTTTCAACTTTATATACAAAACCCTAAATCCCTTTTGGGCGGTCATCCCCTTATTCCCTTTTTTACATGGTCGGCTGTGGCCTAGGCCCTTTTCCCCATTGTCCTTCTATCTTCCTAGCTTCCTTTCCACTACCCATCTACATTTACAAATTGCACGGGTGAGAGCTCGGCGCTTCTTAAATTAAATCATGATGCACTTGCGCTCTTTTACAAAAGTATTGACTTGCGCTTTTCCTTGTGCGCCTTTTTTTCCTTATTTAGGATTTTTTTGCGCTTCTTGTGTTTCTAGATTTTTCTTGGCACGCCTTCATCTTCCGTTTCACTTTTGCCTTGGCCTTGTCTTCTGCTTCAGCTTTTTCGGATTTTCCACCTTTATTCGTAGATGAGTGCCAGTCCCATGGCACTCACCGTCGTAGGTAGCAGGCTTTGGCCTGCACTGAAGACGTGGGTGGAAGGGACATCGATGGGTTACCGTGGAGGAGTGTTGGTGGTGGTGTGGAGGAAGATCGTTGGGGGCATGTTGGTGGCCTAGGTGGCTGGTGGTAGGGTTATTGGAGTTGGTGGTAGGGATGTTCTTTGTTGGGGATTGCACTGATGGCGAGCACAAGTGTTGGTTTGTTGGGGATTCTACACATGACGATTCTTGGTGGGCTTGTAGGATGATAAAGGATAAGAATTCAGAATTGGGTGTCGATGAAGAGCGAACGACACTTTCGTTGGAGTCTTCAATACCTGCAATTGAAAACCTCTCATAGGTGGTCTCTCCCTAGGGGTAGTGCTAGTATTCTCTATCGTGCACAAGACATAGTTCAATTAGTTTGGGAGACGGGTCGAACTCTAAGCGAGCTAAGAGTATAATCCTGAGGCACTTGAGGACCCAAACTGTCTATATATTTTGGTGTATATATTATGTGAGTGTTCGTGCATAGTTAGATATTACGTAGTTAGAAGACCGCAAGCTGGTTTCTCGTAACAATGAGTGGATGAAGCAAAGTTGTCCATGTTGAGAAGAAGTACACATGAAGGTGTATGAGACATCCTTTGTATTGTGACTGCATGACGTAGCATAATTGAACACAGGGACACTGCACTTTCAGTAAGCTGGGAGCTAGTGGACTTGCTTGATGAAGACGGTGTACTTTTCATGGTCATTCGTGCGGTGCTTACCACAATTGAATGCAATGGTATTAAGGCAGAGTGCAAGAGGGAATTGTGCGAATGGGTCAGGGTGACAGGTCTAACCAGAGGCGAGACAAGCTCCCTAGGTATGTCCTGCCTTGATGTGCCCTGAACAATTGTGGGTGATGCTAAAGGGCTAGGGGACTAGGGATGGAGCCAACCGACCAAGGTCACTGGACGTACCTAATTTGAGGACCCCTAGGTGTTGTGCTGTGATCATGGGTGCTTCGTATCTTTTCGTTTTTTTTTTCTTGTCTTTTCTTTTCTTTTTTTTATTTTTTGTTTTTTTTTTCTTGTGCTTTTCTTTTTTTTTTTCTTTCTTTCTTTTTTTTTTTGGACTTGCCTGAGTACAACCATTGCAATATGTTGAGGCTATCAGCCTTTGTTATTGCATCATGGTTCTCCTTGGATGTGACTGGTATAAATTTATCACCCTGTTGAGACAGCGTTGTATCCACTCTTGATTGGTCAATGCGAGTTCTATTGTCAGTGGATTGAGTGTTGCAAGCAACCGTTGATGGTAACAATTGCTTTGAATTTTCAGAGCACACGGATGTTCTGAGGTTTCACCACCATTAGGAGAGGCATCAATGGAGTCATTGGTGGATGGACTCGATGCTTTATTTTCCAGCTCTCCAGCGCTCTTGATGTCAATGTTCTTGGGGTCCACAACCACTGGTAACCGCTGTTGTTTTCTCCTCTTTTTCTTGGTCAGTGAAGGTGTATCTCTCAATGACTCAGGACCCTATACTAGGTCAACCATTGATGTGCTTGGTTAGGCCTCAGCATTCTCTTTCTCTAGTGTGTCCTTGTGGGACATAGCCGTGGCCTACTGAATAGCCTTGCTAGGTTATGAGGGTACAACTGCCTCCCTTTTTGGAGAGTCTAGCTCTTCCCTTCTGTTTAACTCCTCCAGCCTAGACTTTAGGCACTTTGGAAGTGCTGGCGTTGTCAATGAAGTTGGTTGCGACACCTCCTCCACATGTAAACTACTAAGGACACGTTCCGCAAGGGGCATTGTCACGGCCAAGGGCTGTGACTGCTGTGATCCCTGATTGGAAGTAGTAGCAGCTAGTTCAGTGGACTTGCTACTATGGGTGGATTGTGGTGTCAAGTCCTTAGGTTGATTGGAAGTGGTCATGCCTTTTGTTGCCCTTAGAGCATTCACTTGCATAGATCGAGTATCAGTTGAGCTAGCTACAATGGATTGCACAGACATATCCTTAGGTTGAGAGCTAAGGGTGGTGTCGTGTCCTGCCTCTTGGACCTTTGGAAGCTCTGATGTAGGTAGAGATTGGGATTGAGTAGCCACACTTGATGGCTGTTGTGCTTCCTGTGTCCATTTAGGGGAAGAGGGTGTAGGAGACTTGGGACTCCTAAGTGGCTTTGACACTGGCTAGGAGATTTGCTCGTGGCTGTTAGATGATTTTTCTATTTGCTTTGTTGAGCATTTAATCTTGCCATGAGCAATGCTGTGCCTATGATGCCTGCTATCCTCTTGGGGAATCAAAGGCTCCTTGGGCATCAGTGGATTTTGCGTATCCTCAACGATTACATCTGATATCTGCTTGTCAAGCATGCTAGGTTGAGGATCTACCCTCCGATTGGTCCCATTTGGTTTCTTGATTTCGACCATGAGGGGCTCGGTCACTCCACTGTTGTTGACTGGAGACTTGGTTTTTCGTTTAGATCTCCTCCTATGCTTCTCTGCTCTGGATACGATCTAGCCTTCAGTCGACAAGGGAGGTTTAGCAAGGGGTTTTGGCACCCAAATCCATCAGTTACCTACGTAATACCCTTGAGCACGTAGCAATGCTTTGGATATCCATCGTGGCGTTGTGCTCACCCTCCCTCGATGCCTTCGTCTATAAGGCTTGGGCTTCTTTTGGGGTCTTCTATGATATTTGTAAGTCCAAAGCTCGTCCTTGGCATTGTCTCTTGACCTTCTTGTTTCAGGTATGGCCTCACTCACTGGTTCTCGTTGTTCGACCTGTGCTTGTATCAATTCTTCCAACAAGCCCTTGCTCTTGTTAGTAGGCTTGACTGTTATGTCAGCACCTTCCTTGCCTTTCCCTCGAAATTCGATGAGGTCACCCTTACTAAAGGTTGTGACTATCCTTACACCTGGTAGTGTCAGGTGTATTCTCTGTGCTACATAGTCGGCCTCACACTTGGTCGTCCTTTTGAAGGGTCTTCCTAGGAGGGTTTCCTTCCCGTAATTAGCACTATTTGGAGGAACATGAAATAGGATAGGCAAGCTTTCAGTTTCGAGATGTCTCTTGCTTGACAGGTGATTGGTTTGACAGTTCTTGGTACCTTCTTGCCCCTGGACACTCATTGTTGGATGTATCTTGCTACCTGGCAGTTGCAATGACATATGTATCAGTGATTGCTTCATTTTGGGATAGTTTTACATACTGTTGTCATTTATTACAACAAGCTGAAATCTGCAGATTTTGAGCACTTCTATGAGGGTAATGCTTACTCTTTGATGTTGTCTTGGTCATATTTGGTGGACAGGTGCTTCTCTTGGTGAAATCCACTATTTCAGCCAGTTTTAGCAGTGGTTTTAGTGCATTTTTTGCTAATTACAACAACCTACAATTTTGCCCTTTTTTGCTTTGATTTGGGACAGTATGGCTGGTCATCTGAAAGACACAACTCTCTTTAATATTGCCAAGTTGGATGGTACCAACTATGGGTATTGGAAGTCCCAAATATGGCAGGTTTTAGTGCAAAAGTTGTAGATTAAACCCTTGCATTTCAATGGTGTTAAACCTAAGGATATGGATGATGATGTTTGGATGGAAGTTGATGAGCTATGCAAGAACATTATTTCAGAAGAGGTCCATCATAATGTTGTTGAAGCTGAGAATCAGAGTGCATGGGATTTATGGGAGAAGATTCAGGAGCTCTATGCGCAGCAGAGTCCTGCATCACAGATGTATTAGCTGAAGCAGTTAAATGGACCTTCTCATGAAGGAGGGGACCTCCCTTTCATCTCATTTCAGTCAGTTTCATGCTATCATGAAGAGTCTGTTGTCACAAGGTATTGAGTTCAAAGACAACTTGCACCCGTTGTTTCTGCTTGGCACCTTGCTTGAATCATGGGATGTATTCTGTACTGCCATATGCACAAGCTTGATGGGCTGAAAATCAAAGATGTTGAGAGTTGCTTTATTGATTGAGAAAATCAACAGGAGAAACAATGATGCTTCCCACTCTTCACATGCATTGATTGTTAGAGGTGGCAGACATGGTAGGCATGATAATGATCATAAGGGCATGGACTCTCAAAAGTCTAGGTCCAAGTCACGTGGTTGCAGTAAGTCCCATGGATGGAAGTCTGATCTTACCTGTCACTATTGTGGGAAAGCAGGACATATTAGATCGTAGTGCCATAAAATGCGCGATGATAAGTGCAAGGAAAAGGGAAAAGGAAAAGTGTAGGAAAAGTCTTCTGAGCAGTATTGTACCGGCAAAGTCCAGTGTGAAGATAGAAGAGTTTAATGTCATGCAACCACAGATTCAGATTATGATTACATACTTACAACTTCTTCATGTGATGCCTTACAGGATTTTGAGATACATTCTATGTATGCCAGAGCTGGTTCTTGGATTTGGGTGCATCCTTTCATGTGACACCCTGTAGAGATTGGTTTCATACCTATGGTACCATGTTTGGTTCTCTATGTCTTGGTGATGACAGGTCTCTTGACATTGTGGGAATTGGAGATGTTAGGTTGCAATTTCCTTCTGACAGTTCTTTTGTTTTGCATGATATACACCATACCTGCATTAACTCGCAGCCTTATGTCAGCTAGACAGCTTGATGATGCAGGGTATTTTGTGTCTTTTGGAGACTCTGCATGGAAGATTACTCGTGGCAGGCTTGTGCTTGTTGCAAGAGGTGCCAAGTCTGGCAACCTCTATCCCTTACTTGTATCTGGAGCTACATTGGATCATGTTTTGTATGTGGGTTCTATTCCCCATGTATCCCTTTGGCATGCTCGTTTGGGGCGTATGTCTCTTAAAGGAATGAAAATGCTCCATGCTTTGCAGTATCTTCCGCCTTTTGACTCTTTGCATTTTGATTCTTGTGATCATTGTTTGTATGGCAGGTAGACTAGAAATACACATAAAAAGTCTGGTAAGAAATGCATGGGTGAGCCCTCGGCTCTTGTGCACTTAGATGTATGTGGGCCCATGCCTTGTCAGTCACTTGGTGGGACAAAGTACTTTGTTACTTTCATAGACGATTACTCACATAAGGTTTGGGCTTATCCCATAAAGAGAAAATCTGATGTCTTAGACACATTTCAGCATTGGCTTGCATTGGAAAAGAACTAGTCTGGGAAAAGGCTAAAATGCCTAATGTTAGATAATGGGGGTGAGTATGTATCACGTGCTTTTGAGCACTTTTGTGATGAGCGGGCTATTAAGCGTTAGTTGACCTCCCCTTACACCCCTCCCCAGAATGGTATGGCTAAACGCATGAATCACTTGATGTTCCTGGCCCAGATGCTAGACATGCTGATGTTAGACAGGATGTCGGTCAGGCAGTAGAGCCTGGTTTGAGGCATTCTACTAGAGATAGAAGACCTCCTGACCGTTTTGCACCCTCTATGGATCATGTACTGGTACAGATGTGGGAGAGCCTCTCACTTATGATGAGGGATGATTGTTACTCTTGGGAGAGGGCTATGTAGTCTGAGCTTGACTCATTGCATAAGAATCAGACTTGGGATTTGGTTTCCTTTCCTCAGGGTAAGAGGGCTTTGCCATGCAAGTGGGTGTACAAGCTAAAAAGTACCCCTGGACACCCCAAGTCAGCATACAAGGCTTGATTGGTTGCTAAGGGTTTTAAGCAAGAGCATGGTGTTGACTTTGATGAAGTCTTTTCTCCTGTGGTCAAGATGACCACCCTATGCTTAGTCTTGGCCTTGGTTGCACAGCTTGACCTGGACTTGTACCAAATGGATATCAAGACGGATCCACAGTATTTTAACATGGTATCAGAGGAGGTTTCAAGCTAATGAGTCATTAGGCCATTGATTTTTTACATGGGGACTTACATGATGAGATTTACATGGAGAAGCCCAAGGGCTTTGCAGACCTTGGTAGGGAACACCTAGTGGGAAAGCTAAAGAAGAGTCTATATGGCTTGAAGCAGGCACCTAGGGAATGGTACATAAGTTTGATGCATTCATGCAGTCCCATGGCTATAGCCGCAGTGCTATGGATCCATGCTTGTACAAAAGAAAGCCCGTGATGGTTCTTTACTGATGTTGGTACTCTATGTGGATGACATGCTTTTAACAGGGACAGCTCATGAGAAGCTAGATGCTCTTAAGGCTCAGCTCAAGAAGAACTTTGAGATGAAAGATCTAGGATAGGCCTCTCATATACTTGGTATGCACATTACGTGTGATAGATCTCAAGGAGTACTCTATTTGTCACAGAGGGAGTACATTCATAAAGTCCTTGAGTGCTTCCACATGCAGGATATTAAGGCTATTGGCTGTCCATTACCTTCTCATGTGAAGGTTTCATAGGCCGACTGCCCACAGACCGATGAATAGAGGGACGAGATGGCCAAGATTCCCTATGTATCAGTCGTGGGTAGTCTTATGTATGGCATGATAGCCACCCGTCCAGATATAGCTTTTGCAGTTGGGGTTATGGCACATTATATGGCTACACCTGGAAAGAAACATTGGGATGCCGTGAAGGGTATCATGAGCTACCTAAAGGGCACAACAGATATGTGTCTTTGTTATGGCAGCCAAGATACAGGAGTCGTGGGGTACATTGAATCTGATTATGGAGGACATGCAGATAGTAGGAAGTCCACTTCTGGCTATGTGTTCACTTATGCTAGAGGGGCTATCTCTTGGATGTCCAAGGCACATAAGTGTATGGCCCTTTCTACTACAAAGGCTGAGTATATTGTAGCCGCAGAGGCTTGCAAGAAGGCTATCTGGTTAGGCCATTTGATTGCTGACCTTGGTATGACAGATGCTATGCCGACACTACATTCGGATTCTATGAGTGCCAATTCAGTTGGCCAAGAATCCGGTCTTCCATGCGAAGATGAAAGATATTGAGGTGAGGTATCACTTCATTCGCGAGGTCATTGAGGACATGTCTGTTGACCTTGTCAAGATTCCGACTGAGCAGAATCCTATAGACTTTCTCAGAAGAGCCTCACTACTCAGCGCTTTGCCTCCCTCAGGAGATTCATAGGCATTGGATGAGATGATGTCTTTTTCCTCATCTTGTTGTACCGTCTTTTTCTTTTTCTCTCTCACTGGGGCAGATTCGCCTTTAAGTGGGAGGTTGTTGGGGGGTAAAGGCGCCTCCGCCTAGCCTCCCATGTATTACTACACTGATACTATCCGCCACTGCACATTGCAGGTGGTGGGCGCCCGTCACAATCACTTATTCTTTATTCTTTTAGTGATTGTTTGAATAAAGGAAGGCCCGGCCACACATTGTGGTTGTTGGAGTTCCCACTTTTGAGTCTCTCTCTCTCTTGGCTCTTGCTCTCCATCCGCCATAGCTCTCACTACCAAGCTTCTTCCTCCTAGGTTCCACTTCCCTTTCAAGGCTATGCTAGGCAAAGTTCACCTTGGGTTCACAAGAGTGTCGTCTGATACTAAGTGCAACATGAAACCTAGAAGCCCTATAACTATTATGTGAGGAATTTAGAAATGATAAAATGGAAGCACTTTAAGGAAAATAGGAGCTTCAGGTAGGATAGATTAAGAGATGCTCAAGAGGCCTACCAATGGTTCATGGTACAAGCCAACCGTTAGCAGTAGTCGAAGGACCTCCAAACTTAAACAATGGAAAAAGATTTGCTGGCAATAGAAGCAAAGGACAAGGAGCTATAAGAGCTAAAAAAGGAATAGGAAGAAGTGTAAGATCAAATGGAAAATATAAGAATACACTTAGAGTAGGAGAAGGCTAAGATGGCCTTGCACAAAAAGGACATTAGAGAGAATTGACAAGGCCAAGAGCAACTAAAGATGGCTTATGATGGCCTACAATAGACTGTTGACACAAATTTGATCAAAGCAGTCTTTAGAATGGAGAATGAAGTGAGAAAGAACTTTGATCAAGTATTGAGAAAGCTAATCGATGAAATAGCCAATTTACTATCTAGGAAAAGCTAGTTCAACATGCAGGTAGATGTGGATAAGTTTGTAATGTTATAGCAACATGAGCTCTACAAAAACACCATACATAAAATCACCACATATAGCATTGATGAGTTAATAGAGCTAAAAGCACAATTAACCTTGGCTAATGCAACATTGATAAATTTTGATTTTAGCCATGTGCATGATATTTCTACCCTAGCCCCAACTAGAGAAGCACTAAAAAGTCATTTAAAGAACACTAGGTATGAAGAGTAGGAGTTGAGAGCCATAAGGCTAGGAGGAATAAAACCTTTTAGATCAGAGCTATCCTTCCCTATAAAGCCACTAGAGGTCATGTCTTCCTCAATAGATTTTGTAGAGCCATAGGAGTTTGATGAGCTAGGGAAGAGTGCAGATGAAATGTCACCAGGACTATCGCTAGTGGTGTTGCCACTAGAAGTGCAAGAGTACCATTTATGATTGTTGAATGTGCTAAAGGATCCTTCTCAAAAAGTGATTGTTCCTCTTGTTGGCTATAGGGGATATGATGAACAATGAGAAGATCTAGATGAACTAGTAAAAAAATACCAAGAGCTATAAGGAGATTGGATTGTAGTGTTTGATTTTAAGGTATTTGTTGATGGAAAGAAAGTTGTGAAAGGCTCTACCCCCTAGAACTGTGCAGTCACTAATTCAGACAACTAAGAGCATTGAGAAAAAAAATGGAGAAAGCAACATGATGAAGATTCCCTTTGGCAAGCTTGTCAACTTCAATACAACAAAAGGTGAGGTGAGCACTTAAACTATTAGCCATGAGAAATATGGAAGCTTTGGCTAGAGTAGCGAAATGATGTCCTAGATATGGATGACATTACAAGGTTGATATTTTGCTATGCTAAAAGCTGCAAAAGGAAAAATGAGTTTTATTCTTGTTACCCCAAGTTGCATGTGCATTATAATCCACAAGTTCATGGCCAATATGACTTTCCAAAGATCCCCAATCTCAATGCCATAGTGCAAGAAGAGTTGTAGTTGTTCCAAGCTAGAGATTTGTGACCTTCATTTTCCACATTCCTTAAACACTTCACCAACTGTCTTGACCCTGCCTTCATCACCACTTGAAATTATCTTCATCTTTTGGTTAAGTTGTTGGAGCAAGACATCACTCCTTATGAGGAAAGAGTGCCCCCTTTATTCTTTGATATCAATGTAGGCATAGATAGGCATGATATGATTGCACCTATGCGCTACCCTTTTTCCATCCTATTGTGTGGTGCTACTAGAGGATAATGTAGATAGCCACTTTGCTTTATCAATTCATCCCTTTTATCTAGAGTCTTCCATCAAACTACGAGATATAGTTAAAGAGATAAGCAAGGGATATCTTAGACTCACCTTGTAACCACTCTTGGAGGAATAATGTTGTAAATTTAAAAAAAAAAAACAAATATAAAGAGAGTAAAAGCTCTAACCTAGATAGGTGCATAGCATGAATACTACACCTAGGGATCCTCAAGTTAGGCACATCCAATGCCTTGGTTGGCTAGCTTTGCTTCTAACCTCCTAGCCCTTTCTCCATAGCACAATCTCAAGGCACATCAATGTGGAAAAATACCTTGAGCTTGCTAGATAACTTGTCATCGTGAGATCTCACCACACAATAAAACTATACACTAATTGCTTGATGCCCAAAAGGTAGAAAATCCTAAAGCTTTTGTATAAAAGGGATAAGAGATAATGAAAAGGTCTATTAATGTATGTGCAATCTTGTGGTCTTCCTGCTTGTGCTATTTGTTCTAGCAAGGTAGAGAGTAAGGTTGAGGGAGAGAGTGAGAGTGAGGGGCATCAAGTGAGAGATAATGGAAAAGTCTATTCATCTATGTGCAATCTTGTGGTCTTCATGCTTGTGCTATTTGTTCTTACAAGGTAGAGAGTAAGGTTGAGGGAGAGAGTGAGAGTGAGGGACATCGAGTGAGAAGCTCTTACATCCATTTCTTCTTCTTAATATGTTTTTTTGGATCAGCTTAAGCGGTAGTGAGAGCTTGTGAGGGAGGGAGAGTGATGAAGTGAGGGATCTTAACAAGGGAAGTTTCCTCCATCTTTTTTCTTCTCCTTTAGTTATCCTTGGTGGTTTGTGCAAGCAAGACAACAATGCAAGCTAGAAGATGAGAAAGTAAGTATATGTGTGGATCATGGAGCAATGCTTGTCAACGTGTTGTGACTACAATGTGGTGAGTGTTGGTAAGCATGCTCACTACAATTGCATGAATTTGATCTATCATTGGTAGGTTAGTTTGATGCGTAACATATATGTGTGAGTAGAATCGTGAGAAATAGTTATGATTTCATGAGTCAAACCCTTGAAAAAAGAAGGGTTTGTTTGTCGTACCGCCTTTGGTGTGTGAATGGTATGGTAGCCCACAACAATCTTCTCTTTTCCTTTGCTAGAGCTTTTTTCTCTTTGAGCTAGTTCTTATTGTACTCTCTATGGAGAGAGTCTCATCTCTTCTATGTCCTCATAGGATTATCAAAGGGTTGTAGCAAAGTCTTCATTTTCCTTCCTACCTACTGTCTTTATTCACTATATCTCTTTCTTTGATTCCTTGACAGTAGTGTGAAGTGCAACTCTCTCTTGTTGTAGCATTGATTTCTTTGCTATTGTCTAAGCCCTTTTCCTTGAATCTTCTGAGCTTATCTCACTTTTATCTTTTTCTCTTTGTCTCTTTTTCCTCTGAATGGTTTGTTCTCTTACTTTTTCTCCATTGATGTATCCAATCTTGCTCCCTATGAAGCAGTGACTCCTGGGATTTTGTCTATGGAACCATGATGGAAGACTTGTTAGATCATGTGCAATTCCTCCTTAAAAATAGCAATGGACAAGAGTTTGTTATAGTTGATTGTATGTTTTTCCCATTTTTGTGTGATAGTTGGTGTTCATGTTAGCTTTTTGTATTTCCTAGTCCGTTGTTTGATTTCTAGGGTAGGTTCTACTAGTTGGGAAGTAAGTGTTACTTGGGTTATCCTATATTCATCCCCTACCTAGTTTCCTAAAATGCTAAATTTGGTGCGAGGATCATAGTTTTGAATGAAATCCACACATGTGCTTAAGTGGGCAAATCCACTGCATACCTTAGCATAAGTTTGAACATCAGATTACTCTACCAACGTTTTTGCAGTGTCATGCTTATCAATAACCTCTTCAAAAAATTTTAGCAATTAGAAATTTAGATTATAGACACCCTAGATTCATAGATGTAAATTTTATTCCTTGCATTACCTAATTGTAAAGACAATTTTGTCCTTATTTCTAGGGTCCTTGATAGGTATTGGTGCATGGGTGCCACTACATGTACTTGAAAATTTGAAGATTCTACTCTTTGCATAACCAAAAAGATATCATCATGAGAATTAGGCAAGTAGTGGAGGAAATGAAAAAATGATAGAAATCACTTACATTAAAAAACAATTACCATTTGCTACCATATGGTTCATATTGGTTCTTCCCCCCATGAAAAGGATGTAAAATGCTTCCTAGCTTGCAATGTGGGGGACTTGTGTGGTGTTATGGGAAATTTTGGGTGTGCAAATGTTGGAAGAGATTAGTTACTTAATAATATAAACAAAAAGTATATGAATATATGTGTGTGCAAGTTGTTTAGGGCCTATTTTTGGATAGCCACCAATGGCCATTACATTGTAGTTTGACAAAAGAGTCCAAGTCAAAAGTTTAAGTAGCTAGTGCACAAAGATAAGTCATTGGATTGAAGTGCTTTTGCAAAACTATGGTTGTGGTCCTCCCATGTGGTTTTCTAGTGGGAGACATCCTTAAGCATTTGATCATTTGAAATTCCTAGGTCAATTATTTCATAAGCTCTAGAGAGCATTTCAAATGTTATATCAAGTTGGGCAAAGTAGTTAGTGGTGGTTAAGAAGGTTGGTTTGCTTAGCTAGTGATGTTACCATTTGATAGATTGATTGTTGAGTAGTATTGCGATTTATTTTTGTTGGTAGGCATGAATCTATTATAGTAATTTGGTATTAGCTATCACTTGGGGGCTTTTTGGTCACAAATCGCATGGTGGGGAGGCTTGCTTGAGCTAATCTGCCAAATACACACATTATACAAAAGAGGAAGCTTAGTCAAGAACATAAGAAGAGAGATGGAGACCAAAACATTTTCTTACTGGCTTTTCTACCTTCTTCCTCACACAATGCAATATACACAAATTATAGATATGATACAATATCAAGGAAAGGGGCCTACTAAGTTAAACACTGCATAATTGACTATACCAATTGATTAGCGCTATAACTATGCTAGTTGTAGGTAGATGTAACAAACCAACTATAATAAGTGATAAGTCATTGGCCATTTGAGTACCATAATGACCACTGAGGTGCTAAGTACAGATGTCCAAATCTATCTAACTAGGCAGCCCATCATCAATGTCCATACATGTTGAGTTTTCCATCTCAACACTCCCCTTCAAGCTTAACTGCGTGTGTGCAACTCCAAGTAAGCTCTAAAAATTTTGAAGCTTCTCTACACCCAATGCCTCTATGAAAATGTCAGCTATATGATCTTGTGTATTGACATATACCAAGTCAATTTCTCTCGCAAGTACCTCCTCTTTCACAAAATGGTAATGCACCTCAATGTGTTTTACTCTAGCATGGAACATTGAGTTCCTAGCTAACCATATACTGCTCATGTTGTCACAGTGAATGATAACTAGAGCATCTCCCTACACATCCAAACTCGAGGGGTGAACCTATAAGAAATCATCTATTTAACATGAATTCAAAGGATGTTAAGAAATACTTTTTCTTTACATACTATAAGCCTAAAGACAACATAACAAGTGGATGCTAGTGAGGGCTCACACAGATCTTGGAGCAGTGTTTCATAAGTTGTAGAGGAAAAAAAAGATTTGGCATTAGCTCTAGGTGCAAGTATGAAGGGTCACATAGTGGTGAAGCCCTTGAAACATGAGCTTTTCAAATTAGAGACATCTAACTAAAGTGTCTTGTAGGAGTATTACAATGTGCACATTGCAAATAACCCAACATGTAAAGAACTTGCATCTTATATTTGAAAGTAAATGAACTTTTCCAGTGGCACCCAAACTATAATGAGTGAAGCAAAAACTATGCTAGCTCTTAAGACAAATGCAATTTATTTTGTTGACAAAATACAATCATAGTTCATCTGGTTAGTTGTGGTCAAAATTTTGACAATCTTTTGGTCTCTCAGTTGTGGAACAATAGCACACTTGTCAAAAGTCAATGTAATATAAATGTAGATCTAGATTGCTTGCACGAATTGTTTTGTATTGAGAGAGAGAGAGAGAGAGAGAGAGAGAGAGAGAGAGAGAGAGAGAGAGAGAGAGAGAGAGAGAGAGAGAGAGAGAGAGAGAGAGAGAGAGAGAGAGAGAGAGAGAGAGAGAGAGAGAGAGAGAGAGAGAGAGAGAGTTAACAATGTGGTGGAAGTGGTGGTGGTAGTAGTGGCGGCCCTAGCAATGGTGATGGTAGTGGTAGAAATAGAACTGGAGGTGGATATATCTAAGGGCGAAATAAGGGAACTATGTGAAACAAGAATAGAGAGATTGCCCAAAAAAACTTCCTCAAAAGCTCACTTGTGTTGAGATGACAAGCTCAACACATGCGGACATTGATGATGGACCGCCTGGTTAGATGGGTCCACACGTCTACACTTAGCATGTCGGTGGCCATTATGACTCTCACATGGCCACTGACTCATTACTTATTATATTCAGGTCGTTACACCTATTTACATCTGGCATAGTTATAGCGCTAGTCGACTAGTGTAATCAATTATGTATTGTTTGACTTAGTAGGCCACTTTCCTTTATGTTGTATCTTATCTATACTTTGAGCACTTTGTAAAGAGTGTGGAAGAAGAAGAAGAAACCAGCAAGAAAACGTTTTTTTGCCTCCATCTCTCTTCTTGTCTCTTGAGTGAGCTTCTCCTTGTGCATTTTGTGTGTGTTCGACGCATCATCTCGAGCAAGTCTCCCCACCACGCAATTCTTGACATGGTATCAGAGCCGCGTCACTGAGAGAGGCTGATTTCGAAGGCTGAAGTGAAGGAGAAGAAGCAAGGTTCGAGCAAGCAAGCCACGGGTAAGAAGCTCTCCCATCCTTCCACTCTTTCTCTTGGATAGTGCCTGTGGAGGCACCGGAAGCAGGGCATAGCAAAAATCTCAGATTGCAGTGAGATTTGGTGTGCGCGAAGAGCGCTATGTATTCTGCAGATATGCCCTATAGGGTATTTCCGCAGTTAATTTGGGCATCTGAGGCTATTTCAGGCCCCGTTTTAGAGCCGCAAGGTTGCGGACAGCAATTTCAGGGTACACTGTGACTTCGACTGTATTGACCGAAGGTGGGTGCATAGGTTACAAATTTCAGATCTGTAAGTTCAAAGGTTTTTACCAGCAAGTAAACACAAGGTTTATCTGCAAAAAGGTTGCAGATTGCATGTATTGTTGAGCAGACAGTGAAAAAGACTGTCTGGTGTATTGCTGTGCACTACAGGTCGAGGGTTGCAGAAGATTTGCTTACTGTTGTTATTAATTTTGAGATAATGGCGGAGAACAGTGGAAGCCCCATCATTGAGAAGCTCGACAAGAACAACTACCCTCCATGGAAGTTCTGTGTCACGAACTTCCTTATTGGAAAAGGCCTCTACGAGTTTGTTTCAGGTGAAGAAAAGGAGCCGGAGGTGAGTGATCCTCCAACTGCAGAAGAGGCAAAGGCACGGAAGGAATGGAATGCAAAAGATAAAAAGGTCATGTATTGGTTGTTTGCAGTAATTGACAATAAAATGCTGGGACACATTAGAAATGTAGAGAATTCATATGCAGCTTGGACCATACTTGAAAGTATGTTTTCTGTAAATACAAAGGCACGAAAGATTCAACTCAAGCAAGAGTTGAATACATTGAAGAAAGGGAAGATGTCTATCAATGAGTATGCACTGAAGGTAAGGAGCATTGCAGATGCCTTGGCAGCGATTGATGCAATGCCCGATGATGATGATTTGGTGTCGTCTACCTTGGGTGGACTTAACAATGAAAAGGCTTGAAAGTCTTTTGTAACTTCCGTATATGTTAGAAAGCCATTTCCAGATTTCGATGAGTTGGTCTCCCTTATGATCATTGAAGAGATCAATATGCAGAGTGAGACATCTAAAAAAAGTGGTCAACAGGTCCAAGCTTTCTACTCCAGTTTAGGAAGGGGATGTGGCAGGTTCTCTTCAAGAGGCCGTGGTACAGGACGTGGTAGTGACAACCAGCAAAACAGATTGAATCAGCAATTTGGCGATATGCAGGTTTCAGGAGGTCATGGTAACTTTAGAGGTAGGGGGAGCTTTAGAGGAAGAGGTGGATGGCAGAACAGAGGTTCTAACAACTCTGGTATCGTGTGGCACTACTGTGGCAAAACAGGTCATATCGCAGCCCAATGTTATGCTAAGAAAGATAATATCCGCAGTGGTAAGTTGCAGCAAGGAAACTATGCATCGTCTTCATGACAAAATGAAGATAAAAATGAACGTCTATTTGTTATGCAGCATATGCTGAATGTTGTTACAGGAAAGGGAACACATGATGATGTTTGGTATGTTGATTCAGGTGCATCCAATCATTTGACCAGCCATGCAGAATGGTTTGAAGAGATGCAAGATTTGCAAAATGCAGGTTATGTGCAGACGGGTGATGATTCATGCCACCCAATTTCACACATTGGAAAAGTTCCATTGTCCTTGCATGATGGTAAGACAAAGAGTCTTTCAGATGTATTACATGTGCCATCTATTACAAAGAACTTGGTGTCAGTCGGTCAAATGGTAGAGCAAGGGCTGTAAGTCAGATTTAATGCAAAGGGCTGCTTTGTAGAAGACTTCAATGACAAGTGCAGGTTGGTAGCAAAGGAAAGTAGAGTTGGACGTATGTTTACTCTGGATGCTGAAATTCCTACTATGAATGCTGCTATGTATGCTAAAGGAAAAGGTGTTGTTACAGATATTGAAATTTGGCACAAACGCATTGGACATGCAAATGTACAAAGGCTGAAATTAATGCAGTCCAAAGGGTTGGTTACAGGTTTGCCTACATTTAGAGTTGCAGAATTTCATAAGGTATGCGAAGCATGTCAGTTTGGTAAGCAGGCAAGACAACCCTTTTCACATGACAGAGATGTAAGCAGAAATATCCTTGATGTTGTGCATACAGACATTTGGGGGCCTACACAAAATATATCTCTTGGAGGCAATTCCTACTTTGTCACATTTATTGATGATTGTTCTAAAAATCTGTGGATATATTTTATGAAGGAAAAAAGTGAAGCGTTTGAGCACTTTAGAATTTTCAAGGCTGCAGTTGAAAGAGAAACATGCTTGAAAGTAAAGTGCTTGAGGTCAGATGGAGGGGGAGAGTACCTCTCGAATGAGTTCAGTGATTTTCTAAGGTCTCATGGGATAAAGAGACAGTTCACATGCAGGTATACCCCACAGCAAAATGGGGATTTTATTTTTACGGGCTTTCATTTTCGTTCTTTTCTAATCAATCTCTTTTTTTCGAGCTTTTTCGTGCAACATATCCATTCTGCATATAAATAGTCTTACTTAAGGAGTACGACATGTTGCATTTACATGAACACACATCAAGAAAACAAAACCAACAGAAAACTAGTAAAACATATTCGTGTCAAATAGTCGCAAGGTACACTCTTCCTAAAAACAAATCAAAGATCCCAATGCATGTAATCTCTTAGACAAAATCGGGCATAGTCACATGACGAAGTGTATAATAAACATATAAAAGTAGTAACAAAATGAAATGTCTAGAGTCTCTCAAAAAAAAAAGCACACTCTCTCTCAGCATGGTACCGGTCCACACACTATGGTGGACAAACACTCCCCATAGAGCACATCATCTATTTCTAGACACATGCAATGTCTCATCTCCTCTGCACTGGCCCGCGCCAAACCACCACACCCTGCAAACACATCCAAAACATAGTCGTAGCGTTTCGTAAATGTAGCTAGTAACCACCTAACCATATCACCAATCAAGATACATAATCTTTGTGGCCATGCAAGTAGAAACAATGAAAATACCATACAAGGTAACCTGAGAGCAAAAACATGCAAGACTACTTATCGAAAGAAAAGATGAGACCTCTCTGCTCCGCCTCTGACAATGACATCATCAACGTCCATGGGAGAGACACAATCATCCATCATGTAGCTACGATACGCTGGAAACAATCTCTCTGAAATCTTCTCCCCAGCCTCTCTGTCGTAGCAAGGCACAACATGACCAGCATGATGCCAAAGACACACAGTAAGATCAAGTACCTATTCACGAGTGGAAATAGAATAAGTGATCCATGTTTTTATTTAAAGCATGTAACACAAACTTTATTTAGAACATACAACCATACGTTCAACGTATCCAACTTTGTTATCTTACCGCCTCTCTAGTAACGGGATGTCGATAAGCCTTGGAGTCACACATGAGTGTCCAAGTGCGGTGAAGCATAAGCCCCACTCTTGCCGCATCCATAATAAACTCACCTATATGCTCTGCTAAGCACATAGTGACTAAGAATCCCTGGTCGGCCAAATACTCGCGAACAAGGTCCATACAACCCATAACTAGACCCTTTGAGAATGTGTTCCACTTGGGAATAGTCATGCCCTCTAAAACAACATTGGCATTATGATATATGAGAAGTGAGTTTGATGTAAACCTTGTGTGATAGAAAGCATAACTTACCCAATGGGATGGGACCTAGAGCATCCACAAGCAAGCTCGTAGGAAAATCCGCAAATATCAATCGAGCCACCTCTTGACATGGAACTCCATCTTTGCTATAAAGATGCATCTTTTGTGTTGCAAAAAACTTGTTGATGCTATACACAAAACAACATAGTCATTAATGCAAAGTAAATGATGATGCAATGCTATATGCAACATGTAAATTGATGTTCTTGCAATATGTAGTTGTCATGTCTACCTATCAAGGGAAAATCTATCAATTTGGGTCACATCCACTAATAGAGCATCGACATATGTTTGATACTGGAACCCTGCAACAATTATTTCAAAGTAATTTATTTTTAATAATCATACACGAATTTCAAGTTAATATAAGACTTCTCACCTACTAAATGGGTCATAGGTCGCCTCTCCCAATTCTCTCGACCAAGAGATGAATCTGCAACAAAGGAGGTGGTGGGCGCCATAGAGGACTCTAGCACATTTTTTCTCCCTGGATTACCTTGAGTACCTTGGGTGGCACCTTTGGTAGCCTTGGTTGCTTGCTCCTCTACAGTGGTGGGTGCGGTAAGCGGTTCATGAGTATCAACTCCCTCCTTGAATCCTACATAGTATCATTCACCCTTAGATTCCCATGCATGAGCACAAAAACTATTGCTACAAAAGCGACGAGATGTTTACATAGATTGAAGTACTTACTCTCATGCAGATCTTTCTCTTGCTTAGGGATAACCCCCACAGGGTAATCCAGCCACCAAGGGCAAACACTTGCCTCCCATGCCGTCAATTTTCTCTCACGTAATGATGGAGAATACATAGTGTTCTCGTCACGAACATCAATCCACTCTCTTATGAATTGCGGAGCTGCATCCAACCTCTTCTCTTCTACACATTGTAGTATCCACCTGCAACATTCTTGCCAATTACGCAAGCAAATGCATGCAATCTAATATGAAAATCAGACACACAATCTAATATGAAAATGCATGCTAACCTATAAATCACACGTTTGGCTGAAAACGTAAGCTCTGGCATCTTCTCTGCAACATCTGAAGATTTCACTCCATCCAAGAAGTGTACAAAAGCCTACACAAGTTTCACAAGCGCTTAACATTAGCACATATTCATTTTAAGAAAGAACTTAAGAAAGCAATATGAATGCACTGCATTGAGTCAACCTGCATGACATGATTCTTCATGTTAAGCTTAAAGAACTCCTCAAATGAATTTGGTAGCTGTGGACCTTCTACTTGTATCCTATCAATCTGAAGTAGTGCCTCCGAATGCAAGTGAGCCCAATATGTCTCTTTCTTCATGTAAATCCGAAAGAGCTTATAATCACCAAAATGCGGGTATTGGGGGTCTTTGGCCTTTGTGAGACTCATAAGATGCAACAATATTTTTTTCCTGTGATGCACAACAATATACGCAAATAGAAAGCATTGAAGAAGAAAGCATCACATACACACACCTTGCGTTATATATACAAATTACCTTTCCGCAGGGATTTTTGCATTATATATACAAATTACCTTGCGTTATATATACAGCTTGTCTCTTGTGATCTTGAGCATGCTTGCATCATCCCACTTTAGCCCAAATAACAACTTAAAGAACTCATCACCATTTTGGGGATTAGCAATGGATAGGTATTTGTAACCCCTATCCTTAAGGCGCTCCTCTTCCACCCTTGTAGCCTTCTCCAAACGTTTCTTCCTCTCTACCTCATCTAGACCAAGAGCCTCAAGCTTAGCAGTTTCTTTTGAGATGAATACATGAAATTCATCCTATCATTCCAAAAAAAAAACTAAATTAGAGATAGAAAAGCACATCTCATACAAGTGAGCCATAGAAAGAAAATCACCTTCCATACAAGCTGAGATATTAAACTGCAAGGAGAGTTATACCATGGAGCAACACCATGATAATACATTGCCTCCATACTCATCTCAACCTCAGCCCACTTCCTCATGGCCGGACTCAATCTATCTAGAATGGAGTCTTTGTTTGCAATACCAAACTTTTGAAACATATACACCTCATGCGCAATATTTGGAGTAACATGAGCTCTGGAAATACTATTGAAAACAAACAAAAGCATAATATGAGAATGTAAGTGTAACATATTACAAAGAGGAGCATAGTTAAAGGAAGAAGACTTACGCGTTGGTGGTGTCTAGTGCGAGTAGTAGCTCTGCTTCCTTCGCCTTTGGCACCTCAATGAATTGGCACCGTACACTAACATGGTAGTGAGCACAGTCGGAGTACTCTGTAATTGAAAACCAACAAACATAAGAATGGGATACAAACATTCAATACTTGCATGTATAGTGGACAACTTACTTTCTTTGATGCATTTCCACCACGTTTTAAGCGTGTGGTTTCCATCCCAAGCCAAGAACTTTTTACCCTTAAGGTCTTGCCACTCTCTTCCAAGAGCCCTCTCAAAATCCTCATTTCTTTGACGCCATATTGGACCCCATTCATCTAGATTGCTGGCTGTCACAGACATGGTCTCCCCTCTCGGACCTTCAACTGACACAAGGAAGTGTCCCATAGTCTCAAGATAACCAGTGGAATCAAAGGAAGGAATCAACCACTGGGCATCATCCGTAGCAAATCTGACTGCCTCATGAGCCACTAATCTGCAAAGAGGCACAAGAGGAGGCAGCGTCCTCTTTTTTATATAAAATTGACTTAGCACATCCTTCATCAGTCCTAGAGAGACTTGCTTGCCTAAGTTCCTTGAGTGCTTCTTTTCTTTTTCATCATCATTCTCCCCTTGATCACTATCACCACTCACCTCTTCTTTGTCATCTAGACTATCATGTTGCACATTAGTCTCTGTAGGAGCAGATATTAATAAGTAACAATAAAAAATAGTAGCATTAAACCAATCATATTTAATACATAACACTGAACAAAGAGTCATATGTAAATGAAATGGACACATAAGTGACTACCTGTGTGCTCCGCAACCCCGTCAATTGTATTGGAGTCCCCATCCACTTGTGCTTCGTCATCAATGTAGACACATCTTTTTGGACCACATCCTTTCTTTTTTGAAGGAGTGTCCACTGATCTCAAACGCGATGATGCTTCTTGCTCTAAGATCCGCCCAGGAACACATCTTGAACGTAGCTTCATACAGACTTCACGGCTACTATGAGGTGACACACATTTCTTTCTCTTTCTAAGCACTCTTTTAGGTGCCATAACTTTCTCTACACACTTACAAATAGATACACGATCAACCTCTTTAAGATTAACAACACAATCAATCTCTTTAAGATTAGCAACACAATCAATCTCTTTAAGGTTAAAGATTAACAACACAATCAATCTCTTTAAGATTAATAACACAATCAACCTCTTTAGGCCATGGGACGAAGCCACGGACGAAGCCACACGCTTGTGCATAAGCCCACGGATCGTCCGTGCGGACGCGGACGATTGGGGGGCTTCAATCTCTTACCTTGTTCTCACGAAGCATACGGGACAAAGCCACATGCTTGTAGCCATGGGACGAAGCATAAGCCCACCCAACGGTTGCACGGACGCAACCATAAGCCCACCCATCGTCCGCGCGGACGCGGACGATTGGGGGGCGTCTGGCCTTTTTTCCTTTGTCTTCAACTCTTCTTTCCAATTGAGGTTGCATCAAGGTTGCGAGGCCCTAGAAATGATATGCCGGCCTGTTTTGTCTACGTGTGGGTCATGACATGCAATGGGATAGGTGTGGCCTCCCCATCAAGTGTCTCGACACCGAATAACCCCAATGGAACTGATGGCTCATTTGCTGAACTAGAGGATGGCTTCCATCTAGGGCAATCAACAAAGAGATGAGTGATTCCACACTCAGTGCATCTTAGGTTAGCCTTATCTCTATTTGCTTGCTCCCTCTCAAGGTAGCATGAAGAAACATGTCCTGGGTGACTGCAAGTTCAACACACGATTGGTTCTTGGGTCTGCGCTCCTAGGTCTCTACCTCTCCCTCTACCTAATGGAATCACCGGTATTGGTTGGTAGTCCATAAGGACTGTGTTGCCTTCTTCATCGTACGATATGTAAGGGTTTACATAAGGCTCATCACCGTTCAGCTCCTCCATATAGTAGACTGGAGTATCACTTAGTGGATGGGTTACGTAGGGTCCCAGTGGTGTAGGGATACTTGTATGGTTTATCTCCATCCTAGGAATGGTTATCTTAGCATCATTAAGTGCTAGGAGGGCCAATGGGTTTTCCCTTCCAAATAAATTCAGTGGCATGTTCGCAAGGTAGGGTTGATCGTAAGGCTATGGGTATGGGAGTCTCTAAGGTAGTCGATAATGCATGGTGTCATGGCCGAACCTACCACAATTAGTGCAAGGTCATGACCTAGGGTCCTGATACTCGGCTGGCAGGTGGTTCCCGCCACAATGCATGCATTGGATGTGTGGGCCCATTGGCCATCTCATCATCTCATGTAGTTTAGCTATTTCCAACTTCATCTTTGCTAGCTCTTATCCTTAGTTAGTGCCCTTCCCTTTATCTCGAGCGCTTGGGCCTGATCTCTCACTCGGTGTTGAAGCTCTCTTCGAATCCTTGGCATTGGACTCTTCTCAATGATTTGAGCTCCTAGATCTTCTCTCTTTGAGCTGGTCGTCCACTCTAATAGCTTCTTTAAAGACCCTCACCATCATGTCTCGTTGCAAGCTCGAGTTGCCGACCAAGGCTTTGTAGAGCTCTTCACTTCGTATTCCATTAATGAATACCATGGACATTGCTCTTTTGGTTGGTCTCTCACCCACAGGGATTCTCTTTTGAAGAGGCTCCTCACATGGGTCACGTAATCTCGGATGTCCTCTTTCCCCCTCTGCTTCACGTTCATAAGTCGTATGAGCAAGTTATCGGAGTACCTAAGTTCAAAAAATCTCTTAATGAATAGATTTTTCAGGCTATTGAAATTGGCTCTCTCCGTAGAATCTAGTCTTGTGTACCAGGTCTGGCCCTTGTTGCGCCTAGGCACAGTTCCAAAGCTTGGGAGTGTTGAGTAGGATCAATGAGGCCATTGGCCTCGCAAACCTTCTCAAATTGCTCCACAAAGCTGTATGGGTTAGTGTTTGCTTGATATTTGTCAAGTTGCTTTACTACCACAGGGATTTTTGATTGGCTTTTAGAGCCTTGGTTGACTCCTAACCCAGCTAATGGAAATGTTGCCAACACTGCAGTGCTCTATTTTGCTGCCGTGTTATCTAGCAGCCACTTCATCAGAAGCTCGCTCAATGTGAGGTCTCCTTCTAGTTCTCTCTCACCTCTATCTAATTTGTGCGTGCTAGGGCTAGCACTCTTTGGATCTCTCACATTTCCATGCTCTGGCATAAGCTCCTAGTTTTGTTGATCTTGGTTGTATGCAACTAGGCATTGCAGGGCCTTGCATGCTAGCTTCCTCTCCTCCTCAAGATCTGCTATGATGTTCTCTACAGGTCTACCACGGTGTTCTAGCCGAGTTTGGGCATCATATTTTCTCACTGATTATTGGATCACGTTAGGAAAATCTCCTAGGTTAAGTTCTTTGTGGCTTCTATGGCATGAGCTACCCTCTTCCATGTCTAAGACTTCATGTACCAAGTTGTCGATTAGGTTGATGAGGTTGTGTAGATCCACTTCCCTAATAGTGTTGGTCCTTGCTATGTCCGGCTCTTCAGTTGCATTCTTTGCTTGGTTTTACTTTTGGGGATTCGATTACCTACCTATGTCTTGGGATCTTCTCTTATTAGTGGGTTCCTTGGAGTTTTTATGTTTGGGTGAGTTCCTTGTTAATTACAACTAGTCCTCAACTTATCCTCACTATGTGCATGTGTTTGCATGCGTGTTCTTTTTTGTGCACTGTGCGAAATCAAGCTTTTAGCTCTTCTCAAGTATCTTTTGAGGGCTAAAAATCAAAGTGAGTGAGAAAACAAAGTGTCTAAGCAGCTCTAGCACTCTCGTCATGGGTTTAGCCTGATAGGCTTGTATGCTTCGTTTCTAGTTGTCCTCGAAGGTTCATAGGGTTTTTCACTATGCCTTCCACTCAGTCAAGATTTGTTTGGGGCTCTACGACTCTGCTTGGTGTTGCTAATAGACTGGATTGCTAGATGGTTGACTAGTGTCACCTCTACGTCTACATCTCACTGATTCCTTTGTTCGTTGTGCCAGAAAGGCATTTCAAGCATCTATATGGTCTTCAGGTGTTCATACAGTCGATGTCTAGGTGGGTTTGTCCAAATTTTAAACATTTTGGAAAAAATCAAATTCAGCCCAATAGGTTCGAATTGCAAGGGCCAAGTGACTAATTGGGACAGGCCAAGTTGCCGAGGGCCGAGTGAAACTAGGATGAATTGGGCCGGGGTGAATGGCACAAGGCTCGAGTGGACTGAGGCCCGAATATGAAATCCGGACCGGTCGAATGGCTAAGGGTCGAGTACCTAGTCTGGTTGAGTGGATGATGCGAACAGTGGGTGGGTTGAGTGCTACATGTCCAAATGTGCCAGGACGAATTGGGTAGGGCCGAATGGCCAAGGACAAGTGGTCGAGGGCTGATTCTAGGACTCGGCCGAGCGTTGAGCTGCTCGAACGGGCCGAACGTGGCAGGTTTTTTTTGAAACGATGAAAAATTCATTGTGCTGAGTGATTTTGAGCTTCACACTTGCCAAGCACTTCTAGATCCCATCTATGCATGAAGGAGAAGGTGTGGGTATACCTATAGTGGGAAACAAACTTGTCAGCAACGACAACATTGAAGTGGATCCACTCAATGGAGCTCTATCTGTCTCTCTCTCTCTCTCAACCAGGGTTTAAGATGAGCTCTCCCTTGGCCTCTTGGCTATTAAACCCCTTCCCCGCAAAGTTCTTGCGACTCCTACTCCCTTACTCATCAACCTTAACCCCCTTAAGCACTCCTTCTTCCCATTTTTCTTTATTTGTGCCGTGTTTGACCTATTTTACAACAACAAACCCTATGCTTTTCCAATTGATCTCTTAACCTTAACCTACTCTAAATGCAACAAGAATCGTAAGTAAAGTACTGAATTGATTTCTCCTACTCTCCTACTCATCCAACCATCAAAATAACCCAAATACTTACTTGTTGTGAATATTAAAACCCCAAAACTTCCTACCTATCTCAAGCTCCGGTTCAGGGATGAAACCCTTACTTCAATGCTCGGTTTGAAGCGCTCAAGTGCTCAAGCTTGAATTCGTCTATCCCGCCAACAAAACCAAAATGTTGAGGCTTCTCATGCTCAACTGCCACCAAGACCTACAGACTGCTTATTCCTTCAAGCGTTTTAAGCGAGCATTAATGGCTATCTCTCACACATAGCCGATGTGCTATCCCTCTCTATGAGTGTAGTGAGCTTACCTTATGCCCGATTGAGTTGCTTCCTCTCTGAAGCACTCCGATATCTCCATGATTTGTGATGCAAGCTCAAGCATCCTCAAGCCTATTCCTCCAAGCTCCATCCTCAATAGCCACACATGAGACGAGAAAAGAGAAGAGAAGAGAGTGTTGAGATATTTGTAATCACACCTACTGTGGCCTCTTTGTATGAAGCCGTTCTAGGCTTAGGACATGCACGTAGAATGAATCCCATATGCACAGAGAGGAAAAACTGCTACCCATCTAGCAACTATAAAGCATTGTACTTGACTACCATCTTACATATAGATAATGAATACAATGTCATGATGATTTGTACTTTCAGTTAAGTGTCTTGTCTTTATCAGTACTATAGAAGATTGTGTTTATGAGTCCAAGTCTCAATCTTGGAACCTAATTCACTTATGTAACAGTTGGTCTTCAGTTCTTGGTCAATGTCATCATGAGTTCAGTATATGTCTACAAGCCACCATAGCCATGCTCTAGATCCGTGTCATTTCACATGGTATTAGAGCCCAACTAAGCATGGCTTGGCATGTGTCAACTCTCATCTCTTCTCCTCCAGCTCCTCACAGTCTCAGATCAACTCAGGATAAGTGCATGACTTCATTTTCACCTTGCACCTTGTGGCAGCCATAGCCAGTCTGCACCCTGCCTCCTTTGAGCCCTTGGATCTCTTCATAAAGGCCATTTTAGCTCATGACATCTTCTGAGGATCTCTTCATTGCCTTAGGGCATAGCTCTTTGGCACTTCAATCAGTAACATTGCTGCACCCTAGCTTCAACATTGTTGAAATTGATCATGCTATTCAGAAGTGCACCTCTTACTGGTTGTACAGTTTGTGCACTTGTCCTGTGTCATGACGTTGGACAAGAGCATAGGGCTTTCAAATCTTGACATCTAAGGCACCTTCCCACCAGAGATCTCGTCGAGATACTACTGCGTCAGGCTGTTACAAAGGAAAAACCAGTGGCTACAGAAAACCCTAAAGTTGAGAAGCCATAGCTTTTGAGCTCAAGCTCAAAACCACTTCATTTTCTAACTCTTCTTAGTCAATTGGAGTTCCTGCCACTTGATTTAGAGTTCTTACCTAGTAACTAGCACACATTTGGGCATCAAATTAGTAAGGATGGGAGATCTTGAAGGCTTGAAAGATTTGGAAGAACCTCAAGCAGTAGCATAAACAACAAAGCTTCCTTCTTTGCTTCATTCTTCCTCCATTTGGCAAGGCAAGTATTGTCACCCTGATCCGAGTATTTTCTCAGTGTTTAGCAAGATTTTACTAGCAAGGAGGGGACTCAACTCAAGCAATGGGATCATAAAGCAAAGGATCAACATCAACATTAAACATCAAACCTCAAATTAGTATATTTCAATACTACACTGCCATTGCTTGTGTCCTTTGACACATACAAAGATCAACTAAATTTTGGTTATTCTCAGGTCATGGGTATTGATTTTTGGTCATGTCAATGCCAAATATGAAGATTTTTAAGGGGTGCTTCTTATGAAAAGTAACATGTATCTTATGACCCATTTACACTACATAGAAGATGTTACTCTACCTATAGGAAGACATGGAGCTGCCTATATCCAAATGCCATGACTGTATTCATTTGAAGAACTTGAAGACATGCCTACTACCTTGAAGAAAGTAGTCATTTCCACAACCTCAAAGACAATGATATCTTTGCTTGAGGGGGACATGGACATAAAGATGGATGTAATTGATGCAAGCAAAGTCAAAAAAGAAGACCATGAAGAAGAGGACCAAAAGAAGCAGAAAAATCATGAAGACTCTAAAGTGGCAAGAAAAGTGAAGAACAAGTATGTGATAAAAAAGAGCAAGCTGGACTACATCGACATCTGCAATGAATTGAATATCTATGTCAAAAGAAATGTTGAAAACTGCAAGGGCCTGACGATCCTTGACCCAAATTTTTACTAAACCTTTTTTCTAGCCTTGTAATGCCTAGCCCAAAATGTCTTTATCATAAGCTTGTAAACCCCTCATGTAGCCATGTACTACAACCTCTGTATACTTTGTGAGGCCCCTGTTACATCCTCTGGATGACCATCATGTTTGTGGTACCCACACTTAGCCATTTTTGTGTCAGCCTCTGGTGTTTTGCCATGTTTATGGTGTACCCACACTTGGTAGGTGTTACTTTCACTAAAGCCTTTACACACTTTGTACTTTCTGGTTGTGATTGAGGAGGGGTGTTGAGATATTTGCAATCATACCTACTGTGGCCTCTTTGTATGAGACACTTCTGGGCTTAGGAGATGCAAGCATAATGAATCGCAAATACACAGAGAGGGAAAACTACTACCCATCCAGCAATTATAAAGCATTGTACTTGACTACCACCTTACATATAGATAATAAATACAACGTCATGATGCTTTGTACTTTCAGTTAAGTATCTTGTCTTTGTCTGTACTACACAAGATTGTGTTTATGAGTCCAAGTCTCAATCTTGGAACCTAATTCACTTGTGTAACAGTTGGTCTTCAGTCTTTGGTCAATGTCATCATGAGTTCATTATATATCTACAAGCCGCCATAGCCATGCTCTAGATCCGCATATTTTCATAGAGAGGAGATGGTGGAGGGCTTCACCTCCAAGATCCCTCGCCCTCACACACTCACTCCCTCACTCACTCACACTCTCTCCCTCAAGCACTCATAAGCACGCAAGCAAGAGATGAGAAGAAGAGAAGAAGAAGAGTCCACTTTGCCACGCACCAAAGAATGAGATCTCCCTTTACTTTTCAACTTTATATACAAGACCCTAAATCCCTTTTGGGCTGTCATCCCCCTGATCCCCTTTTTTACATGACCGGCCATGGCCTAGGCCCTTTTTTCCATTTCCCTCCTATCTTCCTAACTTCCTTCCTACTGCCTGTTTATCTTTACAATTTGCATGATCGTCGCTCTTTTACAAAATAAATCATGATGCACCTTGTGCTCTTTTACCAAAGTATTGACTTGTGCTTTTTCTTGTGCATCTCTCTCCTTGATTTAGGACTTCTTGCACTTCGTGTGTTTCTAGATTTTCCTTATTGTGCGCCTTCTTCTTCTATTTCACTTTTTCCTTGGCCTTGTGTTCTGCTTTACATTTTCCAGATTTTCCACCTTGTTCATATGGGAGTTATCAATTCCCTAAGATGCATCTGTGCTTTACCCAAAACTGGCACTTCAAGGGGTTCAATGCAAGATGATATAGTCGACATTGTTCAAAGATTGCTTGGAGTATGCCTATGTGTTCACCCTAAGTAGAGTGAGCACATAGGTTGTCCACGAAGACCTCTAATTCCTTCCTAATCATATCTTTGAATATAGTGTATATTTGTCAAAAGGTAGCTGGCACATTAGTCAACCCAAAAGGCATGACTATGTAGGCAAAGATACCCCATTCAGTGGCGAATGCGGTCTTATGCCTATCATTTGGATGCACTTGCACCTGATTGTATCCAGAGAAGCCCTCTAGAAAATTGTAGGCCTCTTTTCCAGCTACTCTCTCGAGCATGTGCTCAGTGTATGGCAATGGATAGTTATCTCTCTTTGTAGCTATGTTTACCTTCTTGTAATTAATGCACACTCTAATCTTTCCATTCTTCTTCAATATGATGACTATGGGCAAACCCAGTCTTGGCTCAATTTCATATATGAATCCTACCCTCATTAGCTTTTTCAATTTCTTCCTTGACAACATGGGCGTGCTTTGGATTCATGGGATACGGTCATTGCTTGATTGGGGTTGTGTCTGGTGTCATGGGTATGTTGTGAGTCACCACACTCGGGTCTATCCCCTTGAGCTCTTCTAGGGACCAAGCAAGGACGTCTATATATTCTCATAAGAGAGTAATGAGGCTTGCTTCCTCTTCCTTGCTCAAGTCATTAGCTATAAAGACAGGTCGGGGTGTCTCCCCTTCCTTGGCTAAATTGACCTCCTTGACCTTGGTGGATCCTTCGATTGGTTCACTTACTTTCCCTTGTCGTTTAGCTCCCGACAAGATCACTATCTTGTCCCCTTTTTTGAATTTTGTAAATCGCTTTGGTAGGTGTTGCAATTTGTGCTACTCTTCTTCCTGCATATCCTTAGGCAGTGTCTTGTCGTTCCTCCCTTATCTGTCGACGTCTTAGGTGGAAAAGTAGGTCCCCCTTGGTGTGTTTAGTCTTTGAAGGTCAAGGCATCTCATGATCACTATCTGAACTGACTTCCAACTCACAATCAAACTCTTTGTCTTTGCTAGAAGAGGGCGTCTCTCCTGGTGGTTAGAGCTTAGAAAAGGTGAGTCCGTTCTTAGCAGTGGTGCATCACTTGCTTGGGCTAGGCCTGCCTATGTGTTCCAATCAGGTCAAATCATAGTCCCTGTGCATGATGACTCCTTTCTGTATCCTAAAGGAATTCTACTTGCATGGTCTAGAGTCACCTTGTATTTGTTCGATTACACATCCCCCAATGTCGCATTCTATAGTGTCTATTTCCCCTTTTCTCTCATCACTGAAGGAACAATAGTATTCATATTCATCGTCAGAGCTATCTTTTTTCAATTGCTCATCATTATCCAAGTTTTGATACATCTCTTCTTGTTAGTTGGGGACTAAAGCCCAATTGTACATCAAGTTTAAATTATGCACCTTGGACCATCACCATTCAGGCTCATCCAAGAGATCGTAGAGTGGCTTGAGATTAGTTGTTGCTGGATTGCCAGCCAACTTATTGGTTGGGTATCCTAGGATCTCTAGGAGCTCTCATCTATTGTTCGGGACTTGGAATGTGACAAGGTTGGGTTTTCCATATATGCTTCTAGCTATCATGCGGACTGGTACACTGAGGGTGTGTGCTAATTGTCTTGATGGCTTGTTCGTACTCCTCATTGTTCGAGAACGGCAGGTCAATGGTAGCAAGAACATGAATCCAGCCTCGCTCGTCCTCACGACATGGAATATACTTGGTTAAGGCCCCATAGGGTTTTCTAATATGGTCGTCACCCTTTAGCATGGTGGAGATGGCATCTAGGTCAACCGGCGTAAACTTCCAAATGTCCATCTCTACCCTCATAGCTTCCGTTCAATTGCCTAGGAAGATGAGACCGTTGCACTAGTCTTCTATGACTCTTGCATTGCACATCCAGGGTTGCCTAGTAGGATGTTGTAGTTCACTCCCTTCATTACTATAAAGTCAACAGAGAATTGGACTCCTACTATCTTCATTGGCCAATTCTTTAACACGCCAAGTGATTTTACCTTCATTCCATTAGCTAGTGTGATGTTGAATCTAGTAGTCTCGATTGATGGGTTATCCCAAGTTTGGAGCACTGCATGGCTTAGTACACTAACCCCTACTCTGTCTATGATTCTCTTTCTTGTGACATCTCCAAGAGCTAAGGCTGGCAGGACTGCATGCATCTCTGTGCTTTCCCAAAAGGCATTCACGTGCAAGAACTTAGGTACAAAGTGCAACATTAGGTTAGGTATTTGCATTTCCATTTCGTGCTTGTGTAAGTCTGCAGCGGCTTGCTCATTTGATTCTTCGACCCACTATATCTGCTCTTGCCATGGCATTGGATGCTGGCTAAGTAGGTCTCCTAACCTTAGAGTTATAGGGGTGGTCACCAATCTATCAAGGAGGTTGCTAGTTGTTTGCCTCTCTCCTATTGCCTCTCTCCTAACCCCATGGTTTCTAGCCAATGGCCTTGACTAATTTGCTGGCACGTAGCATTTAGACTTTGTCTAAGCGGCACTGCTTGCGGTGCAGTTGCATCCCTTGATTTTACTCGAGGGGGTGGAACTGGCGTGGTTATACTTGAGAGATCATTGATCTCGTCTTCTAGTATGGGCTCAACGTCTTTGAGGTGCTCTTCGGCTTCCTTCACCCACTCCTTCACCTTGTCAATGGCTTTGAGCTGGCGCTTTTGGTTTGGGGTACTCCTTGACCCTAGCACTTCTCATCGTAGTTGTCTTCAGAGCTGACATTTCTGCCTCTGTGCTAGTGACCTTTTGTCCAACAGGTAGTGTCATGGCACTTTTGATTTTGAGCAGGACCTTAGCGTATGGTCTCTTCTTCCTCCCTTATTTTTGATTGAGGTTGCATCAAGATCGCTAGGCCCTGGCAATGATGTGCTGGCCTACTTTGTTTGTGCCCAGGTCATGACATGCAACGGGATGGGTGTGGCCTTCCCATCGAGTGTCTCAACACCAAACAACCCCAATGGGACCGATGGCTTGTTTTCCAAACTAGCGGATGGTTTCCTTCTAGGGAAATCTCTCATTGGGCGTTGAAGCCCTCTCGGAATTCTTGGCATTGGACTCTTCTCGATTCGAGCTCCTGGAACTTCCCTCCTTCAGCTGGCCATCCACTCTAATAGCTTCTTCAAAGACCCTTGCTAGTGCGTCTCGCTGCAAGCTCGAGTTGCAGGGTTAGTAGAGCTCTTCACTTCGTATTTTGTTAATGAATACCGTGGACATCGCTCTTTCAGTTAGTCTCTCATCCATGGGGATTATTTTGAAGAGGCCCCTCACATGGGCCATGTAATCTTGAATGTCCTCTTTCTCTCTCTACTTGACATTCATAAGTTGCACTAGTAGATCGCCTCAGGAAAATCTCCTAGGTCAAGTTCTTCATTGCTTCTATGGTGGCCTGAGCTACCCTCTTTCATGTCTAAGACTTTGTGTTCTGCCAAATTGTCGATTAGGTTGATGAGGTCGGGTTATCCACTTCTCCAATAGTGTCAGTCCTTTGTTGGGTCAGATTCCTTCAAGTTTTTATGTATGAGTGAGTTCCTTGTTAATTACAACTAGTCCTTAACTTACCCTCACACTGTGCATATGTAGTCTTTTCCGTGTACTGTGCACAATCAGGCTTTTAGCTATTCTTAAGTGTATTTTGAGTGCTGGAAATCACAGTGAGTGAGAAAACAAAGTGTCTAAGCAGCTCTAGAACTCTCGTTTATGGGTTTGGCCTGATAGGCTTGTATGTTCGGTTTGTGGGTGTCCTCGTTGGATTATTGGGTTTTTCGTTGTGTCTCCCACTCAGTTAAGATTCGATTGGCGTCTGTGACTCCGCTTGATGCGCTAACGGGCTGGGTCACTAGATAGTCGACTAGTATCACCTTAATGTTTGTGTTTCATTGATTCCTCTATTCCTTGTGCTAGAAATGTGTTTCAAGTGTCTGTGTGGCCTTTAGAGATTCGCATGGCCGATGACTACATAGATATGGTCGAGATTTTAAAATTTTTGGGAAAAAATAGATTCGGCCCAACATGTCTGAATTGCAGGGGCTGAGTATATGACTCGGATGGGCTGAGCGACTGGGGGTCGAGTAAAATTGGGCCAAATTAGGCGGGCCAAATGACATGTGGCACAAGTGGGATGAGGCCAAATATGGGGTTCGGATGGGCTGAATGGTTGAGTGACTGGGCCAAGGAGGGCAGTCTAAGGCCAAATTGGAAGGGCCGAGTACCTAGTCTAGTCGAGTGTACTACTCGAACAGGTCATGGGTGGGTCGAGTGGCTATGTGTCCAAATGTGTCAGGATGACTCGGATGGGCCAAATGGCCGAGGACAAGTGACTGAGGGTCGATTCTAGGACAGGCTGAACGCAAAGCATTTTTTGTCAGAATGACGTAAAATTCGTCATGTCAAGTGATTGTGAGCTTCACATTTGCCAAGAACTTCCAAATCCTATCTATGCATGAAGGAGAAGGTGTGGGTATACCTATAGTGGGCAACAAACTTGTCGGCAACAAGATCAAAGCGGATCCATGAAATGGAGCTCTCTCTCTCTCTCTCTCTCTCTATTCTCACAACCAAGGTTTCAAATGAGCTCTCCCTTGGCCTCTTGCCTATTAAACCCCTTTCACCAAAGTTCTCGCTACTCCTAATCCCTCACTTGTTGACCTTAATCCCCTTGAGCACTCTTTCTTTCCATTTTTCTTGATTTGTGCCCTATTTGGGCCTGTTTTTACACCAGCAAACCCTGCACTTTTCCAACCGATTTCTTAACCTTAACCTACTCTAAATGCAACAAGAATCAAAAGCAAAGTACCGAATTGATTTCTCTTACTTTCCTATTCATCCAACCATCAAAATAACCCAAATACTTACTTGTTGTAAAGATTGAAAACCCAAAACTTCCTACCTATCTGAAACTCCGATTCAGGGATGAAACTCTTACTTCAATGCTTGATTTTAAGCAAAAAAGCACTCAAGCTTGAATTTGTTTGTCCTGGCAACGAAACCAAAATATAGAGGTGAAACCGCCAAGACCCAGGGACTGCTTATTTCTTCAAGCGTTTCAAGCGAGCACTAATGGCTACCTCTCACATAGCCGATGCGCTACCCCTATCTACAAGTGTAGTGAGCTTACCTTGATGCCCGATTGAGTTGCTTCTTCTCTCAAGCACTATGATAGCTCCATGATTCATGATGCGAGCTCAAGCATCCTCAAGCCTCTTCCTCCAAGCTCCATCCTCCATAGCCACGTGCAAGACGAGAGAAGAGAAGAATAAGAGAGGAGATGGTGGCGGGCTTCACTTACAAGACCCCTCACCCTCACACACTCACTCCCTCACTCACTCATACCTCCTCCCTCAAGAACTCACGAGCAAGCAAACAAGCAAGAGAAGAGAAGGAGAGAAGAAGAAGAGTCACTTTGCCACACACCAAAGAATGAGCTCTCATTCACTTTTTGAACTTTATATACATGCCCTAAAATCCCATAGGCACCCATCCCCTTTTTTATATGACCTACCATTGTGGCAAGGTCCATTTTCCCATTCCCTTCTACTTGGCCTATTTCTTTAGTTTATGCTTGTCTACCCTTTTACGATTTGCACAGGAGGGAGCCTGGAACTCTTTTACAAAAATGTTAGGGCGCCTTTCACTTAAAAATGTGATTTTTCCTTTAGCTTGATTTTAGAGGCCATCCTTGCACGTTTGCTTATTCTCTGACTTGCTTCTTCCATTGCCTTTGTATTTTACTTCTTTTTCTTTCATCTCGATTTTGGGTTAACAGATCCTAAATAGATTCAAAAAATATTGACAAGTTCTAAATTTGATAGAAGATAAATGAAGATAAAAGAACTTCTTCTATTGAGATAAGCTAGTTCTTTCAATGAAAATATTCTTTACATTGTGGATAGTAAACCATAAGTCATGATCAAACCATAGAATATAATTATGCTTGCATTCTAATGTTATAAAATGTCTAAAGTAATTCATACATCCATAGAGGAAATGAGCATCCTTTTTGCTATTCAGTTCTTTGTGAGACTTATTAGACACACAAAGACCATATAGGGGAGGGCATCTATTTGCTTCAAAAGTTTGAATTGAAAATGGTTCCATTAGGTTTGTAGTGCATGATAAAGAAGAAGTTCCATCATAAGATAGTCTAGAATATTCTTTAATTCTTGCAAATAGATATTTTAAGTTTTGAATAATCATGGCCATATTTCTTAATTAAATACAAAGAATGATATTATGAAATACACATGGGGGGACAATTAACCATCCTCAATAAAAGGCATATATATTGGAGTCTTGAAGCATGATGAAGATTGCTTTATACATCACTGTTTCTATATAAAAAATTGAAGATTGTATTTTTCAAACCATAGTACTAAAATACATGGTGAAGAGGTGATCTTGGTGCCTCCAAAACCAATACAAACAAGAAGTATCAATAGGTTGTAGGTGTCAAGGACCACCTCGATTATTATCCCCTTTACACCATGTGGATAGTACCTAATTTGAAGCAAAAGAAGATATAATTTTTATGGTGCATAGCAGTTTTCTTTTGTCTTTAAATATGCACTCATCTGAGAGCATATAGTATAGTTTTTTAATGAGGAAGATGAATAGATAATTACTAAGAGAGTATACAAGTATTATATCACATGTGTGTTTGTATTCATATGACAGTGTATTTGAGCTTGCTTTGGAGAAAGTCTCATGAAAGCTTTAAACAAATGACCTAAAAAAGGAAGGTGATGGAAGCTTGTTGAAGGTGGCTATGGGGCTGTAGCTTACCCAAAGAGAGTTCTAGAAAAGGAGTAAGTGGAGGGATTAAGTCCAAATAAGAGAGGGAAGGATATATGTAGGGAGAGAGGAGGGATTGAGGGGAATAGAGAGAGTATTAGGTATGAGGAATACCATGAATGAGTTGATGCAATTACCTTGTTTCAAAAAGGAAACGAAAGCAACAATAGCTGAGAGAGCCCCAACAATCATTGTGATTGTGTGCTTAGTTGAGTGTTTGCATAACAAAGACATGCCACAACCTATTGGAGGGAGATAAGGGAAATGACAAGGAGAGAAAAGAGAGAAGAGTGTGGGGTAGTGTTGGAGAATGTTCTACATCATATAGCAAAGCAAGTGTATCCCTTGGTTATGGTGCATTAGAGAGGGGTACATCAACTACATTCATTAGTTACCATTAGAGCCAAATGCTTGAATGGGATGCCTATGAATTAGTTTGGCTACATTATACTCTTCACCCTCTTGATCCCTCACTCCCACACACTCGCTCTCTCACACTCTCACACTCCCTCTCTCAAGAGCACACACACAAGCAAGGAGAAGAGAAGAAGGGAAGAAGAAGAGGACTCTTGTTAGCCACACACCAAAGAATGAGGTTCCATTCACTTTTTGAACTTTATATACAAGCCCTACCCTTTTTTACATGACCGGCCGTTGTGGCAAGGTCCTTTCTCTATTTCCTCTTCTAGTCTTATGCCTCTAGTCTACACCTGTCTAATATTTTACACTTGGCACAGGAGGGAGCCTAGCACTCTTTTACATGAGTTTTTGGAGTTTTTTTAGGTGCCTTTCATTTAAAATTATGCTTTTGGCCCAAGCTTAGCTTTAGAGGCTACCTGCGTGTCTTTGCTCTTTTTCCATTATTTTTCCACTTTTTCATTCATTTTTCCGCCTTCTTAACTTGGGGTAACGTTACCCCCCTTCGAGATGGGTGCCAGTCCCATGGCACTTTTGGCTGTTGTTGGGATTCAATAGGCAGTTGGCAAAGTAGTCGTGTGAGGGTAGGGTCACATGTAAACTCAGGTGCTTGTGGAAGCTTGGTAATGATGTTTGTTGGAGAAGCCAAATGGATAGCAAGTTGATGACGAGGGCCTCCCGAAGTCGGTGGTTTGTCGCCTTTGTGATGCATGAAAGGAAAAGGTGCAGTGCTCTACCTAAGGGGGGGTGTCTACCTTATTGTGTAGTGCATTGTACTCCTGCTGGTGGAATGGGGAGTTGGGTCTAACCACAAGCTAGCCTGGGTGATGTCCCACACTTGAGAACCCCATTTGTGCAAAGGGCGGTGCGGTGCAAGTAGCTTAGGGTGACAGGTCTAACTAGAGGCGAGTGTTACCTCCCTAGGTATGTCTTGCCCTTGATGGGCCCTAAGCGTGAAGTGGGGGAGTAAAAAGGGCTAGGGGGTTAGGAGCAGAGCCAACCGACCGAAGCCACCAGGCATGCCTAACTTGAGGACCCCTAGGTGCAGTGATCGTGCTTTATGTGGTGCTAAGTGCTTCTGCAAGCGAGTTGTTTTGTCCATTCCATGTGTAATGTTCTTCTTGCTTTTCCTTTCATGTTGTTGTTGTTTTTTCTTTGGATATAATAGTATTACACCAGTATAATGACAGCCAGTGCCTAATTCTCCTCATCTGAATTAGGGGGAGAAGGGGGTCAGATGGATTTGCTAAAAAATTGATAGCTTTGCATGTATCCTTTCAGATTCATGCGAATGTGGAGGGAAGTGGTGGAGAGGAAAGGATGATTGCATCTAGTGAACTGACTGTTGTTCATATCTTCTAGGAGAGCTAGGCAAAAAGAGGGGAGGAGGCTAGCCCTCATCATCAGATGCAGCATGGCACAGCTATCAATGGCGTTAGGGTCAAAGAAGAGGGGAGGCAGGCCGCGTTCTTGTGGAGTCGGGTCCTACTTAAGTAATAACTCAAGTAACCTAAGATAATTACATGTAGTTACAAAATCTGGATCGGGGCATGAAGAGAAATCCGTTAGGAAACGCGTCATGGAGTCATCCAGGCTTCCCGAGTCGAAGAGGAGGGCATGTTTGAAGGAGGCAGCATTAGAGCTGTAGATGATAGGAAAATCATAATGCCCATGGAGGGTGGCAACAAAATCCACACCTACCCTACGAGGGTATGCCATGAACGTGGGGTTGTTCCTCTCCTAGGGCAGGGTGTTGCAAAAAGCCATCCAAGCGAGCATGCTGATGTTGCACACCCGCCTCCTCCATAGAGGTTGGCAGTTATATCCCTGTACGGTATGTGGTACTTCAAACACCTTGTTTTGCCAAAACTCAACTTCTTCATTTCCCCAAAGAGTGGGGGTCTTCTCCCTTTCCTTCAGCCACTTCTGTCCTAGTCGGTTGCCAATCGGGATCACCTCCTCCATTACCTTGAGCGGTAAGACCCTCCGTAGGCTGTTGGGCATGAGGAAGGTGAAGGTGAATGGGTATTTTTCTCTTTCCTACCGCTCCCAAATTACCAGCTCTACATGGAATCCAGCAGGAATGTCATCAGGGCATGGTGGGAGGGGTGCGGACAGCTGCACGATTGGTTTGGCCCTTAGTTGCTTCCTAGTTTCTTTGACTAACTTTCTCCATCTTTCCCTGAGTGCGGCTTGTCTCTTCGTAGATGGATCAACCTGTTGTTGCTCTTGGGAATGCAACGAGGGGGACTATGGTTCGAATTCAAGCTCAGCCTCCTCCCCCTGCCGGTCTCCTAGTTGTGCTCCTTCTTCAAAGCCCATTGTGTCAATTTCTTGGGGGGTTAAGCCGGCCAGTAGTAGGTATTTTCATTGCTCTTCTAGGCTCAACCTAACCTCCGCATGTTGGGGTGGCATCTGCATCCCTGCATGCAGAGCTCGACATGCGATACTGAGTTATTTTTATACCACCCCCAATGACTCTCCTTCTTCTGGGCAGGTGGTGTCCATTAGTGTGTTAATGAAGGCCTTTTGTTGGGCATTGAAGGCTGTCTGGGTGGCTTTTGCTTTGCTCTCTGCGAGGATCTTTTCTTTCTCTACCAGAGCGAGGCGTTGTGCCAGTGTCTTCACCCTCTTTTTGTTTTGCACTGCCCATTCCTTTGCTCTCTTGTTTATCTCTATCATGCTCTCTCCCTGCTTTTGTACCAGGGTTACGAGCTTCTACTCTTGGTCTTTCAGTTCCCTGCTCATGTTCTCTTGCTCTTTCTTTCCCAAGTGTAGCTGATCGGTCATAAACTCAATCTCCTTTTGCTGTTGCTCCTTCTCATGCTTTCTCTCTTCTTCTTTGGCATTCAATTCCTCCATCATTTACTCGATGTTGGTAGTTTTCGCCTCTAATTCCCCGTGTTGCATCAAGAGGAGCTTATATTCTCTTTGCATTTTCACCAATTCCTTTTGTGGATTGGAGTGGTCGAGACCTCCACTTTCTGACGTTTCTAGTCCTGTCTCGACTCAGCATCTGTGACTGGTCTCTTTTGCCCAATGCCCGTGGTCTCGGTGCTCTTTCCTAGGCCATTTCTTTATTAATAAAGTACTACATCCATGCCACGAAGTTGGAGACCTCTGCACTAGTGGGGATGCTAGGGGTGAGGGTGGTTGATTCAGTGGGAGGCACCATGATGGTAGGGATAGGGTGGATAAGGGCCTTGCCTTTGCCTTCAAGGACAGCGGGCGGTGTGATTTTTGGTACCTGCATGTTGGAATGAGGCCCTTCTTCCCTCAGCGGGCTCAAGGCTCCCAGATCATCGAACCTACTCTACTGCTCGATTGACTGGCATGTAGCTTCGATCAAGTCCTCCTCCTCCTTCCTTCTCAGTTCCTCTTCTTCCTCAACATCTCTTCTTTGCCTTTCTTCTTCAGTTTTCCTGCACTCTTCCTCCAATTTCTCTTTTTCTTCCTTTTCTTTCCTTTTCCTCTTCTTAGCCTCCTATTTCGACACCTTTTTAGCCTTGTTGACTTTTTCCTTTGCCTTTTCTTCTTCCTGTTTCTTCTTCTTCTCCCTCTCCTTAGCCTTCTTGAGGGATTCTCTTTTTGCCTTCTCCAAATCCTCTTTCTCCTTCTTGCACCTTCATCCTGCTTCTTTTTCTTTTGTGCTGTCTTCTTCTTGGGTTTCTTGGCTTGCTTTTTGCCCGATTGTTCTACTTGTTCTTGCCCTTCCTTATCACTCTCGGTCCTATCACTGGACCTCTCTTGGTCCTGGTGACGGGGTGCCCTGTCAGGCGTTTCTCTTTCTCCTTCTTCTACACCTTATGTCTCCTTCACTGCCTCCTAGATGAGCGCAATCAAAATTCTTTCGGAGTCGATGAATGAGGCCTTCTTTCTTTCTATGGCCTTGGAAGCTGGGGACCCCCCACCTGTTGGTGTACTTTCTAAAGCTAGTGCTTTAGTTGCCTGGTCAATGGTTTTGCGTACATATCCGTTCCAGTCAACTTCATGGAAGGTGTGAGCTGCTACATTCTCCAGCACAGGCATGCTGATTCGATGCATTAAGGAGTTGTAGTGCTGGCTGGAGAAGAGCTTCGCTTGTAGTCTAGCTTCCGCATTAGGAATGTCCTGGATGCTGATGTCGTCATTAGTTAGCACATCCTCCCTTTTCATTTTCAGCATGGCATACACATCTCTCTTCTTCTTTTTCTCTATCTTCGGCTCCAATCCCAACGCCTTCTCCACCAAGGATGGGTTTAAGTGAACCTGCACCTGTTTACCATTTTCTCCCCTTCCCACCATCACGGTGCCGCACTCATGGTCAGGGTCGTATGTCCTGAGAAACTCCACACACTTCGTGTGGTCAGGCTCTTGCGCAAATTTCTCAAGGTACTTGGTGAGGTTGCACCGCTCGATGACTCTCTTGGGCGCTTCCTCCTTGGCCACCACACCCTCTATGTTATGAATGGTTCTGAACTTGAGCTCGTTGTAGGTGCGGCTTTCAAGGGTGATGTGGTATTGCGTTCTTTCCTCCTCCGTGAACGGAAGTTGGTGGGTGCGGTCTTGTTGCGACATCTTTTGTTCATGTCATGATCCCAAGTTTCCATTAGTGCTTTCAAAATAATAATTTGCTGGAAAAGTCATAATTAAAAAGAAAGACTCTATATGTTTATTGAATGAAAGCATTAAAATCCAATCCAATGTAGAATCTTCCCTTCAGACTTTAACTTTTTGCCTTTATTTCAAAGTTCTCGTGCCATTTTTCCTACCTTGCTCGTTGTTTACGTATTTATGCATTTTGCTTGTTTTTCCTTGGTTTTAATTTGATTCACCTCACCCCCCTTCCCTTCCAGCTCGAGAAGAATCCTTCCTAGGATTGAAGGTTAGGAGGTCAAGGGCATTCTGCAATGGGTCTAGGAGTTACCAACGTAGGAACCAAGTGTAGAAATTGGGGTTGTACTCTAACTGATCTTCATGGTCTAGATCAAAAGGTTGAATGCCCACGTGTGTGATGTAAGTGAGAACATCTGGTAGAAAGTCACCGAAAGCGACGTGGCTAGCAATATGTAACTCTTCCTTAGTCAATAGGCGATCGAGGTAAGGATGTCCTTTGATGTGCTCTTCCATGGGTCAGCCACGAAGAGTGGTTAACACTCTATATGAGGTTGGTGCGACGTAAGTGGGGTCGTACTCCGCTGTTTTGATTGTGCAGCGTTGCTCAACATTTGTCATGACTTGGCACCCTTGAACTGTCCATTGCAACCTAAGAGTGTACCAGTGCCTCAAGAACGGGGATTCAATATCAGCAAGTTTTGATAATTCTACAATTTCTTGGTTCAATGATGGCAGAAGTGGTTCTGTGATCATATGACATGATGAGGCGCTGTTTGAGGGCTTGCTCTTTGGAGATCTCGTTGTTGAGCAATTCAGCAGTGGAGTTAGCTGCTTTTGCAAAGGAAAGTTCAAACATCTCCCAAGAACAAGGCATCGTAAGAACTTCAGTTGCAAAGGGTTCGTGCAACAGGCCTAAGTCCAAGCGATCGTAGCTCAGAGCTAGCTCTCTAAAAGTGGCATCTAGTTGTCTAATGCAATCAACCATGTGATCCCCTCTATCTTTGGCTAGATCTGAGGCCAGTGTCAAAAATGATTTTCGCTCATAGGAGGGTTTAAGACGTGTTGGTGGTTGGGGTTTGATAGCACTAGAGCCTTTGACAATGAATAGTTGCGGTTGTGGGTGTTCTTGAGATTGCAGTTGGACCTCTTGGATTAGGGCTGGGGAAATAGTAGCGACGTTCAATGGACTGCTGCCTTCAAAATGGATCAGGGTAGTTGGATTGGCGCTAGCGGGTGATGACTCATGTGGCGATGTCTGTCGTTTGGGCCGATAGGCTTGTTCGATTCTCTTGGGCATGTGCGTGGATGAGCTTGATGGATGTGGGTTTGGAAAGCATTGCAGCTTATGGTTTTGAGGTTCGATGGGTCTTGGGGTAATCAAGCTTGAGGGCGGCATACGAGTGGTGCCTTTGGCCATGTGGGCTTTAGGGATCCATATCCAGGCGTTTCCCTCATACTATCCTTGTGTCTGCAGGAGGGCTTTAGGGACCCATCTTTGCTTAATCATGCAGCGATTTCTGTGACTGCGCCTTGGTTTCCTAGGTTTAGAGTTTCGGGTTCTATGAGGATGTGTGCGTCAACTCCTAGGCGATGGTTGCGGCTGTTTAGGCTTCCATTGAAACCTAAGCTGTTGGGTGTAAGCTTTTGCTGCTATGAGCAGCGGTTCTTGAGAATTGGTGGGTGGTGGCCAAGCACTACTCCCCTCCTTAGATTTGGCTACTAATACTTCTACCGATGGCCTTGCGGACTGTGATGAGGTCGCATAGCCCTTGCTGAAAGTTGTAACAATGCGAACATTGCCTATGGCGAGGTGGATGTGCTGCAACTCATAATCAATGTTGCAATGAGTTTGCTTTTTGAAGGTTTGCCTAGCAGCGAATCCATGCCTGCGTCCTTGGCGTTTGGAAACACGTAAAAGTTTATTGGTACAGTCTCAAACTCGATAGAAATGGCGGCTCTGCACTTGTCGAGAAGTGCATATGAGCGGCCCCCATATGGGCTTAATTTGGCATTAGTGGACTGTAATGGTGGTTTGCCAAGTTGGATCCAATGATCATGAGTCAAGACATTGAAGGCACATGTTCGCTTTTGGCAGTGACCATGATGTGCAGGTATGCGAGCTCTACGGCTTCCTCATCCTCATCATCGATTTCAGTGATTGTGGCTACTTGTACTTTGACAGGTGGTTCCAACATTGGTGGCTCATGCAAAGGATGCATGGGAGGGTAGTACTTCTTGACATGACTACCATTGAATAAGCCTATTCCCTCACCATCTAGAGTCTTGAGCTCGAGGGGGTGAGATTGGCGTGCTTATGCTGGGGAGATCATTGATCTCATCCTCTAGGATGGGCTCAGCGTCCCTTAAGTGCTCTTGGGCCTTTTTCAACCAATCCTTCACTTTCTCTATGGCTTCTAGCTGGCACTTCAGATGCGGGTATTCCTCTATCTTGGCACTTCCCTTTTCGTTCATCTTAGGGGCTGAAGTTTCTTCCTCTGTGTCCGTGACCTTATTTCCAATAGGCAGAGTTGTAGCAGTCTCAGTTTTCAGTGCAATCTTAGCTTCTGACCTCTTCTTTCTCTGCCTGTGGCTCTTCTTCCCTATTGAGGCTGCATCGAGGTTGCTAGGTCCTAGCAGTGATAAGCCAGCCTGCTTCATTTGGGCACATGTCATGACCTGCAATGGGATAGGTGGGGCCTCCCCATCGAGGTTCTCAACACCAAACAACCCAAATGGAACAGATGGTATGTTGGCTGAACTTGAAGAAGGTTTCCGCTTTGGGTAATCGATGAAGAGATGGGTGATTCAGCACTCATCGCACCTTAGGTTAGCTTTGTCTCTGTTCTGCTGCTCCCTCTCAGGGCAATGTGATGAGACATGACCTGGGTTACCACAAGTCCAACAAATGATTGGATCATGTGTCTGCTCTCCTAGGCCTCTACCTCATCCCCTCCCTAATGCCATCACCGGTACTGGTTGATAGTCCAATAAGGATTGTGTTGCCCTCATTGTCGTGAGAGACGTAAGGGTATAAGTAAGTCTGTTCCTCATTTGGCTCTTCCACATAGTGGACTGGAACATCATTGAGTGGATGGGTCATGTAGGGACCAGGTAGTCTAGGTATGCTTGTAAGGTTTATGTCCATCCTAGGAACAACCGGCTTAATGTCATTAGGCGTAGGAAGGGCCAATGGGGCTCCCCTTTCGAAGAGTGGCTGCGGCCTATTCGCTAGGTAAGGATGGCCGTATGGTTGCGGGTACAGAAGTCTTCTCAGCAATCTACAATGCGTGACGTCGTGACCGAACCTGCCGCAGAGCGCAAGGTCTCGACCTAAGGTCTTGACACTCGGCTAGCAAGTGGTTTATGCCACAGTACACGCATTGGACGTGCGGGTGCATTGGTCATCTCAACATGTGTTGCAGCATGGATATCTCCATCTTGACATTAGCCAAGTCTTGGTTTGTCTCGATGGCTTTCCCCTTATCTTGGGATGATGGGACTGATCGTTCACCAGAGGGGCTGACACTCTCTCTAAACTTTGCAAGTTGATTCTTTATGAGTTTGAGCTCCTAGAGCCGTGCTCTTTCAACTGATCGTCAACTCTGATGGCTTCCTCAAAAACTCTAGCTAGCATATCTTACTCCAAGCTCGAGTTGCTTGCCAAAGCCTTATACAATTCCTCGTTTCAAATTTCGCTGATGAATACAGTTGAAATTTCTCTTTCGGTTGGTTGTTCTCCTGTAGCGATTCTCTTGAAGAGACTCCTCATGTGGGTTACGTAATCACGAATGTCTTCCTTCTCTTTCTGCTTGACATTCATCAGTCGTACTAGCAGATTGTCAGAGTATCCAGGCTCAGTAAATCTCTTGATGAAGAGATTCTTGAGGCCATTGAAGTTGGCTCGCTCTGTGGCATCTAAGCTCGTATACCAAGTCCTACCCTTGTCACCTAAGCAAAGCCCAAATGCTTGAGAGCACTGAGTTAGGACGCTAAGGCCGTTGGCTTCGCAAACTTGCTCGAAGTGCTCTACAAAGCTGTATGGATCGTCATGGGGTTGGTACTTGTCAAGCTACTTTGCGACTATTGGGATTTTAGACTGGCTCTTAGAGCCTTGGGTTGCTCCTAATCTTGCCAGCAGTGATGTGGCCAATGTTGTGGCACTTTTCTCTACTGCGGTGTTGTCTAGCAGTCGCTTCATGAGAAGCTCGCTTAGTATTAAGTCTCCTTCTAGGGTTCTCTCATGATTCGGTTTCTATCGGCTAAGTTCAACACCCGTTGCACCTTAGGCAACTCCGTGCTTTGCCTTTGGCTTCTAGCCTACTGGTCTCCATTGTATTTGACTATGATTTGTAATGCCTTATGGGCTAGCTTTCTCTCTTCTTCTAAGTCTGCAATGATAGCATATGTTGTCCTGCCGCGGTGCTCATACCGGGCATGCGCATCAGAGCTACTGACCAGCTGCTGCTGAATAGCCTCTGGGAAGACGCCTAAGTTGAGTTCCTTGTTAGACCTGTGCTCTGAACTTTCTTCTGCCATAGTCGAGTTCTCGTGCTCCACCAAGCTATCGATCAGGTTGAGTACGTTTGTCAAATCCACTTCGTTGGCGCCACTTGCTTGGTCCTACTTCGCGTGTTGATGGTTTGTCTACGTGTCTTTGGGTCCTCTCCTATTGGTGGATTCCTTCAGTGGTTTATCTGAGTGAGTTCCTTGACTTATTAAATACAACCCTCAATTTATCTCCACTCAGTGTGTGTGTTCTTTCCAGTGCACTTGTGCTCAATCAGGCTTTCAATTTTCCTTGAATGTACTTCAAGTGCTGAAATTCCAGGTGAGTGCGGCAAACAATCTCTAAGCGTCTTACGCACTCTTGGTTGTTTTGGGACTGATAGTTTGGTGATCAATTCTTTGGCCGTCTTGACGGGGTTTAGGATTTTTCTATTACGTTGCCTTGCTCGTTTTCAAGTCCAATCAGGGTTTTATGGATCAGCGGGTTGCCCCTAGGTCTCTAGGTCTCGGGCCACCTACTCAAGCTGCTAAGCGGCTGCGCCTTACGATTTTGTCTATTCCATGGACCAAAATCAAGTTTTGAGCATCAGGAGGACTTGCAACAGTTTGTGCTGCTGAGCTCTAACTGGGTCGGGTCAAATTTTTGAAAGATTGAGACAAATTCACACTCGGCCTACCTAGTCCGAATTGCAGGGGGCCAAGTGGGTGACTCGGACGGGCCCAATCACATTGGTCCGAGGGCCAGATTTTTCTTGGGCCAAGGGCCGAATGCTGTCATTCGGACGAGCCGAGGGCCGATTCGAGTCTTGGGCCGGGACTTGGGCCAAGTCGGGTCTTGGACCGAGGGCCGAACTGGTCAATGGGGCTGAGTGGACTTTGGGGCAAGGGCTGATTAGGTTTTGTGAGGTGCATGCCCATCGGTTGTCTAGGCATGCATTTAGTGGTCTATCAAGAAATGAATCTAAGCGTCACTGCCCGACACTCCCATGGAATATTTCGGATTTTGTTGCCTAGGGTTTCCTAAATCCGCCTCGCAACGGAACGTTTATGGCCGAACCCACTAGGATCAACCTGAAATTTGGGCTCCTAATGGCCAAGGTCTCCTAACAACATTCTAGCGTCAGATCTTGGACATCCTACTTTACGCAGAGATACCCAATCCGAAGTAGACCCATGCTGCACTTGGTTCAAAGAGAATGGGAAACGAGAGGGATGCGCTGTTCAACCTCTCTACCCATAGGGCATAGTCCCATTCCGGTCCCCTAAAACGGCATGAATCGGGTTCTAACCTATCAATACCTAAAGGTCGAATGATGATAAAAAACTTGTGAGAAGCCTCCCAGTTCTCTGGGACCACCCTGCCGTAGGACGGACCCACCGCTTCCCTTAATAACTTTAGTTTTCTAATTAGGTCCTACCACATTTATGTGAGACACTTAAAGTCAGCTTCATTAATTAAGCCTTTTAGGGAACAGAGTTCATTCACATAACTTAAAAATAGAGCAAAGCAATCTATTGAAAAACAAGTTCAAACAAGTTCCTTAACTTATCTTCAAGTTAATCTTTGTCTCCCGCCCATACAGAAGAAATTATGTATCGCTTCTGTCCAACAGAAGTATCCCTTCTACCCTGTAGAAGTAACTGGTCCAATTCACATGGCACCACAAACTCAATCCTTTATCTAGAATAGGATCTCCCAACATGCCCAGACGTTGGGGGCCACGGAGGTCTTCAACTCCATTCTAGACCTAGCAAGGGGTGTCCAGAGCTCCAACTAACCCGCAAGCTATCTACGAGCGAAACATCATTCCCGTGGTTGGCCTTTTCACCACTCGATCTTCGACCCATGAATCGAGTAGTGCCCTCTTAGGTTAATCCGTGGTGCGATCATGGACGTGATCCACCCGTGCAATATATCCTTCCTTAATTAAATCCTTTAAGAATCAAGCACAAACAAGGCATTCAGCCCTAATATCATTTTCCAAGAAAACATCCCTTTATTCCCATGGCAACTTGTCATCACAAACCCTTGCCATGCATTTATCATAAATCACAAGCACTTGGAATAATCATCCAAACAACAACTAACAACCAGTTGAATGTAAAAGCATTTAGGATGTTGTTCGATCAATCAATAAAACCAATTGCATTCTTTCCAACCAATGCAAGAATAGACAATATAACATTTCCATCGTATATTTGCTCTCCCCCTTGGGATCTAAGAGCAATATTATGCAAAAATGTTTCTTAACACTTCCTTTCTTCGGCTAGGGCATATGTTAAGGGTTCAAATACTATTCATGATGTAAATTCTATAGGTCACTTACCTTGATTGATAAGCCAACCCTGAATTTGGATTGGCAAAAGTCATCGTTATCCGACGGATCTCAAGCCATCTTAGTTTTAACCCTTATGATTAATTTCTTGTACTAGCTCTTAGTCAAGTCATGAGGCAACTAGAAAATTATCCTCATATATCAAACATGTTATAGGCATAACGTATAAATACTTGATAAGATAAGTGCGAGATGATCTCAAGTAATTAGACTCTAATAGGCCTTGCATTGACCTAGAATCTAGTTGCTCTTAGGCTAAGTACTTTTGAAGTATTTAAACTTTAAACTAGTACTTTCTATTCATGATTCTCAATGTCATATTCTTTTAGTAATTATGCCATTTGTAACCCTTGACTATACTTTAATCTAGCACTTGTATGCACAATCTTTTAATGTCGTTCTTTTGACGACTATGCCATTCATAACGCTTGACTAATTCTTCCTTATAATTGCTCTACTAGCAAATAAGTCATATGTAACTAGGTGCAATTATCTTCCCTTGATATATGCACTTCACAAACTCCCTCTTTCAAGTAGGTGAGATGAAATTTATCATTTTCCATGACCTATACTCGTGCATTGTAGTATGGAGCCTAACGTATCTCATACGAGAATCAAAGCAAGCATCTATCAATTTGAAAATGCATTACTTACGACCGGAATCGCAGTTGGATTGACAGTGATGCCTTTGCTTGAAGCCTTGTTGTTAGTTGTAGGATTGTCATCCGCACGTGACATTCTTCGCTTGGAGGCCATCATACACAGGCAGACTCAAGAGATTAAGAAGGTAGAATAGATTCAAGATGGGAGAGAGTAAGAGAAGATGGTTAAGTCGAGGATCGAGATAGAGGGAATTGAGCTAATTCTCTTCCTTGCAGCCTCTTAGGGTGACTCTTCTCCCTCTCTCTCTCTCAAGCTCTCTTTCAAGCTCTTCCTCACAATCTCTTGAAGGGGTATCCTTCTCTCTACCTCTCTCTCGGAGCCTCTCGGGGTCTCCTTATGCTTTCTTATGCCTCCCATGCCTCATATTTATAGTGAATTAGAGAAGAGGGCTTATGGTTGAGAAGTGGAGCTCTTTGTGGAGGGGGATCTTGGAAAGATCAGTGATCTGATGCTCAGATCATAAATCTGATGGTTCCATTGGCTTCGAAAGGGGGGTAAAACCCCAAGACACTCCAAGACACTTGGTTGGAAAGCTCTTAGTTCACTCCTTCTTTTCTCTGTTCAAAGTGTTGTCCACTGCCTATGTACTGCGATCGCGGCGCGCGCGATTTTGCAAATCCTCTCTTTATTTTTTTCTTTTTATAAAATCTCCAAACTAACTAAAATATCACTTGTCTTTTCTTTTAAATGACATCCAGTTCTAAAAATCTCCATATCTTTTTTTAGGATAATATCTACAGTATCTAAAATATACTAGTTTTGCCCAAAATCTAATATTTTTGGACCATCCAAACTATACACATTAACCTAGTGATTAATATAACTCATAAGTCTCGTTCACGTTGTAATTTATGTGAAGGGTGGCTACAGTCCTTGCCAATCCGAGAAAAATATAGAATTTATGACTCTTGATTTTTCTAAATAAAATATTTTAAATTAAATAAAAATGATTAATAATTAAAGTTAGTTAGTTTTTATCTTAGTTAGTCTTTAGTTAGTAATTTTACTAACTTATTAATTGACTAGCTAACTTTCGAACCAACCAACTAACTTTTATTGTGCGGAGATATTACATGTTTTCCGGGTTGAGTTGCCGAATGGCAAGGGCCAAGGGCCGATTAGGGTTTTCGGGCTGAGTCGATCAAATGGCAACTGAGGGCCGAATCTGGGACTTGGCCCAGAAATGGCCACTCGGACGGGCCAAATGCGGCTCGACGAATGCTGTGCGACGACAATTTTGATCAAATCTCACGATTTAGACAATCACTCCAAGCACAAACTTCCAGATCCTAACTAGGGTGCCAAGGGAAGTGATTGGTATACCTACGATGAGCGGTAGGCTCTCCGATGACGAGATTGAATCGAATCTTTGCGGGGGCTCTCTCTCTCTCTTTCACTGCAATGGTTGCAAATGAGCTCTCCCTTGGCCTCTTGGCTCTTAAACCCCCTCGCGGGTAAGGTTTTGATGCTCCCAATCACTCACTTGCCGACATTAAGCATCCCAAGCAAGATTTTTGCCATTTTTTGCATGATTTATGCCCTGTTTTGCAACGGTAAACCCTACCCTTTCCCGATTCGATTTCCTAATCCTATCCTACGCTAAATGTAATAAGAATCGTAAGCAACAAACTGAAATGATTTCTCCATGTTTTTCAATCATCAAACAAACTAACTAGCCCAAAATACTTACTCGTTTCAAAGATCAAAACACCCAAACTTCCTACCTATCTCAAGCTCCGTTTCGGGAATGAATCCCTTACTTCGATGCTCGATATGAGGCGCGCAAGGGCTCAAGCTTGAATCCATTGGTCCTAGCAACATAACAAAAAATGCGGGAGCTTTCGCTCAACCGCCAAGACCCACGGACCGCTTATTGTTTCAAGCATTCCAAGCAAGCTCTAATGGCTATCTCTCACCTAGCCGACAAGCCGTCGATCCTACGAGTGTAGTGAGCTTACCTTGATGCCGATATGAGTTGCCTCCTCTCTCGCACACACCGGTAGCTCCAGAGAATCCTATAGATGCTAGCTCAAGCATCCTCAAGCCTCCTCCATCTCCAAGCTCCATCCACCATAGCGGCGCACGCAAGGGAAGAGAAGAGAAGAGAAGAGAAGAGGAGATGGTAAAGAGCTTCACCCTCTTGATCCCTCACTCCCACACACTCGCTCTCTCACACTCTCACACTTTCTCTCTCAAGAGCACACACACAAGCAAGGAGAAGAGAAGAAGGAAAGAAGAAGAGGACTCTTGTTAGCCACACACCAAAAAATGAGCTTCCATTCACTTTTTGAACTTTATATACAAGCCCTAAAATCCCATGGGCACCCATCCCTTTTTTACATGGCCGGCCATTGTGGCAAGGTCCTTTCTCTATTTCCTCTTCTAGTCTTATGCCTCTAGTCTACACCTGTCTAATATTTTACACTTGGCACAAGAGGGAGCCTAGCATTTTTTACACGAGTTTTTGGAGTTTTTTGAGATGCCTTTCATTTAAAATTACGCTTTTGGCCTAAGCTTAGCTTTAGAGGCCGCCTGCGTGTCTTTGCTCTTTTTCCATCCTTTTCTCACTTTTTCATTCATTTTCCACCTTCTTGACTTGGGGTAACAGTAACTATATCATGCACCACTTGGCATGAGCTAATCATGAGTGGCCAAAAAAGAAAACATGTTGATGATCTAAAAGTAAAAGTAGGAAAAGGAAACTCTCCATCAATTAGATGTCTATCATTTAAAGAGACGTATTTGTGCATGGTTGAGGTGTCTCAACATCTATCTCTTGTGGTGCTCAATGATGGCTCTCATTTGTCTCTAGTGTGGATGTCTAGGCCTTCGTGTCTGGGTGGATGTGGGCACCTAGACCGGCTAAGTGTCATTGCTCTATCCAAAGGGACACCTATAGAAGATGAGGTCCAATGATGATGTACGCTTGTAGACTGTGTGGCAGTAGTAGTTTTATGTGCCATACTCAATTGTGTAGCAATGAAAAAGTCAGTGATTGCTCTCTATCTATGTGAGCTGAGATGTGGGGGCCTCTACTTTGTAGAATAGCTACTCTACACCTTTGGAGCTCCAAGAGGAAGAAACCGAAGCATCTCTGATCCTCAAACTGCATGATTTCTCTCAAGGGTCCAAAACCCTCTTGAAACAAATCGTGGCATGTGCCTCGTATATCAAAATATACCATGCATCGACAGATGTAGTGTTTCTCTATCTCTGTCTCTTTGTCTCATAGTGGGCATATGCATTACTCTATCTCTCTCAATCCTTAGATAGGGGGATGAGGGGTAGATATGACCAATAATTGTGTGCAATCCATGAGGCAGCTATGTGTCCATGTAACTGGGTCAAGTGATGAAAGCATCCTCAAATACCTAAAGGAAGTGGATTTGGTAGTGTGCCATCCTTGTGTTTGAATCCAAGTCTTCTTTGTATCTAACCTCAAAGAGAGAGAGAGAGAGAGAGAGAGAGAGAGAGAGAGAGAGAGAGAGAGAGAGGCATGAAAGTAGCTACAACTATAACAAGAGCTAAGAAAGTGCACCATATCATAATATAGGTACTTTGGTATTTGCATATACATATCAGAGGGTATGTATGTTTTTGTATGTGTGTTTTCAAAATATAAGACATGATAATCAAGTTATCACAGAAAAATATATGCTCTAACATTTTCCTCGTGTGAGAGGGCTTGAGACAACCACTTAACAAGTTCATACTATGGTGCAAAATTGGATGTATACAATTTATATTCAATTCACAATAAATCCGATTGGATGGTATAACATTCATACAATGTTACCATGCCATAAATAATTAAGAGCTACAAAGTTCGAAATTGAAAGGAATAGAAAGGGATTTCCAACATAAGTAAAATAATATTCTCCAATCTTTGACAAAAGTTAGAGTAAACCGAATTTAATGAAGACTTGAACCTAGGACGTGTGTGTGTGTGTGTGTGTGTGTGTGTGTGTGTGCGCGCGCGCGCGCGCGTGCGTGCATGTGCGCGTGTGTGCGTGCGTGCATGTGTGCATGCGTACGTGCGTGCATGCGTGTGCGTGTGCGCATGCACGTGCGTGCACCTTAGTATGTAGAACTATAGAGTTTGTATACCCTATGATAAAGTCTTAGTATTGACTACAATTGAAGGGACCATGTTAGGTTATTTTAGTTCATAACAAACGCTTAGTGCCATCAAGGAATATTGGCTACCATTGAAGGAAAAATATTAGGTTATTTTCAAAAAATATGGTGTGTGAGGTGAGTCACATGGAGAGAGAGAGAGAGAGAGAGAGAGTGTGTGTGTGTGTGTGTGTGTGTGTGTGTTGTGTATGCATGTGCACCCATGTGTGTGCTATTGTGTGTGTATAAGCATTCATAAATGGTGTAGCACAAGGATGGATTAATACTAGGGGTGTGTATATATATAGGAGCGTAAAGAAAACACATGATGTCTGTGTGTGTGGGGGGAAGAGTAAGGATGAGAGAGAGAGAGAGAGAGAGAGAGAGAGAGAGAGAGAGAGAGAGAGAGAGAGAGAGAGAGAGAGAGAGAGAGAGAGAGAGAGAGAGAGAGAGAGAGTCCCTCACTTCAAGCACATTGCTAATGCGTGTATATAATCAACTCGTTTCATGTAGCAACAACAATCAAAGCACACTATAATTTTAGAGATTAGTACCCATGGTTTTCTCAAACATGAAAACTTAAGATATAATCATTTAGAAGAATTTTGAACCCTAAATTCAACTTTAGACACATTATAGACCCCAAAATTAGGGAGATCCAAATCAAATTTATAATACTTAAGTTCAAGAAGTTATTAAGTGCAATTAGTGTGAACATGATTATACAAGTTTCATGCACTTTGCAAGTTAAATTATAACCAAAATTATCAAAATCAAAAGTGTAATCTTCAAGTCCTAGAAGTTATTAAGTGCTTGAACTTGAACCTTGAAATTCCAACCAGGTAAGATGAACATGAGTATACTAGTTCGGAAGACTTTACAAGTTAAAAGAATGAACATGAACTATCCATTGAATATTATTACATTTAAATCCTATTTGGCTCCTTAACATTTATTTGTTAGTAAACAAACTAACAAATAATGAGGTTTCATACACTACTTTTGAGAAATTTCTTGGTATATACATAGCACCCAAGGTATGAGCATTTTCTATATTTTTCCAAGAAAGAAAAACATACATAAGTAGATGAGGTCATTTTCAATTGCAAATTATTATGTACAACTTGCATTAACAATTTGTGGTCGACTAGTATACTATGACAATTTAGTATAATCATAATCATTGAGGCCTAATAGTGAAGGTGGACCTAAGATTTTACACATGGATTGTCTTTTTATGCATTCTTCTAGTTTCAAACTTGCTACCTCTCTAAGGGGTGAGTTTCCTATTAACTCCCTAGTATCCATTTCCACCTTCCTTGGTCTAGCACACCTTTTCTAGATTTCATACTCACTCTTACATTAGGAACATGTGACCATTTCCAAATACACTGTGGCCACACCTAATCCTAGAGTTGTAGAAACCATGAAGAATAAGGAGACAATTCAAATTCAGAGATTTTCCACAAAACCACATAATAAAAATATTATAATAGAATCTATAACAAATTTAGCTTAATAACAAATGTAATCTTGCTAAAAACATCAAAAGTCACAAAACATTTACTATGCAAAGACTTGAAATACTTTTTAAATCATATAAACATAATGTATTAAATTGATTCATATAAAGATTTAAACTTAATTGGAAATGCAAGTACATAAAGAATTGTTTATTTGATTTTCCATTTTGCATACTAATCCAACATGAGCAAAGTTACAATTGTGATCCTTTCACATGTGGATCTAGGACTTGGTGCATGTGGCATTTTTTCCAAACAAATTATGATGCCAAAATTAATACTTCACCTACTTTTATTATCATAGTATCATACTTGCAAAGGTTTCAAACATCAAGCAAGACTTTTAAATCATGCATTGCTTACTTTTACAAGTTTGTGAGATTGTATATTTAAGCAAGACTTTGAAATCATGCATTGATAACTTTGATAAGTTTATGAGAATCATGTGAACTTCTTGCAGCTCTAAGCTCCAATCAATTACAATGCATCCTCTAGGAGATGTGCAAAGTTGAGGCCTTCTTGTGACCTATTATGGATGGAAAGATTCATGGTGCAACTTACTACGATAGTGATGAAGCCTACCCAACTCAGTTAGACCCTTCTTGTCCATAGTGATGAAGCATTTTCCAACTTGATTAGGCACTTCTTGCCCACTTCCTTGTGACCAAAAACCATATGTTAAGATTTGGAATCGCGTAAACTTACTTATGGATGCAAAGACTCATTGTTTATAAGATGTCAATACCCAGCTTACTATGATAGTGGCGAAGCCTACCCGATAGATACTCCTTGTCCAAAGGGATGAAGCATACCCAACTCTCCTTGACCCCAACCATATATCAAGATTGTAGATCATGCAACATATTTATTAAGATTGTGGGATGTCTTAAGATTATAGGGTTATTTTACCATCCATTCTATCCTAAAGACCATAGTCTGATAAGAAAACCATTGGGAGGGTTATGGCAACAACACTTTGTCATTTGCATCATCTCACAAGAAAATCATTTGGAAGGTTATATCATCTATGCTCTATCATTTGTATAATCTCTATCATTTGCATCATCTCACAAGAAAATCATTTGGATGGTTGTATCAATGATGCTTTTAACACTTGCATGTGTATGGTGACTAAGATGAGGCTTAACATTTAGATTTTTTGGTGATGACCATAAAGTAGTCTATAAGCAACAAGGCAAGAAGCCCTAAGGCCCATTATTTTCTAAAATTGGCAAAACTACAATTGTCATTTCTATTCCTCATTGAACAACATTATTTATAAATATTGCATGTTTGCCTTCCCATATTAACATTTCACGTTGATTAGCCAATCATCTATCAGTTGTGATTGGATACAAATGTAATTTTTAATGCTATCCTTTGAATTTAGATAACTAGCTAAGCACTTGAAGTATTTTGTGGATGAGAAAATATAGGATACATTATGCACACAAGAGAGACTAACATTAGCAAAACATGATCTTATACACCCTAACATTGGTGGCACACTTAATGACTTTCTACCTTGAAAGGTTTTCCTCATCATTGGCATCACTCGTTTGTTTAGCTTTCTATGTTTAGCCTTTGAAATTGGTTGGCTGTTCACCTTGACACAAATGTACGTTTTATCTTATCATTTGAAGTTGGGTAGCTAGCTAAGCACTTGAAGTATTACTAGAAAGTCATGCATGGAATGTTTTTACTTAGAAGCACTAGTCAATTCCTACTTAGCATTGTATGATCCCGTAGTCATGATGTGGTATTACTTCCATAAACTAGAAGATGGTACAATGGTCTACTCATGTATGTAATGTCCATGGTCAACTTATTCTTGAGACTAGCCATCAAGTATATGGTCCCTTTAATATACGATCTATGTTCTACAATTGACTCAAGCAAAGCCTTAACCTCTTGTGTATGTTGGCTTATTACAATGCATATAGGAAACTTTCTTCGCTTTTGGATCACAAAACCAATATCCTATGAAGAGGTCTATCCTCCTCTACCTCATGTATTGCACTCATGCAAACAAAGTGATTTTTATCCATGTTTCTTCTTTCCCATAACCTTTTATCTCTAGACATGCATCACTTGTGTGTTTCCATCTTTGGGATCTTTGGTTATCAAAGCTTAACATTCATGACCATAGCCAAAGATTAACATTCATCACCTATGTATTTCCATCTTTGGTTTTCAAAGGTATATATGATGAGTTACCAGTCTTTGGTTTTTAGAGCTATATGTGATGAATTCCCTCAAACTTCACCATAGTATACAAAGAAACTTGCTGAATTCGATCAAACTTCACCATATTATACAAGAGACTCTAAGAGATCATGTATCATTTTTATCACTTGTTTGAAGATAAGAAGAGATGCATGTTGGGAGATAAGGATAAAGTGACCATGAGAGCAAGGATGAAGTAGACATGGTTGGTGCAAGAAAGCAAAGCTTAGGAATACTTACTACATGTGGGTTTGTCCTCGGTGAAGAGAGTAATTAGGGTAATGAAGCTTTGTAAGTAGGCCATATCTTTTAATGATAATTGGGGAAATTTTAATCATAGAACCACATAGAAAAATCAGAGCACATGTTGAGCAACTATAATGTCTTCTTAATTATAGACAACACACTCGAAAGAGAAAGACAAATTGATCTCCAAATGGGAGGGCATATTTGGATTAAGGTTTCCTTTATTGTCTCCAATCAAAAGAGAAAAACAAAGAGGATTTATGGTTTTTTTATTACACTGAAGCCCATTCAATTCTTGTTTGAGCCGTCCTACAAAGAGAGAGAGAGAGAGAGAGAGAGAGAGAGAGAGAGAGAGAGAGAGAGAGAGAGAGAGAGAGAGAGAGAGAGAGAGAGAGAGAGAGAGAGAGAGAGAGAGAGAGAGAGAGAGAGAGAGAGAGAGAGAGAGAGCTTCTACATGAAGTGCAAATGAGAACAAACATTGCATATCTTCACATCAAGATATGCCAAGTTTTATATCTATATCTACATCTATACTAATGTATTATTTTGGTTATTAGTTCAAGAAGCCTCGAACCAGTAAATGTTTTGAGGTTTGAGGGTGATAACAAGGCTTCAAATGTTGGTAGCTATTTTGCTAAACTCAAAATAAGTCACATATGTAAGAGTTACTTTTTAAAGGGGTCAATGGTTAGATCGTGGGTGAGATCGCAAGCGACGCTCCTCATTATTGATCCCCATTCTTTTTGGATCAGTATACCCCTAATCAATAGTGATGATGGCACACGCCCACCTCTTTGTTCTTCATAAAAATGACTAGCGGGTGCAAAACACTAGGCCGCATCGTGCGAAGCTACCACGAAGTGACAATCAACTTTGGTTGACAATCCATCTCTCATCTTTTTCCTCTATTTCTAATTTTTTTCATTTTTCTCTCCCTCCCTTTCTCTCCCCCATCCCTATGTCTAAATTTTTATTCTCTCTCTCTCTCTGCCTTTTATTTTAGTTTATTTTCTCTCATTTCCTTATCCTCTCTCTCTCTCTCTCTCTCTCTCTCTCTCTCTCTCTCTCTCTCGCATTAGACTAAAAGTAATTTATAAAATTTACAATATGGAATGCTAGATATATATACAATCTCTTTTATGCAACAAACTTGAAATTTTAATTTTTACACAAATTTGGTACCAATTGGACCTCACAAAGTTCAAAGTTCAAATCTCTCTCTCTCTCTCTCTCTCTCTCTCTCTCTCTCTCTCTCTCTCTCTCTCTCTCTCTCTCTCTCTCTCTCTCTCTCTCGCATTAGACTAAAAGTAATTTATAAAATTTGCAATATGGAATGCTAGATATATATACAATCTCTTTTATGCAACAAACTTGAAATTTTAATTTTTACACAAATTTGGTACCAATTGGACCTCACAAAGTTCAAAGTTCAAATCTCTCTCTCTCTCTCTCTCTCTCTCTCTCTCTCTCTCTCTCTCTCTCTCCTTTCTCTCTCACCTTTCTCTCTCTCTCTCTCATCAAAATTAAAACTAAACATAACTTATAAAATTTGTAATATAGAACTCCATATATATATACAATCTCTTTTATGTATCGAACTTATAAAATTTCATTTATACACAAAGTTGGTACCAATTGGACCTCATAAAGTTTGAAGTTCAAGTCAAACACACACATACACACACACACACACTCTCTCTCTCTCTCATCTTTTTTCTCCCTCTCTCTTCTTTTTCTTCTCTCTCTCTTCTGCATCTTTCTCTTCCCTCTTTCCCCTCTCTCTCCCCTATTTTATTTTTTATTTTCTCTCTCCTAATTTTTCATTATCTCTCTTTACTTTTTTTCATTTATTCTCTTCTCACTCCCTCTATCCCTCTCTAAATATTTTAATTTAGTTTTAAAATTTTAATTAAAAGAGGGGCTATATATATATATATAGAGAGAGAGAGAGAGAGAGGTAGGGAGGTGGGTTTGGGATTCACTTTGTACCAATTACCTTCTTCTATAAAGGTCTATTTACCAACCCCCATGTAGTATTCTTTATCATCATATTTGATAATATCTTAAGGCCTATTTACCAACTTCCATGTGGTATAAAATATATTGATTTTCAAAGTAAAAAACTTTTGAGCTTTAGACTATGCATGCATAGCTTTCTCATTAGCTAACAATGGAAGTACAAGACAACTAAGAAAGAAACATAAGAAGATGAAGTATAATCCACTTGCTATCACATGGTTTAAAATAGGAAGTAAGGTATGTAGCTTTGTTAGTACTTCTTTATTAGAAAGTATTTAAAATTAAACACCCTTGCCACACAATTCTCTTATGGGAGTTCCTATTGTCAAATCATTACTAGTAAAATAAAAAGAAAAGAAGATGCAAGACATTGGGATACTCAAAAGAAGATATCCATCACCTGTATAGTATTGGTAGGTCACAAAGCAATCACTGAGTTAAGGGAGAAAATGGAAGACATTACTATCCAAATAGAAGATTGAGGTTTGAGATACTTTGAAGCTCCTTGTTTTTGCGAAGGGCAACCTTGGCTCTATGTTCAAGCCCCTTACATATAGTAGATGAAGGAGGCTAAGTATCACTCTGATTGAGGTCTCACAATGTGATTTGATACCATATGAAAGTGTGCAATGAAGTTGGTAATCTTCAAAAGGTATCTTGAACAAGTTTCCAAATAGGTTGCTTGACTACTGTGAAGTATGATCATGTGTGATGAAGGACCTTGGACAACCTTTGAGGCTAGAATTTTTTCCAAGGGATTTGATAAGAAATAAGGCTCAAATTTTGTGGAGGATGATCGGGTGTAATTCTAACGCAAGTTTAGTTAGAATTTCTAGGGTTCAAGATCAACTTTGTAACTAGCATACACCTGCACACCTAGAAGAGTGCACCTTGATACCATAGAAGGAGAAAAGGGATAGTGAAAAAGCCTAATGTAAAGGTAGAGGTAAAGGTGTATGAGATTTCTTGTAATGTTCTTTTATAAGAGATCGATAAGCCTTAGTCAAATGGATAGTGTAAGCCCCTAATGTAAGCCTTTTTGCATTTACTTCTATGGTGTCAGGGTGTACTCTTGCAAGGTGTGCTCTTGTGTGTAGAGTTTACTCTTTCTTGGAGGAATAGAAGGTGCAAAGAGCTGAGGGTGCAAGGATGGTGTAGGTGTATGCTTTGAGGAATAAATGTAAAGTTGTAAATGTGAAAGGGTGATGCCATGGTGTACTATTGCTAGGTATGCAAGCGTATGCTTTTAGGAATAAAAGGCGCAAATGTGTAGAGGTGCAACGATTGTGTCAAGGTATACTCTTGCCAGGTGTATGCTTTTAGTTGTGAAAGTGAAAGTGAAGTTGTAAAGTTGTAAAGGTGCAAGAATGGTGTCAGAGCACGTAAGAAATCTCATACACCTTTACCTTTACAAGAAACCTCATACATCTTTACCATTATCTTTACACCTTGACAAATTTACACCAAGTTCTTTCACTATCCCTTTTCCACTTTACTTCTATGGTGTATGGGTATACTCTTGCTAAATGTAGGGTAACTCTAACTAGGTGTACAAGCGCATGCCTTTAGGAATAGGTGCTGTAGAGGTGTAAAGGGACAAGCACGGTGTCAAGGTATAATCTTGCTAGTGTGTAGGTATATACTTTAAGGGATAGAAAATGTAAAGCAATAAGGGTATAAGGATGGTGTCAAGGTGTAATCTTGCTAGTGTATGCTTTTAGGAATAGAATATTTAAAGCTATAAAGGTGCAAGGATGGTTTCATGGTATACTCTTGCTAGGTGTATAGGTGTATGCTCTTAGGTGTAGAACTATGAGTGAAGGTGTAACACTGCGAGAATGCCTTACAATTCTTAAATTCTCTTACACCTTCCCTTTAGTTAATTTCTATCTTGAGGATCCTCACACTTATGCAATGATTTTATACTCTACAACCTTATGTTAGGTGTTTAAACTATTAGTTGGCATGCCGTTATGCAAACATAGTGTGAAAAACCCTTAAATGCATCATCATCTAGCTTTCTTATTAATCTAGAGAGTCAACATCATATTAGTCATTAGTGTTAGTCTCCATAGTATGGATGGTTCAAACTTATGGGATTTTTAAACAATTTTAGTCTATTTTTTATTATTTTGATATTTTTATAAATATCCTAAAAATATATAGAAAAATTATAGGATAGAGTGTCATGCAAAAAGCAAGCTGCGTTTTAGCCAATTTTGGAGTTCCCATGTAAAAAAGGGGCTCCTGTATTTGCACCATGCTTACATGATTGCAGTTTTTTAGGTAGTAAACAACACTTTGGATAGTGTGGAGGAAGAATGAGAAATTTGAGAGAATTCTGAGCAAGTGTCCTAGAGGTTTACCCCTCTTTTGGAGCCAATCAAACCATTAGATTTGTTGTCTAAGAAGCAAAGTAGAAGCTAGTTTTTTGTGTGAGTTTTTGGGTATAATGGGGTGAAACAGAACACAATGGAGGGGAGACTCATTGTAAATAGGTTTACTTAATCAAAGATTGGTTTTGGGATACTTTGAGCCTTTGATCTCTTGTATGTGTATTGTTTCATCTCTCATTGGTCTTCTTTACTCTATGTAATCTCTATCATCATCACTACTCTCATACAAGAATCTACCTAATCTCTTACTATCATTAATTCTCACTTAAGAATCTCTCCAACATCATATACATCTATCCATCCATTACTACTTGTCAAGAATCGTGTGGTGGGGGGGACTTGCTCAAGATGCTACGCCGAACACACATAGAATGCACAAGGAGAAGCTCACTCAAGAGACAAGAAGAGAGATGGAGGCCAAAATGTTTTCTTGCAGGTTTCTTCTTCTTCTTCTTCTACACACTTTACAATGTACACAAAGTATAGATAAGATACAACATAAAGGAAAGTGGCCTACTAAGTCAAACAATGCATAACCGACTACATTAGTCGACTAGCACTATAATTGTGCCAGTTGTAAATAGGTGTAACAACCTGAATATAATAAGTGATGAGTCAGTGGCCATGTGAGAGTCATAATGACCACCGATATGCTAAGTGTAGACATGTGGACCTATCTAACTAGGCGGTTCATCATTAATGTCCGCATGTGTTGAGCTTGTCATCTCAACACTCCCCCTCAAGCTCAACTGCATCTCTGTGACCCCAAGTAAGCTTCGAAACTTTCGAAGCTTCTCTGTACCCAATGCCTTCGTGAAGATGTCAGCTATCTGATTATGTGTGCTGACATACACCAAGTCAATCTCACCTGCTAGTACATTCTCTCTCACAAAGTGGTAGTATACCTTAATATGTTTCGTCCTGGCATGGAGCACAAGGTTCCTAACCAACTGTATATTGCTCATGTTGTCACAATAAATGACAACTAGACCTTCCACTTGCACATCTAAATCAGCCAATAACTTTTGCAACCATACTACCTCACATGCTACAATAGTAGCACCTCTATACTCAGCCTCTATACTCGACAAAGCAACTGTAGATTGCTTTTTTATGCTCCAAGTAACTGCTGCACTACCAAGAGAGAACATGTATCCACTGGTAGATCTTCTATCATACATACTACCAGCCCAATCTGCATCTGTATATCCAAACACTTGTACATCTGTACCTGCCTCATAGAAAATTCCATAATGTAATGTGGACTTCGCATATCTCAATATGCGTTTGACTGTATCCAAATGTGGCTTTTTAGGTACTTGCATAAACTGACTCACAAGACCAACATCCTAGCTCAAGTCTAGCCTTGTAATGGTCATGTTGATCAAACTCCCCACTATCCTCCTGAACATAGAAGGGTCTTCTATCTGATCCCCAACATCAACACTCAACTTTACATTCTGCTCCAATGGGACTGAAAGTGGTTTGCATGTTGTCATACCATACTTGGACAACATATCCAAGCCATACTGTCTTTGGGAGAGCCATATACCATCATCACATCTGATCACCTCAATGCCAAGAAAGTATCTTAACTCACCTAAATCCTTCATCTCAAACTTCTTCTTCAAAAATTCATTGACTTCAGCAATCCCACTATCACTATCACTTGTAATAATCAAGTCATCCACATAGATGACTATGATGACCAAACCTGCATCTCCCTTTCTCACATAAAGTGAGTGACTATGATGACCAAACCTGCATCTCCCTTTCTCACATAAAGTGAGTGATCAACATCAGAAACATAAAATCCAATATTGACAAGATACTCTCTGATCTTGTCAGACCATACTCTAGGTGCTTGCTTGAGCCCATAGAGCGCCTTCTTCAACCGGCACACATACGTGGGATGCTCTAAATCTTCATAACCTGCTGGCTGATCCATATACACTTCTTCCTGCAAATCACCATGTAAGAAGGCATTCTTCATGTCCATTTGTTGCAATCTCCAACCTTTGGCTATCTGCTAAAGCAATCACACATCTGACAGTTGCCATCCTAGCAAAACTGGACTGAAGGTTTCTTCATAATCCATGCCATATGTCTGGGCATAGCCTTTTGCAACCAGCCTAGCTTTATACCTACTAATAGAACCATCTGCATTGTGCTTAATCTTATAAACCCACTTACATCCAATAGCTTTCTTGCCCAATGATACTAGATCCCAAGTCTTATTAGCCTCTAATGCAGCCATATCCTCATCCATTGCTACATCCCAATGAGTATGACCAACAACATCCTCAAAACAAGTGGGCTCAACATCCTCAACTAGTTTCACCATATAAGCATAATGGTGAGCTGCACAACCTTCAAAACCAAATCTTTTAACAAGGTATCTGACCCTGCTAGATCTGCGTACCACTCGATCACTCAATGGAGCCTTTACCATTATTATGAGCTCTCTGTATACCTGGTGTCCTGACAGAAGGAATACCAAGCTCAACATCCAAGCTCTCTTAGCCACTAAAGTCTCCATCAAGAACTGCATCAATGCCATTTGGCACTTTATTCTTTCATTTGTCTTTACATGTAGTGCTACTAGATGCACCTGAAGATGTAGATCTACTCCTTAGTCTCCCAGACCAAGGACTACCAGATGATGTCTCTGGTCCACTAAGAGTCCGTGATTCTTGCTTTTCAGCCTGCACATGAGTGTCATGATGATGATGATCATCCAATGCATCACCACTAGATGCATACCAACTACTCATTTCATCAAAGATGGCATCACTGCTCAATCTGAACTTACGTGTGACAGGGTTATAATAGCGATACCCTTTTTACTCTAAAGAGTATCCAATAAAGACACATTTTTCTGCCTTTGGATCAAGATTCTTCTGTAGCTCATCTGGCACATGAACATATGCAACACAGCCAAATACCTTCAAGTGTGATACATCAGGCTTCTTGCCAGTAAAGCCTTCTTCAGGAGTCATCCCATGAACTGCAGCTGTGGGAGTTCTATTCATAATATAAACAGCAGCATGAACAGCCTCAGACCAAAAATGCTTAGATATATTCTTTTCAGCCACCATCAAGGCACGTGCAACTTCTGCAATATGCTTGTTTTTCCTTTCTGCAACCCCATTTTGTTGTGGGATATACCTGCATGTGAACTGTCTCTTTATCCCATGAGACCTCAAAAAATCACTGAACTCATTCGAGAGGTACTCTCCCCCTCCATCTGACCTCAAGCACTTTACTTTCAAGCCTGTCTCTCTTTCAATTGTAGCCTTGAAAGTTCTAAAGTGCTCAAACGCTTCACTCTTTTCCTTCATAAAATATACCCACAGCTTTCTAGAATAATCATCAATGAATGTGACAAAGTATGAACTACCTCCAAGAGATACATTTTGTGTAGGCCCCCAAATATCTGTATGCACAACATCAAGGATATTTTTGCTTACATCTCTATCATGTGAAAAGGGTTGTCTTGCCTACTTACCAAACTGACATGCTTCGCAAATCCCATGAAACTTTGCAATTCTAAATGTAGGCAAACCTGTAACCAACCCTTTGGACTGCATTAATTTCAGCCTTTGTACATTTGCATGTCCAATGCGTTTGTGCCAAATTTCAATATCTGCAACAACACCTTTTCCCTTAGCATACATAGCAGCATTCATAGTAGGAATTTCAACATCCAAAGTAAACATATGTCCAACTCTACTTCCCTTTGCAACCAACCTGCACTTGTCATTGAAGTCTTCTACAGAGCATCCCTTTGCATTAATTCTGACTTGTAGCCCTTGCTCTACCATCTGACCGACTGACACCAAGATCTTTGTAATAGATAGCACATGTAATACATCTGAAAGACTCTTTGTCTTACCATCATGCAAGGATAAGGGAACTTTTCCAATATGTGAAATTGGGTGGCATGAATCATCACCCATCTACACATAACCTCTATTTTGCAAATCTTGCATCTCTCCAAACCATTCTGCATGGTTGGTCATATGATTGGATGCACCTAAATCAACATATCAAATATCATCATGTGTTCCCTTTCCTGTAACAGCATTCAGCATATGCTGCATAACAAACAGATGTTCATTTTTGTCTTCATTCTATCGTGAAGACGACATATAGTTTCCTTGCTGCAACTTACCACTGTGAATATCATCTTTCTTAGCATAACATTGGGTTGCAATATGACATGTTTTGCCACAGTAGTGACACACAATATCAGAGTTGTTAGAACCTCTATTCTGCCATCCACCTCTTCTTCTAAAGCTCCCCTTGCCTCTAAAGCTACCATGACCTCCTGAAACCTGCATATCGCCAAATTGCTGATTCGATCTATTTTGCTAGTTGTCACTACCATGTCCTGTACCACGGCCTCTTGAAGAGGACCTGCCACGTCCCTTCTTGAACTGGAGTAGAAAGCTTGGACTTGTTCACCACTTTTTTCAGATGTCTCATTCTGCATGTTGATCTCTTCAATGATCATAAGGGAGACCAACTCATCGAAATCTGGAAATGGCTTTCTGACATATACGGAAGTTACAAAAAAATTCCAAGCATTTTCATTGTTAAGTCCACCCAAGGTAGACGACATCAAATCATCATCATTGGGCATTGCATCAATCGCTACCAAGGCATCTACAATGCTCCTTACCTTCAGTGCATACTCATTGATAGACATTTTCCCTTTCTTCAATGTATTCAACTCTTGCTTGAGTTGAATCTTTTGTGCCTTTGTATTTACGGAAAACATACTTTCAAGTATGGTCCAAGCTGCATATGAATTCTCTGCATTTCTAATATATCCTAGCATATTATTGTCAATTATTGTAGACAGCCAATACATGACCTTTTTGTCTTTTGCATTCCATTCCTTCCGTGCCTTTGTCTCTTCTGCAGTTGGAGGATCACTCACCTCTGGCTCCTTTTCTTCACCTGAAACAAACTCATAGAGGCCTTTTCCAATAAGGAAGTTTGTGACACGAAACTTCTATGAAGGGTAGTTGTTCTTGTCGAGCTTCTCAATGATGGGGTTTCCACTGTTCTCTGCCATTATCACAAAACTAATACCAAACAGCAAGCAAATCTTCTACAACCCTTGACCTATAGTGCACAGCAATACATCAAACAACCTTTTTCACTGTTTGCTCAATAATACATGCAATCTACAACCAGTTTGCAGATAAACCTTGTGTTTATTCGCTGGTAAACACCTTTGAACTTACATATCTAAAATCTGTAACCTGTGCACCTGTATACGGCAGACACAACTGAAATTGCAGGATACCTGGAACTACTATTTGCAACCTTGCGAGTCTAAAACAGGGCCTGAAACGACCTCGGATGGCCAAAATAGCAGCGGAAAAGTCCTAAAGGGCCAATCTGCAGAATACACAGTGCTCTTCGCGCACATCAAATCTCACTGCAATCTGAGATTTTTGCTCTGCCCTGCTTCGGGTGCCTCCACAAGCACTGTCCAAGAGAAAAAGTAGAGAATGGAAGAGCTTCTTACCCATTTCTTCTTGCTCGAATCCTTGGCTTCTCTCCTTTGCTTTAGCCTTCAAAACTAGCCTCAATCAATGGTGCAGCTCTGATACCATGTCAAGAATCACGTGGTGGGGGGACTTACTCAAGATGCTACACCGGACACACACAGAATGCATAAGGAGAAGCTCACTCAAGAGACAAGAAGAGAGATGGAGGCCAAAACGTTTTCTTGCTGGTTTCTTCACCTTCTTCCACACACTTTACAATGTACACAAAGTATAGATAAGATACAACATAAAGGAAAGTGGCCTACTAAGTCAAACAATGCATAACTGACTACACTAGTCGACTGGCACTATAACTATGCCAGCTGTAAATAGGTGTAACAACTTGAATATAATAAGTAATGAGTCAATGGCCATGTGAGAGTCATAATGACCACCGACGAGCTAAGTGTAGACGTGTGGACCCATCTAACTAGGCGGTCCATCATTAATGTCCGCATGTGTTGAGCTTGTCATCTCAACACTACTCTTATTCACTCCTACAGCCAGGGACTCGATGTCTTCTCAGCATACATACATATTATCTTGATATCTTTTTGGTGAACGTGACATGAAACAACCGGGGTGGGAGTTCAAATATATGATGAGTCCAACTACTAGTGAAGGTGTTGTGTAGCAAGAAGACATGCTGGAGATGTTGAGAGAGTTTGCAATGTATATGAGACAACAACAAAGTGTGGAGAGGATAGAAGAAGCCATAACAAAGGCACTTCAATCAGTGGTAAAAAAGGTAGATCAATTTGAAGGTTGTGATGTGTCTAAGTATCATAAGACATATGCAAAGGAGATGGAGTTGAACAAGGTCTCATAGCAACAAATGAGTAGGTTGTTGTTATGGAGATAAAAACAAGGATCAGAGAGATACAACAAGTGCATGCTAACAATTGGGACAATTTGAAGAAGGCGCTGAAGGAGGAATACTTTATGGAAGATCTAGAGCGAGTAACCAAGAGGACTTTCTTGGAGTGGGTTTCTAAACCCAATAAAGGGCTATTGCCTACTACAGAATCGCTACAAGAGTTTGAGAGTAAATACTCTCAATTATCAAACAAGGAACAACAATCTCTTGAGGTCGAAGATTAAAATTTTCTTGCATGTTGCTGACTCTACACTTCAAATAAGTACATTTGGAAGATAAGGATGCTGAACAAGGACTAAAAACTGATTGGAAAGAGGTGGAATATGATGTCTCTTTGCTTGCAAAGAGACAAAAACGAAGGGACAAGATGGTTGTGGCTAGTATTGTTCAAGCTTCTACTTCAATGGAGCAAGTAACCAAGCCAATAACAGTAAGTCCCAAAGTTGAAGACTTGAAATGAGGTGAGAAATGAAGCTTAGTCAACTTTGGCTATGGTGGACTATGATTAGGGTTCTCAGCCCCCGACTGGTTTTTTTTTAAATGTAGTAGTGAGTAGAAGCAACCATTCAGCGATTCCTCTGAGTGGGAGGGAGTTTGGACATAGGGCTTCAAATGCCCTAAGCTTACAGGATCATCCGCATTGCAAAAAGAGAGATCAAGGTGTACAACCAACAAACATGCGTAGATATGGCAACAATGACAAATTTTTGCAATGCCAAGCTCCAAGGTGAACAATGTCACACTTTGATGTGATAGGAAGCTGTCCTAGGAGTAGAGGGAGAGTTTTCCAAAAGACACCTCAAACTAAAATGGCATGTATGATGGGATCTAAGTGCTCAACTGAAGGTAGGTGCAGTCTGGCTATGACTGCCACAAGGTCTTGCTAAAATTTGAAGTTGAAAATGGAGACGAGCTGTATATGAGCTAGTTAGAGATCACCAGAGGTGAAGGGAGACTAGAGAGTCAGAGTATGAGCTGTGCCATGCCCAACTGGGCTCTGATACCATGTTGAGAACATGGGATCTAGAGCATGGCTATGGCAAATGGAACACAAAAACAATGTTCATGATGGCATAGATTGGAGAGACCAACTGTTACTCAAGTGAATTAGGTTCCAAGATGGAAGCTTGGACTCATAAACACAATCTTGAGTATGACACATACTATGACTTAAAGGAAAAAGTACAATAGTATTTTATCATTTAATTATAAGAAGGTGCATCACTTTATACGCTCATGATGGTTCCCTTTTTCTCCATTGTGCTTATGGGATTGAGGCATCCTTTCTAGCAAATTGCTTGTGTCTTGCCCTATTGCTCCATACAAAGAGGCTGTCACATGGGTGTGATTGCATATTTCTCAACATACATCACACATGATTATACTACATAGTAGTCAAGTATCCTATTTGGAGACTTGTTCAAGATACCTTTTGCAAATTACCAACTTCATCACACATTCTCATATGATATCATTTGCCTTGTGAGCCCTCAATTAGAGTCATACTCAACCTACCTCTTCTAATGTGTGCTTTTAGGAATAGGTGGTGTAAAGGGGTAGGAATGGTGTTAAGGTATACTCTTGCTAGGTGTGCAGGTGTACGCTTTAAGGGATAGAAGATGTAAAGTTGTAAGGGTGCAAGCCTAGTGTCAATGAGTACTCTTGCTAGTGTATGGTTTTAGGAATAGAATATCTAAAGCTACAAAGGTGCATGGATGTTGTCATGGTATGCTCTTGCTAGGTGTGCAGGTGTGTGATTTTAGGTGTAGAACTGCGAATGAAGGTGTAAATATGTGAGAATGCGTTATAATTATTAAATTTTCTTTTACCTTCCCTTCAGCTATTTTCTATCATAAGGATCCTCACACTTATACAATGGTTGTATACTTCACAGCCTTACATTAGGCACTTACACTATCCATTTGACTAAGGCTTATAATTCCCTTATAAAAGAACCTTAGAAGAAAGATCAGACACCTTTACCTCTACCTTTACACCAAGATTTTTCACTATCCCTCTTTGCCTTTACTTCTATGGTGTCAGAGTGTAATATTGCTATGTGTGTAGGTATATGCTTATTACAAAGTGGGTTTCGAACCCTAGCAACTCTAGCCAAACTTGCGTTAGCATCAGATCCGATCCTCCTCTAAAAAATTTAAGCCTTGTTTCTGAGAAAATCCCTTGGCAACAAGTCTAGCCTCAATGCTTGTCCAAGGTCTTGTCCAAGGTCCTACATCACACATAATCATACTACACAATAGTCCAGCAACCTATTTGGAGACTTGTTCAATATAACTTTTGAGGATTACCAACTTCATCACACATCATTCACATTGTGAGCCCTCAATTGGAGTGATACTTAGCATACTTCTGCCATTGTATGTAAGGGGTTTGATCATAGAGCCAAGGTTTCCCTTCGCAATGAGGAACTTCAAAGTATCTCAAACCTCAATCTTCTATTTGGATAGTAACGTCTTACATTTTCTCCCTTAACTTGGTGGCTGCCTTGTGACCTACCAAGACTATAGAGGTGATGGATATCTCCTTTTGAGTATCCCAAGGTCTTCCATCTTCTTATCTTTTTGTTTTGCTACTAATGATTCGAAAATGGAACTCCCATCAAAGACAATTGTGTGGAAAGGGTGTCTAATTTTAAATACTTCCTCA